>NC_054838.1:20553541-21159945 GCF_018345385.1 Vulpes lagopus
AGTGAACAAAAAGGTAAGCCAAGAGGAAAGAAGGGGTTGAATTTTCATTTTGGAAGAAAGAAATTGACAAAATTAAATATTTTCATTCTGAAAATAATAGAACTTTATTTCAGACAGGACATTCTACATGTTAAAATATTTTTTATTTACTTTTAAGATTTTATTTATTTATTCATGAGAGATCCAGAGAGAGAGAGGCAGAGACATAGGCAGAGGAAGAAGCAGGCTCCCCCATTGGGAGCCCAGTGGAGTTCCATCCTGGGATCCCAGGATCATAACCTGAGTCAAAGGCAGACACACCTCATTGAGCCACCCTGGCACCCCCCTCCACCAATTTTAACTTTTAAAAATATTTCTTATAACCTATCTTTTCTTTTACCATGTTTTAGGCCCCCAAAGCTCTTTCCTGGACAACTGAAGCATTACAGACTCCAAATTGCCTTCATTTCCTGTTTTGTTCCCTAAGTTTGTAGAGATTATTATTTCAATAATTACTTAACAATTTCAACAGCTATTCAACAAACTATTATTATTATTTGACAATTATTTGTTGAAATTGAACAATTCCAAACTATATAGCTTAGCATATAGTCTCCTTAAATATTTAGTTGATTCGTAACTCTTCATGACTACTGTGTGATCATTTATCTTTGTCGTTGTTTCCACACCTCTTCTACCTCCCAAATTCCAAAAGAGAAAGCTAAGATATATCTTTTGAATGCCACTCAGATTCACAACTCTTTTTTTAGTAGTAGAAGTTCCAGGGTTAGAAGCAATGTGTATCTGAATTGGTTTTCCTTTTTTCTCGTGTAGCCACTATTGACTCTTCACTTTTACTATCCCCAGGATGCTGAGAATATTCTAATTCATTTGATGGAGATCAGGTGGGTTTTGTTTTGTTTTGTTTTTGTTTTTGTTTTGTTTTTAGCAGAGAGAGAACACAAGATGGAGGAGCAGAGGGAGAAGGAGAGAGAATCTCAAGTAGACTATGTCCTGAATGTGGAGCCTGACACAGGGTTCATCTTATGACTCTGAGATCATGACCTGAGCTGAAACCAAGAGTTGGATTCTTAACTGACTGAGCCACCCAGGTACCCCAGGGGGGATCAGTTTTGAGGGTTGCCTCACACATGATCTTCAACCATACATTCGCTGGAAGATAAATCATTATATTGATCATCATGGCTTTTGATTATTATGTTGCAATCTGCAGTCCTTTTTAGTAAAACCAGATCCTCACAGGCAGAATTATGACTTTCTTTAGAATCTATACCTGAGGGTGAAGTTTTTTGGGTAGTAGGATATACATATATACATATATACATATATACATTTCTTTTTTTTTTTTAAAGAAATTTATTTTTTTTTAATTTTTATTTATTTATGATAGTCACAGAGAGAGAGAGAGAGAGAGAGAGAGAGGCAGAGACACAGGCAGAGGGAGAAGCAGGCTCCATGCACCGGGAGCCCGATGTGGGATTCGATCCCGGGTCTCCAGGATCGCGCCCTGGGCCAAAGGCCGGCGCCAAACCGCTGCGCCACCCAGGGATCCCCCCATATATACATTTCTAATGAAATTCATGATTCTGTGATATATATATATATAAATATATATATAGTTAAAGATATATATAAAGATATATATATGTATATACACATATATTCATTTCTAATGAAATTCATAATTCTGTCTGTGAGATTTTATTTATTTATTTATTTATTTATTTATTTATTTATTTATTTAATAATTTCAAAATAGTGTCCAAAGTGGAGTATACCAATTTATACCTTGGACTTCACAGAATAGAAGTTTCCATTGCTCTGTTTTCTAACTGTCCATAATTGAAAGTGTTTTCATTTAGCAAACTGATACACATGTCAAGATACGTCATTGTGATTTTAATTTGCATTTCCCTGTTATTAATGAGGTTTCAAATCTTGTTATTTATTTCTTGGCTATTTAAATTTCTATTTTTTTACTTTTATTTTTATTTAAGTTTGATTTGCCAACATATAGTATAAGACCCAGTGCTCATCCCATCAAGTGCCCTCCTTAGTGCTTGTCACCCAGTTACCCCAACCCCCTGCCCACCTCCCCTTCTGCAACTCTTTGTTTCCCAGAGTAGGAGTCTCTCATGGTTTGTTTCCCTCTCTATTATTCCCACTCCATTCCCCTCCTTTCCCTTTTAATCCCTTTCACTATTTCTTATATAAATTTCTACTTTTAAGAAGTGTCTGTTAATCAGTGAGAACTGTTGCAAACTGACCTTAGAGTCACCAGGGAAAACTCAGACTTTAAATGACACATCATAAATCCTACTGTCCTTAGCTTATTCATGAATTAAAAACTATACATCCAATATCTCCAGAGATAAATATGCAATGTTTCCAATACAGCCATAAATTAACTTCATCTTTTAAAACCTGTGTAAAATCAATACAATTTCTTCTTGATAATCAGGCTTAACTATCCTAACTAGGAAGATGCCATGACATATCCATAATGACTGGGGCGGGGGCGGGGGGGGCATGGAATCTTAAATATTAATTAAATAGAATCATGGCTGTATTTTCTAGTAGAAGTATATCTCTCTTGGTAACTAAGACTTCCAACCTTCCAAATAAATAGTTATGAAGATAGGAAGATATATTCTGGGAATAACTCAAAAAAATTTTCATATAAGTTAAAGGTTATTGCTTCTTTGTTTTATGCCATTTCAGCTTACCAAAGATGTTACAGAAATGCACTACTTTTGGAAAGCAAGGGAAACCTATATACCATGCTGAGCTAAGCAGAAAGGGAGAGGGAGATGAGGTCTCAAAGGGGAGGAATTCACAGGAAGCTGAAAATAGATGGTTGGTAAACAATTTTGCTGCATCATGCAAATAAGTCTTTCCCATATAAGAAGTTATTTTTGATCATAGCTCTCTTCCTAGTACAGACCTGTCATCTAAATTCTTTTAGGAAGTTAAGGGTTTGGTAAAAAGCTCTTCCTGAGTCTACTGGGCCTTGATTGTTTTTAGCTCTAAATAATCCACAAGCCAAAGAGGCATATACTGTGGTTGCCTGCCTTGAACCCCCTCAGTTATGGCATGTAATAGAAAGTTTACTCTGCACGCTATCCCTTGGCTACTAGAATTAGAAATCTGGCTGGAGGGGATATGGCACCATAAATTGTCCAATTGTTCTTATTCAAGCATATGCCACATACTGTAGGATAGCACCTCCATTTGGAGGTGTTTTTTTTCCCAACTGGCAGTTTTCTTTATCCTGTATAATCTATCCCATTATTCTCTTAGCCCATATGGTTTGGGTGATAAATACATTGCAAATACCATGAATTCCATGGGTGTAATTAGAGTGTTACAAGTCCTCTGTATTTGAGAAATCAATTGTTTGGAGTCAGAATAATGTTTTATGAACCCCTAACCACATGTTGTGGTTCTATGAGTAGTATTGCAGACAATAAAGACATATTTGCATTTGACATTCATATCTCCTCACATAAAGAAATGTCACTCATGCTATCACTCACATCATCATGGAATCCACCAACAATTGGCTGGGCACTTCTCCCAAGAAAATGGTCTCATATCAGAGGTTCAAAAACTGGTCTCTGCTTTTGGATGGCTGAGTATTCTGGAGAAACTGTTAAGAAATCAACCTGGATCAGGGTAATTATATGCATATTAGCAGGAAGAAATATATAAAAATGTTATTCATAATAGCTCAAACCTGAATGAACTTAAATGTCTATTGATTGTAGAGTTAATTGAAAGACATGTAGTATAGTCACATAATGAATTACAATACAGCAATAGACATTGTAGAATCACAGATGTATGCAACAACATGGATTATTCTTATGTTGAACAATGAAAGCCAGGCACAAAAGAATATATACCATATGGTCCCATTTATATAAGAAAATGTGTAAATTGCATTGCTTTACACCTGCAAATGGCAAATATTTGAAAACCAACAACATTTTTTAATGGACATAGGGAAAGAGTTGATCTTGTACTTTTTTCATGGGTGTGCAAATTGATATCACCTCTCTGAAGAGAGGGAAGATGTCCTAAGATCCAACAATTCCTCCCAGAAATAATTTTTAAGTTTCCATTTAAGCTGAAATGGAAAAGATGAGGTTTGCAAAGTTTATGCCCCCCAACATAGTTTAGATATATTCCAAATGTAAAAAAGGGAAATTATCATACAAAGATGAAAGAACTTGTACATAAAGAGATTTGAGATGCAGGAATAACAATATATAAAGTAAAAAGTATTGAAGTATTGAATATGCTACCATTTAGATTTTTAAGTCTATATACATGGAAGAATCTGAAAGAATACATAAGAGCTGCTGATGGTGATTGCATCCAGAGAGGATTTTTTGGGTTGTGAGAGATTTTATTTCACTATATGATGTTTGGTAAATTGGAATATTGAATTTCATGCTTATATGTCCAATATGTATGAAACTGAAGGAAACCAGAATTTGCAAACTCATAATATGCCTCTGTGGCATAAAATTTATTTTGAGCCGAAGGCAATTAAGAAGCAAGCACAGAAAAAGTTTCCACTTTTTTGCCTAGAGGCAAGAAAGAAATTATTTGTGGAAACAGACTCTCACCAGCCCAGCAAGGCACCAAAGGAAACTACAAACAAACCTGTGACACTGTTATCTTCTGTGTTACTTCTTTACCATTTACTCTCCCTGACCCAAACATCTGTGTCAATTCCCCCCAACTCTATTGTTTCTTTGTCTAAAAAAGTATAGGGCAGCCCAGGTGGCTCAGCGGTTTAGCACCACCTTCATCCAGGGTGTGATCCTGGGGACCCGGAATCGAGTCCCACATCGGGCTCCCTGCATGAAGCCTGCTTCTCCAACTGCTGGTGTCTGCCTTTCTCCCTCTCATAAATAAATAAATAAAATAAAATAAAGCTTAAAAAAAGTTTAAAAGCTTCCTGCTCTGGTCATTTCTTCATTCTCTTATGAAGGCTCCCATGTACATGTAAAAATTCAATAAAATGTGCGCACTTTTCTTCTGTTTGTCTCTCTTTGTCAGTTTAATTTCAGACCTGTCAGGGAACCTAAGAAGAAACTTCCCCATCCCTTACAAAACAAAATATATGACCACTATCTAAAACACAAATTATAAGTTGGGAATATATTTATTGGTATGAAAATGTTCATAATATGTTATGAAATAAAATGAGAGTTAAAATTTTTTATGATATAAACACATGATAAGACATGTTAGATATGGATCTTTTTTTCCCTCTTTATCTATTTTCTAGTTGGCTCTTTCTCTACTTTCACGTGGCAATTTAAATGTCTCTTTCTCAGCATAGTTTCCTACTCACTTTTTCTAGATTAAGTCCTTGACAAAATGCTTTCATTGTACTTACCATATGCCAGGCAATCACTCTGGAGTTTGAGACACATCAGTAAACAAATAAGGTGTACGTCTTATGATACTAAAATCCTAAAGAGCAGAGTTGGAGAGGGCATCTAATAAACAGTAACATAGTGACTAGGTAAGATGTATTATAAAACAGAGAGAACTATGCACTATAAAAAATGAGAGCAGTACAAAGAAAATCAGGAGTGCTAGATAGGACTTTCCTAATATGATGTTAGGCTGGATATCTTTGATATGATTGCACTTGAACAAGAGGTTGATATTCCCATTCATGATGAGAGAAAGTTACAGTAGCTACAATGTAAGTATTTAATTGTTAATATTTGTCATCAGGCCCTTTGACCCTTTGAAAGAGTCTTCTGTCAGGATGAACCAGAAAGGAGGCAATAATAGTGTTGGTGCCTGAGTCTGTCCTACGATGCACCTGAAGAATCTGATGTCAGACCCTCTGTATTTTAATAAGCCATTTAAAAGAATCCGTTGAAGTAGTACAGGGTCAACAGGGGACTTTTCACCATCCCAGTCATAAAGAATGGGCCACAAACCCTTAAGTTTTTTAATCTCTTGGAGAAATCATGCAGTGTTTTTTTTTTAATTTAAATTCTATTAACCGACATATAGTAGTACATCATTAGTTCCAGATGTGCTGTTCAATAATTTATCAGTTGTGTATAACACCCAGTACTCATCACATCATGTGCCCTCCCTAATGCCCATAATCTAATCTCTCCTTCCTTACATCCCTCTCCTCTCCAGCAACCCACAGTTTGTTTCCTATAGTTAAGTCTTTCATGGTTTTCCTCCCTCTCTGGTGACTTCCCATTCAGTTTTCCCTCCCTACCCCTATGATCCTCTGCACTGTTTCTTCTATTTCATATATGAATAAAACAATATGATAATTGTCTTTCTATGAATGACCCACTTTGCTCAGCATTATACCTTCCAGTTCCACCAATATCAATGTAAATGGTAAAGACTCATCCTTTCTGATGACTGAGTGATACTCCATTCTATATGTGATATATATATATATATATATATATATATATATATATATATACACACTTACAGTAGAGTACTCTTACTGATCTAGTACACCCAAGCTACTCCCTTTCTGGTCATTTGGCCCAAGGAAATGCGGGCCCAACATATTAGTAATTAAGAGTGAAGACTTTCAGAACTCAGTATGGACAGGCCCAGCCATCAAAGCTTCAAAAGAGACCAGTAGATACGGAGATTTTGGCAACAGCATCGTGAGTGGTTTCCAACTAGCAACCCTCTCTGGCCCCATGTGTGAGGAGCCTCTCATGGGTGTCTGTTTCATTCTGGAAAAATGGAACCTAAGTAAATTTGAGGAACAAGGGGCGAGTGATAAACACAATCCAGAGCAAAGAGACTTGGTGCAGGAGAGACAGGGGGGAGGAGAAGCCTGTTCCAGCAGAGGTGAAAACCAGGGACTCCAAATGGCAGCCTTGAGCCCGTGGAGAAGAAGACTTCCCAGAGAGGAGAGTCTTCACTCACTGACTGCTACGGACCCTTCTCAGGACAGCTCATCGCCACCAGGAAGGAAGCCTGTCGCTATGCCCTGCAGGTGAAACCTCAGCGTCTGATGGCAGCAATGTACACGTGTGACATCATGGCCACCGGTGATGTTCTCATGTTCGTGTCTATGCCGTCTTGTCAAAGAGAGAAGGTCGAGTGCTTCAAGAAGAAATGAAAGAAGGGACAGACATGTTCATCATCAAGGCGGTGCTGCCCGTTGCTGAGAGCTTCGGCTTTGCGGATGAGATCAGGAAGCGGACGAGGGGCTTGGCCAGCCCGCAGCTGGGGTTCAGCCACTGGGAGATCATTCCCAGCGACCCCTTCTGGGTGCCCACCACCGAGGAAAAATACTTGCACTTTGGGGAAAAGGCTGATTCTGAGAACCAGGCCTGGAAGTACATGAACGCCCTGCGCAAACGGAAGGGTCTTTCCGTGGAAGAGAAGATCGTGGAGCACGCAGAAAAGCAGAGAACCCTCAGCAAAAATAAGTAGCTACTCTACTGACAGGTTCTCTTCTTTATAGTAAATGTAAAAGCATCACCCAGGGTTTGATCCTGGAAACACTTCTTTATGCTGCATTCTCTCTGTGTGTCCACTTTCAATAAAGTTGGTCCTTATGAATATTTAAAAAATTTTTTTTTGTTTATTGCTGGTTTATTCATGACAGCCAAAAACCAGAAGCAATCCAGATGTCCTTCAAGGATATACGGTCAAAAAAATGGTCCTACTCATACCACAAGCTACTACCCACGATTAGAAAAGAATGAACTACTTATGTACTTAATGACCTGGATAAATCTCCAGAAAATTATTCTGAGTAGAAGAAGATAACCGAAAAAGGTTACATATTGTATGATTCCAATTATGCAATATTCTTTAACTGACAAAAATTATAAAACTAGACATTAAGGATGATGGGGGGAGAGGCAACAGAAGAAGGAAGTGGTTGTGGCTTTATGAAATCATTCTGCATCTTGACTGTATCAATGTCAATATCCTGGCTGTTGACACTGTACTCCAGCTCTCTAAGATGTTACCATTGCTGGGTAAAGGGTATATGGGATCTCTCTATATCATCTTCATAACTGAATGTGAATTATGACAAAATAAGGGTTTTAATTTAATTTAAAAAACAGATGCCAAAAAACAAAACTCTACAAAACAACTATACAAAATATCTAATGGAGATCTGCATGTTTAACTTTTATAAAGAGCACATATTACTATGTAGATTTTAAATATTTCTGAAATAGATTTCTTGAACATATTAATCCAATCAAAAGTAGATATTCAACAAGCACTGCTAAAATAAAAAAATAAAAGTTGAAAAAAAATGTTCAAAAATCAAAATATTATGCCAGTGAGATTAGCTGAGCATTTACTTTTGTATCCTTTTTTCTATGACTGGCCTTACTGCGCTGATCCAGTCATCTTGATTGCATGCACCTAAATCAATTGGTCCTTCTCTTAATCCATCTAATTCATACAATCTTCCATTTACAGGAACATAACTGACAAAATGAAAAGCATCTTCTTCTTTTGCTGATGTCTTTGCATCAAATTCAAACATCTGCTGTCTGGCAAAACTGTTGTGTACTTGTCGAATCACATCTGAATTGCTTAGTGCCAAACCTTTCATAGCTGCATCAAAACTTTGTGAAAATTCTTTAAATTCTGATAATGTCTCTCCCAAATGGACATCTTGATGGGTACAGTTTAATAACACACTTACTATGGCTTGGGTAGCACAAGCATTGTTAATTACCTGCTTGGCAAAAAATATTGTGTCAAGTCTGGAGTCCTGAACTACAGAGCCTGCTGGTTCTTCTCCTGGCTGCCACTTGAAAAGAAAAATTAACCCATGAACTGGCTTTAATTTTTCAAAATTCTCAGGCTCTAAACTCCATATTTCTTCCAATTGGGCTCCTCAGCAACCTGCAGCGCGACGGAGCGCAGGAGGATGCTCTAGCCACCCAGGGACGGCGAATCATACTGGATCATACTGAGAATGATATATATATATATATCATATATATATATATCATATATATATATATATATATATATATATATATATATATATATATATATATAACATCTTTATCCACTCATCTGTCAAAGGACATCTCAGTTCTTTCCCAGTTTGGCTATTGTGGACATTGGTGCTATGAACATCGGGGTGCAGGTGCCCCTTCGGATCACTACATTTGCATTTTGGGGGTAGATCCCTAATAGTGCAACTGCTGGGTCATAGAGTAGTTCTATTTTTAACTTCTTGAGGAACCTCCGTACTATTTTCCAGGGTGGCTGTACAAGTTTGCATTCTCACCAACAGTGTAAGAAGACTCCTCTTTTCCTGCATCCTCACCAATATTTATTGTTTCCTGTCTTGTAAATTTTAGCCATCCGATTGGTGTGAGGTGGTATCTCATTGTGGTTTTGATTTGTATTCCCCTGATGCCAAGTGATGTGGAACATCTTTCATGTGTCTGTTGGCCAGATGTAGGTCTTCTCTGATGACATGTCTGTTCATGACTTCTGTCCATTTTTTGATTGCATTGTTTGGTTTTTTGTTTGTTTTGTTTTTGGATTATTTGTTTTTTAGGGTGTTGAGTTTATTAGTTCTTTACAGATCTTGGATCCCAGCCCTTTATCTGATATGTCATTTGCAAACAACTTATTTTCTGTAGGTTGCCTTTTAGTTTTATTGATGTTTCTTTTGCTGTGTAGAAGCTTTTCATCCTTAAAAAAATTATTTATTTGAGAGAGAGAGGATGAGTGGTGGGGTGAGGCAGAGGAAGAGACAGAGAAACAGACTCCTTGATGGGCAGGAAGCATCACATGGGGCTTGATCCCAGGACCCGGAGATCATGACCAGAGCCAAAGGCAGACACTTAACAGACTGAGCCACCCAGGGGCCCCCAGAAGCTTTTTATCTTGATGAAGCCCCAATAGTTCATTTTTGCTTTTGTTTCTCTTGCCTTTGGAGATGTGTCTAAGGAGGAATTGCTGCATCTGAGGTCAAAGAGGTTGCTGCCTCTGTTATTCTATTGGATTTTGATGCATTCCGGTCTCATATTTAGGTCTTTCATCCATTTTGAGTTTATCTTTGTGTAGATGTAAGAAAATGGACCAGTTTCATTCTTCTACACGTGGTTATCCAATTTTTCCAACACCATTTATTGAAGAGACTGTCCTTCTTCCAGAGCATATTTTTCCTGCTTTGTCAAAGATGAGTTGACCATAGAATTAAGGGTCCATTTCTGGGTTCTCTATTCTGTTCCAATGACCTGTGTGTCTGTTTTTGTGCAAGTACTATACTATCTTGATGATCATAGCTTTGTAATATAGTTTGAAGTCTGGCATTATGATGGCATCAAGTTTGTTTTCTTGTTCAACATTCCTCTGGCTATTTCAGATCTTTTCTGGTTCCATACAAATTTTAGGATTCTTTGTTCCAGCTTTCTGAAAAATGTCAATTGTATTTTGATAGGAATTGCATTGCATATGTGAATTTCCCTGGGTAGCATAGACACTTTAAAAATATTTATTCTTCTAATCCCTGAGCATGGGATGTTTTTCCATTTCTTTGTTAAATGGAATATAAGGGTTCTGTAGCTTTTAGAGTACAGATCCTCTATCCCTACACTGTGAAGAGTTTTAGTCAAGAAAGGACGCTAGTATTTTGTCAAGTGCTTTTTCTGTATCAATTGAGAGGATTGCATGTCTCTTTCTTTCTTTTTTTTTTTTTGGCATAATACTTTATTTTGCTTCATTCTTAGAACAATTCTGTAGGGGTGTATTTTTTTTAATTAACATCTTTTTTAAAGATATTTTATTTATTTATGTATTCATCACACACACACACACACACACACACACACACACACACACACAGCCAGAGAACACAGGCAGAAGGAGAAGTAGGCTCCATGCACGGAGCCCGACGTGGGACTCAATCCCAGGTCCCCAGGATCAGGCCCTGGGCTGAAGGCAGGCGCTAAACTGCTGAGCCATCTGGGCTGCCCTAAATAACATCTTCTAAATGAAGTTAGAAGTGTTTACATTTTTAAAGAATTATTTATTTATTTATTTAGCCTTTATTTTTTTATTTTTTAAAAATAAATTTATTTTTTATTGGTGTTCAATTTGCCAACATACAGAGTAACACCCAGTGCTCATCCCATCAAGCGCCCCCCTCAGTGCCCGTCACCCATTCACCCCCACCCCCCGCCCTCCTCCCCTTCCATCACCCCTAGTTCGTTTCCCAGAGTTAGGAGTCTTTATGTTTCTTATCCTTTCTTTTATTAACGTGCTGTATCACACTGATTGATTTGCAAATGTTGAACCACCCTTGCAGCCCATCAATAAATTGCACTTAGTCATGGTGAATAATCCTTTTAATATACTGTTGGATCCTATTGGCTAGTATCTTGGTAGGTATTTTGGCATCCACATTCATCAGAGATGAATTCTTCTTTTTGATGGGGTTTTAACTGGTTTTAGGATCCGGATAATGCTGGCCTCATACAATGAGTTTGGATATTTCCCATCCATTTAAATTTTTTGGAAACAGCTTCAAAAGAATAGGTATTATTTCTTCTTTAAATGAGCGGTAGAATTCCCCTGGGAAACCACCTGGCCCAGGACTCTTATTTGTTGAGAGGTTTTTGATGACTGCTTCAGTTTCCTTGCTGGTTATGGATCTGTTCGGGTTTTCCATTTCTTCCTGTTTCAGTTTTGGTAGTTTATAAGTCTCTAGGAATCCACCCATTTCTTCTAGATTGCCTAATTTGTTAGCATATAATTGTTCATAACATATTCTTCAAATTCTTTTATTTCCTTAGCATTGATTGTGATCTCTCCCCTTTCACTCATGATTTTCTTAATTTGGGTCCTTTCTCTTTTCTTATCAATAAGTCTGGCTAGGGACTTATTGATCTTTTTAATTCTTTCAAAGAACCAGCTTCTAATCTCATTGACTGGTTCTACTATTCTGGTTTCTATTTCATTGGTTTATGTTTTAATCTTTATTATTTATCTTCTCCTGCTGAGTTTGGGCTTTATTTGCTGTTCTTTCTCCAGCTCCTTTAGGTGTAAGGTTAGCTTGTATATTTGAGATTTTTCTAATTTTTTGAGAAGGGTTTGTGTTGCAATGTACTCTGCTGTATTCCAAAGGTTTTGAACAATTTCATTTTCATTTTCATTTATTTCCATGAATTTTTAAAATTCTTATTTAATTTCCTAGTTGACTCATTCTTTCTTTAGTAGGATGTTCTTTAACTTTGAAGTGTTTATGTTCCTTCCACATTTATACTTGTGATTGAGTTCAAGTTTCAAAGCATTGTGATCGGAAAATATATAGGGAATAATCCCAGTTTTTGGTATCAGTTGAGACGGGGTGTTAACAACCTGTACTATTATTTTATTGCTATCAATGTATTTCTTTAATTTTAGTTATTAATTGGTTTATATAACTGGCTACTCCCACATTAGGAGCATAAATATTTATAATTGTTAGATCTTCTTGTTGGAAAGACCCTTTAAGTATGATATAGTGCTCCTCTTCATCCAGTACTATAATCTTTGGTTTAAGATCTAATTTTTTGGGCAGCCCGAGTGGCTCAGCGGTTTAGCGTCGGCGTTGGCTCACAGCGGGATCCTGGAGACCAGGGATTGAGTCCCATGTCGGGATCCCTGCATGGTGTCTGCTTCTCCCTCTGCCTGTGTAGAGACAGATCTCTCTCTCTCTCTCTCTCTCTCTCTCTCTCCCTCTCTCTCTCTCTCTTTCTCTCGTCTCTCAGGAATAAATAAATAAAAAACCTTAAAAATCGAATTTTTCTGATACAAGGATTGCTATCCCATCCCTGCTGGATCAGGCACCCCTGTTCTTTCTGTGACTCTGGGATCTTGAGACCACACAGTCCCACCTAAGATTCTGGCCTGCTTCACCACTGAGCATCTTTCAGCCAGGGACATATCTCACTGGAGTAGATTTCTAAAAGTTCCGATTTTGTGCTCTGGTACTATATCACTTTCTAGTAGCTGACTTTCAGAGGCTCCCACCCCAACCACAGCCATTTATCTTCCAATATATTCCCTCATTTTCCTTCTCTGCACTCCTACCTTGCAAAAAGTGTTTGGTTTTCTATTTGTAGAATTCCAGCAATTCTTTTCTTACTTCTCAGGTTGAATTCATAGGTGTTCAAATGGTTTGATGGTTATCTAGATAAATTCAGGGTACCTGGTAAAATGTAGGGGACCTACTCTTCCGGTATCTTGCTTCCTCCCCATCATGCAGTATATCATAGACATTACGATCAAAGACTCTGGAACCAAGCTGGCTGGGTTTGAGTCCATTCTCTATCACTCACTGGATACGTGACTTTCATTTAGTCATTAATCTCTCTGTACCTCAGTTTGCTTGTCTACAAACTGAGCCTAAAATAGCATCATCCTCATAGTTATTTTAGGATCAAATAAAGATATAATTCTTGGAAAAGTACCTAGAAAATAAATGTGTATGTTTTTGTTGTTACTATCATTTTCTGGAAAACTGTTTTTTATGGAGGCAAGCTGTCAACCCTTCAACAAAGAGTTACTCTGGAGGAATTTGTAAGGAATCTTCACTCTGCCAGAAAGACTCAAGGCTGAGAAGCCAGGTGAGATGCTGGAGAAGTGAGTAGAAACTGAAAAAATTGAGTTTCCAGCAATGAGAGAAGAAAGATGGAGGAGGAAGGAGAGGGAGAAAGGCTTCAGGGGCAGAGAGTATGCTGGAGATCTGAGCAGTCCAGGCAGGTGACAGGCCAGGCAGCTACTTTCAGATGAAGGGCAATTCTAAGAACTTGGTATCTCTCAAAGTTCAAGAACAGAGGTTGTCATGACTGAGGTCACACAGAAACTCACAGACAGAGCACTTCTAGGTCCAACCTCTATGTGTCTTTCTGAGTCTTTTGTTCTTCCTCCTTTCTCTTTTATCTCCAGTCACTCCAAAACATTTCTAGGTTTAAACTGGCTATGCTTTGGTTAGCCTTAATAATTTGCATATATTGTTTCATTTCTTAAAAATAATAATCCCCACCAGGCTTTCTCTTTAAATACTTATATTAAGATTCATCTCATCTGCTACGTTCTCTGTAAAATCTTTACTTACCGCCACAATGGCTATTGATAATAATTTAGTTTTCATGAATTTTGTAACAATTTTTTGTACAATACCCTGTTACCATTTTATAATAATGATTTCATTGCATTTTATATCTTATACTATATTAGAAATTCATTAGTGTGTTTGTATTCACTTATGTTTTTCAGTGCATAACATGGAGTTGGTCACATAGAATGTATCCAGAAAACTGTGTGGGCTGATTTTGATGATAATTTTGGAGATAAAATAAAACTGATTTTCTACTACTTTTATAATTGGAAAGATTTCTCCTCAAACTATAATGTTCAGAATGAATCAGAGTTGAAACATTTAAGTTATAATAATAACAATAATCTCAGCTATAATTTCTGAAGTGGTTAGTACGTATATTATGCTAAGTGCTCTTTTTTCTTGTATTAAAGCATTTAACCAGCCAGATAAATCTTTGTAGTATGTTTTTCTCACATTTTATTAAAAGTATAGAAGCTGAAATTTAGAGAGATTAAATAGCCTGTTAAAGTCTAGTGCCTAGAAATGAAGACATAAGATTTAAATCTTGGGACTATCTGAATACAAAACTTATGTTTCCCCCAACTCTTTCCTAACTAACATTTTATTCTCTCTATACTGTGTCCATTGTTATCATCTCTCCTCTTTCCTTCATTTACGCTTCCTCTCATGTGTTCCTGGCTTGAGTCCAGATTCTGAGCACCCTGAGGTCAGGGATTACCTCATAGTCGACTCTGCCCCTCTCTCTCTCATTAAACCTAAGGTATGACAGATAATATGACCTAAATAAGTATCTCAATATGAGTGAATAAGTGAATGAATTATAACATATACTCATCATTTAACTGTTGCTTTTGTCTGTTTCACTGATAACATGACAATTACATTTTGTAAGTGCATTTTAAAGATTTATTTATTTATTTATTTATTTATTTATTTATTTATTTTTTAGAGAGAAAGAATGAGTAAGGGGAAGGGTGAAGAGAGAGGGAGAGAGAGATTCAAGCAGACTCCATACTGAGCACAGAGCCTAATGTGGGGCTCCATCTCATGACTATGAGGCCATGGTCTGAGCCAAAACCAAGAGTCAGATTCTCAACTGACTGTGCCATTTTAAATGGAAATCCTAAACTGATGAAATGGGCAAAAAACAATTCCAAGACATGTCTTGAATAAAATTAGAATATTTTTTAAAAAACCATTTAGCCAATAATCAAAATCAGGAGATGTCAGAAAATATTTAAATCTAGATCGTCTTTAAAAATACTGGAAGATAGGGGCACCTGGGTGGCTCAGTGGATTAAGTGTCTGCCTTTGGCTCAGGTCATGATCCCAGGGTCCTGTGTGCTGGGTCCTGAAATCAAACCCTGATGTTGGGCTTCCTGCTCAGCAGGGAGCCTGCTTCTCTCTTCCCCATTCGTGCTCTCTCTCCCTGTCTCTGTCTCTGTCTCCATCTCTCTCTCTCAAGTAAATAAATACAATCTTAAAAAAAAATTCTGAAGAGGGACATCTGGGTGGCTCAGCGGTTCAGTGTCTGCCTTTGGCTCAGGGAGTGATCTGAGAGTCATGGGATAGAGTCCCCCATTAGGCTCCCAGGGAGCCTGCTTCTCCCTCTGCCTACGCACCTCTCTCTCTGTGTTTCTCATGAATAAATAAATACAATCTTTAAAAAAATACTGAAGAATATTGCAACAGCGGGCCCACATTATGCATAGCAATGTGCTTGATCTGTGTAAATTTGTTCTTTATGGAGAGGACATCACCATCACTATAGTTTCCTCTTCTCTTCTCACGTAGAGTGCACTCATCAACACCATGCCTGCATCCCTCATTCTGTTCCCTGACTGTTCTCACTAGACATAGAAATACATAATCCCTTTGTAAGACATAAAACCTGTAAGGAATGGGTACATTTCTTTTTTATTCTGCATTCTCTTCTTTGGCAGATCTTTACACAGAAGAAACATTTCATAATGTAAACTTACAAAGGCTTCAGAAAATCTACATATTAGAGGCACTCATATGTTTAATACCATTTTACTCACAGCATTTACAAATGAATTCTCCACTCTTTTTGAGCCCCTCTCCTCCTAAACAATATGTCTATTTTATGATTCATTTGTCTTGGGTAAAGACAACCTATCTCCAAGTAAAAACTTGATCACACCTTCCCGGATCTGCTTGGTCTTAACTCCATAAACAATTGGGTTCATTGTAGGAGGCAGTAGCAAGTAAATGTTGGCTACAATGATGTGTATGTGGTGGGGGATATTGTGTCCTCCAAAACGGTGGGCAAAAAATGTGAAAAAAGCTGGAACATAAGTGATGGCAATAGCACATATGTGGGATGTGCAGGTGCTGAAGGCTTTGTGACGAGCATCTGCAGATGACAGGCTCACTACTGCCCTCAGTATCATAGTGTAAGACATAGAAATACAGCATATATCAAACACACCAATAAGGAGAGCAACCATTAAGCCATAGATAGCATTGACCTTGAAATTGCCATAGGACACCTTGGCCACAGACATGTGGTCACAGTAGGTATGGGGAATAAAGTTGCTTCGGCAATAGGGCAGACGCTTGGTGAGGAATGTGAATGGGAGGATGAGCAGCACACTCCTCAGGAACGTGGCAAGACCTGCCTTGGTGATGACAGGGTTGGTGAGGATGGTGGAATAACGTAAGGGGTGGCAGATGGCCACGTAGCGGTCCAGGGCCATGAGCATGAGCACCCCAGACTCCATCCCAGTCAGCATATGGACAAAAAACATCTGAGCCAGGCAGGCATTAAAGTGAATCTCCTTGAGGTTGAACCAGAATATGCACAGCATATTGGGTACCGTGGTGGTGCACAGGGTGACATCTGTGAAGGAGAGCAGGGCCAGGAAGTAGTACATGGGCCGATGCAGGGCCTCCTCATGGCTGATGAGGTAGATGAGCCCACCGTTCCCCAGGACAGCGGTGATGTACATGAAGCAGAATGGCAGGGCGATCCAGGTGTGTGCAGCTTCCAGCCCAGGGATACCATTCAAGACAAAGAATCCTGGGGCCAGGCTGGAACTGTTTTCCCCACACATAATGGCTGATAGGAGGTAGGCATTTTATATTCTTTAAAAGTGGTGATTTCCTGGATAAGAAAATAACCCAAAAGTGAGTAGGGGGCTTGGAAACCAAGTACAACACTTTTTTTAATGAAAAGTAGTAAGTTCCTCTACAATTTTATCTATCATAAGATTCTGCTTTTGGTTCTTAACATTGCATGTGACATGGACAAATTGTTTAGTCATTTTGGTGCCTCAGTTTTCTAAATCTCAAATGAGGACAATAATTGTGCCAACCCCAGAAAGTTGTCAGAATTATTCTATCATACATTTGTATAATGTGCTAAAACTGTTCATAGTATATAGTGAATGCTCAATGAATATTAGCAATAATACTACTATTATTACTATTCCCACCCCTGTATAAGGCATCCTATGTGATCAAATTTATTTTATTTAATGTACATAAATTCAAATAGAGCTGTTGAGCCCTGCTATAGTTCAAGTGTCACTGTGCACTTAGGGTATGAAGGTAGTATTAGATTTTGAAAACCTTAGTTATATGGGATGATTGAGAATTGAACTTTAGAAAGAAAATACTTGTTACTACAGCCTTCAAGACAAGCAAATATATTCTCATAACTCAAATTTGTATTTTGAGCAGAAAAATGATAAATATCTATCATCATTTGAATGATATCCAGGGACATCTATTCCAGCTATATCCTTGCAAGTCTCCTGGTAACTCCAGGTAACTAAGCATGTGGCCATTGGAACCCCTTCAAGGAGAATGGTATCCATAGGAGGTCACTACTGATGCCTACTTCCTTCTAAGGGAACACTACAGCCACAAGATTAAAAGACCAAGATATTAAGACAACAAAGGAGGAAGAATATTTCATTCTGCGGAGGAGGGGCCATATGGCGGAAGAGTAGGGTCCCCAAGTCACCTGTCCCCACCAAATTACCTAGATAACCTTCAAGTCATCCTGAAAATCTATGAATTGGGCCTGAGATTTAAAGAGAGAATAGCTGGAACACTACAGTGAGAAGAGTTCGCGCTTCTATCAAGGTAGGAAGACAGGGAAAAAGAAATAAAGACACAAAAGGCCTCCAAGGGGGAGGGGCCCTGCGAGGAGCCGGGGTGAGGCCGGGGCGAGTGTCCCCAGGGCAGGAGAGCCCCGTCCCGGAGAAGCAGGAGCTGCACCAACCTTCCCGGGGGAAAGGGGCTCGCAGGGAGTTGGAGCAGGACCCAGGAGGGCGGGGAAGCCCTCGGGCTCCCTGGGACACTAACAGACACCTGCGCCCCGGGAGAGTGCGCCGAGCTCCCTAAGGGCTGCAGCGCTCGGCGGGACCCGGAGCAGCTCGGAGGGGCTCGGGCGGCGGCTCCGCTGAGGGGGCTGCGCGGCGGGAGCGCGAATCCAACAGCGCAGGCCCCAGAGCACGGGGCGCCCGGGACACAGCCCAGGATCCGGCCTCCCCCGGGACAGGCAGAGGCCGGGAGGGCCCAGGACAGCAAGGACGCTCCTGCCCGGAGCTGAGCAGATCAGCGGCCCCACCCCGGAGCCTCCAGGCCCTGCAGATGGAGAGCCTCGGAGATACTGTGGGAGCTGACTCCAGGGCTGCAGAGCTGCCGCCCCACTGGGGTTGTTCCTCCTGGGGCCTCACGGGGTGAGCAACCCCCACTGAGCCCTGCACCAGGCAGGGGCAGAGCAGCTCCCCCAAGTACTAACACCTGAAAATCAGCACAGCGGGACCCTCCCCCAGAAGACCAGCTAGAGGGACCAGTTCCAGGGGAAGTCAAGGGACTTAAAGTATACAGAATCAGAAGGTACTCCCCCGTGTTTTTTTTTTTTTCTTTTTGATTTCTGATTGCTTCTCCCACCGTTTTTATCCCCTTTCTTTCTTTTTCTTTGTCTTTTTCTTCTTTTTTCCTTTTTTTCTTCCTTTTTTCTTTTTTCTTTTTCTCGTTTCTTTCCTTCTTTCTCTCTCTTTTTCTCCTTCTCCCAATACAACTTGTTTTTGGCCACTCTGCACTGAGCAAAATGACTAGAAGGAAAACCTCACCTCAAAAGAAAGAATCAGAAACAGTCCTCTCACCCCCAGAGTTACAAAATCTGGATTACAATTCAATGTCAGAAAGCCAATTCAGAAGCACTATTATACAGCTCCTGGTGGCTCTAGAAAAAAGCATAAAGTACTCAAGAGACTTCATGACTGCAGAATTTAGATCCAATCAGGCAGAAAACAAAAATCAATTGAATGAGATGCAATCCAAACTAGAAGTCCTAACTATGAGGGTTAACGAGGTGGAAGAAGGAGTGAGTGACATAGAAGACAAGTTGATGGCAATGAGGGAAACTGAGGAAAAAGGAGACAGACAATTAAAAGACCATGAAGACAGATTAAGGGAAATAAATGACAGCCTGAGGAAGAAAAACCTACGTTTAATTGGGGTTCCCAAGGGCGCCGAAAGGGACAGAGGGCCAGAATATGTATTTGAACAAATCCTAGCTGAAAACTTTCCTAATCTGGGAAGGGAAACAGGCATTCAGATCCAGGAAATAGAGAGATCCCCCTCCCCCGCTAAAATCAATAAATACCGTTCAACACCTGACATTTAATAGTTAAGTTTGCAAATTCCAAAGATAAAGAGAAGATCCTTAAAGCAGCAAGAGACAAGAAATCCCTGAATTTTATGGGGAGGAGTATTAGGGTAACAGCAGACCTCTCCACAGAGACCTGGCGGGCTAGAAAGGGCTGGCAGGATATATTCAGGGTCCTAAGTGAGAAGAACATGCAACCAAGAATACTTTATCCAGCAAGGCTCTCATTCAAAATGGAAGGAGAGATAAAGAGCTTCCAAGACAGGCAGGAACTGAAAGAATCCGTGACCTCCAAAGCAGCTCTGCAAGAAATTTTAAGGGGGACTCTTAAAATTCCCCTTTAAGAAGAAGTTCAGTGGAACAATCCACAAAAACAAGGACTGAATAGATACCATGATGACACTAAACTCATATCTGTCAATAGTAACTCTGAATGTGAACGGGCTTAATGACCCCATCAAAAGGCGCAGGGTTTCAGACTGGATAAAAAAGCAGGACCCATCTATTTGCTGTATACAAGAGACTCATTTTAGACAGAAGGACACCTACAACCTGAAAATAAAAGGTTGGAGAACCACTACCATTCAAAAGGTCCTCAAAAGAAAGCAGGGGTAGCCATCCTCATATCAGATAAACTAAAATTTACCCCGAAGACTATAGTGAGAGATGAAGAGGGACACTATATCATACTTAAAGGATCTATCCAACAAGAGGACTTAACAATCCTCAATATATATGCCCCGAATATGGGAGCTGCCAAATATTTAAACCAATTAATAACCAAAGTGAAGAAATACTTAGATAATAATACACTTATACTTGGTGACTTCAATCTAGCTCTTTCTACCCTCGATAGGTCTTCTAAGCACAACATCTCCAAAGAAACGAGAGCTTTAAATGATACACTGGACCAGATGGATTTCACAGATATCTACAGAACTTTACATCCAAACTCAACTGAATACACATCCTTTTCAAGTGCACATGGAACTTTCTCCGGAATAGACCACATACTGAGTCACAAATTGGGTCTGAACCGGTACCAAAAGATTGGGATCGTCCCCTGCATATTCTCAGACCATAATGCCTTGAAATTAGAACTAAATCACAACAAGAAGTTTGGAAGGACCTCAAACACGTGCAGGTTAAGGACCATCCTGCTAAAAGATGAAAGGGTCAACCAGGAAATTAAGGAAGAATTAAAAATATTCATGGAAACTAATGAGAATGAAGACACAACCGTTCAAAATCTTTGGGATGCAGCAAAAGCAGTCCTAAGGGGGAAATACATCGCAATACAAGCATCCATTCAAAAACTGGAAAGAACTCAAATTCAAAAGCTCACCTTACACTTAAAGGAGCTAGAGAAGAAACAGCAGATGGGCCCTACACCCAGCAGAAGAAGAGAGTTAATTAAAATTCGAGCAGAACTAAATGAAATCGAGCCCAGAAGAACTGTGGAACAGATAAACAGAACCAGGAGTTGGTTCTTTGAAAGAATTAATAAGATAGATAAACCATTAGCCAACCTTATTAAAAAGAAGAAAGAGAAGACTCAAATTGATAAAAGTATGAATGAGAAAGGAGAGATCACTACCAACACCAAGGAAATACAAACAATTTTAAAAACATATTATGAACAGCTATACGCCAATAAATTAGGCAATCTAGAAGAAATGGACGCATTCCTGGAAAGCCACAAACTACCAAAACTGGAACAGGAAGAAATAGAAAACCTGAACAGGCCAATAACCAGGGAGGAAATTGAAGCAGTCATCATAAACCTCCCAAGACACAAGAGTCCAGGGCCAGATGGCTTCCCAGGGTAATTCTATCAAACGTTTAAAGAAGAAACCATACCTATTCTACTAAAATGTGAGAGCAGAGTCTTATCCTATGGTTGCTTATGGAAAAATAGACCCTGGGGCTCCATGAGCTTCCAACACTAACTATCTGGATGGTCTTGAACAAATCTCAAAGATTTGTACAATTTTCATCATTTTTAAAGTAAAGGTGATAATAGTATAGACTCTAGGGTATTAGAATGGTTAAATGAGAGCTAATACTTTAAGTGTTCCCTGGCATTTTGTAAGTAATCAGTATATGTGATCTATTATAATATTAATAATTGTCAGATTATATGCTAAAATACATATTACTCACTTAACAGGTATTTATTGATTGATATACGTACCAAGTATCATTCTTGTTTTGGGGATACATTAGTGAACAAAACAAACAACATCTGCTCCACTAATGGACTTATTATTTCAGCAGGGTTGACTCTTGTATTCAAACCTATAATAATGCCATGGATATATGTAATTAACCTCATTTTATATATAAGTTAATGTCAGTGCACAATAACTCAATGAATGTGTAAGTTGGCAACACTGAAAACTGATAGAGCCAAGATTTAAGTTGGTTTGACTTTGAAGCCATATGTTTAATCAATATCTATCCATTGTCCTAAATTAGTGATCCTAATCTTGAGGAATAGTTTCTGGGCATAATCCTGAGGAAAAGTTTCTGGGCATAACTAGCTTACACAGTTCATATGATATAGGAAGAGGAGAATAATTGTTCTTAACAGTGTCTTAGGGAAGAGAAAGAATAAATGTATAAATGTATAAAGTTACAGAAAATCAGTCTCTAGTCAAGGGAGGTATCTTTGCGGAAGAAATCTTCCTGTAAGAGAGAACCTGTCTGTGAGATAGCTGGATTCCTATTTCTGGACTTGTTCACATAGACACTGTATGGCACCTGGTAGGGGGGTTGTACAAGAAGATTTCTATAGTAAATCCCTTTTTCAGGAATTCCTCTCAATGCCTTCTAGGATTCAAGTCTATTCTTCAGTTACTTTCCATTTGCTTGCAAAGACCATTTCCACCAGAAGTAGCTCTGAGTACAGATATCTATTAAGGCAAAAACTTTTGTTTTCCTCCCATTGGAGCCCATTATTGTTGAAACTTTTTTATCGAATGAATTCTGAGGTAGTTTTAAATTTATTTCATGAGTAGGGGTATGCTGTTTTTCCTCTTAGCCCCTAAGTAAATGGTCATTTATTCTGGTTGTAGTCAAGAAGAAATACTGAGCCTACAATCAACCACATTTCAAACACTGATATGTCTTGGACTATAAGTTTTACATTTTGGGAAAATGTAAGTCTTTGGGAATCACCCAAACTCACCTCAGTATCAGCAAAGACCAGATTCATAGACATGACTGAGACTCCTGAGCATGTAAGAGTTCTATAACAACCAGTTTCCACCTCTACATAGTATTGCTGTGCCCTTTGAGGATTCTCCAGATTTGAGTGTCTACATCTGATTGGATCTCTATAGTTGATGTCTCAGAGGGCTCTGAAGTAAAGGTCCTTTGGGACTTTTGAGGTTATTTTACATTGATCAGCTGTTTAAGCAGGAGTGAAACTATAAAACAATAAGTGTATCAAAGTTAAATGTCTTCCTCCTGATTTGGACTCTAAGAGATCTGATATTCATAAAAATGATGTGCTTTCCATTTTTATTGATTTATAAAATAATGGTCTGAGTACATAATTATAAAATTCCAAAAATGTACTAAAACACCTATAATATCAATGTTTCCTTTTAGCCCCTAAGTAAATGGTTCATTTTACCACCCTGAGTGTGTCTCTGTGTCTCTGTGTGTATATTCAATGCATATAACATATATTACATATATGTTCATTATACACATACACACACATACATACACTTGAAATATCCTATAAGTCAAAAACTGTTACAAGAGACAAATAAGGTTATCATATAAGGATAAAGGGGTTAGTTTATAAACAAGATATAATGGTTGTAAGTATATATGCGCCCAATATTGGAACATCTAAATATATTCAGCAGGGATCCCTGGGTGGCGCAGCGGTTTGGCGCCTGCCTTTGGCCCAGGGCGCGATCCTGGAGACCCGGGATCGAATCCCACATCAGGCTCCCGGCGCATGGAGCCTGCTTCTCCCTCTGCCTGTGTCTCTGCCTCTCTCTCTTTCTCTCTGTATGACTATCATAAATAAATAAAAAAAAAATTTTAAAAAAAAATAAATATATTCAGCAAAGATTAACAAACAGAAAAAAGAGACAGCAATACAATGATAGTAAGGAAATTCCCTACCCACTTTTAAAGATAGATACATTATCCAGGCATAAAGGCAATGAGGAAAAATTGGACTTGAACTACATTTTAGACCAAACAAACTTAGACAAATACAGAACATTCTATCCAATTGCAGCAGAATACACATTCTCCCCAAGCACATATGAAACATTATCTGTGATAGATGACATGTTAGGCCACAAAACAAGTCTGAGAAAACTTAAGAGGGGCACCTGGGTGGCTCAGTTGGTTAAGTGTCTGCCTTCGGTTCAGGTCATGATCCTAGGGTCCTAAGACTGAGTCCTGTATCAGGCTCTGGGCTTGGTGGGGAGCCCCTACCTCTGCCCCTCCTCCTGATCCTGCTTTCTCTATATAAATAAATAGATAGATAGATAGATGATAGATAGATAGATAAAATAATTAATAAAATCTTTAAAAAACAAACTTAAAAAATTAAAAGAATATTAAGTATCTTTTCTGAGCACAATGGTATAAAACTAGGTATCAGTAACAGGAGAAAAGCTGGACAATTCCAAATATGTAGAAATTAAACAATACACCTGGAGAGCAGTGGGTCAAAGATTAAGACAAAACATGCCTGGATACAAATAAAAGTATAAACACAAATTATCAAAACAAGTGATACAGAAAAAAACAGTTCTAAGAGGGAATTTTATAGTAATCAATGCCTACATTAAGAAAAAAGAAAAGATTATAAAAATGAAAGATTTTTTAAAAGATTTTATTTATTTATTCAGGAGAGAGAGAGAGAGAGAGAGAGAGAGAGAGAGAGAGAAGCAGGCTTCATGCAGGGAGCCCAAGGTGGGACTCGACCCCAGGTCTCCAGGATCACGCCCTCGGCTGAAGGCATTGCTAAACCGCTGAGCCACCTGGGCTGCCCAGAAAGAAAGATCTTAAATAAATAACCTAACTTTACACTTCAAGAACTAGAAAAATGATGAATATATTAAGATAAAAGTTAGCAGAAAAAAGGAGATAGCAGGAATCAGAGGAAATCAGAGAAGAAATAAATGAACCAGAGACTGTAAAAACATTAGAAAAGATCAATGAAACTAAGAGCTAATTTTTTGGGTGACTATATACTAT
The DNA here is from genome assembly GCF_018345385.1 of Vulpes lagopus. Classification (NCBI taxonomy): domain Eukaryota; kingdom Metazoa; phylum Chordata; class Mammalia; order Carnivora; family Canidae; genus Vulpes; species Vulpes lagopus. The sequence continues at coordinate 20,578,552 of NC_054838.1, forward strand.
TTTAATAACAACCATTCTACTCACAGAGTCTTTGAAAGTCCTTTCCCATACCTGTCTCCTCCACTCTTCTGCACACAACCTGGCATTCATTTTGCCAGATGAAGAAGTCACACTTTGAAGATACCTACTGACTTGATAAGGTCACCTTGCTGTTAGCAGGCTGAACCAAACTGAAACCCTACAGGTCTTCCTACTCCCAAATTGGTACTCTTCTTCTGCATCCCACCTCAGAGATGGTAAGGTTCAGAGGAATGTCACTTTAAAAGATAAAACTGATACCATAGAAATCCTTGAGGAGAACACAGCAGTAAGCTCTTTGACATCAGCCGTAGCAACTTCTTTCCAGATATGTTTCCTGAGGCAATGGAAACAAAAGCAAAAATAAACTATTGGGACTATATCCAAATAAAAAAATTCTACTCAGTGAAGGGTATGGCTGACAAAACTAAAAAGGAACCTATAGAATGGGGGAAAATATTTGCAAATGACAAATCTAATAAAGTGTTAGAATCCAAAATATGTAAAGAACTTATAAAGCCTAACACTCAAAAAATGAATAATCCAATTTAAAAATGGCCAGATTGGGATCCCTGGGTGGCGCAGCGGTTTGGCGCCTGCCTTTGGCCCAGGGCGCAATCCTGGAGACCCGGGATCGAATCCCACGTCGGGCTCCCTGCATGGAGCCTGCTTCTCCCTCTGCCTGTGTCTCTGCCTCTCTCTCTCTCTCTCTGTGTGTGACTATCATAAATAAATAAAAATTAAAAAAATAAAAAAATAAAAATGGCCAGATTATGTGAATAGACATTTTTCCAAAGAAGACCTACAATGACCAACAGACACATGGAAAGATGCTCAAAATAACTCAGGATCAGGCAAATACAAATAAAAACTACAATGAAATATCACCTCACACCTGTCAGAATGGCTAAAATTAACAACACAGGAAACAGATGTTGGTAAGGATGTAGTGAAAGAGGAACCCTCTTGCACTGTAGGTGGCACTGTAGTGCCAATGGTCCAGCCACTCTGGAAAATAGTCTGGAGATTCCTCAAAAAGTTAAAAATAAAACTACTCTAAGATCCAGCAATTACACTGCTAGATATTTCCCCAAGGAATATAAAAATAGTAATTTGAAAGGATACATGCACCTCAATGTTTATATATAAACATATATATTTAATATAAATATTGAATATTTATATATAAACATTTATATTGAAATATTACTCAGCCATAAAAAGACTGAAATTTTTCCATTTTCAATAACATGGATGGAACCAGAGAATATCATGCTAAGTGAAATAAGTCAGTCAGATAAAGACAAATATATTATTTCACTCATATGTACAATTTAAGAAACAAAACAAATGAACACAGGGGAAAAAAGAGAGAGGCAAACCAGAAAACAGCCTCTTAACTATAGAGAACAAACAGATGGTTACCAGAGGAGAGGTAGGTGGGGAGATGGATTAAATAGGTGGTGGGGATTAAGGAGTACACTTTTGATTTGAGCACCGGTAACATATGCAAATGTCGAATCACTAAATTCCACATCTGAAACTAATATTACATTGTATGTTAACTAACTGGAAGTTAAATAGAAATTTAAAAAATAAAAATAAATAAAAATTGGACTACAGTAAGATAAAGAAAATTTCTCATCAAAATAATTTAACTTAAAAAGTGGAAGTAGATTGGAAGAAAATATATGCCAACATATGTAACTGACAAAATCCCATCCCAAATATATAAAGAAATCTTATACATCAATAATGAATTGAAAATTTTAAAGAGAAAAGGGTAAAAGTTTTAGCTGCCATCCCTGCAAAGGTATCTAAACAGAGAACTGCTAAAAACATATTCCATCATCTTTGTCATCAGGAAAATGCAAATTAAAATGAAAATGAGCTGCTGCAACACTTGCAATACCAAATGTTGGGAAGGATATAGAGTAAATAGTTTTATAGTTTTGACAAGAGTTTAAATTGGTACAACCGCCTTGGAATGTGAGTTGATATAGTACACCAAGAGAGGACCTAAAACTACAGTGTGATCCAGAATCTCATTCCTAGATATTAAACCAAAGGCATGTACAAATATTTGCTCCCAAAGACATATAAAAGAATGTTCAGAGTAGTGTTATTTATAGGAGCATATCAAAGATGTTATTTGAGAGTATAATTATTGCATATTCATAAATCGACATTTTATTTAGGAAAGAAAGTGATCAAACAAATGCTTAATACAATATGGGTAATTTTAAATATAATCATTGTCTTTTAAAAAATTCTGAACAACTTATACCAGTTTTCCAAAATTTGGTGTTGCAGCATATAACTAGACATTTCTTATTTATTCTGTTTCCTCCCTTTTCCTTCCCTTAACTCCCTTCTCTTCTCTTTACCTCTTCTTTTGTTTCTCCAGTACCATAATCTTCTCTTATCTTTTATTTTCTTTACGTGTAACCTGTTATTTCCTGTTTATATGTGAACTGTATCTTTTATCATTGTTATAGTTCAGCTGTTAAACTGTGTTTTATAATGAGTTTCTTGGAGTGCTTTTTTTTTTTCTTTGTATGTGATAGACTTTATTTTTTAAAAAGATTTTATTTATTCATGAGAGATGCACAGAGAGAGACAGAGACATAGAAGGAAAAGCAGGCTCTCTGAAGGGAGCCTGATGAGGGACTAGATCCCTGAACCCCGGATCACACCCAAAGCCAAAAGCAGAAGCTCAACCACTGAGCCACCCAGGTGCCCTATGATAGACTTTAAACTTGCATACATGCATCAATATTAACTTTAGACCCATTATTTTCTTTATGGCTTTGAATATTGTTTGCTCTGGTTATTCTGAATTCTGCTTTATCTATACCAAGGATATCTATGTTTCCTCTTCATGCATTGTATAATAGCTTCTAATATTTGCTAATTACTAATTTATAGTAATTACTGATTGAAAAGCATAACAATTTCTTTACTCTTTAATCATAGATTTTAATTTTTATCATGTTACTTTCCTAATTAAGTTTTCTTTTACTCATTTATCATTGTTTGATTCCATTCTGCTACCTTTTTATTTCATTCTCTAATCTTATCACCTAAGGCATTTCTGTCTTTATGATATTTTTCTACTTTCTTTGTGGCTCATATGAAATCATCCCCATTTTTGGAACATTATTTAGTCTTTTTAATCTAATAGTAAAGAATTTAGATAACTATGATACTCTTGTCATTTCCTCTTATTTACCAGGATGTTACTATAGACACAATAAAATTATTGTTGTCTATGATGGTGTTGCTTTTCTCTCTTTATTCATCTTCAACTGGATTTGTTTATTCTTGGTGTTTTTTTTAATTTTTTATTTATTTATGATAGTCACACAGAGAGAAAGAGAGAGAGAGAGGCAGAGACATAGGCAGAGGGAGAAGCAGGCTCCATGCACTGGGAGCCTGACGTGGGATTCGATCCCAGGTCTCCAGGATCGCACCCTGGGCCAAAGGCAGGCACCAAACCGCTGCGCCACCCAGGGATCCCTATTCTTGGTGTTTTTTAACAAACATTGAGTATAAATATCTTTGTTTCCTTTCTCCCTCATCTTTCTCATATGTAGACATGAAGAGGAGGATAATACACAGATTCCTACACCAAATGTTACTTTCTAGCCAAGTTTGATCAGTGTCTCTCTCGACTTGGAGCGTTTTTCTCTTATCATTCTGCTAATGCACAATATACAATTCCCAGAAGTTACTGAAGTCAAGGTCCATCACACCCATAACCCCACCTATTGTAATGATTAGAAGACTTGTGGACTAAATGTAATATAAACCCTTTTATGCTTATCCCTCCCTTTTGATACCTACTTCCTATATAATTGTTTTCTGTATTTGCAATTTTTCTCATTATGTTGAAGATGTGTGTATGTTTGTCCATGTGGAGGTAAGCAGTTAAGAGAGATGCAATGAATGTATAGAGAAAGGCTATTGCCAGAAAATGTCTTTGTATGTTTTTATCTTGTTTGGATTCATCTCTACTGATGTGTTGCACAGGTGTGTTATCAGATTATAATAGTAGTACTTTTTTTTTCTGTGTCTTTAGGCTGTCAGGCATAGATATTTTAGTTCCCATGCAAATATTGTGTAGTGTAGTGATTCCAGATTCTAGACTTCTCACTTTGTCCAGCCTTTATACACAGGCAATAGGGTCTCAGCACTGAAGTCATTTGAGTAAAAGTCTTTGTATTGGCTGTGAGTTCTCATTCCGGAGTGCCTCTGTGATTTTATTTTACCTTCTAAAGTTCTTTATTAATTCATTTGATTTTAGTTTTACTTGCTATCATTTCATAAGTGTATTTAATTTAGCATTTCCTTGTGTTTGGAGTGTTGGGGAAACTGTACATTCCTGTTTATATTCAAACTGCCACTCTGGCTAGAGACCCTCAAACTACCAATTTAGTATCATGTAATAACAAACTAGCATTTTTACTGCAATATAACTTCAGAAAACTCCGTATTTCGTATCACTGTCTTCAACATTCTAGTGGAAGGATAGCATACTTTGCTTACTTTCAGTCGTGCGCTTAAATAATAAATGTGCATTTCACATCTGCCAGTGTTGGTATAAGGTTTGATTTGGCAATAACCTTATAAAATTCAGAAAGTTTTCATTCAAAACTAGATTTCCTTAGTGTGCAGAAGGATACAGAGAATAGAAACCGGTATGCAAGGTATATTCAGGCTTGTTAAGTGCCCCACAGTGACATGAATGCAGGTTCTTAATTCTCCATATTTTACTGTATAGGAACAGGACCTGGTTACAAGAGACAAGGCCAATGTTTGTAAATGGCTTGTCCATTATATAAACTTTCTTTGAGTGACCAACTTCACTTGGGAGTCAAATTATAGGAGAAAATTTTCAGCTGTAGTGACTAAGGTTGGAAAAAACTATGAAGTCAGCCAAACCCAAATGCTTACCAGTTTTGCTGGAGAATCCCCTCTATTTTCTACTACTTCTTCACAACATTTATAAGACTTATTCAACGTCTGCTTCAAAAGTGTCCCAGAATTATCCTCAAGAAATTGACTTAAGATTTTATGGTTTATTCCCTTGCTTATCATCCCATCTATTATTTAGATAGTATTGATAGAAATACATGAAAATTATTCTCCTCGATAGTGGAAATTCAATATGGTTAGATAGATATGAGATAATTTCTGCAACTGAAACAAGTCATACCAAATTATGCAGTGAAAAGAATAGAGGTTAATGAAGTCACTAAAACATGTGTGAAACGTCTTTAGAAAACAGATGCTGACACTTCTTTTTACAGTGGGTTTCCTGCCAAGAATGAATGAATCCTCAACATGGGATCAGGATTTTTTTCCCATTTACAATTTGTTTCATGTGTAAAACACATTAGGCATGTAAACATTGAAATTACATTGATGTGAAATTCCTTTCTAGAAAAAAAAGTCTCAAGTTCTGGAGATACTTTTTTATTTAACAAATTTTTATCGTTGATGAATTTTACAAAAAAAATAATTCAGTTAATATCATAATAGGTGTTCAATAAATATTGTTTTCTGCATTGAATCCATTGATTTTGAACTTATGCTCAAGAATCTCCTCTGAAACATTTCTTGTCTTTCCTTGATTTTGGATCATTAACTCATGAATCTATTTCATAACTAAGACATCTTTCTCTTTAAAAAATAACTTGATGACTCCTTCCTGGATCTGCTTGGTCTTGACTCCGTAAACAATGGGATTCAGAGTAGGAGGCAACATCAAATAGAGATTAGCAATAAGAATATGCACATGGTGGGGAATGCTTTGTCCCCCAAAACGATGAGTAAAAATGGTGAACAGGGCTGGAACATAAGTGATAACAATAGCACATATGTGGGATGTGCAGGTGCTGAAGGCTTTGTGACGAGCATCTGCAGATGACAGGCTCACTACTGCCCTCAGTATCATAGTGTAAGACACAGAAATACAGAACATATCAAAGCCTCCAATCAGGAGGGCTGCTAAGAGACCATAGATAGCATTGACCTTGAAATTGCCATAGGACACCTTGGCCACAGACATGTGGTCACAGTAGGTATGGGGAATAAAGTTGCTTCGGCAATAGGGCAGACGCTTGGTGAGGAATGTGAATGGGAGGATGAGCAGCACACTCCTCAGGAACGTGGCAAGACCTGCCTTGGTGATGACAGGGTTGGTGAGGATGGTGGAATAACGTAAGGGGTGGCAGATGGCCACGTAGCGGTCCAGGGCCATGAGCATGAGCACCCCAGACTCCATCCCAGTCAGCATATGGACAAAAAACATCTGAGCCAGGCAGGCATTAAAGTGAATCTCCTTGAGGTTGAACCAGAATATGCACAGCATATTGGGTACCGTGGTGGTGCACAGGGTGACATCTGTGAAGGAGAGCAGGGCCAGGAAGTAGTACATGGGCCGATGCAGGACCTCCTCATGGCTGATGAGGTAGATGAGCCCACCGTTCCCCAGGACAGCGGTGATGTACATGAAGCAGAATGGCAGGGCGATCCAGGTGTGTGCAGCTTCCAGCCCAGGGATACCATTCAAGACAAAGAATCCTGGGGCCAGGCTGGAGCTGTTTTCCCCACACATAATGGCTGATAGGAGGTAGGCATTTTACATGCTTTATCAGTGATTGCTTTCTACATAGGAGAAAAATGGGATTCAAAACCAGATAAGAGAGAGTGGTTTGGATAATAATACCCACAAATTCCATGAACCTGGTCATGATAGGATAGTTTTTTCCCTCCTACTCTAGCTGGAGATTCTTTGAATTACGGTATCTAAAAATAATTACACAGTATTACTCCATGTCTCATTGGTATTTTCTTTAAGTAACTACACTCACTTTCTAAATTTCCCCCCAGCATATCTCTTTTATTCCACCACATTCCAGTGAACTGTGCTATAATGATCTCCTCCTCCCAATAAGCCATTTCTATTTTTATCCCACAGATTCCTCCTGAATCTTGCCACTAAAATCATATGTGTATATTTAGAGGATCACCCTAATATGACCAGTCCTTAACAAAGGACTTTCATCCTACCCTGAAGGTTGTGAAAAAGCTATTAATGCGTGTAAAATTTCCCAGTAATGTTCCACATAACTTGCTTAAGATGATACATTGTAGATGCACAATAAAATATATATGAATAAATGAATGTTTGAATTAGTAAGGACTTAGTATCTGACATCTTTATCATGCTTTTTTACACTATGGTATTTTAAAGACATATCTTGAGAAGAAAAAAGTATACTTCTAAATCATTAGCAAGTTTTATGGAATTTTAGTAAAAATTTTATTAAAGGGGTGAATTCAATCAGGTGTAGTATCATTTTTATTTGGCTTCTCTGCTTTTCTACTTTTTAAAAATTAGGTTTCTATCCATTTTCAATGCAAGACTTGAATTTAAGAAGCCCTTGAAAAAAAAAAAAAAGAAGCCCTTGAAGTTCTAAGGATTACTAATTGTCTGTAATGCTTTAATTTAAATAGTATTTCTTTCGTCATAAGTGGACATATTATTAGTAGAAAAGACAATATCATATTTTTGGATTGCAATTTCTCGTAAAGGTAGTAGAAAGAACCGAATGATGGTTGAAGGAATTTACAGATTCAAGGATGTTTGAAAAAAGTTGAAGTCACCAAATGATTAAAATATTTTTTTCAATTGAGAAAAATAAAGCTCAGGATGGGCACTTTTCCATGGATCAAGGTGAATGCCAAACATTCCTACCATCCAGAAGAACTATATAGATACTTGCAGTGTGATGACATGTATTACATGGCTGTGAACACAACAGACATAGGTTCCTGTCACCTAAATAACCTGGAAATCACTGTTGTGTCCAATCTTACTAGCCAGGATACATAGAAGTCACCACAGAAAGAAGATACAAAAGAATACAAGTTACACAGGCTCATGGTTTCTGGTTCCTAAGGTGATTGCCTCTTATATAAATAAATGTGTTTATGAGAGAGATCTCCCAGACCTCTCCAGAAATGTCCCTGTGTAGAGAAACTATTCTTTCATAATCCTAGACCAGAGAAATGTAAAGATTACAATCGCCAGTGTCCACCGTCTTTTATATGAATGCCACAGTGAAATGAATGGGTGACTGGAAAGTGAGAACAAGTCATGTGGAAGCCACCAAGGAAGAAAGAGACTCATTACCTCTGCAGAAGTGAAAGGGATAGAGAAATAATTGCCTCTTGCTAATATTGCCTTTAAAAAACTGCCTGCATATTCTAAGCCATTATATTGTTAGCCATAAATATTGTTATTTTTCCTAAAGTAACTGTTTTTGCCCAAAGGTTATGAAGCCCAAACTCACCTCAGTGTTAGACACAATTCTATTCATGGCTGAGAATATTTAGGAGTTCTTCAAAATCTGGGATGGCATCTTCTTACATAGGACTTTTAGTTTCCCTGGAGAATCTCCAGCAGGATGTCCCAGGTGGATTGAGTCTCCAGAAGTAGATGTCTCAGAAGGATTCGCATTGAAAGAGAAGAAACTTTCAGCCTAGTGGTAACAGATCTATATTTAGAAGCTTTTGAGTAGAAAAGAAAACAAAAACAAACCACATTAAAATTAATGCCTTTTCCCAAGTGGAAAATATGACCACCAAACCTGGTGGAGATGAACATCATGTAAAAAAAATTATTACAAAAGAAATACATTCATGCTGTGGAAAATATAAAGGAAGGGAGAAGAAATGTTGGGAAATATCAGGAAGGGAGACAGAACATAAAGACTCCTAACTCGGGGAAACGAACTAGGGGTGGTGGAAGGGGAGGAGGGCGGGTGTTGGAGGGGAATGGGTGACGGGCACTGAGGTGGATGCTTGAAGGGATGAGCACTGGGTGTTTTTCTGTATGTTGGTAAATTGAACACCAATAAAAATTAATTAAAAAAAAAAAGAAAACCTCAGAAAAGTATAAAAATTTGGAAAATGACTTGTAAATCCAACATAGAGGAATAACCACTCTAAAAAGTTTTCTGTACTGCATTTACTCATTTTATAATTATTATGTGTAATATTCTGTTTTTGTATAAATTTCAGGGTATATGGGCTTTTGAATAGTTTTTCCTCTCTACATAATACTATTTTGTGAACATTTTCTTATGTCATTCTGTATGTTTTGAAATCAAAGTTTTCAATAGCTAAATTTCTTTCACCTAATAGCTATACCCAATATAATTATTTCATTACTCCTGGATATTTAATTATTTCTCTTATTTTTATAAAAAAATAATTCTTCTATGGATATTGTAATCCATTCTGCATTACTGATTTTTCCTCTTCTAAGATAATAAGAGATAGGGGGCGCCAGGGTGGCAGTTGGTTAAGTGTCTGACTTCAGCTCAGGTCATGATCTCTGGGTCCTGACATTGAGGCCCATGGCAGGCTCCCTGCTGGGTGGTCAGTTGTCTTCTGCCTCTTCTCCTCCCCCTGCTCATGCTTTCTCTCTCTAAATTAAATAAATAAAATCTTTTAAAAAAAGATAATAAGAAATAGGATTAAAATTTGTGGGACCAGAGGCATGGACAATTTTAATTATATTTATAAATGTTGGAAAAAAATAATCTCCATACAACTGTGTTGATTTTTATTTCCATACAGTGTTAGTGGACTACCCCCTCTATATTATATTGATTATTGATTATTATATGTTTTCGTTTCCCCAGCTGGATTGGTGAGAATACATCTCTTTTGTATTTTAGCTTCAATTAAAATTAACTTCTTTTGTGGTGATGATGAACTTTTTTCAAGTGATTTTGCTCAGTAGTTGTTCTCATATTTTGATTATTAATTCACCTTCTTATCCATTTTTTCTTAAAGTTTTTATTTTATTTTACTGTACTTTGAGAAAGAGAGAGAGAATGAGTGAGGATCAGAGGAAGAGGGAGAGAGAGAATCTCAAGCTGACTCTCTGCTGAGCATGGAGCTTGCTGCTAAGCTTGATCTCATGACCCTGAGATCACTACCAGAGCAGAAACCAAGAGTCAGACATTGAACCAACTGAGCCACCTAGGCATCTCCTCTTCCTTATCCATTTTTAGTGGAGGTGTTAGTCTGTATTTTATTGCTTGCTAGGCACCTTCAATATTGAAACACAAACCCATTTGCTGTCATAGTCTGCAAACATTTTTCTAAAATAGTGTTTGGCCTTAAAATTTTGTTTATGGTAGACAGAGATTAAATTGTTTTCCCGGGATCCCTGGGTGGCGCAGCGGTTTGGCACCTGCCTTTGGCCCAGGGCGCGATCCTTGAGACCCGGAATCGAATCCCACATCGGGCTCCCAGTGCATGGAGCCTGCTTCTCCCTCTGTCTGTCTCTGCCTCTCTCTGTGTGTGTGTGTGACTATCATAAATAAATAAAATTTAAAAAAAATTGTTTTCCCTTTCCTCTCTTTTATTGAAGGAAAAATTTTCTATGCTTCAACCCTTCCATGAGCAATGACATACAGAGAAAATAAAGTTTCACTACTCCAAAAACTCACATCTCACCTAACTCCTAAAGTGAATGCTATTAAGGTCTAAATTCTGGTGTATATATTTCCAGAAGTTTTCTTATATTAAGCATTTAACACAATTTTAGTGTATTAACTGTGTTTTTTTATTATTTTTACTTATTTATGCATGAGAGACACAGAGAGAGGCAGAGACACAGGCAGAGGGAGAAGCAGGCTCCCTAAAGGGAGCCCGATGTGGGACTCGATCCCAGAACCCCAGGATCATGCCCTGAGCCAAAGGCAGATGCTCCACGGCTGAGTCACCCAGGACATCCCTTAACTGTATAGTTGATATTGCTTTGTTTAGCTTTTTGCATTCTCAATATTGCTAGAAAAGAGTGCCAAAATTCTCTCCCTTATCTGCAGTTTTGCTTTCTTTTATTTCAATTACCTGTCAGCTGTGGTTCAGAAGCAGATGATCCTCAAAAGGTCAGTTGGAGCCTAACAATGCATAATTCATTGTGCCTACATCATTCACCTCCCTTCATCTCATCAGGTAGGCATTTTATCATCTCATATCATCACAAGAACAAAGATGAGTACAGTACAATAAGATATTTTGAGAGAGACCACATTCACATAACTTTTATCACTGTATATCATAATTGTTCTACTTAATTATGAGTTACTGTTGTTCATCTCTTATTGTGCTTAATTTATAAATTAAACTTTATCATATCTGTTTATAGGAAAAAGACATTGTATGCATAGAGTTTGGTACTATCTATGGCTTCAGGCCTCCACTGGGGGTCTTGGAATGCATGCCTCTATGGATAAGGGGGGGCAACTGTAAGAAACTCTCAAATTCACTACTTGGAAAGACAGATTTCAATTAAATAACAAGTTTGGTTTTGTTATAAAGCAATAGAACACACATGAAATTATTTTGATAAAATTTAAATTGATGCAACTATATTCCAAAATTACATATGGGTCTCAGTATAAATCCTCTCCTTTTAGATTTGAAATTTAGGGAAGTAAGAATTAATATGAATGTTAGTTAACTACAGAGAAGGGATTCCTAACTTGGTGACTGTGGTCCTCAAACTGGTTATCCTAAACTGCATCAAAATATAGAGGACTTTTAGAAAGAGATGTAATAGGGTATCCTATAATCTATCACTTTGCTAAAAAATATTTTCTTTGAGTTTAGGAATTGACAGAGCTAACTATTCTTTTTTTTTTTTTTTTTTGAGCTAACCATTCTTAATAAAGTTGTTTTTCATTTCCATTTTTTATGAATTTCATTTTATATTTAATTATATACACAAGTATTGCTTCCAAGTTCAGCTTGGAAGTTTCAGGAACTGAAAGAGCAATGTGTGCTAGGAATAAAAGAAGGGACAGATACAAAATAGTGTTGGGATCAGGGACCAACGCAAAGGCGCGAAGGTCCTGAGCTCATAAAGGTTGCTGCTTTTATTAGGTACAGTGCTTAACCCTATGTGTTTGAAAGAGAGATATCTACATTAGATAAGTTGGGTAATACAAAGAGGCAAGATGAAAATAACTTCTAACAAACATCCCTCCCATATAGAGTGCACAAGGACATTTCAAGCATGATGAACAGTGCATTCTCGTGTTCCAGTTGGTTACATCCTGCCTTAAGGACTTACTGTTCTTCTATATTTAGAAACTTCTCTTTGTCACACCATGGGATGCATTTCTCAGGATCATATATTAACAGCCTCTTTTCTTAGATCTATTTATGATACAGCAGGCCTGTTTCCCACACACAAGAAATCTTGAGGCCAAGATTTAATTTATATCTATTACAAATACTTTTTTAAAAGGGTTTTTATTTATTTATTCATGAGAGACAGAGAGAGGCAGAAGAAACATGGATAGATAGACAAGTGGGCTCACTGTGGGAAGCCTGATGTAGGACTCCATCCTAGGATCCCAGAATCACACCCTGAGCCAATGGCAGATGCTCAACCACTGAGCCATCCAGGTGCACCTACTACAAATACTTTTAATATGTTTCCTATATTTTTAGCCACTCTTGTCAATAGCTTATTTTGGGAAAAAAAAATCCTCAACTTTCTGCATCACAGAAAAATTGTTATTCCCAATGGAAAGCCTGTGTTATCTATTTAGAACTTTTGTTTTCCCTCTTGTTTTTACCATGGAGTCTAAAAAATGACTCCATGAAGTCATTTGACTTCCTATGCATAGGACTTTGTTTTGTATGGAACAAAACAGAAACAATAACTAACAACAGAAAGGTAATGCATTAGATCTCTTTTAGTGTTTATATGCTATAAACTTATAAAGAACTGGCCCCTCCTTTGAACCAACTTACTCTTTTTCCCAGTCCCTTGAGTGTGGTCCATAGTTCCTTTCAGACCTTTATACAGGCCATTTCTTCTCTTCGGATCAATTGTCACCTCCTAGCCTCACTCCACCTAATTACCACCAGTTTATCCTTCAGCATCAACTTCGACACTAATTTCTTCTGGAAACATCTTATGTTTGTAATTTGTGCTGGAGACATCATTGCATCTGTAAAATTAACTGTGCTAATTATATTTTTGCTTTATTTGATTTTTTCTTTATCTTACTCATGTATCTTTCCATCTTGTCCTAATTTCATCTAAAAACTTTGGTTTTGCAATGGCCTATTTTTCCTCTCTCTTTTTTTCTTTTTATAAGTAGGCTTTATGCCCAGCACAGGACCCAATGTAGGGCTTGTACTCATGACCATGAACTCAAGACCTGAGCTGAAATCAAGTGTCATACATTAACCCACTGAACCACCCTGATGCCCCCGCAATGGTCTATTCTTAACAACTCCATTCCTTCTTCTCCAGTTCAGTGCTAACTGAGACACATAGGGGGCAAGGAAATTGACACCAAAATGTCAACAATTTTATGAAGTACATAACTAGAGGTTTTCCTATTCAGAGGCATGAGATTTAAAATAATGAGTTATGATGTTACTCTAAATGGAGTACCTAAACTTGAAATAATAATAAGAGGAGAATAATTTCACCCTTCCTCCTAATCTCTCCTTTTTCTTTCCTTAAGATTATTGCTGTTTGCCCTATCTCATCATACTATGTCTTCCTGTGCAATATTCGGATTGTGATAACCTCTCCTCCATTTCCTTCTCTTCCTATCCTTCTTTCTTATTCTCTTCTTTCTTCTTGATTTTCCTCTTTTATGACCACAAAATTTCCAGCTCTAATTGCAACCAGAGTTTTTATCACTACAGCAGGTTGCAGTGTTTTACCTTTGAGAGTTATATTTAGCAAAATACCACTTTCCATATTTGCGACTCTTCCTCCACAGTGCATCTGGCATCACTTTTCACCTTCAATACTGTGCACATTAGCCTACAAACTCTTTATGCCTTATTGTTATCCAAAGGTTCCAGGTATGTTCAGGTGCATGAAGATGGCATTGCCTGGAAAAATCAATCTTTATTATTTAACATAAAAGTAACCATCAGGTAGATAGATGTGCATACTTGTTTAGTTTCTACTGATATTTATTACTCCAAAGGAATCAGGGGAAAATTCCAGACCCATATGAAACCTCTTTTCAACTGACTGAAATGCCTTTGACTTCCTATCTCAAATATAGAAATGTTAAATTGTTAAATTCAAAATTCTCATGTATAATCATCTCACAAAATGATTAAACAAATCTTGTACAATCTTGTTCATTTTTCAGACTTTTTATAAAACTGCTTTGAGGGCAGCCCCGGTGGCTCAGTGGTTTAGTGCCACCTTCAGCCCAGGGCATGATCCTGGGGTCCTGGGATTGAGTCTCATGTCAGGCTCCCTGCATGGAGCCTGCTTCTCTCTCTGCCTCTCTGTGTCTTTCATAAATAAATAAATAAAGTCTTTTAAAAGATAAAAAGATGGGGCAGCCCGGGTGGCTAGTGGTATAGCGCCGCCTTTAGCCCAGGGCCTGATCCTGGAGACCTGGGATCGAGTCCCACGTCAGGCTCCCTGCATGGAGCCCGCTTCTCCCTCTGCCTGTGTCTCTGCCCCTCTCTCTCTCTGTATCTCTCATGAATACATTTAAAAAAATCTTTAAAAAATAAAAAGATAATAAAACTGCTTTGAAAATAGTTTTAAGTTATTTTGAAACACAAGCTATGTCCTTAGCATTTTTTATTTCAAGGAAAAGTAAATTTGCTGTTCATTGATAATGGAGAGACAGAACTCAGGGAAAGGATGAGATAAGATTCTAATTATATTTTGGCTTAATTTCACCAGTTCAATAAGACAGAAACACAATTGTTACTGGAGTCTTATTAAGGGGTCATAGAGAATGTTCACTGTACTCTGTGTCCCCCCATCTGTATGGTTTGCTTTATCATTACCTTGCATTTATCTCTATACATCTGTACATATGACCAGTCTGAAATGGTTGGCCAATGGTTCTGGAGATTCTTCAGGAACAGAATAATTTTCACTATGCTATATTATCTTGTAATTTCCTTCTACTTTCTTTCCTTTGGGAATAATAATATATCCTAGTTTGAAAAGGAATTTAACTAAATTGAAATCTAAGTGTGAGTACTTAATACCTGCTGCCTTGGTTCTAGAGCTAATCAAACTGTGTGAGGTTGATGTGGGAGGGCTAGACCTTTCTACCAAGCCCATTGAGGTTTGCTCACGACTTGGTCTCTAGGGCAGGAGATGGAATTTGAAATAAAGTGTCTCCCACCATTTTTTCCCATCTTTTCCTCTCCTCTCTCTCTTTTTAAAGATTTTATTTATTTATTCATGAGAAACAGAGAGAGAGAAAGGCAAAGACACAGGCAGAGGGAGAAGCAGGCTCCATGCAGGGAGCCCGACGTGGGACTCGATTCCGGGCCTCCAGGATCACACCCTGGGCTGAAGGCGGCGCTAAACCGCTGAGCCACTCGGGCTGCACCCCTCTCCTCTCTTTTACTCCTCTTCTTCCTCTCTCTCCCCATGAATACTGAATAGAATTTATTTCTATCAAGTCTACCTTCTAATTTTTAAAAAATCTCAATTATTCTGGCCTGCTCGTTCTAAATAGGTTGCGAGTCTTAGTTTTCAGAGTTAATGTTTTGTTGTTGTTTCCAAACCCATTTTTTTTTGAGTTTGTAATGGAAGATGACATAAAATTAATAGGGAATTGCTACTCCGGTGCCTTAAATAAATGTTATTTATTACATTTTATTTCTCCAGATTTTTGTGTTTGTATTCTGGTTTTGCTTTGTTGCTATTGCTGTTGCTCCCGACCCTACAGCATAAGTCTATCAACATGATTATATTTACATTTTAGTCTTAATGTTTTCAGATTCACCCAGTCTTGATTTGTGTAGCTCATATTCCTCTTCTATAAAATGAGGAAAATTATAGATATCCCATAGTTTTAACTTAAAAATTCAATGCAATACTGTATATGCATCATTATTATAACACCTGACACAATATATTTTAAAATGGCAGTTTAGGAAAGGCAACTTCATGATCTGTTTGCTAGTATTTTATTGCTAGTATTTCTTTTTTTTTTTTTATTTTTTTTTTAAATTTTTTTTTTATTTATTTATGATAGTCATACAGAGAGAAAGAGAGAGAGGCAGAGACACAGGCAGAGGGAGAAGCAGGCTCCATTCGCCGGGAGCCTGATGTGGGATTCGATCCCGGGTCTCCAGGATCGCGCCCTGGGCCAAAGGCAGGCGCCAAACCGCTGCGCCACCCTGGGATCCCCTATTGCTAGTATTTCTTAAACAAAATTCCTGAATTGAATAAAATTCACAAAATCCAAAAACACAATTCAAAGATATAGCAACTTTACTGATTATAAGTTTAAATTTTACATTACATAGAGGCATTTTCATAATGTTAGTATTAAAAAAACATTTTTTCTTACAAATGTGAAATTATATTGCAAAAATATATGATGTGATTAATACATTCTATAGTCATTTGACTATATATAACATAATATTAAAATATAGTCTTCGTATTAGCAGGTAATAAGAATATAATCTTAATATAATTAAATTTTCTACCTAATTATCTACTTATATTTATTTCCTGATCACATTCTATTACTCCAATCACTTCTTGTGTTATGCTCTTATTCTTTTTCACTTTTTTAAAATAATAAATTTATTTTTTATTGGTGTTCAATTTGCCAACATACAGAATAGCACCCAGTGCTCATCCCGTCAAGTACCCCCCTCAGTGCCTGCCACCCAGTCACCCCCACCCCCCACGACCCCCTTCATCCCCCCCTTCAACCACCCCTAGTTCGTTTTCCAGAGTTAAGAGTCTTCCATGTTCTGTCTCCCTTTCTGATATTTCCCACTCATTTTTTCTCCTTTCCCCTTTATTCCCTTTCACTATTATTTATATTCCCCAAATGAATGAGACCATATAATGTTTGTCCTTCTCCAATTGACTTATTTCACTCAGCAAAATACCCTCTAGTTCCATCCACGTCGAAGCAAATGGTGGGTATTTGTCGTTTCTAATGGCTGAGTAATATTCCATTGTATACATAAACCACATCTTCTTTATCCATTCATCTTTCGATGGACACCCAGGCTCCTTCCACAGTTTGGCTATTGTGGACATTGCTACTAGAAACATCGGGGTGCAGGTGTCCCGGCATTTCATTGCATCTGTATCTTTGGGGTAAATCCCCAGCAGTGCAATTGCTGGGTCGTAGGGCAGCTCTATTTTTAACTCTTTGAGGAACCTCTCCACACAGTTTTCCAGAGTGGCTGCACCAGTTCACATTCCCACCAACAGTGTAAGAGGGTTCCCTTTTCTCTGCATCCTCTCCAACATTTGTGGTTTCCTGCCTTGTTAATTTTCCCCATTCTCACTGGTGTGAGGTGGTATCTCATTGTGGTTTTGATCTGTATTTCCCTGATGGCTGGGCAGCCACATGCAGAAGAATGAAACTAGACCACTCTCTTGCACCATACACAAAGATAAACTCAAAATGGATGAGAGATCTAAATGTGAGACAAGATTCCATCAAAATCCTAGAGGAGAACATAGGCAACACCCTTTTTGAACTCGGCCACAGTAACTTCTTGCAAGATACATCCACGAAGGCAAAAGAAAGAAAAGCAAAAATGAACTTTTGGGACTTCATCAAGATAAGAAGCTTTTGCACAGCAAAGAATACAGTCAACAAAACTAAAAGACAACCTACAGAATGGGAGAAGATATTTGCAAATGATGTGTCAGATAAAGGGCTACTTTCCAAGATCTATAAAGAACTTATTAAACTCAACAGCAAAGAAACAAACAATCCAACCATGAAATGGGCAAAAGACATGAACAGAAATCTCACAGAGGAAGACATAGACATGGCCAACACGCACATGCGAAAATGCTCTTTTTCACTTTTCATTAAATCTTCATTGTCCCTGATCACTCAACTATTTCTTCTCCTGTATTAAAGTCAAGTAAAGCTGGTAAGCCCAGACATCTTGTTTGGAAAATTATATAAATTTTCTTTAAGTCTCCTTTCCTTTACTCATAAGGTCTTTATTAAAATACCCTTCAAATATATCTACTATGTTTTCCAAAATTCTGCTTGATATGAACTCCAAGGGGTACTTCACAGATTATGATGAACTCCCATAATCATATCTACTCCAGCTTCATTTGTATATACATGACTACATTATTAAGAATACAAATAATTACTGGGGCAGCAAAATGTCAGAAATAAATGAGCAGACAAGGAAGATTTTTTTCTTAAGTTATACAAGTTGCACTTAAATATTAAATAAAAAAAGATGACAGGACCTATGGAATTCAACACAAACATTCTGGGGAAATATTTCTGACTTCCCTACAATAACCAAGACAGTTAGTATAAGTGTTTTCTCCAATACTCTGGAGTCTCTCAGCTGTCTGACCTGCTTTTTTCTTTTCTGTGTACTCCCTCAGAATGCCCTAGACCAAAGAGGAGTAATCATCAAGAGCTTACTTCAAATTATAGATTTCCCATTCTGTGAATTCATTCCACCAGGTCTAACTAAAGTTAAACTATATAGGAAATACAACCGTTTCATATTTTATTTTTTCTATCAAGTTAGAGGTCTTGAATGATAAATTCTTTGAGATTGTTTCAGAAATATTGTAACAGACTATCAACAAGTGTTTTCTTCTGACCTCATGGTTATGAATTTTGCATTTATTCTTTTTCTTCATAACTTTTTTCTTTACCTTTATGCTACATACAGAATTATATACCATAAATTTAGCTCATCCTTAAAAGATTTCTCTCTAAAAACAATTTGATCACTCAGTCACGGATCTGCTTGGTCACTTGGACAATTGAATCCAATTGTCACTCCATAGACAATTGGATTCAAGGTGGGAGGCAACAACAGGTAGAGATTGGCTATAAAAATGTGAACGTGGTGAGGTATGGTGCATCCCCCAAAACGATGAGTAAAGAAGTTGAAGAAGGCTGGGACATAGGTGATGACAATAGCACATATGTGTGATGTACAGGTGCTGAAGGCTTTGTGCCGAGCATCTAAAGATGGCAGATTCACTACAGCACGGGTAATCATGGTGTAAGACATGAAGATACAGAACATATCAAATCCTCCTATCAGTATGGCAGCTATGAGACCATAGATGGCATTAATCTTGATGTTGCCACAGGACAGTTTGGCTACAGACATATGGTCACAGTAGGTGTGGTGAATGAGGTTGCCCTTGCAGTAGGGAAGACGCCTAATCAGGAAAGTGAATGGGATCATGAGCAACACACTTCAGCTGAAGGGGGCAAACCCAACTTTGGTATTTACCATTTTGGTGAGGATGGTAGAATAACGTAGAGGGTAGCAAATGGCCACATAGAGGTCCAGGGCCATAAGCATGAGCACGCTAGACTCCATACCAGTCAGCATGTGGATGAAAAACATCTGCACAAGGCAGGCATTAAAGTCAATCTCTTTGAGGTTGAACCAAAAGATACATAACATATTAGGGACAAATGAAGTGCACACACTAACATCTGTAAGGGACAGTAAAGCTAAGAAGTAATACATGGGCCGATGCAGGGCCTCCTCATGGCTGATGAGGTAGATGAGCCCACAGTTCCCCAGGACAGTGATGATGTACATGAAGCAGAATGGCAGGGAGATCCAAGTGTGTAAGGCTTCTAGTTCAGGAATCCCATTAAGGATGAAGTATCTTGGTGTCAGGCTGGAGCTGTTGTCTCCATGCATGGTAGTCAACTGCTAAGCATGTTACTTCTGTGCCAGTAAAGATAGATGTCCTACACAAGAAGATAGTAGTGAGATTAATTTCAGTCTGAGATCAAAGATGAACAAATATTTTACATGACATAAATAATAAACTTAGAAAAAAAATAAAAATTAAAAATTAAAAAAAATTTAAAAAAATAAAAAAAATAATAAACTTAGGAGAAAAATAATCTTTTTGTACCCACACTATGTTATGTGATCCTACTAAGTAGTCTTGGGCCTCTTAATGAATCAAAAGAATACTAAAAGTGATGCAAACATTATAATAGAGACCCGATCTCCCTTGGTTTTATACTGTAAACTGTCTCGGTGTATGTGTTCATATTCTCAGGCCATTCACTAGTGCTTGTTTTTGCCCCCTTGAATGATTTTCAATGTATAGGCCTTGTTTAAACACTGAGTTTTTAAACTCCTCACATAATTTCTCTTCTTCTAAGAGGTCTTTCTTTGTAGATGTGTTTACTATATTATAGTCAATTAAGAAATGTGAGCACCTACTTATTACACACAGCTGTTGTGGGACTTAGTATGATCTAGACTTTATAAGTCTAAGCTTTGTGAGTCTGGATTTTCCAAGTCAGAATAGTCACAGAGGGGTTGATGAGCTAAAAATTACATAATAAGTTACAACTTACAAACCATGGCCATGTTCATTTTACACTGTATATCTGATAGTTGCTGGTAAACATGAAAGATTTTAGTTTTTACAGTTAGCCAATTGCTTTGTTAAGCTCTATGTAGTGAAAGCTTTCTTTATTAATTTGTTTTCTTTTTTTAACGGTTAGTTTTCTACCTTTCTTCTATATTCTGGGGTATGGATTTAACCTGAAAGCTTTTTGATTAAAATTATGACTCCATGATCTTTTTCTCTGTTTTGTTTTGAAAAAATCTTTCTTTAACTTTTATTTTTTCAATGCAAGATGTGAAACCATAAAACTTCTAGAAGAAAATGTAGGGGACCATCTCCTTGGCTTAAGTCTTGGTAATGATTTTTTGGATATGACACCAAAAGCAAAAATCAAGTGAGATTGTATTAAACTAAAAAAATTCTGCATAGCAAAACAAGCAATCAACAAAATGAAAAGGCAACGTGAAGGCTGGAAGAAGGTATTTACAAACCATATATCTGGTAAGGGATTAACATCCAAAATATATAAGCAATTTATATAGCTCAGGAAAAAAAGCAAAACCCTCATGATTTTATTAAAAATGTTCAGAGGACTTAAATAGATGTTTTTCAAAGAAGACATACAAATGGACAACAGGAACATAAAAAAAAATGCTTAACATCACTAATCCTCAAGGAAATGTGAATTGAAACCACAAGGAGATCATCCTAAATCTGTTAGCATGGCTATTATCAAAAAACAGTGGATAACAAATTTTGGAGAGGATGTGGAGAAAGGGAAACTCTGGTGCACTGTTGGTGGGAATGCAAATTGGTGCAGCCACTGTGGAAAACAGCATAGAGTTCCCTCAAAAAATTACAAATAGAAATACCATATCATCCAGCAATCTCACTTCTAGGTTTATATATGAATATATAAAATCATTATCTCAAAGAAATATCTGCACTATTCATGTTCATTGTAGCATTATCACAACAGGCCAGGACATGGAAACAACTAAAGTGTCTAGAGATGAATGAGTGGGTAAAGAAAATGTAGCATATGTATTTGACAGAATATCATTCATATGAAAGAGGGAAATCTTGCCATTTATGACAAGATTATGGCATTATGCTGAGTGAAGTAGGTCAGGCAGAGAAACACATATTTTATGATCTCACTTATGTGTGGAATCTATGAACATCAAACTCATTGAAACAGTAGAATGGTGGATGCCAGTGGGGAAGGTTAAGGAAATTTGGGAGATGTTGATCAAAGGGTACAAACTTGTACAGTTGTAAAATGAAGAAGTTTTAGAGAATCTAACGTGCAGCATGATGACTATAGTTAACAATATTGTATTGTATGCTTGAAAGTTGCTATGAGAGTAGAGCTCTAATGTTCTCACCACAATAACAACAATAGAATGGTAACTATATGAGGTTAATCATGTTAAACAGTAGTATTGTGGCAAATATTTTGTATCAAATAATCACATCGTACACCTTAACCTTACACAAACTTACACAATATGTCAATTATATCTCAATAGAGCTGGAAAAAAACATACCTATAAAAATCTATAGCAGATATTCATGACGGTGAGTTTATATTAATCCAGAATTTTCTTCTCAGCAATGAATTACACTTTCCTGAACATCCCAAATGTTTGTATCAAGGTATATGTGTATGGAGGGTATGGGGGTACACCTGAAAGTCCAAGTGAATTTATCAACCAGCAAGCACAGGCACATTATTATAAATTATTGTATATTACTATAAGTAGTCAAATAAGATTTATTCCAAACAAGTGACCTCTTTTTATTTTATAATAACTTTTATTGTTGTACTGCTGTGCTTTTGAGTTATAGTATAAATTCATGTTTTCACATGATTGTTTAGAACCAGGTTTCTCTAGCCCTAGTAGGCTTTAGTACTAGAAGAAACAAAGATGTCCTTGATCACTCCTCCTGTTAAATATTGCACAAGAGGAGTGTTGTAGCTAGTGTCATAAGGAAAGAAAAAGATACCAAAAAAATACAAGAAAGGGGGAATAAAATGTTCATCATTCACAAAGAGATGCTATGCATCTAGATAATCCAAAATAATCTATATAAAATGTTAACATTAAAAAGTAAATTTATCAAGAACACTAAATACAAGATCACATATAAAGCTCAATTTTTGTATCAAGATTATTTAATTTTTCCCTCAAAATATTTTTTCCATACCAATTTTGTGCATGCATTGTTCTAAATTTTGAAAAAGGTAGAAGACAGGGTCTTTCTTTCAAAAAGATTTCATTCTGAAAGTCTAAATTATTTCAGATTACATATGCTTTGTTGTACCTATAAAAATATTCCCTCAAAAGTCTTAGACTATAATTTGGGAGAAAATAATTCCTAAGACAATTCCCAATGGCTGAGCCAGGGTCCTTAGGACCCAGATATATCTGATTCCTAAGTCTTTTTTTTTTTCTTATGAACACACACAAGAAATCATTCTCCTCTGAGACTATAGTAGAAAGAAATAGTAGCAATTAAGTTTTCCCAGCTCCCAACTTTAGACTATGTCACACACATAATACACACATACATGCACTTGCATGCACACACACACACACACAGAGAGAGACGCACAGAATAGAAAACTTCCCTTCTCCTACCTCCTCATGGTCTCAATATAGGTCTCAGATCCTTCCTGCAGGACCAAAGACATCACATAGACATGAATATGACTTAATCTGTGGATATGTCTTCAGTTCCTTGAAGAACTCCAGTAGCTTTCAGGGTGAGCAGATTTCTGAATTTGGGGTGCATTCTTATTAAGGGAATGGGTGCAAATTATGATAGCTGAGCTGAGATGAGGCATAACATAGTTGTCAGGTAGGGTTATTCCCCTAACTTTTGAAAAGACACAGTGTACCCTACCATACAGCTGCTTTTACATACTGGCTTATCTGGTCCATTTTCACTTTTGATTAAAACATTAATGTTTCAGCTATTGAGATATAATCCTTGTGAGGAGTATTCTAAAGAGAGGTAATCAGTCCCACTGGCTATGGAATTTAAAACGAGTATTTCCAAGACGCAGTGGAAGGAAACAGAAGAGTGATACAGCCTTATTCCATAGTTTTCTGTTTCTGGTTCACTTTTCCTTTCAGGAAATTGCTTTCATCTCATCTCATAGTTATGATATTTGAATTATCTCTCAACTCTAAGCGCTTCTAGATTTCATATACTCAGCCTTGATCTTTTAAAAAATAAAGATATAAAATTTTTATAAAAGACATATGAGGAGAGCAGAGCCAAATACCTACAGTCTTAGACTTCCAACAGAGACACCTCTGAAGTGGCAGGGAGGTCACCTCTCATATGTTTAGGAGACACTATAAATTTTTTTTTCAGAGACTATTTTCCCTTCAACACCCCTTGATAGGACTACCCTCTTATTTCACTACTCGTACATTTTTTCCAAATTAGCATATCCCAGCCCCACATAGCCCACTTCATCAGACTTTTGCATCCTATTTGCATCCACCACATGCTCATAACTTTGTTCTTATCTCCTCACAATATACTATCACACCAAATATTATCCTCCTTACTATTTTTAAATGTTTTTGTCAGTCCTTATTCTTCCACAGCATCCTTTTTTATGGGCTTTAAAAATGTATTGGATATCTCCCTTATACTAGAAAAAGTATAAGTTTTGAAAATTATGTAGGCTGAGAAATATTCAATTATATGGCTCCCTAAAACTGTAATACAGAGAGAAAATAAAGTTTTATGTGCTTAAAGTAAATGTCCGTTGTTTCAAAGTGATGAGTATCTCTATTCACATTGGATTAGACTCTAACCTTAGAACAACATTAATGTCTCATAAGTTACTGCATTCCCAGTGATTCTTCACCCACTATTTACGGTGGTAGTGATCCAAAATCAATAATAGGTGACTATTTAATGATATTAATAAGATAATTATTGTTTTACCTTTAAGATCATTCTATGATTTGTAGTTTTCTGAATTTAAGTTCCCTTTAAACCAAAAGGGGAGAAATTTATGCTAAAATTAATGCCTTGAAATCATTGTCATGGTGTACACTAATAAAACTGATTACTTTAGAAAGGTGAGCCCACAAGAAGCATTGAAAATTGTTAACGTTTCAGAATGGAATAGATATCTCTGACCAAAATGATGAGCCCTTAGCACATGGCAAATATTTAATCAATTCTTGATCATCCAATTGGTCAGTTTGTAACCAGCTTCAGCTGGGAGAATGGACAGCAAATTGTAATAACAAAACCATGATAACCAAACACCCTAGATACATCCAGATCCAGCACATCCACTAAATTCAGTCAGTTTATCTTGTCAATATCTAATGCTTAAGACATGGACCCAAACAGTGTATATGTAACATAGTCAACATAAAAGACCATATCTAGTGATTAATCTACAAGAAAGACAAATTTGCCATTATTAGGAACAAAATCCTGCTGGTCAGTTACTCTTTGAACCATTTTTTTTTCCTGCTTACAGAGCAATTTTGTAACTGATGTACCATGAAATTCCAACAGATGTTATGTCATTCCTAAATGTTACCAACCTAACTCCAGCTTCATTCATCTTAAATGGCATCCCTGGGCTGGAAGAAGTACATTTGTGGATCTCCTTGCCCTTGTGCACCATGTACAGCATTGCCATCACAGGGAACTTTGGCCTTATGTACCTCATTTACTCTGAAGAGACCTTGCACAGACCTATGTACATCTTCCTAGCTCTTCTTTCCTTCACAGATGTGCTCATGTGCACCAGCACTCTGCCCAACACACTCTGCATATTGTGGTTCAACCTCAAGGAGATTGATTTTAAGGCCTGCTTGGCCCAAATGTTCTTTGTGCACACTTTTACAGGGATGGAATCTGGGGTGCTCATGCTCATGGCTCTGGACCGCTATGTGGCCATCTGCTACCCCCTGCGCTATGCTACTATCCTCACTAATTCAGTCATTGCCAAGGCTGGACTCCTCACTTTTCTTAGAGGTGTAATGCTTGTTATCCCTTTCACTTACCTTACCAAGCGCCTGCCATACTGCAGGGGCAATGTCATACCGCACACCTACTGTGACCACATGTCTGTGGCCAAGGTATCCTGTGGCAATGTTAGGATCAATGCCATTAATGGTTGCCCTTCTGATTGGGGGCTTTGATATCTTGTGCATCACAATCTCCTACACAATGATCCTTCGAGCAGTTGTGAGTCTCTCATCAGCAGATGCTCAGCAGAAGGCCTTCAGCACATGTACTGCCCACATCTGTGCCATTGTCATCACCTATGTTCCAGCCTTCTTCACCTTCTTTACCCACCGGTTTGGGGGACACACCATTCCTCCACACATACACATTATTATGGCTAATCTCTATCTGCTCATGCCTCCCACAATGAACCCTATTGTGTATGGGGTGAAAACCAAGCAGATACGAGAAAGTGTCATTAGATTCTTGCTTAAGGGAAAGGACAATTCTCATAGCATTTAAGTAGAATCTTTTGAGAAGTTTGATTCTCTTAGCCAGGCTGAAATCACCAAGTCTATAAGGAATTCTCCAAATGAAAACAGATATCTGGCCACAGGAAATACTTCCATGGAACTTTAGTTCTTTTACTTCCTTTAAAGGGTACCACTATGCCCATTAGGCAGACTTTCTCTCCTGAAATTCTGTGTTCTTAAAAGACTCTTACTCATTGGAGACAATTGTTGGACCACTAGGACTGGAGTTCTGAACTTTTTAAAAAATTTAAATCCCTGGCAAAACAGGAGCTGTGTTCATCAATGTCTGTGGTAATTTATTTATTTCAACATTCTTCTGCCGAAACCATTTGGAGTTCATTCTTCTTTCCCAAGTTCTTTTCTCCTACTTTCTTTCACAAGTTTATCAACTGTATATATAGCAGTGTATATATATGTCCACCAGAAAACTTCTAAAAGATGTAAGTTGCAGCATATTCATAATACCCAGAATGTATTTCCATCAACATCCAAACTGAATAAATAAGTAATAGTAGCCTATTCAAATAAAATGTTGACTGAAAAAGACCAAGTAATATGCATCGTGTGATTTCATTTAGATAAAGTTCACAAGGTTGCAAAACTAATTTTGGTGTTAGAAATGAAGCTGATGACTGGGTGTTTTTCTGTATGTTGGTAAATTAAACACCAATAAAAGTTAATTAAAAAAAAAAAAAAGAAATGAAGCTGATGTTTAACTTTGAGAATGAAAGCCTGAGGAATGATTGAATAGAGTATGAGGAGTGTTTCTGAAGTGTGCCACCAATGATTTATTTCTTGACCTGAACAGTAATTACAAAGTTTGTCCACCTGATGATATTTCATGAAGCTATACTTTTATGATGTGTGCCCTTTTTGGCATGCATATTATAGTTCAACAAAATATTTATTTACAATATGTCTTGAGGGGATCCCTGGGTGGCTCAGTGGTTTAGCACCTGTCTTCGGCATGATTCTGGGGTCCCGGAATCGAGTCCCACATTGGGCTCCCTGCGAGGAGCCTGCTTCTCCCTCTGCCTGTGTCTCTGCCTATCTCTCTGTCTCTCTTATGAATAAATAAATAAAATCTTTATAAAAACCAAAATATGTCTTGAGAACATTTCCTGATCTCTCTAAACTTGAAGCATTTTCTTCCTCAACTATTGTGCTGTCTATCCATAGCTTATGAAGTATATCTACTTTATTTTCTTTCCAGAGTATATGAAATTTAGTATAAATAACATGTATATTTGTACAAATTGTGATCAAACAACACAGAAAAGATAATCATAAAAAACTAAAAAACCTCCATCTTGAAAATATCTTCTAGTTTCTTTCCAGAGATAGCCTCTTCTATTTTATTTTATTTTATTTTATTTTATTTTATTTTATTATTTTATTTTAATTTATTATTTTATTTTATTTTTTAATAATAAATTTATATTGTATTGTTGTTCAACTTGCCAACATACAGAATAACACCCAGTGCTCATCTCATCAAGTGCCCCCCTCAGTGTCCATCACCCATTCACCCCCACCCCCCGCCCTCCTCCCCTTCCACCACCCCTAGTTCATTTCCCAGAGGTAGGAGTCTTCATGTTCTGTCTCCCTTTCTGATATTTCCTACCCATTTCTTCTCCCTTCCCTTCTATTCCCTTTCACTATTATTTATATTCCCTAAATGAATGAGACCATATAATGTTTGTCCTTCGATTGACTTCACTCAGCATAATAGCCTCTTAAAAATATTGTGTGTGTGTATGTGTATGGCTTTTTTTCTTTTTGATGATTTCTTCTTTTCCTGCAAGTTATAGTTGAACTTTAATTTGACTACAAACTACCCTGTTATAGACAATAAGGACTGTAACTCAATTACAGTATCTGTCACTTGTGTATGATTTATATACATTTCTCTGTGTGTGTGTGATTTATGTACGTGTGTGTGCATATGGTGTGTAAATGTATATACATAAATGTGTACATATTTATATATATTCAAATGTATGTGTCTGTAGTTTCTTTCCCTACTACTTCCAACCTCATTGTTAATCAGATATATTTTTAATTTCCTGTCCTTAAGATCATTACCACTAATGACATAAATATTGATATGAATATTGCGTATGAATATGTACTACTTTACAACCAGATCAGGATTACATTCCCTTCTATATTTGTCCAATGTCACCAATCTTATCTTTACAAAAGACTATTTCCAGCATCAATATTTTTCAGATGTCTGATAATGTATTTCACCCATAAAACAATTAAAGGATTTGGGAAAGGGGATAAGCAGACAATTAGAAAATGTCTTTTAGGGATCCCTGGGTGGCGCAGCGGTTTGGCGCCGGCCTTTGGCCCAGGGCGCGATCCTGGAGACCCGGGATCGAATCCCACATCGGGCTCCCGGTGCATGGAGCCTGCTTCTCCCTCTGCCTGTATCTCTGCCTCTCTCTCTCTCTCTGTGACTATAATACATAAATAAAAATTAATAAAAAAAGAAAATGTCTTTTATAATAGAAAAGAATGAACAATGGCAAAAGTGTGTAAACCAAAGAAAATAGAGCTGCAAAGTCTCACATAAAGAGAAAAAAAATACAAGGCAATATCAAATATGAAAGAAAAACAAGAAATATAGAAGTTCTGTCCAGGAGGGTAAAAGTTTGACTTCCAAGATTTACATTAAAAGTGGTAACTGTTATCCCCGGGACACAAGGCTGGTTCAACACTCGTAAAACCATCAATGTGATTCATCATATCAGCAAGAGAAAAACCAAGAACCATATGATACTCTCATTAGATGCAGAGAAAGCATTTGACAAAATACAGCATCCATCCCTGATCAAAACCCTTCAGAGTGTTGGGATAGAGGAAACTTTCCTCGACATCTTAAAAGCCATTTACGAAAAGCCCACAGCAAATATCATTCTCAATGGGGAAGCACTGGGAGCCTTTCCCCTAAGATCAGGAACAAGACAGGGATGTCCACTCTCACCACTGCTGTTCAACATAGTTCTGGAAGTCCTCGCCTCAGCAATCAGACAACAAAAAGACATTAAAGGCATTCAAATTGGCAAAGAAGAAGTCAAACTCTCCCTCTTCGCCAATGACATGATAACTCTACATAGAAAACCCAAAAGCCTCCACCCCAAGATTGCTAGAACTCATACAGCAATTTGGTAGCGTGGCAGGATACAAAATCAATGCCCAGAAATCAATGGCATTTCTATACACTAACAATGAGACTGAAGAAAGAGAAATTAAGGAGTCAATCCCATTTACAATTGCACCCAAAAGCATAAGATACCTAGGAATAAACCTAACCAAAGAGGTAAAAGATCTATACCCTAAAAACTATAGAACACTTCTGAAAGAAATTGAGGAAGACACAAAGAGATGGAAAAATATTCCATGCTCATGGATTGGCAGAATTAATATTGTAAAAATGTCAATGTTACCCAGGGCAATTTACACGTTTAATGCAATCCCTATCAAAATACCATGGACTTTCTTCAGAGAGTTAGAGCAAATTATTTTAAGATTTGTGTGGAATCAGAAAACACCCCGAATAGCCAGGGGAATTTTAAAAAAGAAAACCATACCTGGGGGCATCACAATGCCAGATTTCAGGTTGTACTACAAAGCTGTGGTCATCAAGACAGTGTGGTACTGGCACAAAAACAGACACATAGATCAATGGAACAGAATAGAGAACTCAGAAGTGGACCCTGAAATGTACGGTCATCTAATATTCGATAAAGGAGGAAAGACTATCCATTGGAAGAAAGACAGTCTCTTCAATAAATGGTGCTGGGAAAATTGGACATCCACATGCAGAAGAATGAAACTGGACCACTCTCTTTCACCATACACAAAGATAAACTCAAAATGGATGAGAGATCTAAATGTGAGACAAGATTCCATCAAAATCCTAGAGGAGAACACAGGCAACACCCTTTTTGAACTTGGCCACAGTAACTTCTTGCAAGATACATCCACGAAGGCAAAAGAAACAAAAGCAAAAATGAACTATTGGGACTTCATCAAGATAAGAAGCTTTTGCACAGCAAAGGATACAGTCAACAAAACTAAAAGACAACCTACAGAATGGGAGAAGATATTTGCAAATGACATATCAGATAAAGGGCTAGTTTCCAAAATCTATAAAGAACTTATTAAACTCAACCCCAAAGAAACAAACAATCCAATCATGAAATGGGCAAAAGACATGAAGAGAAATCTCACAGAGGAAGACATGGACATGGCCAACAAGCACATGAGAAAATGCTCTGCATCACTTGCCATCAGGGAAATACAAATCAAAACCACAATGAGATACCACCTCACACCAGTGAGAATGGGGAAAATTAACAAGGCAGGAAACAACAAATGTTGGAGAGGATGCGGAGAAAAGGGAACCCTCTTACACTATTGGTGGGAATGTGAACTGGTGCAGCCACTCTGGAAAACTGTGTGGAGGTTCCTCAAAGAGTTAAAAATAGACCTGCCCTACGACCCAGCAATTGCACTGTTGGGGATTTACCCCAAAGATTCAGATGCAATGAAACGTCGGGACACCTGCACCCCGATGTTTCTATCAGCAATGGCCACAATAGCCAAACTGTGGAAGGAGCCTCGGTGTCCATCGAAAGATGAATGGATAAAGAAGATGTGGTTTATGTATACAATGGGATATTACTCAGCAATTAGAAACGACAAATACCCACCATTTGCTTCAACGTGGATGGAACTGGAGGGTATTATGCTGAGTGAAATAAGTCAATCGGAGAAGGACAAACAGTGCATGTTCTCATTCATTTGGGGAATATGAATAATAGTGAAAGGGAATATAAAGGAAGGGAAAAGAAATGTTGGGAAATATCAGGAAGGGAGACAGAACATAAAGACTCCTAACTCGGGGAAACGAACTAGGGGTGGTGGAAGGGGAGGAGGGCGGGTGTTGGAGGGGAATGGGTGACGGGCACTGAGGTGGACACTTGACGGGATGAGCACTGGGTGTTTTTCTGTATGTTGGTAAATTAAACACCAATAAAAGTTAATTAAAAAAAAAAAAGATAAGAAGCTTTTGCACAGCAAAGGATACAGTCAACAAAACTAAAAGACAACCTACAGAATGGGAGAAGATATTTGCAAATGACATATCAGATAAAGGGCTAGTTTCCAAAATCTATAAAGAACTTATTAAACTCAACACCAAAGAAACAAACAATCCAATCATGAAATGGGCAAAAGACATGAAGAGAAATCTCACAGAGGAAGACATAGACATGGCCAACATGCACATGAGAAAATGCTCTGCATCACTTGCCATCAGGGAAATACAAATCAAAACCGCAATGAGATACCACCTCACACCAGTGAGAATGGGGAAAATTAACAAGGCAGGAAACCACAAATGTTGGAGAGGATGCGGAGAAAAGGGAACCCTCTTACACTGTTGGTGGGAATGTGAACTGGTGCAGCCACTCTGGAAAACTGTGTGGAGGTTCCTCAAAGAGTTAAAAATAGACCTGCCCTACGACCCAGCAATTGCACTGTTGGGGATTTACCCCAAAGATTCAGATGCAATGAAACGTCGGGACACCTGCACCCCGATGTTTCTATCAGCAATGGCCACAATAGCCAAACTGTGGAAGGAGCCTCGGTGTCCATCGAAAGATGAATGGATAAAGATGTGGTCTATGTATACAATGGAATGTTCCTCAGCAATTAGAAACGACAAATACCCACCATTTGCTTCAACGTGGATGGAACTGGAGGGTATTATGCTGAGTGAAATAAGTCAATCGGAGAAGGACAAGCAGTGTATGTTCTCATTCATTTGGGGAATATAAATAATAGTGAAAGGGAATATAAAGGAAGGGAGAAGAAATGTTGGGAAATATCAGGAAGGGAGACAGAACATAAAGACTCCTAACTCGGGGAAACGAACTAGGGGTGGTGGAAGGGGAGGAGGGCGGGTGTTGGAGGGGAATGGGTGAGGGGCACTGAGGTGGACACTTGACGGGATGAGCACTGGGTGTTTTTCTGTATGTTGGTAAATTGAACACCAATAAAAATTAATTAAAAAATAAATAAATAAATAAATAAATAAATAAATAAATAATAGTGAAAGGGAATATAAGGGAAGGGAGAAGAAATGTGTGGGAAATATCAGGAAGGGAGACAGAACATAAAGACTCCTAACTCTGGGAAACGAACTAGGGGTGGTGGAAGGGGAGGAGGGCGGGGGGTGGGGGGAAATGGGTGACGGGCACTGAGGGGGACACTTGACGGGATGAGCACTGGGTGTTTTTCTGTATGTTGGTAAATTGAACACCAATAAAAATTAATTTATTAAAAAAAAAGACAAAGTTTAAATCTAGATGAAAAGAGAATCATGTAAAGACACTTATAAAATTTTTTTAGAAATCATTTTAGGGATCCCTGGGTGTCTCAGCGGTTTGGTGCCTGCATTTGGCCCAGGACGCGATCCTGGAATCCCGGAATCGAGTCCCGCGTCGGGCTCGCGGCATGGAGCCTGCTTCTCCCTCCTCCTGTGTCTCTGCCTCTCTCTCTCTCTCTCTCTCTCTCTCTCTCTCTCTATGTCTATCATAAATAAATCTTTAAAAAAAGAAGAAATCATTTTAGACATATATCTCAGTTGCTATGTCAATGAAGATAAGAATTTTTATTTCACGTAAAAATCTATAATTCAACTTATTAATGCCAGAAGAATAGGTCAATTCTCAATATAGAAAGACCTGCTCTTCCCCAGCTTGTTGCAAATGAATGAACCCAAACCTTTAACACTAGCTCAAACAAAATGAATAATATTAATTTAAAATAAACTTGCTTGATGAGAATAAAATATGTTTTATTTTACACTTGGATTAGACAGATGAACTGTATCATATCAGACATACATTATTTTTAAGCTTCAGAAGTTGATTTTACTGAGCAGCATTTTAAATTATTCTCTTATCCTGTATTAAGGGTTCCAGAGTAACAAACATTTTTGTTTTAGTATTCACTACCCTGAGATTTCTAGCAAGCTAAAACATACTATACTGTTAATAGCAACTCATGGTCTGGATACACTTGATGATAAGCCTTACCCTCTGTAGTCTATCTCTCTGGCTGAAGTTGAACCCAATTCTACATCTCCATATGTTAGACAGAATCTGGAGATAGAAATGAAACTTCTCCAAGTGGCTACATGAGGCTTAGTGTGTCTCTTAGACATAGTCCTGCAACTCCCAAAGTTCTTCCACATTACTAATATCTTCTGTAGAAGCTCCAAATTTAACACATCACAAGCTAGGTATTATGCTAATTGTGATATAAATTGTAAGTCAGTGACTGTTAAATTTAAAGTGAAGAAAAAGTACTTATTCAATCAAAAGTATTGATTTATAACTTGCACTATATTTCTGACATTAAACCAAATGCTACTGATAGAGAGATGAATAAGTCATTAATCTTTTCATGGGATATTTGGTCTAGAGATCCAGACAGATGTACAATTGGTACATATGCTATGATATGAACTGCTGTATTGTGAAAATTAAGAAGGTTCTTTGATAATGCAAATGGAAGATCTTTTGACTGTGTCTAGGGCAAGACTGTACCTATCACTTAACCAGTTGATTAACAAAAAATATGAACTAATTAACAACACATTACACTAACAGATTACCCTGAATTCCTACAGTGTTGATACTTTCAATACATTTCCAAGTCTAGATTTGTGATATTAACAAAGAATTGACTGAAGGAAATCCAGTCCCTGCATTTATTTATACAATTTAACACTTATAAATTAGATGACTTAGAGAGTCCCCCAAGTAAGATGGGACTGAATAGCAGAATGGCTTTAAATGGATGAAGCCTCCTTGAAAAAACGAGTGGTCTGGAATAACAGAATAAAAGGATTAAAAATGACTAAAAAATTATCTCAAACGTGACCATAGTCTTTTAGTTTTGATCATTGATAATTTTTTTAAGGATAATGTAGGGTAGCCTGGGTGGCTCAGCGGTTTAGCGCCTCCTTCAGCCAGGGCATGATCCTGGAGACCCCGGATCGAGTCCCACATCAGACTAACCTGCATGGAGCCTGCTTCTCCCTCTGCCTGTGTCTCTGCCTCTTCTCTCTCTCTCTCTCTCTCTCTCTCTTTCTGTGTATGTCTCTCATGAATAAAAAATGAAATGTTTCTTTTTTTAAAAAAGGATAATGTAACCATGCATCAGCAAAATGAAAAGCAATCCGGATACTTTTTAAATTCATAATGTTAGCTATACATTTTACAAGCAGTGAAATTATGAGAGTGTATCACATCCCAATATAGATTGCCTGAAATGTTTTGTTCACCTTGCTTCTTCAGTGCTCACTGTCCTAGTAACATCCCACCTCATTCTGAAACCTGCCCTTTCATTCCTGCCCAATTTATCAACATGTAACCTATGGGAGTTATCTTACAAATATACAAACTCCAAAGTCGTTTAATAATTCAGTGGTTAGATGCCCTGAGTTCAAAATATGAAAATTTTAATGTACTCTAACTATATATAATGTACTCTAACTATATATATGTAATATGTAATTGTTAAAGTTTTACCAAGTTATAAAGACCATTGTTTATGTTGATATTCATGTAAAGTTTTTTCCTAGGCATTCAGATTGCAATATTTTAATAGTCTTAACAGTGTACTATTCTCATGATTTTAATTCTTGCTATTTTGCATCCAAGGGCATTATTTAGTTTCTAACTAAGTGATACATGAAGGATATGGATCTTGGATAATGGTTGGTTATTTCAGAAAGGATTTCCCCAAATAAACATGATCAATGGGAATCCTTCCATGGGGATTTATAATGGGAAAAAAATATTCCAATGGATACTGAAATATCTTGAACTAATGAATATGATTAATTTGGACAATTAGTATTTCTTCCTTATGAACTGAGATCTGGATAAAGACATTCTTAAACAAGAAATAAGAGAGTGAAATATGATAGAAAAAAGATAATGTGAAGCAAAAAGCTCTGAGGAAGTTCAGGTAGTATATTTCACTTGCCTTTCCCTTAGATCCCTTGAGACAATAAGCATCATAATGGTCCTCTTTTGCAATAAGATTTTTTCTTGAAACCCAAAGATTTCATATATAAAAAGATTTCATATATTTCTTGAAACCCAAAGATATTTCATACCTGTTGGAATTATTTAAAATTTCACTTGTTGCCACCAATTTGATTTATTAACTGAAAATATGCCACCGTGCTCTTTTTTTATAGTATTTCTGCCATGCATAATGATTGGAAAATATAAGGATAAATATATGAGTAAACTACCTAAGTGAGCCCCTTCTCCATGTTAGTTGCCCTTGATATTCAGCTTAAGAGCCTTATAGAAGCCTTGCCTGAGCTCCTTGTTTTTGAATGCATACACTATGGGATTGAGGGCAGGAGGAATAACATTGTGTAGTACATTAAGCAGAACTGGGATGAGGGGAAGAGTTATTGTTGCACTCTGGGTAATAGAAATGACAACAATGACAGTGTAAAAGAATAAAATTAGGATGAGATGGGAAGTACAGGTACTTAGGGCTTTGGATGCAGCTTCTGCTGAGTTCAGCTTCAGCACTGAGTGGAGTATCAGAGCATATGATAAAAAAATCAAACCCAGGTCACTCGCCATCAGTGTCCAGGCCAGAAATAGCTGGTAGATGCTGTTGATGGTCCTGTCATCACAGGATAAGCTAGTGACTCCAAGATTAGAGCATAGGCAATGCTCAATTTGGTTCTTGGAACAGTAGTGCCTCTGAGCAGCCAACACTGGCACTGGGATGGTAGCCAGACTGTTTCTGAGTGCCTATGAACACAGTTGCCTTGACGACAAAAGAATCAGTAACTATTGATGGATAACGTAGTGGTTGGCAAATGGCTACATATCTGTCTATAGCCATGCAGACAAAGATACCTGACTCCATGAGTACAAAACAATGTATGACATACATCTGAGCAAAGCACTCAGGGAGACTGATGGCCTTTGCACTGAACCATAAGATGGCCAAAATCTTGGGCATGATGGTGGTAGCCAGTCCCATGTCTACCACAGCTAGGATCCCCAAGAAATAGTACATAGGCTGGTGCAGTGTGGCCTCTTGTTTGATGATGATCAGGATAAGGATGTTGGCAGTGAGAGTTAAGAGGTAAAGTAGTGCCAGGGGCAGGGAGAGCCAGTGCTGCCAGGTGTGAATGCCTGGGAATCCCAACAGAATGAACTCAGAGACTTGGGACTTCGAGATGTTGGAATGTCTAAGATCCTGGAGCATCCTTCACTAAGAGAAAAAAAGTATTTGAAGTTACTATTCTTAATAATCTCTCTGACATTATTTGGTTAATGATATTGAAGTGTAAGATTCTTCATCTTCATTTTTCTTATTCTGCTACAGACATTTATTAGACATTTCTAGTGGCAGGAATCATGATGTTCCATAAGACAGGTCATATTATTTCTACCTTGTCATAATTGAGAAAGAGAACATTGGAGTTATTAGAAACTTGGTCATTACTTTCCATCTTGTACAAGTCATGGAGGGAACAAGATGAAAGCAATCTGATACTATAGCATGGTCTCTTAAGCTTGGTTTTGATAAAGAGTTGTATTTTTTTTTTTTAGCAACTAAAGGTATAGATTCAGAGTAGAGATTATTACGCAGGGAAATATTTTTATAACAGATTAGATGAAAGAATATAAGAATATCCCTTTTGTAAAAATTCAAGTATTCAAGAATTTGTGAAATACTCATGAATGTTAGATAATTGTCATTAAAACATATGACATAATTTAGTACATCCATTTTTAAATTGGAGAACTGATGTCCAAAAATGCTATTGGACTGTCTAATGTCAACTTACTCTAAAAGATAGAAATATACCTAGAAACTTTCAGTATTTCTGAGTCCAGTTGATTCTGGTTTTGTGTAACATTCTTCCACTAGGACTTACTTTGCTTCATAAAGCAGTTCAGCTGGTCACACAGTAATGAATAAAACAGATATGAAAAAAAAATCAAGTTTAAGATAAATGATTTGACAGAAGTGTTGTTATAATCAAATTACACTATAACCAAGACATTTTCATCATTTATTAATATTTTAATAAAAAGCTGAAAGAAGATTTTCATTATCTGTTTCTACTAAATATCTTCTATTTGTTTTCAATATTTCAAATATTAAGGGCATAATATAAACACACAATAATTAATGTTGATAAAGACTAGTGGATATACTAATTTTAAACTATGTAATGACATTCATATACTTAAAGAAAGATAAATTGAGAAGTTACATATTTGTATTCCACTATTGCTTTCATAGCTTCTAAGGTTCAAACATTTTTTTTTAATATCTTGCTTTGTTTTTTAACTTTAGTTTTGGAACTATTTCTCAAATGTCATTCAATGTTTGACTATTAATTTACACTTAATGAATAGGCTTTAGAAGGCTAACTTGAAATTCCAGGTGATGAGTGAGTATCATCAATTGGTATCATTTACTTTGGGAGCTTCAATAGGGACCTCTGCTTCAGTGCAGATATTCTTAGTTCAGTGTTATATGTATTTTCTCAGGGACTCTCCATTTGTTCAGAAAATTATCCACCAACCTGTTTCCTGCAGGAATATATGGCTGGTTGTTAGCGTTCTTGGAGTTGAAGAACACTGGAATTTCTCACCTTTATTATGAATATTGGAATTGACCTTCTCATTTTTTATAATGCTTCATTCTCAGCCTTTATCACATCATATATATGCATTTATAGCACGGTATTTGTGCCACAGATCCAAGATAGTCGGAGGCAACGAAATGAAGAAAGACTGGTGTCTCACCGAATTTTAATATAGGGGACAGGGGGACTGAGAATCCGACTCGGACTCAGACCAGACTCGGGTTTGGACCCCGAGGTTTTGCCTCCTCCAGTTTTTATTAAGAGAGCTAACAGATAGGCCTAGGAATGATTAACTTGGGAAGCAGAGAAGAACATGTTTACTTCAAAAGGTAAAATAGGCTATTGACTCAAAGAGGGGGAGCAGAGGAGCTGCATCTGGAGAACAATGTGGTCTAGACTCAGTGTGCTGACTCAGAACCTCTCATATCTCCAGGGTCCCTAGAACTAAGAGATTCAGTTCTCAGATAGGCTCTGCAGCTGGTTCTCCACATATCTGTTAAAGTTCCTTCCAAAAATAAGCTTCTAGTCATCATTAGAAAATAGTTAATATTGTTAAAGATAGTGAATGGATCAGATTTACCAAGTTGTTCTTTTTTTTCTTTTTAGTTTGCCATGGGCAAGTTTATTACATGATTAAAGTTCAAATAAAAAAATAATAACAATATCTAGGAAGCTAGAGCCAGAGTCTGAGAGTGCTGTTTCCCTGTTCCCTGCCTTCCTAGCCAAGTCTAACTCTATTAACTTAATTGATTCGATCAAATTCCTCATCAAGACTCACTTCTGTGCCCCAGACATTAGTTTTACTACCTATATCTTTATTCTCACAAAGAATGAAAGAGAGATGTCTGGGTAGCTCAGCAGTTGAGCATCTGCTTGGCTCAGGGTGTGATCCCCATCAAGGGATCCAGTCCTGTATATGGTTCCATGAGAGGAGCCTGCTTCTCCCACTGTGTATGTGTCTGCCTCTCTTTCTGTGTCTCATGAATAAATAAATAAAGTCTTAAAAACAAAGAATGAAAGATTAGATACTTCAGAAAGCAACACTTTTGGAAATAGCAATGCAACACAAGGCAAACTAATTAATAAGAAAGTTCCTTGAAGATCATTTTGGTGTCATCACAGACTCATGCAGGAGTAGATAGAAACTTGCAACTAAACTAACTTTTGGAAATCAGGAATCTTTCAAAAGGGAAGCAAAACTCTTGAACATGAAGCATGATTAGGATTGTTCCAGATCAGTGATTCGTTCCATTGATGTTTGGTCTTTCTTAGATCACTCTAGTAATATTAGCTTTGTGATTTGGCAACCCTATATTGTGTGTCCTTCCACCACCAAATCCAGCTTCAATTATTATCTTCTTCAGAAGGACTCAACTCGCTCTCAGAAAGGACAGAGAACCATTCCTTAAATCTTCTTAGTATGACATAATTGGAAAAGTGGCCAACTTTATGGGTAAGGAATACGATTTCTGATGGACCAATCTCTTTTCTGTATTCTAATATCATGGTATAGTAAAAACCTACTGATGTTCTTGAATCAGCCACAGTTTAACCAAACCCTTGATATTTGGACATATTGTATTGATACTTGTATTTGCAGTGTCTAGCAAGTTTTCATGCACATATTAGATATCAACAGATGTTTTTGAGTGAGTAAACAAGTTAATATAAAAATGAATCAAATTTTCTAACAGACTTCAAGAATTATTATGCTGTTGTCTAAATATTATTTTTTGCAAAACATAAAAGGAACCACAAGAAGAAATAGAACTATGATGTCTACTTCATGCAACAGAAACTTAAAATCATAAAAAAAATCTTTCATAAAATAGATAAAACAAAGAAAATCCCAAAAAAGCAAAGAAAAATAATGCAGAGAAAAAAATACATTTTGGATTAGACAAAAAGGTCAATTAAATAAATCATGCTATTAATTGGTCATATTACATAATGATTTTTATATACACATATGACTTACATATTTAAAAATATGCATATAGGGATCCCTCGGTGGTGCAGCGGTTTGGCACCTGCCTTTGGCCAAGGGCGCGATCCTGGGGACCTGGGATCGAGTCCCACATCAGGCTCCCGGTGCGTGGAGCCTGCTTCTTCCCCCGCCTGTGTCTCTGCCTCTCTGTCTCTCTCTGTGACTATCATAAATAAATAAAAATTAAAAAAAAATAAAAATAAATAAAAATATGCATATAAAACAATAAGTTATGCACATTTTCAGGAAACAAAATACGTACTAACATATCAAAGACATAAACAAATTTGGAAGGAAGTATCAATGTCAGACAAAATAGAAAATAAAAACATAAATTTTGGATAAAAATCGCCTTTGAGAAACAGTAGATCACATGGTTGTAGTGTACAATTAAAGTTAATCATACCAGATTATGTCATCATCAGGTTTAACACATTTTTCCACAAGCAAAATAACAGAAAGGACTGAAATTATCTTTTTCATTTTATTAGCACATGCAGAAATTTTTTTAAAAAGGAATTTGCACATGGATGCAAAAATTCTCAACAAGATACTAGCCAATACGATCCAACAATACATTAAGAAAATTATTCACCATGACCAAGTAGGATTTATCCCTGGGACACAAGGCTGGTTCAACACTCGTAAAACCATCAATGTGATTCATCATATCAGCAAGAGAAAAACCAAGAACCATATGATCCTCTCATTAGATGCAGAGAAAGCATTTGACAAAATACAGCATCCATTCCTGATCAAAACCCTTCAGAGTGTTGGGATAGAGGGAACTTTCCTCGACATCTTAAAAGCCATTTACGAAAAGCCCACAGCAAATATCATTCTCAATGGGGAAGCACTGGGAGCCTTTCCCCTAAGATCAGGAACAAGACAGGGATGTCCACTCTCACCACTGCTGTTCAACATAGTTCTGGAAGTCCTCGCCTCAGCAATCAGACAACAAAAAGACATTAAAGGCATTCAAATTGGCAAAGAAGAAGTCAAACTCTCCCTCTTCGCCATTGACATGATACTCTACATAGAAAACCCAAAAGCCTCCACCCCAAGATTGCTAGAACTCATACAGCAATTTGGCAGTGTGGCAGGATACAAAATCAATGCCCAGAAATCAATGGCATTTCTATACACTAACAATGAGACTGAAGAAAGAGAAATTAAGGAGTCAATCCCATTTACAATTGCACCCAAAAGCATAAGATACCTAGGAATAAACCTAACCAAAGAGGTAAAAGATCTATACCCTAAAAACTATAGAACACTTCTGAAAGAAATTGAGGAAGACACCAAGAGATGGAAAACTATTCCATGCTCATGGATTGGCAGAATTAATATTGTAAAAATGTCAATGTTACCCAGGGCAATTTACACGTTTAATGCAATCCCTATCAAAATACCATGGACTTTCTTCAGAGAGTTAGAACAAATTATTTTAAGATTTGTGTGGAATCAGAAAAGACCCCGAATAGCCAGGGGAATTTTAAAAAAGAAAACCATAGCTGGGGGGAACACAATGCCAGATTTCAAGTTGTACTACAAAGCTGTGGTCATCAAGACAGTGTGGTACTGGCACAAAAACAGACACATAGATCAATGGAACAGAATAGAGAACCCAGAAGTGGACCCTGAAATGTATGGTCATCTAATATTCGATAAAGGAGGAAAGACTATCCATTGGAAGAAAGACAGTCTCTTCAATAAATGGTGCTGGGAAAATTGGACATCCACATGCAGAAGAATGAAACTGGACCACTCTCTTTCACCATACACAAAGATAAACTCAAAATGGATGAGAGATCTAAATGTGAGACAAGAGTCCATCAAAATCATAGAAGAGAACACAGGCAACAAACACCCTCTTTGAACTCGGCCACAGTAACTTCTTGCAAGATACATCCACAAAGGCAAAAGAAACAAAAGCAAAAATGAACTATTGGGACTTCATCAAGATAAGAAGCTTTTGCACAGCAAAGGATACAGTCAACAAAACTAAAAGACAACCTACAGAATGGGAGAAGATATTTGCAAATGACATATCAGATAAAGGGCTAGTTTCCAAAATCTATAAAGAACTTATTAAACTCAACACCAAAGAAACAAACAATCCAATCATGAAATGGGCAAAAGACATGAAGAGAAATCTCACAGAGGAAGACATAGACATGGCCAACATGCACATGAGAAAATGCTCTGCATCACTTGCCATCAGGGAAATACAAATCAAAACCGCAATGAGATACCACCTCACACCAGTGAGAATGGGGAAAATTAACAAGGCAGGAAACCACAAATGTTGGAGAGGATGCGGAGAAAAGGGAACCCTCTTACACTGTTGGTGGGAATGTGAACTGGTGCAGCCACTCTGGAAAACTGTGTGGAGGTTCCTCAAAGAGTTAAAAATAGACCTGCCCTATGACCCAGCAATTGCACTGTTGGGGATTTACCCCAAAGATTCAGATGCAATGAAACGTCGGGACACCTGCACCCCGATGTTTCTATCAGCAATGGCCACAATAGCCAAACTGTGGAAGGAGCCTCGGTGTCCATCGAAAGATGAATGGATAAAGAAGATGTGGTTTATGTATACAATGGAATATTACTCAGCAATTAGAAACGACAAATACCCACCATTTGCTTCGACGTGGATGGAACTGGAGGGTATTATGCTGAGTGAAATAAGTCAATCGGAGAAGGACAAACAGTGTATGTTCTCATTCATTTGGGGAATATGAATAATAGTGAAAGGGAATATAACGGAAGGGAGAAGAAATGTTGGGAAATATCAGGAAGGGAGACAGAACATAAAGACTCCTAACTCTGGGAAACGAACTAGGGGTGGTGGAAGGGGAGGAGGGCGGGTGTTGGAGGGGAATGGGTGAGGGGCACTGAGGTGGACGCTTGACGGGATGAGCACTGGGTGTTTTTCTGTACGTTGGTAAATTGAACACCAATAAAAATTAATTAAAAAAATAATAAAAAGCAGACAAAATAAAAAAAAATAAAAAGGAATTTGCTTAAATATTTCTCAACTTATTAGCTGATTTTATATTTTGTTTTAAAGATTTTATTTGCTTATTTGAGAGAAATAAAATCAATGGGAGAGAGGGGCAAAGGGAGAGGGAAAAGCAGTCTCCTTGCTGAGCAGAGAGCCAAGATGGGGCTCCATCCCCGGACCCTGGATCATGACTTGAGCCAAAGGCAGATGCTTGTCTGACTGAGCCACCCAGGGGCCTCATTAGCTGATTTTCAATTTACTGTTTGACAACAATGCTGTGGACTAAAAGCTAATCATTGAAAGGCTAACAAAGGCCTTGTAATTTGTAAAATTGACAGAAGAATAATATGAGTTTACAATATAAGACTCTGTTTCCTGACATACCAGTATTGTCGTCAA
This sequence comes from Vulpes lagopus, assembly GCF_018345385.1. NCBI lineage: Eukaryota > Metazoa > Chordata > Mammalia > Carnivora > Canidae > Vulpes > Vulpes lagopus. Next base: position 20,621,641 of record NC_054838.1, read on the forward strand.
GTTTCTTTCTATCAAACTTATAAATTCTACTTCATGTTTGCCTACATTGCATTTTTGGCTTTTTTGGGGGAAAATTATTAAGGAATGGAACTGTTACAATTCATATATATGTATATATACATGTATATTTACAAACATATAAATGATTACTATGAAAACAAGATAGACTCTGAAATATGTTATTGTAAATATTTCACTAAGGTATACAAATTGTTAAAGTTGTTGAAAAAATAGAGTCATTCCCCATTTCTACCCTTGCAATATTTTTGATCAGTAAATTCTTGACTCTATGTGTTTATGCAACTGAAGAAAATAGAAAAATTAGGGAATGCTAAATACTCATAAATTGAAAATAGGAAGAATGTCTGAGATTACTTGGGCTCCATTCTTTTTTTGGGGAGAGGGGGCTCCATTCTTAAGAATATATTGCCTACATGTGAGATAGATATCCTAGTTATGTTCTTCATGTTTCTTTTTGATAGTTCTAGTGTTGATTACTAAAACTGGTTTTATTGTTATGAGATATTATGGTAATCTTCAATACATTTTCAAAACTCTCAAAGATCCAGATTAACACCAAGTAATAGAGAGTTAATGACAAATTATTTCAAGCTTTTTCCAAAATAAATGTAAATGATTTAAATATAATTTAATTTTTCTGCAAGAAAAATTGACTTATGGGTGGACAGGTGCATTGAATTAGTTTACATTAACAAAGGAATATCACCACTTATAAAGTACAGTTCTATATGGTCTGTGGTTTATTCTCTTTTTCAATCCCCATAAAGAGTAAGTTTGTTTTCTCACTAGATTGTCCTCAATGTAAATTCATGTTCTTCTTTCAATATGACAGTGGGTTCCTCCAAGTAGGTTTTGTTATCTAGAATGAAAGGAACACAGTCACAAATAAATCTATCTAGAAATGAAGCAAGTAAATTAAGTTCTCATTGTGGGACAATAGGAGGGCAGCTAAAAAGCAAGTGTTTTGACCAGAGCTGAGAACTATTCTGTAGCTATTCTATTTTTTCTTGTGACAAGGGTGATTACCATGAGACTTCCAGAACCAATAATTCCTATTTGTTTAGGAAAATAACATAGATATTCATAATCATGATGGAAAGTTACACTAAATTGTAATCTGAGAATTGGGGAAATAACAGTTTTCAAGAAAACCCAATCTTAGGGTGCCTGGGTGGCTCAATCAGTTAAATGCCTGCCTTCAGCACAGGTCATGATCCAAGGGTCCTGGGATCAAGCCCCGTGTGGGGCTCTCTACTCAACAGAGACCCTGCTTCTCTTTCTCCCTCTACCTTCCTCTTTCTTTCTCTCTGTCAAATAAATAAATAAAATCTTTAAAAAATGGAAACCCAATCTTTTATAAAACTTCTGCCTTCAAATGGATGTATGGAAGCAAACCTGTGCTTCTGAGAATATAAAAATCAACTCATGTGCACCCAAATCCTCTTTCCTCTTTAACAAAGCTTCTCTCCAATTCAACTTAGAAGTAACAACAACAACAAAAATCTTACTACTCTCACCTTTTAATATTCTTTTAATACCTCAGTTTCTGGACAGCAAAATAGTAGGCTGAACGCCATCTGGTCCAGGTGTTAAGGGTATTGGTAAAAACAGCACAATTCTACAATATATGTACATGCACAGTCCTAAACCTCTAAATCCCTTGATATCTATATTACTGAACTGAATCTTTAAAGAAAAATGTCTATTATATATCCCAAGGGGGCTATTATACAACATCAGAGACACAGATGCTGATATGAGACTCTAGTCACCCTGAGGAGGAAGATGAGTGGAAACTTTACATTCTTGTCATGTGATGATAGATGTAAGATGATAGATACATAAATAATAATTTTCTATGCATGTATCTATATCTGTTTGCTATGTATGAGAATTACATATGGAGAGGATCAGAATAAATACAGCCACATTTAATTAATCAATGCTACCAATTTTAATATTGATTGAGGAGCTGTGGTTGTTTGTCAGGCCAGTAGGACAGGAGTTGAAAGTACTTAAAATTTGTCATAATGGTGCAATCCCTCTCATACACATTCATTCACATGTTTATTTATTTGATTAAAAAAATAAGATTGATGATAATTTCACAGAATTGTAGAAATTCATTAAAAGTTTGGGTTAATTAAGCTGATACATTGTTAGGAATATGTAGGCACCAAAGCATTTTTTTTAAGATTTATTTATTCCTTTATTTGAGAGAAACAGAGAGAGAGAGAGAAAGAATGCCAGCTGGGTGAGGGGCAGAGGGAAAGGAGAGAATCCACAAGATTCTCCACTGAGTGCAGAGCCCAAAGTGGGACTGGATCCCAGAACCCTGAGATCATGACCTGAGCTGAAACCAAGAGTCAGCTGCTCTACTGAATGAACCTGAATTTTGAGATAATAATGATAAAAGTGCTTATAAGGGAAATAACAAAACTAAGTAATTTTAGTTTTGTATTCCTTTAATTTAATAATAAAAGTAATGCCTGTGTTTTTATTAATTGGAAAAATAAAAATGCATTTTGAAGGAGATAATTTGAACTAAAATTAAAAAGAGTAGAGGTAACTTCTGATACATTTCTTAACAAATATTTGCTATACACATTTTTGAAAAAAGATTTAGACAATATCATATTAAAATGCAGAGTCTGCAATTTTCAATTGACATTTAAAAACAAGTGCATTAGAACAAAATTATTCAGTAATATAATTACATAAGAGTGTATCATATGTATTACATGATTTATTTATCGATTTTCCTATTCTTAGACATATATATCATTTACATTGTAGGAAATAATACAATAATTACCTACGTAGAGAACACTGACAGTGTTTTTAAATTTTATTTTATATTTAATTGAGGTGAAATTCACATGACATGAAATTAATCATTTTACCATTTGAAATGTAAATTAAGTGGCTGTGAAACCATCAGCACTATATAATTCCAGAACATTTTCATTAGCTCAAAACAAAACTCAGTAGACATTATATCAGTCACTCTCAATTGCACTCTCTCCTGCCCTGAGCAATAACTAATCTGCTTTCTAATTCAGTAGACTTAACTAGTTCTGAACATTTCACATAAGTGCAATCAAACAAGATGTAGATAAAAGGTGAACCCTTCTGTGTCTGGCTTTTTTCACTTAACAGAATGTTTTCAAAGTTCATATCTATAATACCATGTATCAATATTTTATATTTAATGGATAATTAGTTTCCTTGTATGAATATACCTAATTATTTGCATTTAAAAGCTGATGGACATTTGAATTATTTCCAGTTTTTGGCTAATAATGCTATTATGAAAATTCATGTACAAGTTTTTATTCTTATAGTTATTTTTAATTATTTGGGTATATACTCAGGAGTTGCATTGTTGAGTTATATGGTAATTGTGCTTGGCTTTTTTGTCTATTTGTCAGAGCTGTTTTCCACATCTCTTGTATGATTTAATATTTGCACCAGCATTATACAAGGACTCCACTGTATCCTCAAAATCCAATACTTGCTCACTTGATTAAAAAAAAATGTATGGGCATTTTATAGGATACAAGATGCATTATAACATCACATCATCAAATCATGATTTTGATTTGCATTTGTCTAACAACTAGTGATGTTGAGCATCTTTCACATAGTTGATTGATATTACACAACATCTTTAGAGAAATATCTGTTCCAATCCTTTGCCCATTATAAAGATATAAGATACATCAAAAAGCAAAAAGACAAATGACAGGAGTAAGTCCTATGTTATCAGTAAACAATGTGCTGGGATTAAATGCTCCAGTCAAAAAGAAGAGACTAGCAGATATCTGCTCAAACCACTCCTACTCAACATTGTCTAAAGTTCTAGCCAGGGCAACTAGGTAAGACAGTGAATTTCATTTTCCATTTGTCCTTCCCTTGGATTCCTTGAGATAACTAGTATCATTGTGTTATGATGAAGATATTTCCTGAGTACCAAAATTTCAAATGTTGGTTTCACCCGTTTTTGAAGTTTCATTTTTACCGCAGATTCCTTATACTAACTGAAAAGTTGCCAGTGTATATGTTCCTTAATTCATGAGCCATGTTTAATGATTGGCAAATATAATGAAATATATGTAGGAGAATTATCTAAGTGAGCCCATTCTCAGTGTTAATTACCTTTGTTGCCCAGCTTCAGAATCTTATAGAAGCCCTGCCTGAGGTCCTTGTTCTTGAGTGCATATACCATAGGGTTAAGGGCAGGAGGAATAACATTGTGTAGTACATTAAGCAGAACTGGGATGAGGGGAAGAGTCATTGTTGCACTGTGGGTAATGGAAATAACAATGACAACTGTGTAGAAGAACAGGATTAGAATGAGGTGAGAAGTACAGGTACTTAGGGCTTTGGATGCAGCTTCTGCTGAGTTCAGCTTCAGCACTGAGTGGAGTATCAGAGCATATGATAAGAAAATCAAACCCAGGTCACTCCCCATCAGTGTCCAGGCCAGAAATAGCTGGTAGATGCTGTTGATGGTCCTGTCATCACAGGATAAGCTAGTGACTCCAAGATTAGAGCATAGGCAATGCTCAATTTGGTTCTTGGAACAGTAGTGCCTCTGAGCAGCCAACACTGGCACTGGGATGGTAGCCAGACTGTTTCTGAGTGCCATGAACACAGTTGCCTTGATGACAAAAGAATCAGTAACTATTGATGGATAACGTAGTGGTTGGCAAATGGCTACATATCTGTCTATAGCCATGCAGACAAAGATACCTGACTCCATGCCCACAAAAAAGTGTATGACATACATCTGAGCAAAGCACTCAGGGAGACTGATGGCCTTTGCACTAAACCATAAGATGGCCAAAATCTTGGGCATGATGGTGGTAGCCAGTCCCATGTCTACCACAGCCAGGATCCCCAAGAAATAGTACATAGGCTGGTGCAGTGTGGCCTCTTGTTTGATGATGATCAAGATAAGGATGTTGGCAGTGAGAGCTAAGAGGTAAAGTAGTGCCAGGGGCAGGGAGAGCCAGTGCTGCCAGGTGTGAATGCCTGGGAATCCCAACAGAATGAACTCAGAGACCTGGAACTTAGAGATGTTGGAATGTCTAAGATCCTGGAGCATCCTTCACTAAGAGAAAAAAAAAATCAAAGTTACTGTTCTTAATGTTTCTGTACTAACATTTATTTGACATTAATAGCTAAACACGAACAATGGCAGCATATTCTACATGTTGTCTTAGACAATCATCCAAAAATCTCCCTAAGGCAGGACACACATCCCTCTCATATTTTGGGAACTTGTTCATTATTTTCCCTCTGGCAAATCATGGAACCCGTAGAAGAGGAAAGTGATCTGGTATCACAACTTGTCTTCTTCAGTTTGGATTTCTAAGGTGTTACATGCTTTAGAGACCTAAGCTATAGTATGAAAGTAGACATGTTTATGTATTGAGATACTGAGGGCACAAATCAGTATAGATTATTGAATATAACTCTGTTTTTATTCAAGCACATGAAAATGTTTGAACTATTCATGAATAGTATTTAATTTTAATTAAAATATATGAGGTTAGTTAGTATACCCATTTTTGTTGTTGTTTTTGTATGTTTTGTTTTGTTTTGATTTTTAGTGAGGAGACTGATGCCCAGAATTGTCAATAACCTGCTCAAATTCAAGTAAGTATAATAAAGAGAACTATGTTTCATGAACCTCAGTATTCTTCAATCCAGTTGATTCTGGTTTCCCCTTCTTAACATGCTTTTTTTGTCTTGGAGATGTGGAGATACTCCCACTATAATGAATAAAGTGAATGTTTAAATAAAATGAGTTTGAGGTAAATATTTTTATATCAAATTAGTAAGTTATTACCCTATATCTAAGCAAATTCCTTGATTTCATTATTTTTAATGTGAAAGGTGAAGCAAATTTTCATGATGTACTTTAATCAGTTATGTGCAGTATATTATTTCTTTCCTTTCAATACTGGAAACTTTAAGGACTTGATATAAGCAAACAGGATATTTGAAAAATCATTTGTTCAGAATTTTAGTAGAGGAACAGTGTAGATATATAGACTTGATGAAAATATTCATTGTAACACACACACAAAACAAAAACCTGTCCATTATGCTTACAATGAAGAAATATATATATATTTATATACTATAAGCAGTATATATATATATACTGCTTATACTTATATAAGTATATACTTATACTTGTTTTTTTATACTTATACTTTTTATACACTGCTTATACTTACATAAATATATTACTTTCAGTTGTTTATTTTTATGCCTTGCTTTTTTATCTTTAATTTTGGATCTATTTGTCAAATATCTTGCAATCTTTGACTGTTAATTCACAATTAATAAAGTCTTTGAAGCTGACTTGAAGTGCCAGTGGTGATTGAGTCTCACCAATAGTAGGACTTTGAGTCCTCTGTAAGGACTTTTTGCTTTGTTGACATCCTTAGTTTGAATCATTCTCTATAGGTCTTTACTCACAGAATTTTTTTTAGAAAAGAATCCACAAATGTACTCCCTGGAGGAATATGTGATGGCCTTCCACTGTTCTTGGAGTTGAGTAGTAGGACACTGGGTCTGACACTTAAATATGAATAATGGGTTCAACCTTCTCCTTTTCTATGATGTCTCATTCATGGCCCACCTCACAGCTGATGCATTCACGTTTATAGTACATGTTAATGTTTCCCTACATTGCCCTCTTATTTTTATTCTCACTGAAGAATGAAAGATTCGATGCTTCAAAAAGCAACACTTTTTGAGAATAGCAAGGCCACACAAAGCAAACTAATTAAGAATACTCCTTGAAGATCATTCTGGGGTCATCACAGACTCATGAAGGAGGACAGAAGGAGCAATGAAGCTACATTTCGGAGGAGATTTTTCAAAGAGGAAAAGAAAAATGCTCTTCAACATAAAGTATGACTCGGATTCTGACAGATAAGCCATTCAGTCCATTCCTGTTTGCTCTTTCCTACCCAGACTCGCACTTTGTGACTGGGCAACCTTCTGATCTATTTTGTGTCCTCCCACCACCAAATTCAGCTTTGATCATCACCTTCTTCAGGAGAACTCAACTTTCTCTCAGAGAGAAGAGAGAGAACCACCCTTTAAATGTTCTCAATATGACATAGTTGGAAAAGTGGCAGGTTTTGTAGGTAAGGAATACATTTGCCAGGGACGCCTGGGTGACTCAGCAACTGAGCATCTGCCTTTGGCTCAGGTGCTGATCCCAGAGTCCTGGGATTGGGTCTCACATCAGCTCTCCTCAGTGAGCCTGCTTCTCTCTCTGCCTGTGTCTCTGCCTCTCTCTCTCGGTGTCTCTCATGAATAAATAAATAAAATTGTTAAAAAAGGAATACATTTGCCAATGGTTCAATATCTATTTTAACATCACGGTATTGTAAAAACTTACTGATGTTCTTGAATCAGCTACAATTTAACCAAAGCCTTAATATTTGGAACATTGTATTGATATTTGTATTTGCAGTGCCTAGCAAGATGTTGCACACATACTAGGTGTAAACAGGCATTTTTGAGTGAATAAAAGATTAATATAAAGATGAATCAAATTTCATAATAGATACTAAGCATTCTTATATGTACTCAAAATATTTTTTGGAGAGTAGAAAGGAACCACTAGAGGAAACAGAACTATAATGTCTGCTTCATAGATCAATAGAAAACCCAAATTTCAAAAAAATACCCCTCATAAAAGAGATAAAACAAAAAAAAATTTTTTTTAAAGCAGAGAAAAAAATAAGACAGCATGTAAAATGAATATTTTGAATTGGATCATAAAAGGGAATTAATTAACATATACTACATATGGGTCACAACCAACAGTGATAGTAAACACCAATTTATGCTATGAAAATATATGCAGAGGGGCACCTGGGTGGCTCAGTAGTTGAACATCTTCATTTGGCTCAGGTCATGATCCTGAGGTCCTGGAATCAAGTCCCACAATGGGCTCTCCATGGGAAGTCTGCTTCTTCCTCTGCCTATTTCTCTGCTTCTCTGTGTGTGTGTATCTCTTATGAATAAATAAATCAATTCTTTAAAAATATGTATATATATATGCAGAAATATAAATAAAAATATTTTTAAAGTTATATGAGATGTACAAAGCAAACCATACACAAAGTATGCACAAAGACTTTTGGTTATCAAAATTCACACTAACACACTAAGCACATACTTCAAAACTGTTAGGAAATATTAATATCAGACAAAATAGAAACCAAATTAAGCAAATTTTGAATCAAGAGCACTTTTGAGAAACAATAGATGACATGCTTTAAACAATGCAAATAATTCTGATCATATAAAATGTTTCATTTCCAGGTATGATATGGTTTTCCACTCACAAAATAATAGGAAATTCTGAAATAATATTTTTCACTTTATTAGTCCATGGTAGAAAATTCAAAAGTGGGGAGGAATTCACTAAAATATATTGCAACTCATTAGCTGATCCCTAACTTTTTGTATAACAATCCTGATGTGCATTGAAATTAATAATTGCTTGACTCTCAAAACCCTTATAATTTGTATTATAGACAACGAATAATAGGGATTTGCAGTATTAAAATTTGGTTCCTTACATACCAAAATTTTCATCAAGTGTTTTTCTATGAGGCTGATAAATTTCTACTTAATATTTTCATAGACTGCTATATTTTCATGAGCCACCCAGGAACTCCTGTCATCATGTTTCTTTAAAAAATTATTAAGACACAAAACTGCAACAATTCATATGCACATATATACACATATATTTGCACACACATAGGCAATTGATCACTATGCATATGAGAGATTTTAAATGTATTGTTTATAAATATTTGATTAGTGTTACTGTCAAGATGTTAAAATTGGATAATTTAATTCAATTCTTGACTCCATGCAACAAAAGAAAGTAGAAAATTAGCTGAAACATGTATAAACATAAATTGAGATTAAGAAATATGTCTCAGATTACTTGTATTCCATTCTTAAGAATAGATTTCTTCTATGAGATAAACATCCTATTTATGTTCCATGTGTTTCCTTTTGATAGTTCTGGTGTTGATTACTATAATGATCCTAATATTACATGAGAAATTTAGGTCCACTTTCAATACATTTGCCAAACTCTCAAAGATCCAAGTTAATACCAACTAATATAGTGGTAACCAGAAATTATAGATCTTTTCCATAACAATTTTAAATAATTTCTAAACATAGCTTAATTTTTATGCAGGGAAAATTAAGTATACAAGTGTACAAGTTGTACAAGTATATTGAGGTAGTAGCATTAACACAAAAATATAGCTGCTTAATAAGGTAAAAATTTTTATCATCTGCTGTTTTCATTCCTAAACCTCATAGACAATTAGCTTGTTTCCTCACAGGATAGTCCTTATTTTACAACCCAGGGTGTTCTCTCAATATGACAGAGGTTCCTCCAAGTAGATTTTGCTATCTAGAATGGAAAAAAAAAACAGTCACAAATCAAATTTCTAGAAATGGATAAAGCAAATAAGATTTTCATTCCAAGACAATGGGAGGGCAGGTAAAGAGGACCTGACCATGGCTGACAACTATTCTCTAGCTCTTCTCCAATTTTTTTTTTTTTTTTGTCATGGAGGTGATTCATACCTGACTTCTGCTACAACAGAATCAGTGATTTCTATTTGGTTAGAAGATAACATAGATATTAATAATCATGATAGAAAGTTACAGTGAATGGTAACTCTGATAATTAAGGAAATAAGCAAATGCCTTCAAATGGGTGGATGGAATCAAACCTGTGTTTCTAAACATTTAATAATCAGTTAATATACACTAAAAGCCTGGCTCTAATTTATCTTAGTACTAACAACAACAAAAGTCCTGCCAGTAGTCCCACTTTTTATGTCCTTTAATACCTTAATTTCTGGATAGCAGACAGTGAGCTGAATGAAATCTGGTCCAGGTATTCAGGTCAAAAATGTCCTGGTTCTATATGTATGTACATGCACAACCCTCAACCCCTAAATCTCTGATGCCGGTACTACTGAACTGAATCTTTAAATAAAAATGTGTGTTATACATCCCAAAGGAATATTACACCCTATTAGAGACATAGGCGCTGGTATAGGAGATAAGCTAACCTCTACTGAGGGAGAAAAAGAGGATAGGTTTTACATTCTTACCACTTATGAAATGATGCACAAATAAGAATAATTTAATATGAGCATACCTATATTGGTATCCTTGTGTGTGAAAAATTATGTGCTGAGGGGTGAGAATGACACAATTTTATTTAAATTTTTTAAATTTAAATTCAATTAATCAATGTATAGTCTATCATCAGTTTCAGATGTAGTTGTATGCAACTGATGAATTATTGAATACTACATCTGAAACTGTGACACAATTTTAATGAAAATTATTGATTTTAATATTTATTGAGAGTATCATTTCTCTTAGTTTCAGGCCTTTAGGACACAAGCTGAAAGCACTTAAAATGTTTCACAAAATTTCAACCCCCATCACACACATTTGTGGTTTCTTTAATTGTTTATTTTCACTTTCAAGTGATGCTGATAATGAATATTATGGCATTGTAGAAATTCAGGCTCAGCATATTAGGACAAGATACTTTGAAGCTCTAATAAATAATAATTTAAACACTAATAATGATGGTGATGGTGATGAAGCAATAATAAGAAAGCATAATAACTGATTTTATTTTTCTAGGACTTTTATTAGATAGTGAGCCATGGCTACATAGTTTTTTTTATTGAAAAAATAAAAGTGAGTTTGGAATAAATAAACAGAACTCATATTCTATATGTAGAGGTAACTTCTAATACATTTAATAGAGTTTTGCCACATGTGTTTTGGAAAAAAAGCTTGGATAATACCATATTAAAAGATAAATTCTGACATTTTTAATGTACATCATCTAGGAAGCACATTCAAATATGATTATTTAGGGGACACCTGGGTGGCTCAGTGGTTAAGCGTGATCCTGGAGTCCCCGGATAGACTCCCACATTGGGCTCCCTGCGTGAAGCCTGCTTCTCCCTCTGCCTGTGTCTCTTTCTCTCTGTGTGGCTCTCATGAATAAATAAATAAAATCTTTTAAAAAACCCAAATATTATTTGGTAATATTATGATGAAATAACATTACATAATATGTATTTACACACTTTTTAAACCATTTCCTATTCTGGTAATATTATGATGAAATAACATTACATAATATGTATTTACACACTTTTTAAACCATTTCCTATTCTTAGACATATATGTTTCTTTAATGTTGCTAGAAATGGTGCAACAAATATATATGTAGAGGACATTTTTAGCACTTTTTCCATTTAATGTTTTTTTTGAGGAATGAAATTCACATACTATAAAATTACCCAATTAAATCATTTGAAAATGTACAATCAGGTGGCTTTTAGTACATTCTCATCAACACTTTATAATTCCAAAACATTTCCATTATCTCAAAAGGAAACTCAATAATCATCAAACAGTAATTCCCCTTTCCCCTCTCTCTCCTGCTCCTGGCAAAACTACTATGCTTTCTGATTCAATGACTTACTTATTTTGAACGTTAAATAACTGTAATCATAAAACGTGTGACGTTTGGGGACCTGACTGGCTCAGTTGGTATAACAAGTGGCTCTTGATTTCAGGGTTGTGAGTTCAAGCCTCATGTTGGGTATGGAGCCTACTTAATTAAAAAAAAAAACACCTAAAATTGTATTGACAAACATATAATTTTTGTGTTTGATTTTTGTCATGTAGCATAATGTTTTCAAATTTCATCTCTGAAATAGCATGTAGCAATATTTCTTCATTCTTTTTATGGGTGAATAATTGTGGCTTGTATGAATATGCCTCAGCCTGTTCATTCATTAGGCAGCTAATGAACATTGGGTTCTTTCCATTTTTTGGCTAATAATCCTACTATGAACATTCATATACAAGTTGTTAGAAGGTGTGTTTTCAATTATTTTGGATATATACTAAGGAGTTGAACTGTTAAGTCATATGCTAGTTGTGTTCAACTTTTTGAGTAATTTTCACTGTTTTCACATCTCCTAAATGATTTTTATACTACCACAAGCAGTGTGTGATTAACTAGCAGTAATACTAGCTAGTTAAAAAGAATTAAAGTTATTTTTTGATCAGAATATGTGTTGTTTTGGTGTTGAGTTAAGTTCTTTTCATACTTTGGACATTCACCCCTTTTTGGAAATATCATTTACAAATATCTTTTCCCATTCAATAGGTTGCCTTTTTGTTTTGTTGATGTGTTCTTTATTCTTTAAAGGAGTTTTATTTTGGTATAGTTCCAACAATTTGTTTGTTTTTGTTACATTCTTGAGGAGACATATACAGAAAAAAGTTGCTAAGGCCAATCTCAAAGAAATTACTACCTAAGTTTTCTGCTAGAAGTTTTATAGTTTCAGGTCTCACAACTAGGTCTTTAATCCATTTTGAGTTGATTGTGTGGAGGATGTAAGAAAGTGGTCCAGTTTTATTCCTTTGCATGTAGCTATGTAGTTTTTCCAGTACCATATGTTGAAGAGACTATCTTTTCCCCATTGAATATTTTGCCTCTTTTGTCATAGATTAGCTGACCATATAAATATGGGTTACAATTAGGGTTCTCTATTCTGTTCCATTGATCTATGTTTATTCTTGTGCCAGTGCCATACTGTTTTGATTACTACAGCTTTGCACTGTATCCTGGGAAATTGGAATTATGATACTTCTAGATTTGTTCTTCTTTCTGAAGATTGCTTTGTTATTCAGGGTCTATTGTCTTTTACAAATTTCAGGATTATTTATTCTAGTTCTTTGAAAGATGTTGGTATTTTGATAGGCATTGGATTGAATGTATAGATTGCTTTGAATAGTAAGGACATTTTAACAATATTGGTTCTTCCAATCTGTAAATATGGAATAACTTTCCATTTATTTGTGTTACCTTCAATTTATTTCATCAGTGTTTTATAGTTTTTGAAGTACAAGAGAAAAAGAAAACCTCTGGTAAGAATGCAAATTGGTGCAGTGACTGTGGAAAACAGTATGGAGTTTCCTCAAAAAATTAAAAATAGAATTGCCAAATAATTCATAATTCCACTACTGGGTATTGACTCAATGAAAATGAAAATATAAATTCAAATACATTATATATATATATATATATATATATATATATATATATATATATATATATAGAGAGAGAGAGAGAGAGAGAGAGAGAGAGAGACCTTTATGGGTTTTTTTGCAATATTATTTACAATATCCAGGATATGGAAGCAACCCAGGTACCTATCAATAGATGAATAGATGAAGAACATGTAGTGTATATATACAATGAAATATTGCTTGTCATAAAAAAATGTGATTTTTCCATTTTCAACAACATGGATGGACTTAGAAGGTATAATGCTAAGAGAAATAAGGCAGACAGAGAATGACAGATACCATATGATTTCACTTATATAAAGAATTTAAGAAACAAATGAACAAAGAAAATGGAGACAAACTCTTAAGTATGTAGAAAAAATTTGTTGTTACCAGAGGGAAGGTAATAGAGAGGGGGTAGATCTATAACAATGTATAAAATTATTGAATCATTATATTGTATACCTGAGATTAATATAACACTGTACACTAATTATACTTCAATAACAACTACAATAACACATAATTAAGGCCAGCTTAGGGGATGGAGTGCTATCTTGTGCTTTTTAATTGAATTCGTCTAATGACTAATGATGTTGAGCATCTTTTCATGTGGTTGATCACCATTGAACATCTTCTATAGAGAAATGTCTATTCCAATTCATTGTCCATTTAAAAATATATGACACATTAAAAAGCAAAAAGACAAATGGCAGGAGTAAGTCCTAAGTTATCAGTAAACAAATTAATGTACATGGATTAATTGCCCAATTAAAAAGAAGATATTGGCAGATATCTGCTCAAATCATGCATACTCAATATTGTCTAAAGTTCTAGCCAGGGCAACTAGATAAAACGGTGAGTTGCATATGCCCCATTCTTTTCCCATAGATTCCTTGAGACAATCAACATCATTGTGCTCTGATGAAGGTCTTTCCTGAGAACCAAAATTTCAAATATTAGTTCACTTCTGTTTTTGAAGTTTCATTTTCACCACAGATTCTTAACTGAAAATTTGCCAGTGTATATGTTTCTTACATCTTCAGCCATGTGTAATGATCGGCAAATATAATTAAACATATGTAGGAGAATTATCTAAATGAGCCCATTCTCAGTGTTAATTACCCTTGTTGTCCAGATTCAGAACCTTATAGAAGCCCTGCCTGAGCTCCTTGTTCTTGAGTGCATATACCATAGGGTTAAGGGCAGGAGGAATAACATTGTGTAGTACATTAAGCAGAACTGGGATGAGGGGAAGAGTCATTGTTGCACTGTGGGTGATGGAAATGACTATAATAACTGAGTAGAAGAACAGGATTAGAATGAGGTGAGAAGTACAGGTACTTAGGGCTTTGGATGCAGCTTCTGCTGAGTTCAGCTTCAGCACTGAGTGAAGTATCAGAGCATATGATAAGAAAATCAAACCCAGGTCACTCCCCATCAGTGTCCAGGCCAAAAGAACCTGGTAGATGCTGTTGATTGTCCTGTCATCACAGGATAAGCTAGTGACTCCAAGATTGGAGCATAGGCAATGCTCAATTTGGTTCTTGGAACAGTAGTGCCTCTGAGCAGCCAACACTGGCACTGGGATGGTAGCCAGACTGTTTCTGAGTGCCATGAACACAGTTGCCTTGACCACAAAAGAATCAGTAACTATTGATGGATAACGTAGTGGTTGGCAAATGGCTACATATCTGTCTATAGCCATGCAGACAAAGATACCTGATTCCATGGCCACAAAACAATGTATGACATACATCTGAGCAAAGCACTCAGGGAGACTGATGGCCTTTGCACTAAACCATAAGATGGCCAAAATCTTGGGCATGATGGTGGTAGCCAGTCCCATGTCTACCACAGCCAGGATCCCCAAGAAATAGTACATAGGCTGGTGCAGTGTGGCCTCTTGTTTGATGATGATCAGGATAAGGATGTTGGCAGTGAGAGCTAAGAGGTAAAGTAGTGCCAGGGGCAGGGAGAGCCAGTGCTGCCAGGTGTGAATGCCTGGGAATCCCATCAGAATGAACTCAGAGACCTGGAACTTAGAGATGTTGGAATGTCTAAGATCCTGGAGCATCCTTCACTAAGAGAAAAACATATTTGAAGTTAATATGTTTAACAGACACTTAGACAATATTTAAAAAGGAATTACCTAGGTTGATGATACTGAAGGGGAGATTCATGTTCATTATTCTCATTCCATTACTAATATTTATGGGATATTATTATGAAACTGGAACTGTGCATTTTATATTGTAAGTCATTTAATCATCACAAACACTCTATAAGGTGGTTAATAAGATTTCTACTGTCTCATTGTTGAGGAATAGAACATTATAGTAATCTGGATCATGTTTATTGTATTCCATAATAAGTCATGGGAGCTTGACAAAAAGAAAACCATCTGATATTATAGCCTGGTCTTTAAGTTTGACTTTGCTAATGGATTGTTTTCTTTGTAGACCAAATGCAAGTCTCAGAATAGAGGCTTTCAAGCATTGAGTCTTCTCAGATGACAGATTAGGTTATAGAATATATGTTTATACATATAAACTTCCTTTATTCATAGACTTGATTATATCTGAACTATTTAATTGTAATTAAAATGCATTAGATCAGTTAGCATTAATCAGTTAGTATGTCAATTTTATAAACAGTACAGTGTTGTCCAAAATGCTGGTTAGCTGTCTAAATCCTTGCAACTATGAAAGCAATAATATGGTTTGGAAATCTCAGTATTTTTAAGTCTGTTCTTTCTGGTTCTGTGTAACTTTCCTCTATTTGGACATGGCTTAAACAGTCTAGACAGGAGCAGCCCTGGTGGCTTAGCAGTTTAATGCTGACTTCAGCCCAGGGTGTGATCCTGGAGACCCGGATCCAGTCCCGCGTTGGGCTCCCTGCATGGAGCCTGCTTCTCCCTCTGCCTGTGTCTCTGCCTCAACCTCTCCCTCCTTCTCTCTCTCTTTCTCTCTCTCTCTTTGTGTGTGTGTGTCTCTCATGAATAAATAAATAAAATCTTAAAAGGATAAAATAAAATAAAATAAATTAAAAAAAAACAGTCTAGGCAGTCACATTATAATTAATAAAGCAGAAGTGAAAAAAACCAAAAAACTGACGATCTAATGAGTTTGGGATCAATGTTTTGCTGAGAAGTTCTGATAAAATTATATCACTCTCTATATAAGACACTTTTTGATACAGTATTTTATTAATATTTTAATTTTAAAATGAAGGCAGATTATATTGTATGCTCCTTCAAAACGTGTGCTATTAACTATTTCTTCTTTAGTATTTCATATATTAAGGATACAACGTAAAATATATTTAAATATTACTGTGAATTAAAGTTATATATAGAAAGGTAATGTTGATAGTCTGGTGGGTATATTCATCTAATCCAGATAATGGCATCCTATATTCCTTATAAGATAATGAATTAAGAAAATCAATTAAGATGTAACTAAGAATTTTTAATTGTTAAGAAAATACAATATTTTAACAAATATACAAAATTTCAAATTAAAAAAGCCTGAGACTGAAATGAAAAGATAAATTTAATTAAGATTTTTAAGATTGCAAACTGATGCCATAATAGTTTGAAGATATACTATATAAGATAAAAGCTCTAGTGTCTGTGTTTTGGTATCTTAATACTCACACTTAAAAAGAGAAATAGCTTTAGGCATGCTATTTTCAGTACTAATAGTGAGATTCCTTCATCAGTTCAGAGCAATGGAATAGCTTCAGCTTTACTTAAAAGACAGTTTCTAACTTTCTAAAGGATCAAAGATATATATTCTAGTTCATTAAGTCAATATACCTATCTCCTCAGAAAGGAAAGGCATGGTATTTGTGTCATTTATAACACTGGTTTACTCCAAGAGCCTGGCAGTTAAACACTCAGTACATATTTGTAATATGAATGAATATTCGAAGAGGATTTGACAGCTTATATGCCTATGATTCTTGCATTATTCATAAGGGAGTCTGAGCTATCAACACATATATTAAAATATGAATGTATGTTAAGAATGTAAAGGAATGATAGTAAGGGAGAATCATGTCAAAACAATAAAGGGTTAGAAGAGAATAACAGATATTTTGTCAAAACCAAAATAAAATTAAAAAAAAATAATGTGTATTAGCATAAAGACAATTCATATTACATCTACAAATGCAATAATTATTATAGAGTACATTTGCCAATTAAAGAAGGCATTTTCAGATTATTTTTTTTAAAAAAACTACATACTATTTCTAAGGGATACTAAGAATACAATGTTGGAAAGCAAATGTGTAAAATGAATCCAGTATTCTTAGACAAAACAATTTAATAAATCGGTACCATGTATTTTTAGAGCACTTAGTGCAGTTAAAAATAATAATTATATACTGAGGTATAGAACAATTGATAAGATAATATAATATTTGTGACTCATTTGATTCTAAACACCTAATCTTAACTTGAAAGAATTTCAAGTAGAAAATAACAATTTTAAAGTTAAGATGGACAAGAAATTTTAAGATATATTTCTTTTTTTTTAAGATTTTGTTTATTTATTCATGAGAGACAGAGAGAGAGAGACACAGGCAGAGGGAGAAGCAGGCTCTATGCAGGGAGCCTGACGTGGGACTCGATCGTGGGACTCCAGGATCAGGCCCTGGGCTGAAGGCAGTTCTAAACCACTGAGCCACCCGGCTGCCCTAAAATATATTTCTTGAAACAAATATGCAAACAAAATTTATAATAATATAAATCTATATCAGTATTAACAATTTTGTATCAAATAGTTTATGTATAAACCTACATGAAAAAAATAGATTACAGACCATTTTAAACACACAGTATCACTCATGTTCTAGATCAGAAATGAGAAGTAAGGGATCCCTGGGTGGCGCAGCGGTTTGGCGCCTGCCTTTGGCCCAGGGCGCGATCCTGGAGACCCGGGATCGAATCCCACATCGGGCTCCCGGTGCATGGAGCCTGCTTCTCCCTCCGCCTGTGTCTCTGCCCCTCTCTCTCTCTGTGACTATCATAAATAAATAAAAAAATTAAAAAAAAAAAAAGAAATGAGAAGTAACAAAATGTTAGTATCACACAGACCATAAAAGAGACAAAAGAGATGCATATATTTGGAAAGACTTAGTAAGTATTAAACAATAAATATTTCAAATATAATATAATAATTGAAGTTGTGAAAGAGAAAGAATAGAATAATAATGAGAAACGTAAAACTTTGGGAATATGTTAATAAATCTGTAAGTTTAGTAAACATTCAATAAATCTGTAACTTTAAATGCACATATTACAGACAAGAATTAGAGTAATCAATTAATACAAGTTATGATATTAACTAACTTCAGATTTAACAAAGAAAACAATAAAAAGTAAGGCAGCACAGTAGTGGAAAAAGAAAAATAAGAATTCTCAAAAAATGAAAGATATATTTAAAGAGTCATAAAATAGGCACAATTTTGTGGATAAGATAATGAGCAAAAAAATGGGTAAAGGAGACTGGGAGATACAAACCTCCAGTTATGGAATGAATAAGTCACAGGGATGAAAAGCACAGCACAGGGAATATATTCAATAGTATTGTAATAGTGTAGTATGGTGACAGATAGTAGCTACCCTTGTGCTGAGCAAGGATAGCATACAGACTTTTCAAATCACTATATTGTACATCTGAAACTAATGTAAAATTCTGTATTAATTATACTTAAATTTACAAAATAGGCACAATCTAAGATATTATTCAATTGAAAACAAAAAGTTGAGATTAGGCATTTGGAAAAATTATTTTAAAATATTAGAGGTTATAGTGAGTTTATGAATCAAAATTAAACATTTAGGTATTGTAAATTATATTTTTTGAGATTTTATTATTTGGGACGGAGAGAGAGAGCACAAGCTAGGGGAGGGGCAGAGGTACAAGCAGACTCCCTGCTGAGTGAGGAAAACCATGTTGGGCTGGATCCCAGGACCCTGACTGAGCCACTCAGGTATCCCTGAAACTGTACAGTATCTTAAGGAGAATAAAAGTCAAAAGTATATTGACTAAACAGATAAATAATTTGAAACAGAAGTTAAAAATGTGTAAAATACCAGAAGAATTTGACAGAGGATTTAATATTAACTCTTAAGTTAAATCTTAAAACAAAATTTACTTCTTAGAAGATATAATTATTATCCTACGTAGTTATTCGAGGAATAATAAAAAGAGGAAAACCTTCTAACAGCTTAACTAAGTTTCAAACTGGCAAACACATTTCAAAAAGAAATGTTTTAGGACTATTTTGATTATAAATTTCAAATATTTGAAAATCTATGCAGCATGTAAAAATAGATATATATACCAAATATAACAGCATTAGAAATATATTAGCTATAATTCACTACGTTAAAATATTATTTTAAAAATGTATGTACGGGGGCAGAGAATATATAGTCTGTACCTTCTCTTCATTTTTTTGTTGTGGTAAAACCCAAATAACATATTTATTATCTTAACCATTTTAAAATGCACAGTTCAATGACATTAAATGCATTCCTATTGTGATCAACCACTATCCATTCCCATAACTCCTTCCATCTTATGAAACTTAAATTATATAACTATTAAACAATAACTCTCTATTCTCTCCTCTCCCTACCCCTAGCCACCACCCTTTTTGTATTTATAATTTTTGACTACTAAATATCTCATTTAAGTGGAATTTTACAGTCTTTGTCTTTTTGTGAATGCTTATTTCATTCAGTATAATGTTCTCAAGTCCATCCATATTATAGCACATTTCAGAATCTCCTCTTTTAATATCCCATTCTGCACATACACACACACACACATGAGCGCGCGCACACACACACACACACACACCACATTTTGCTATCCATTCACTGGTCGGTGTTCCTTTGGGTTATTCCTATATTTTAGCTATTGTGAATAATGCTGCTATTATACATGGATGTATAAATATGTCTGTGAGGCACTATTTTTTATTTGTCTAAACATACACCCAGAAGTCAGTAGGTCAGAGAAGTATAGGTTAGTTGTGTCAGAGAAGTATTTGATTTTATCTATCTGTCTATCATCTATCATCTATCTATCTATCTATCTATCTATCTATCTATCTATTTATCGAAAAAGTAATAGCTATTTAAAAAGGAATATGGCAAGTATTATCTAGCAAGATTCAAAGACAAGTTATTTAAATCAACAAGACAGTGGTGCCCACTACCTCAGTTTGCATTCATCAATATACTGGAGATCCAGAGGTTAATGTGTTAGTAAAGAAAAAAAAAAGTTCAAAATAAAATCATCTAGATTGAAATACCAGAAATTTTAAGACAAACTTTTTAAAACATGAAAAATTATTTGGAAGACAACTGTGTAATGTGTTCTTTTTTTTCCATTTGCATTGATTTTGGTTTTTTTTTTTAACTTTTTATTTTAATCCCAGTTAGTTAACATACAGTGTAATGTATTCTTACAGTGGATTATATTTATTTATTCACTGATTTGTGTTAAAAATGAATATATCTTGCCAGACATTTAGGAGGAACAGAGTGTCCTTTTAATTATACAGTTTCTCATTGTAAGCCACACACTGAAATGTCTTGTTCTTATCGTTCAGCAAACATTCAACTATTTTTTTTCACTTTTTTTTTTTTTTACATTCAACTATTTTGAGTGAAAATGCGGCTTTGGGAAAAGCTACATTTCCCATGTGGCTTTGGAAAAAAATACTTGAAAGACTTGAAAAATTACCCACAAGCTAGTGGGATCCTCAGTTCCAAACTATAAAATGAGATAATTCGTTTCTAGTTCCTGGGTTTGGTTAAGACTTAAATTCTATTAAAATCCTTACAAAATAGGGCAGCCCCGGTGGCGCAGCGGTTTAGCACCGCCTTCCGCCCAGGGCATGATCCTGGAGACCTGGGATTGAGTCTCAGTCTGTCTCCCTGCATGGAGCCTGCTTCTCCCTCTGCCTGTGTCTCTGCCTCCCTCTCTCTGTCTCTCATGAATAAATAAATAAAATCTTAAACATAAAGTAAAATCCTTACAAAATAGGAGAATTAACATTTATGTGGTCATTTTAAGTGAGGTCCTGGATGGCTCGTCTTCTTCAGTCAGGACAGTAGTCATTAGGGCCTGATACCATAAGACACGTTATTAAGAGTTAAAAAGCTAAGAAAAACATGAGTATGAATATGTATAGAAACCCAAAGGAGGCTGACAACTTCTGAAACAGCCAACTAAATCTTGATTTTGGGAAATTTTCTGAAGAATTGTAAAGACGTGAAGTATATAAAAGAGAACTGACAAAACAGTGAATATGATTCTAAAGAATATCAGTATTAACATAAATTCCTGTGATTTTTTTTGACATATTAGGGTATTTTTGTCCTACCAAGTTTGGTAAAATTTTCCACAATCTAAGTTGATTTGGCAAAGTGCACCTCATGATTTCTATTGGGTCACTGGAGATTATGATGCAGTTGCACTTCTCTTCTAAAGAAAGCATCCCAAAATCTCTGCAGAAGATGAAAAGACTGGCTCTGCCCCTAGATATGTACTTACTATGGGGGTGCTGCACTTGGCTTGTCTCAAGTAGTGGACTTCAGGATAAACATAGATGGAGTATGGGCATTGCAGGTGGACTTAAGGATTTTATAATCAACAGAGAGAAACTCAGGGGCCTGCCTTGTGGAGAGAAAGCCAGTTCCCTAGAGCCATAAATCCCAAGTCAGTCTGAGATCAGTCAAATCCAGCAATGTAATTTGGGAAAAGTTTTGAAATCATATCATTTAGCTAATCTGGCTTTGATGGAGCTAAGCTCTTATTACATTCAGGCATAAATGTATTTAAATGTTTACTTTTTAGGATAGATTTCTCTTTAAAGAAAGCCTTTTGATAGTGTTTGGGGGGGTTGTTTTATTTATTTTTTTAAGATTTTATTTATTTATTTATTTGACAGAGAGAGAGAGTGTGTGTACAAGTAGATGGAGTGGCAGAAAGAGGGAAAAGGAGACGCACGCTCCTGGGTGAGCAGACAGACCTGATTCAGGGCTGGATCCCAGAGGACCCTGGGATCATGACCTAGACCTAAGGCAGAAACTCAACTGACTGAGCCATCCAGGTGCCCTAGAAGTGTTTTGTTTTTAAGGAAAAGCATAATGTAAAATCTCTCTATGTTTTTTCTGTTTGAATAATTTTATTTTTTGATTCAAGTATAACTAATAGGGTTATATTAGTTTCAGATGTACAATATAATGATTCAACAATGCTATACATTTCTCAGTGCTCATCAAGATAAGTGTACTCTTAATCTCCTTTATCTATTTTGTGTACCTCTCTACTTATCTCCCCTCTGAAAACCTCCAGTTTGTTCTCTATTTTTAAGGGTGTTTTTGTTTGTTTGTCTCTTGTTTTCTTTGCTCATCTGTTTTGTTTCTTAAATTAAACATATGAGTGAAACAATATGGTATTTATCTTTCTCTAACTGACTTATTTCACTTAGCATTATAGTCTCAAGATCCATCCATGTTGTTGTAAAGGGCAAGATTTCATTCTTTTTTATGGCTGGGGAATATTCCATAATATCACATAGATGTAATGAATACCACATCTTCATTATCTATTCATCTATTAATAGACCCTTGGGTTACTTCCATAATTTGGCTATTGTAAATAATACTGCAATAAATATAGAAGTGCATACATTTTTGAACTAATGTTTTTGTTTTCTTTGGTTAAATCCAAAAAGTGAAATTTGCCAAATCTTATGATAACTCTACTTTTATTTTTTTAAGGAAACCCCATACCATTTTCCACAGTGGCTGCACCAAGTTGCTGTAGTTGTATTCCCAGCAACAGTGCATGAGGGCTCCTTTTTCTTTACATCCTCTCTAACACTTGTTACTTTTTGTGTTTTTATTTTAGCCATTATTATAAGTGTAAAGTGATATCTCATTGTGGTTTTAATTTGTATTTTCCCGATGATAAGTGATGTTGAGCATCTTTCATATGTCTGTCTGTTGGCAATCCATATGTCTTCTTTGGAAAAAAAGTCTCTTCAGGTCCTCTGCCCGTTTTTAAAAATATAATTATTGGTGTTTTTGGTGTTGAGCTGTGTAAGTTCATTTTATATTTTGATATTAAGCTATCATCAGATATATCATTTGCAAATACCTTTCCCTATTCAGGAAGTTGCATAATACCCTCTAGTTTCATCCATGCCATTGCAAATGGTTTTGATTGCAAATGGTTTTTGATTTCGGTTTTTGATGGCTAATATTCTGATATACATGGCACATATTTTTTATTCATTCAGCTATTGATGGACATCTGGGCCCTTGCTATATTTTGGATATTGTGGACATTTCTGCTATAAATATTGGACCCTCATGTTGGACCCCCATAAACATTGATCCCCATCAGATCACTATGTTTGTACCCTTTGTGTAAATACCTAGCATTACAATTGCTGGGTGATAGGTTAGCTCTATTTTTAACCTTTTCAGGAACCTCCATACTGTTTTCCAGAGTGGCTGTACCAGCTTGCATTCCCACTAGATCCAAAACCAGACAAAGACTCCACCAAAAAGGAGAATTACAGAGCAATATCCCTGATTAATATGGATGCAGAAAGTTTCACCAAGATACTAGCCAATGGGATCCAACATTAAAATGATTATTCACCATTTATTCCTGGGCTGCAAGGGTGGTTCAACATCTGCTAATCAACAATATGATACACCACATTAATGGACAATCATATGATCTTCTCAATACATGCATAAAAAGCATTTGACAAAATATAGCATTCTTTCTTGTTTAAAACTCTCCACAGTGTGGGGTAGGGGGAACATACCCTAATATCATAAAAGCCATATACAAAAAGCCCACAATGAATATCACCCTCAATGAGGAAAGTCTAAGAGCTTTTCCCCTAAGGTCAGGAACACGACCCCTAAGGGATGTCCACTCTCACCACTGTTGTTCAACATAATACTAGAAGTCCTAGCCTCAGCAATCAGACAATAAAAAGAAATAAAAAGGCATCCAAATTGACAAGGAAGTCAAACTTTCAGTCTTTGCAATTAATTTAAAATATAGCAAATCCAAGTGACAATATTGTTCAAACTGGAAATTATGATTGCTATTTGGAAATAGGGCAAACTGGATTCTGGTTGTGGATGATTGCCTTCCATCAGGCATCCATCATAGCTGATTTCATATACCTCAATCATCTTCTCATATTTTTGTTTGGTATCATCATTAACCAGGTTTCTGCAGTCTTTCACTGAGGAGATGAAAAACTCACATAAAAAGTTGTGGGGATGCCAATGACATTGGAATTCTGAAGACACTTAACAAGAATGCACCACTCAACACCCTCCCTTTTCGTGGACAAAATGGTACTCTCAGGAAGGCACTATTAGACCCTGAGTTAACAGACAATAGAAGTATCTCTTTCCCCATATTTCCTGCTGTAGATACCCTTCCCTTCCTTGTTCCTTTTCTCCTTCCTTTCTCTTCCCTTCCCTTACAAATATCCTTTTCATAAGATGTGGGATTTGATGTTCATAGAACCCAAAAGGATCTTTATGACACAGTCTCATATCTGCGTGGTTTTCACTCCATAAGCATAGGGTTCATAGTGGGAGGCAAGAGCAGATAAATATTGGCCACAATGATGTGGCAAGAAGGAGGGATCTTGTGACCCCCAAAGCCGTGGGAAAAGAAGCAGAAGAAGGCTGGGCTATAGGAGAAAACAATGGAACAGATATGGGCAGTGCAAGTGGTGAAGGCCTTCTGTGGAGCATCTGCTAAAGAGAGGCTGATCACTGCCTGGAGGATCATAGTGTAGGAGATTGTGATGCACAGGATGTCAAAGCCGCCAAATAGGAGGGCAACCATCAGTCCGTAGATAACATTGACCTTGATATTTCCACAGGATAACTTGGCTACTGACATGTGGTCACAATAGGTATGATATAGTATATTCCCTCTAGAGTAGGGTAGTCTCTTGATGATGTAAGTCAAGGGAGTGACAAGCATCACTACTCTCAGAAAAGTAGCAAGCCCAACCTTTGCAATGACAGGATTGGTGAGGATAGTTGAGTAGTGCAGAAGGTAGCAGATGGCCGCATCGCAGTCCAGGGCCATGAGCATGAGCATACCACACTCCATCCCTATTGAGGCATAGATTAAGAACATCTGGACCAGGCATTCATTAAAGCTGATTTCCTTAAGATGGAACCAGAAGATGCAGAGAGCTTTAGGCGTTGTAGAAGTGCACATAACAAGATTAGTTAGGGAAAGCATAGCAAAAAAGTAGTACATGGACCTGTGCAGGGAATTTTCATAGCAGGTGAGGTAAAGCAACCCACAATTCCCTACCACAACCACAATATAAATGGAGTATAATGGGAAGGGAATCCACATGTTCATGTCTTCCAGTCCTGGGATCCCATTAAGAATAAATGTGACTGGGGGTCAGGACTGTTTGGTTCAGCATTGACATGATCAGGCTGCTATAATCATTAAACAACTTAGATTTTTCTATATTCCTCGGTTTTTGTTTTCTGATCCTCCAATATTAGAAAATTTTTTTTTAAATTTTAGCCATATTTTCTCTCATTCTTCCTTTTTCTCTCTGTCAAGTGTGCATTTTAATATCAAATAACCAAATATTTCATACATGAGAGAACACGTAAAGGTAATAACAACAAAAACATTCTCACCATATCTATTAGGTCATTGGAAAAGTGATCGGTGAAGTTTTCCTTAAGAGAACATTTAAAGAAATATTTGTTCCTGTAGTGTAGACACAATATATATCTTAGAGCCCAGAAACTAGCAAGTGTCAAAAATGTTTTTGCCCTTATTGGGTCATATTTATGCTATACTAAATATTCTTCTAAGAACTTTACAAATATTGACTCATTTAATCCTCACTACAAGTCCAGGAAGTATTTTTTATTAATCTGCAATTTTGTATTTGAATAAATTGAGGCACTATTTAGATGAAGCTTTTTCATGTCTATGTACTGATATATGATACCAAAGCTAAACCCTTTTTGACCATTTTTAAAAAATTAATTCTTGTAAATTTTGCCATAAAAAATGTGTAGAAATAGTACTATAGATTAATAATGAAAAAAAATATCCAGGTCCATCTTTCCAACTGTTGAAGTCTATCCTCTCACAGTTGGTCACAATTACTTATTTTAGCTCTCTACTAGTATTAACCTTTGCACTTCTAAATAATATGTCCAACCTGCTTTTTTTCCTTTTTCTCTTGAAATTGTTTTTGTTAAAATTTGTATTACATGTTTAATTTTATATAATATAGGTTTTATCCCTTGCTGTCACATGATATGATGACTATATTTTCTTCTCAATTCATATTTTACCTTTTGCTAATACTTTAGTTTTCTTAGTATTTAGTGTAGATATATGAAAATAATTTAACTTATTTTCAAAATTATAAAACATTTCTACTATTATTTCTTGATAAACACAACCTATCAATATTAGTCCTTCCCACATCATCTGTTTCTGAGAAGTCTCTGCCCTGCTTTTCTAAAATAGCTTTTTTCTCAATTAGACACATAATTCTTATCTAGAAATTCCCCTTCACCAACTCTCTGTAGATTTATTTGTAGATATGATTTTTTTTTCTTCTATGTTTCCAGGACTCCATGGAAAACTCCATGATACTTTTTTCGAAAGTATCAGTGTCTGAATATGGTTTAGTTTATTAATCTTTTTTGCTGGATTTAAAATTGTAGATTAATAAAGGCATTTAGGTATATCCTAGTTTCCAGGAAGACATTAAAAGGACAGTTCCTTTGTACATGAACTATTTCCTACTGGCATTTTTTTCATTTGTATTGTTTTTGGCCCTGAACTATTAAAAAATATAAATTTTTTTGCATTTTGAAATTTAATGGTAATGATAAAAAGATATGTGTGTTTGTGCATGTATAATTGTGAAGACATTTATGGGATTTCTGACACTGGAAATCTAATATCTTTGACTTTGGAAATTTACCTAACTTCTAATAATTTGTTCCCAATTTTTTTCTTGTTATTTTTCTACACATTTTTTAGTTCGGTATTGGTTCTTCTGAAATTCGTCTTTGTTTTTTTAATTGAAATTTTTTAGGCTGAATCTATTTAATCCACTTTCTGAAAGTGTTCTGAAAGTGTTATATATCCCAAACCTCTTGGTATTTTTTTGTTGTTGTTGTGTGATATTACAGGTTTCCAACATCTTATTTTTCTCTGATTATGGTGAATGTACAAAAATTAAATACACATATATTTACTCTACTTCTTGTATATTATTTACATAACTTTTAAATTTTAATAATTTAGTTTTATACTTTATTTTTTATTTTTTTTTATTTTGGAAGTATTTCTCAACTGTCTGATAATCTTTGACTTAATTCACACTTAAGAGAGAGTCTTTAAAAAGCTGATTTGAAATTCCAGGTGATGACTGATTCTCAGCATTTGGTAATATTTACTTTGAATCCTCTGTAGAGACTGCTTCATTGTTGACATCCTTAGTTGTCATCATTTATAGGTCTTAGAGATTTGCGATTTTTTCCAAAGAGAATCCACCAATCTAGTTCCTGAAGTGAATATTTAATTGGCTTCCAGAGTTCTTGGAGTTGAGTAGAAGGACACTACAGGTATCACACTTAAATATGAATATTGTATTAAATTCTCACATATTTTATTATGCCTCATCTTTGGCCTTTATCACATCTAACATATATTCATTCATAGGTCGTGTTAGTTTCTTCCAAGAATAAACTTCAGGTCATCATAAGAGGATAATTAACATTGTGTAGTATAGTGGATGAGCCAGAAATACCAAGTTTCTCTTATTCCATTTTCCTATCTACATCCCTGTTTTATCTTTCTGTATTTACACTGAAGGATGAGAGATTAGATACTGCACAAAGCAACTCCTTTTAGAAACAGCAAAGCAACCTAGCTTGAATGTTATTGAGTGCTCTTCAAAGACCTGTTTTCATATAGTTACAAAATAAGAGTAGACAGAAACTACCATGAAAAAACACTTGCAGGGCATCAGGAAAATTTTCAAACAGGAAAGGACAAATTGTCTTAGGCCAGAAGCATGATCCATTCTGTTGCTGTTTATTCCCATTACACTGCTATGTTTAGCTTTATGATTTTACAATTCTTTATCCTATTTGTGTCCCTCTCTTCCCACCAAAACTAGCTCAGTGATCAATTTCTTCAGGATGATTCAACTTTCATTTGGAGAGGATAGAGTGCCTTCCTCTAACTCCTCCTAACATGATGTAATTATGAAGGTGGCAGGCTTACAGGTAAGGAATAGAACTATTGATGAAATCAATCTCTTTTTTTAACATCATGGATTCTGAAAATTTATTTATATACTTGAATCACCTTTAATGTAACAAAACTCTTAATATATTTTCAGACTGTATTTATTTTCATATCTGAAGTGTCTAGGAAGACACCAGGCTTGCTTTCGATGTTAATGAATATTTTTGAATAAAGGAAGAGATAAATGAGTGAATGAATCATATTTCATACTTGACTTTAAGAATTATAGCACTGCAGTCTAAATATTATTTCTTAGAAAGCATAAAGGGGGCACCAGATGAAACAAAACTATGACGTCTGCTTCATCAGTCACCAGAAAATATAAGTTTCTATAATTCTCCACTGGGGTGCCTGGATGGCTCAGTCTGTTAGGCATCTGACTCGGTTTTGGCTCAGGTCATGAGATTGAGCCTGGGCTCCACACTCAGTGGGGTGTCTGGGGTGTCTGCTTGAGATTCTTTCTTTCTCTCTTTCTATCCCCCTTCCACTCTCATGCTCTTTCTCTCTCTCAAATAAACAAATCAATTTAAAAAAATAAAATTCTCCATCAAAAAATAAAGAATATATCTTTTATTGCATATATTTATATATATTTTCTTGTATGTTGAGTCAAAGTGACTTTCGAGAAATATTAGATTAAAAAATTTGAGGTCGAGCTATTTAATTTGAACCAATTTATATCAAATTGTTGCAACCCCAGGTTTGACAAGGATTCTTCACAATCAAAATAATAGACAACACTGAAATTATTTTCCTTTATTTGTTACTACTACACAGTAGAAGCTTTTAAATTTGGGAATTTATTTAAATCGTATATCAGCTTCTTAGCTAATCCTTAATTTCCTAGTTACTCAACTTAAGATAAATAATTGGAAGACCAATAGAAGTCCTGTAATTTGCATTATGGACAAAAGAAAAATATGTTTTTATAATACAAGAATAATTTCCTTGGTTATCAAAATTGCCATCAAGTCCTTTTCTATCAGGTGTATAAATTTCTACTTGTATACAGCATTGTTTTTCAGATTACTTTTATAGATATTATTAAAAGTAACAAAAGCTGTAATAATTTATATATGTACATTTACATATTTGTATACATACACATGCACACACAAATATGTATAACATATATAAACATTTTAAATATTTTTATGTTTAAAACATAAACATATTATATATAAACATATGTACATATATATGTTTTACCTCATTTGATCATTGTAGAAATAAGATAAGCTTGCAATATATGTATACATTTAAAAGTATATATATATATACACACACAATAAGAGTCTGTTTTATGGTTTGCCTCTCTCTTCTTTCCACCATGTTCATCAGTTTGTTTCTTAAATTCCACATATGAGTGAAACCATATGGTATTTGTCTCTCTGACTCACTTATTTCATTTATTTGATCATTATATGCCAAATTCTCACACAAGTTGTTGAAAAATAGTATCACTACTTATTTATTCATCTCAATAAATTTGAATAGTAAACTCTTCTTTTGTTTTAATTTTCATTTATTAAGAATATTTATGCAAGAATATTTTTCTTTAAAAACCTCAGTAAAATTAATACATTTATGAAATTTAACAGTAATACAATACTTTATTGTAACCCAGAGTCCAACACTGGTTAATGCAATTGTGCCAATAATGTCCCATGTAGGACTGTTTTCCATATAGGATTCTGGCCAGGTCATGTAATGAGTAAAGTTTGTGCATTTCTCCAGACTTCTTTAATCTGGGACATTTCCTCAGCCTTTCTTTGACTCTTAATACTATCCATGAAACAGAAGCAAGTAGAGAAATTGGGGAAAGCACAGATACCCATAAACTGAAAATATGTCTCAGAGATTGTGTTCTATTTTTAAGAAGGTGTTTCCTAAATATGATATCTTTATCACATTTATATCCCTTGTATTTCCTTTTTTTAATCTAGGGTCAATTAATAAAACTAGCTTTATTGTTACATTTTATATCTATACATTTGCAAAACTCTTAGTTATAGATCCACCAAGTATATTCCAAGTAATACAATATCAACCATAGTTTAAATTACTTCTCCAAAACAAATTTAAAATTATTTTCATACATATAGCTTAATTTTTCTACAAGGAAATTGAACTCATATTATGCTATCTGTGTGTAGGTTATACTGAAGTAGTAACATCAACACAAGAATATCACCACTTATAAAGTACATTTTTATGTCATCTGTTGTCTATTTTCATTCCCCAAATCCATAGGTAATAAATGAATTTTCTCATTAGACTCCTCAATTTTAAAAACCAAGTTTTTCCTTCAATATGATAATGGGTTCCTCCAACTATATTTTGCTATCTGGAATAAAAGAAATACAGTCTCAAATAAATCTCTCTAGGAATGAAGCAAGGAAAGTAGGTCCTCATTTTGAGAACAAGGGGATGTCACATCAAAGTAACTGTTTGACCAAGACTGAGAACTATTCTCTAGCTCTCTGCCATTTCTTCTTGTGATGAGGCTGACTCACACCTGAACAAGACCAATGATTCCTATTTGGTTAGGAAGATAACATAGATGTTTATAATCATGATGGTAAGTCCTACCGGTATGCAATCTGAAAAATGGGGAAATAAACATTTTTCCAAGAAAACCCAATCTTTTACAACAGTTCTGCCTTCAAATGGGTGAATGAAATCAAACCTGTGTTTCTGAGAATATAATAATCAAATGTTATATGTCTAAAGACTCTCTCCTCCTTACTGCCTATAAAATAAAAAGTCCTGTCTCTAGTCCCACTTTAAAAAAAATATTTTATTTGTTCATTTAAAGAGAGAGTGTGTGTGAACTGGGGGAGGGACAGAGAGAGGGAAAGAGAATCTCAAGCAGATTCTGTACTGAATGCAGAGTCCAAAGTGCGGGGGGGCGGGGGGACTTCATGACCTGAGATCATGCCCTGAGCTGAAATCAGGACTCATATGCTCAACCAGTTGAGTCACCCAGGATTCCCTTCAGTATGTCCCTTAATATCTTGGTTTCTGACAGCAAAGCAATAAGCTGAATGCAATCTGTTCCCGGTGTTCAGGATGTTGATCACAAAAATTCAGTATTCTACAATATGTGTACATGTACAGCCTTTAAGTTCTAAATCCCTTGATATCTTTACTATTGAACTGAGTATTTAAAGAAATATTCTGTTTTTCTTAAGGGGATAAAATTGTATATTTCTCTATAGAATATTTCAGAACATTAGAGACACAGGTGCAGGTGTGAGTCAAGTCTACCCGACCTGTAGGAGAGGATCAAAACTAGAGGAAATGCTTCATGCTTACCAACGAAATAATATTACATAAATAATAGTTTCATACGTTGTGTATTTGTGTAAGCATGTGTATATGGAGACTTTTAAAAATGACATTAGTGATTTTAATATTTGTTACACAGTTGTTTCTTTCTATGTACAGCCTTATAGGACACAAGTTGCAAGCACTTACATACAGAATGTTTCAGTCATTCACACATCCATCCACTTCTTTTTTATTTGTTTATATTTCCGTGTGTCTAATTAAATAACATCATTGAATATGGAATACTTTCTAGTCAGACTAAGAACTATGAAAAAAGAAACAGATATTATGTATTCTAGTTTTAAAGAGCTTACTTTCTACTAACGTAGATAATGAAATATTATGGCATTCTAGAAAGTCATCAAAAGTTCAGGCTTGTCATGCATACATATTATGTGAAGAATAATTAAATGCTTACATTTTGACATAATAATGATGGCTAGAGTGGCAACAATAAAAAAAATAACTGATTCTAAATTTAGATTCCTAGAGGAGGGGCAAGATGGCAGAAGAGTAGGGTCCCCAACCACCTGTCCCCACCAAATTACCTAGATAACCTTCAAATCATCCTGAAAATCTACGAATTCGGCCTGAGATTTAAAGAGAGAACAGCTGGAACGCTACAGTGAGAAGAGTTCGCGCTTCTATCAAGGCAGGAAGACAGGGAAAAAGAAATAAAGAAACAAAAGATCCCCAAGGGGGAGGGGCCCCGCGAGGAGCCGGGCTGAGGCCGGGGCGAGTGTCCCCAGGACAGGAGAGCCCCGTCCCGGAGGAGCAGGAGCTGCACCAACCTTCCCCGCGGAAAGGGGCCCACAGGGAGTTAGAGCAGGACCCAGGAGGGCGGGGATGCCCTCGGGCTCCCTGGGACACTAACAGGCACCTGAGCCCCGGGAGAGCGCCCCGAGCACCCTAAGGGCTGCAGCGCTCGGCGGGACCCGGAGCAGCTCGGAGGGGCTCGGGCAGCGGCTCCGCGGAGGGGGCTGCGGGGCGGGAGCGCGAATCCAACAGCGCAGGCTCCGGAGCACAGGGCGCCGGGACACAGCCCAGGATCCGGCCTCCCCCGGGACAGGCAGAGGCCGGGAGGGCCCAGGACAGCGAGGACGCTCCTGCCTGGAGCTGAGCAGATCAGCGGCCCCGCCCCGGAGCCCCCAGGCCCTGCAGACGGAGAGCCCCGGAGCTACTGCGGGGGCTGACTCCAGGGTCCCAGAGCTGCTGCCCCGCCACTGTGGCTTCCTCCCGGGCCCTCACGGGGTAAACACCCCCACTGAGCCCTGCACCAGGCAGGAGCAGAGCAGCTCCCCCAAGTGCTAACACCTGAGAATCACACAGCAGGCCCCTCCCCCAGAAGACCAAGGAGACGGACCAGGTCCAGGGGAAGTCAAGGGACTTAAAGTATACAGAATCGGAAGATACTCCCACGTGTTTTTGTTGTTTTTGTTTTTGTTTTTTGTTTTTGTTTTGTTTTGTGCTTTTCTTTCTTTCTTTCTTCTTGATTTCTGATTGCTTCCCCACCCCACGCCCCTTTTTTTTCTCCTTTCTTTCTTTTTCTTTCTCTTTTTCTTCTCTTCCCCCCCCCTTTTTTTTCTTCTTTCTCTTTTTTCTTTTTCTCTTTTCTTTCCTTCTCTCTCTTTTTCTCCTTTACCCAATACAACTTGTTTTTGGCCACTCTGCACTGAGCAAAATGACTAGAAGGAAAACCTCACCTCAAAAAAAAAAAAAGAATCAGAAACAGCCCTCTCTCCCACAGAGTTACAAAATCTGGATTAGAATTCAATGTCAGAAGCCAATTCAGAAACACTATTATACAGCTACTGGTGGCTCTAGAAAAAAGCATAAAGGATTCAAGAGACTTCATGACTGCAGAATTTAGATCCAATCAGGCAGAAATTAAAAATCAATTAAATGCGATGTAATCCAAGCTAGAAGTCCTAACGACGAGGCTTAACGAGGTGAAAGAACGAGTGAGTGACATAGAAGACAAGTTGATGGCAAAGAGGGAAACGGAGGAAAAAAGAGACAAACAATTAAAAGACCATGAGGATAGATTAAGGGAAATAAATGACAGCCTGAGGAAGAAAAACCTACGTTTAATTGGGGTTCCCCAGGGCGCCGAAAGGGACAGAGGGCCAGAATATGTATTTGAACAAATCCTAGCTGAAAAATTTCCTAATCTGGGAAGGGAAACAGGCATTCAGATCCAGGAAATAGAGAGATCCCCCCCTAAAATCAACAAAAAACGTTCAACACCTCGACATTTAATAGTGAAGCTTGCAAATTCCAAAGATAAGGAGAAGATCCTTAAAGCAGCAAGAGAAAAAAAGTCCCTGACTTTTATGGGGAGGAATATTAGGGTAACAGCAGACCTCTCCACAGAGACCTGGCAGGCCAGAAAGGGCTGGCAGGATATATTCAGGGTCCTAAATGAGAAGAACATGCAACCAAGAATACTTTACCCAGCAAGGCTTTCATTCAAAATGGAAGGAGAGATAAAGAGCTTCCAAGACAGGCAGGAACTGAAAGAATATGGAACCTCCAAACCAGCTGTGCAAGAAATTTTAAGGGGGACTCTTAAAATTCCCCTTTAAGAAGAAGTTCAGTGGAACAATCCACAAAAACAAGGACTGAATAGATATCATGGTGACACTAAACTCATATCTGTCAATAGTAACTCTGAACGTGAACAGGCTTAATGACCCCATCAAAAGGCGCAGGGTTTCAGACTGGATAAAAAAGCAGGACCCATCTATTTGCTGTCTACAAGAGACTCATTTTAGACAGAAGGACACCTACAACCTGAAAATAAAAGGATGGAGAACCATTTACCATTCAAATGGTCCTCAAAAGAAAGCAGGGGTAGCCATCCTTATATCAGATAAATTAAAATTTACCCCGAAGACTATAGTGAGAGCTGAAGAGGGACACTATATCATACTCAAAGGATCTATCCAACAAGAGGACTTAACAATCCTCAATATATATGCCCCGAATGTGGGAGCTGCAAAATATTTAAACCAATTAATAACCAAACTGAAGAAATACTTTGATAATAATACACTTATACTTGGTGACTTCAATCTAGCTCTCTCTATACTAGATAGGTCTTCTAAGCACAACATCTCCAAAGAAACGAGAGCTTTAAATGATACACTGGACCAGATGGATTTCACAGATATCTACAGAACTTTACATCCAAACTCAACTGAATACACATTCTTCTCAAGTGCACATGGAACTTTCTCCAGAATAGACCACATACTGGGTCACAAATCAGGTCTGAACCGATACCAAAAGATCGGGATAGTCCCCTGTATATTCTCAGACCATAATGCCTTGAAATTAGAACTTAATCACAACAAGAAGTTTGGAAGGACCACAAACACGTGGAGGTTAAGGACCATCCTGCTAAAAGATGAAAAGGCCAACCAGGAACTTAAGGAAGAATTAAAAAGATTTATAGAAACTAATGAGAATGAAGATACAACCATTCAAAATCTTTGGGATGCAGCAAAAGCAGTCCTGAGGGGGAAATACATCGCAATACAAGCATCCATTCAAAAACTGGAAAGAACTCAAATTCAAAAGCTCACCTTACACATAAAGGAACTAGAGAAAAAGCAACAAATGGACCCCACCCCCAGCAGAAGAAGAGAGTTAATTAAAATTCGAGCAGAACTAAATGAAATCGAGACCAAAAGAACTGTGGAACAGATCAAAAGAACCAGGAGTTGGTTCTTTGAAAGAATTAATAAGATAGATAAACCATTAGCCAACCTTATTAAAAAGAAGAGAGAGAAGACTCAAGTTAATAAAATCATGAATGAGAAAGAAGACATCACTCCCAACACCAAGGAAATACAAAATATTTTAAAAACATATTATGAACAGCTGTACGCCAATAAATTAGGAAATCTAGAAGAAATGGACGCATTCTTGGAAAGCCACAAACTACCAAAACTGGAGCAGGAAGAAATAGAAAACCTGAACAGGCCAATAACCAGGGAGGAAATTGAAGCAGTCATCAAAAACCTCCCAAGACACAAGAGTCCAGGGCCAGATGGCTTCCCAGGGGAATTTTATCAAACGTTTAAAGAAGAAATCATACCTATTCTACTAAAGCTGTTTGGAAAGATAGAAAGAGATGGAGTACTTCCAAATTCGTTCTATGAGGCCAGCATCACCTTAATTCCAAAATCAGACAAAGATCCCACCAAAAAGGAGAATTACAGACGAATATCCCTCATGAACATGGATGCAAAAATTCTCAAAAAGATACTAGCCAAAGAATCCAACAACACATTAAGAAAATTATTCACCATGACCAAGTAGGATTTATCCCCGGGACACAAGGCTGGTTCAACACTCGTAAAACCATCAATGTGATTCATCATATCAGCAAGAGAAAAACCAAGAACCATATGATACTCTCATTAGATGCAGAGAAAGCATATGACAAAATACAGCATCCATTCCTGATCAAAACTTTTCAGAGTGTTGGGACAGAGGGAACTTTCCTCGACATCTTAAAAGCCATTTACGAAAAGCCCACAGCAAATATCATTCTCAATGGGGAAGCACTGGGAGCCTTTCCCCTAAGATCAGGAACAAGACAGGGATGTCCACTCTCACCACTGCTGTTCAACATAGCTCTGGAAGCCCTCGCCTCAGCAATCAGACAACAAAAAGACATTAAAGACATTCAAATTTGCAAAGAAGAAGTCAAACTCTCCCTCTTCGCCGATGACATGATACTCTACATAGAAAACCCAAAAGCCTCCACCCCAAGATTGCTAGAACTCATACAGCAATTTGGTAGCGTGGCAGGATACAAAATCAATGCCCAGAAATCAATGGCATCTCTATACACTAACAATGAGATTGAAGAGAAAGAAATTAAGGAGTCAATCCCATTTACAATTGCACCCAAAAGCATAAGATACCTAGGAATAAACCTAACCAAAGAGGTAAAAGATCCATACCCTAAAAACTATAGAACACTTCTGAAAGAAATTGAGGAAGACACAAAGAGATGGAAAAATATTCCATGCTCATGGATTGGTAGAATTAATATTGTGAAAATGTCAATGTTACCCAGGGCAATTTGCTCGTTTAATGCAATCCCTATCAAGATACCATGGACTTTCTTCAGAGAGTTAGAACAAATTAATTTAAGATTTGTGTGGAATCAGAAAAGACCCCGAATAGCCAGGGGAATTTTAAAAAAGAAAACCATAGCTGGGGGCATCACAATGCCAGATTTCAGGTTGTACTACAAAGCTGTGGTCATCAAGACAGTGTGGTACTGGCACAAAAACAGACACATAGATCAATGGAACAGAATAGAGAACCCAGAAGTGGACCCTGAAATGTACGGTCATCTAATATTTGATAAAGGAGGAAAGACTATCCATTGGAAGAAAGACAGTCTCTTCAATAAATGGTGTTGGGAAAATTGGACATCCACATGCAGAAGAAT
Source organism: Vulpes lagopus (assembly GCF_018345385.1). Taxonomy (NCBI): domain Eukaryota; kingdom Metazoa; phylum Chordata; class Mammalia; order Carnivora; family Canidae; genus Vulpes; species Vulpes lagopus. Next base: position 20,659,060 of record NC_054838.1, read on the forward strand.
GAAACTGGACCACTCTCTTTCACCATACACAAAGATAAACTCAAAATGGATGAGAGATCTAAATGTGAGACAAGAGTCCATCAAAATAATAGAAGAGAACACAGGCAACACCCTTTTTGAACTCGGCCACAGTAACTTCTTGCAAGATACATCCACAAAGGCAAAAGAAACAAAAGCAAAAATGAACTATTGGGACTTCATCAAGATAAGAAGCTTTTGCACAGCAAAGGATACAGTCAACAAAACTAAAAGACAACCTACAGAATGGGAGAAGATATTTGCAAATGACGTATCAGATAAAGGGCTAGTTTCCAAAATCTATAAAGAACTTATTAAACTCAACACCAAAGAAACAAACAATCCAATCATGAAATGGGCAAAAGACATGAAGAGAAATCTCACAGAGGAAGACATGGACATGGCCAACATGCACATGAGAAAATGCTCTGCATCACTTGCCATCAGGGAAATACAAATCAAAACCACAATGAGATACCACCTCACACCAGTGAGAATGGGGAAAATTAACAAGGCAGGAAACCACAAATGTTGGAGAGGATGCGGAGAAAAGGGAACCCTCTTACACTGTTGGTGGGAATGTGAACTGGTGCAGCCACTCTGGAAAACTGTGTGGAGATTCCTCAAAGAGTTAAAAATAGACCTGCCCTATGACCCAGCAATTGCACTGTTGGGAATTTACCCCAAAGATTCAGATGCAATGAAACGTCGGGACACCTGCACCCCGATGTTTCTATCAGCAATGTCCACAATAGCCAAACTGTGGAAGGGGCCTCGGTGTCCATCGAAAGATGAATGGATAAAGAAGATGTGGTTTATGTATACAATGGAATATTACTCAGCAATTAGAAATGACAAATACCCACCATTTGGTTCAACGTGGATGGAACTGGAGAGTATTATGCTGAGAGAAATAAGTCAATCGGAGAAGGACAGTGTATGTTCTCACTCATTTGGGGAATATAAATAATAGTGAAAGGGAATATAAAGGAAGGGAGAAGAAATGTTGGGTAATATCAGGAAGGGAGACAGAATATAAAGACTCCTAACTCTGGGAAACCAACTAGGGGTGGTGGAAGGGGAGGAGGGCGGGTGTTGGAGGGGAATGGGTGACGGGCACTGAGGCGGACACTTGATGGGATGAGCACTGGGTGTTTTTCTGTATGTTGGTAAGTTGAACACCAATAAAAATTAATTTAAAAAAATCTACTACAGAGCATAAACTGATGTTTTGATCAAGCAGAAAAAAGAAACAGTGATCTTGAAGACAGGTCATTTGATATTACTGAGCCAGAGGAGCAAAACAGAAAAGGAATGGGGAAAAAAGTAAGGAAAACCTAAGATATTTATGGGAAATCAGCAATAAAATCAACATATACATGACAGGAGTCTTAAAAGAAGAAAAGGAGGAGAAAAGGGCAGTGAGTTTTTTGAAGAAATAATCACCAAAATGTTCCCAAATCTGAAGAAGAAAATAGACCTCTCATTTCAGAAAGCTTAAAGGAGTCCAACTAGGCTAAACCCAAAAGGGTTCAGAGACACATTATAAACAAATTACCAGAAGTCAAGACAAAGAATCTCAATAGCAATAAGAGAAAAGTAATTTATCATGTACAGATAAGCTTCCATAAAATTAGCAATTTTCAGCAGAAATTTTGCAAGCCATAAAGATGTCAGATGATATGTTCAAAGTTCTGAAAGGAAAAGTAAAAGCTGCCAATCAATCTGGCAAACTGTCAAAAGCTAAGGAGAATTAAATACCTTCACAGATAAACAAAATCCGAAGGAGTTCATCAATACTAGATCTACCTTATAAGAATTGGTACAAGGACCTGAAGTTGAGACAAGAGGACTCTGGACAGCAACATGAAATCATGAAAATACAAAACTCTTTGGTAAAGAATAAAGAATCCTGTAATACTGTAATAGCATTGCGTAAATCACTTAATTCCAGTGTATAATTTATTTATGTATTTTTAAAGATTTTATTTATTCATGAGAGACACAGAGAGAGAGGCAGAGACATAGGTAGAGGGAGAAGCAGGCTCCTCCAGAGGGGCCTGATATGGGACTCTATCCCAGGATCCCGGGATCGCGACCTGAGCCAAAGGCAGATGCTTAACTGTTGACCCTCTCAGGCATCCCTCCAGTGCATAATTTAAAAGAAAAAGCATAAAAAATAACTATGAGACAGTGTTAATGGTACAAAATATAAAATAATGTAATTTGTGATATTGATAACTGAAAGCGGTAGAAGAGATGTAAAGGAGTAGCATTTAAATAAATTATGTCATAATATAATTTAAATACATTAGTCAAAATATATTATGACCAATATATAATTTTATGCTGTCCCCACAGTAGCTACAAAGAAAATATTTATATAAGGAGCACAACAGAAATAAAGAAGTCTAAGCATGCCACAACAAAGAAATTAGTGAAACACAAAGGAAATAAGAGAGGAAAAAGATAAAATAATTAAAGACATACAGAAAACAATGGGGAAAGTAAGAATGTAAGTTCTTTCGTAACATTAATACTTTAAATGCAAATGGATTAAATAAACATCATAATAAAAAATATGGAGTGACTGAATAGATTAAAATGCAAGATTCAACTATGTGCTATATTCAAAAGATTTTATATATGAAGATATAAACAGGTTGAAGAGAAAAGGATGGAAAAAGATATTTTGCAAATGGTAACCAAATAAAGAGCAGTGAAGTCTATACTTATATCTGACAAAATAAACTTTAAGCCAAACTGTCACAAAGAACAAAAAAGGACACTAGATAATGATAACAGGGTCAAATAATCAGAATAATCTAACATTTCTGCCATTCTGTAGGTCCTGAATGTATTTTTACAAGTTCATTTTTTATTTATAGTGTTTTTACAATGTATCTCTTTGCATAGATTATTTAGTGGTTGTTCTTTGTTTTATACTTATATACATAGCATCACAGTCTCCTGATATCATCATTTGATAGTTCAAGTGAAATATAAAAACTTAACCTTCTTTTAAGTTCCTTTATCCTATCTTATTTATAGTTACTTTAAACATTTTAAACATAAATTTGGAACCATATCAACAAAGCTATAAATTTATTTTCAATAGTCAAATATAATTTAGAAAATTCAAAATGAGAAGAAAAGATTTCTATATTTATCATTTTTTCTTACTATATTTTTTTCTTCTTTCCAGATCCCAAAATTTCTTCTTTGATCTATTTACTAGACAAATATCTTTAGTCATTTAGGAGTTTTCTACAGGAGACATAGTCAGATGACTTACTTCCAAATTACAGTCCAGAGGCTGAAATCTCATTAGACTAATGACCTCATAGTGTATTTACAAGTTTCTCCATCAGGAGGATGATATTGAAAAAATAGAGAAATTTTTGGCAATGATGAGAAAAATATAGCACATGTTTTCCAGACATAAGTAACAACTGTCTTTCAAACAAAAATTCTAATCACTATTTGAAAACAAGACAAACTGGCACCTAACAGCAGATTCTCTCTTTCTGATTTATCCATTTCTTTTGATAAGTTACTCAGGTTCCCATTGTGTTTTGCTTATGGGAACCTGGGAACTTCTTCACAGGGGTGAAGAGGTGAAAAACAACATGGGAGGCATATCAGTGATTTGGAGATTCTGAAAACATTTAATGCCCCCCCCCCCAGGTCTTTCCCTTGTGAAGAACAAAGTAGAAATCATAAAAGGCATCTTTAGGTTCTCACTACACAGCCAATGGAGTATTATTTTCCTCCTCCTTCATCTCTTCCATGAAAAATATCTCCCTTATGTGCTGTGGGATTTAATGTTCCTAGAACCTGAAAAAATCTTTATGATACAGTCTCGTATCTGCTTGGTTTTCACTCCATAAACAATAGGGTTCATAGTGGGAGGCAGGAGCAGATAAATATTGGCCACAATGATGTGGCAAGAAGGAGGGATTGTACGGCTCCCAAAACGATTAAAAAAGAAGCAGAAGAAGGCTGGACTGTAGGAGAAAACAATGGCAGAGATGTGGGCAGTGAAGGTGCTGAAGGCCTTCTGTCGAGCATCTGCTGAAAAGAGGCTGACCACTGCCCGGAGGATCATGGTGTAGGAGATTGTGATGCACAGGATGTCAAAGCCTCCAATCAGAAGGGCAGCTATCAGACCATAGATAACATTGGCCTTGATATTTCCACAGGATAACTTGGCTACAGATAGCTGGTCACAATAGGTATGGTGTATTATATTGCCCTTGCAATAGGGTAGTCTCTTGGTGAAGAAAATCAAGGGAATGATGAGCAACACTGCTCTCAGAAAAGTAGCAAGCCCAACCTTTGCAATGACAGAATTGGTGAGGATGGTTGAATAGCGCAGAGGGTAGCAGATGGCCACATAGCGGTCCAGGGCCATGAGCATGAGCACCCCAGATTCCATCCCTGTGAAGGTATGGATGAAGAACATCTGGACTAGGCATTCTTCAAATCCAATTTTCTTGAGATGAAACCAGAAGATGCAGAGAGCTTTAGGGATTGTACTAGAGCACATAACAAGGTCGGTAAGGGAAAGCATGGCCAAAAAATAATACATGGATCTGTGCAAGGAGTCCTCATAGCAGATGAGGTATAGAAGCCCACAATTCCCTACCATGGCCACAATATACATGGAGCAGAATGGGAAGGAAATCCACATGTGCATGTCTTCCAGTCCTGGGATCCCATTAAGAATGAATGAGGCTGGTGTTGCATCTGTTTCATTCAGAATTATCATAATTAAGCTGGTGTAATTGTTAAGAAGCCTGTAGTGATGAAATTATATCTTTGTTTTGTTTCATTTTTTGATCCTCTGAGGTTTGGAAAAATGGGAAAAATAATCTTTGTTGTGCTCCCTCTCTCTGTCTCTTCTCTCTGTTAAATATTGTATTGTAATAACAAGAAAATAAACATTTTAAGTGCCAGGACAAATTTATGTAAACACTGTTTAAGTTTAAACTATTGTTTGTTAATTCATTAATTTTTTGGTTCATTTAACAATATATACTTCACATCTACTATGTGTCAGGTTTTATGACAGATAATGTGTTTACATTATTTTAAGACAAAAAGATATAGATACAATCCCCTTAAACTTATAATCAAGTGTAATTGTGTTACACTTATGATCTATGTCATTATGATCTTTCAGATTGGTATTTGTTGTAATATCTTATTTAAATGTTAATTATTATAACCTCTCCATCTGGGTGCTTTCTGAAGGTAGAACTCATTGATTACCTCACTAGTGACATAACAGGTATGATTAGGATGTATTTGTTATTGTTTTTATTTTTTATTGTTCTTTTTTTAACAATAATTCATATTTATACTTACTATGTACTAGGTAAAGTTCTAAGGAGTTTATATACATTAACTCATTTTATCCTTACTATGAGCCCAGGATGCATTTTTATTATCTGCACTTTATTATTGAGTAAATGGAGGTTCTATGTAGATGAGGTTTCTTATGTCTGAATTTCAGAGGCATTCTCAATCTCCTAGTTTAAGGTACAGATAGTAAAAAGACAGTTGATACTTTTTACATGAACTATTCTTCCTTTCCTTTCCTAAACAACCATTTATTTGTTTTCTGGTTCTGAAATACTTAAGAACATTTTATTTTATTTTATTTTTTAAATATTTCATTTATTTATTTGACAGAGAGAGAGCACAAGCAAGGGGAACTGCAAGGAAGAGCGAGAAGCAGACTCCCCGCTGAGCAGGGAGCCCTACCTGGGGCTCCATCCCATGACCCCGGGATCTCCACCAGAGTGGAAGACAGACACTTAACCTACTGAGCCACTCAGGCACCCTACTTAAGAACATTTTTAAATAAAATCTTAAGAAAAAAAAAAAAAAACAGGGTCCCTGCTTTTGGCTCAGGTCGTGATCCTGGAGTCCCTGGATTTAGACCACATTGGCTCCCTGCTCAGCAGGGAGTCGGCTTCTCCCTCCACCCCTCATCCTGCTCCTGTTCTCTCTCTTTCACTGTCTCTCTCTCAAATAAGTAAATAAAACCTTAAAAAAAGAGAACATTTTAAAACTTCTATGCTTTCATATTTAATGCTGGTGACAGTGATGACAGAGGTGTATGTGTGCATGTATGTCATTTACCAAGCAGGCATTTTTTTAATAATAAATTTATTTTTTATGGGTGTTCAATTTGCCAACATACAGAATAACACCCAGTGCTCATCCCATCAAGTGCAGGCATTTATTGGGCCTTTTGGGATCTGGAAATCTGTGGCCTTTGGTTTTAGAAATTTTCTTGTATTAACTTTTGATAATATCTTCCCAATCTTGTCCTTGTTATTTTACTACTATTGTTTTTAGTTAAATATGGGATTTTCTGGCCTTATTCCCTTCTTTTCATTGTTTTTCTTTAAAAAGTTTTATATTGCATCTATTTATTTTTTAGCCACTTTCTAGAAAAATTCCTGAATTCTATATCCCAAATATATTGGCATTTTCTGTTGCCTAACACTACGAAATTCCAACATCATATTTTCTTCTGAATCTTGTGAATCTGACAGTAATATATATATATATTATATATATATATATATATATATACACACATGCTTCATATATTATCTAAGTTTCAATTACTTATTTTTATAGTTTTTTTCTTTAATTTGGAGAAGTTTCTCATATATATGGTAATTTTTGAATATTAATTCACGCTTAAGAAAGAGACTATCTGTTTAGGACAACCCATTCACCTGTTCAGTTTCAGGGTCCAAATCAATATCATAGAAACAGGGCCGAGTGGGGAGTCCAGGCATTGTGCTCATCGTCCCTACCAAGGGGTACAGAAAACCGGCCCCGACGCTGGCACGGATGTCACGAATTCTAAACAGATTGCCTCTCTTCAAGATGCTGCTCCAAACATTTGGCCAATGTGCATTCAGGCCGACTGTTGGTTAGGAAGTGTGGGGAAGTCGAGAGAAGTCAACCCCTGCCCTGAAGATCTTAGGAAGTAAAGACCAAGAATTCCCCCAGAAGCCTCTCTTTGGTCTTAATCCCCACCATCATGTATAAATTAACATAAATCATGCACAAGTCTACTTACTTTATTGAAGTGCCACAGAATAAAAGAAAATGATTTTGCGAAAAAAAAAAAAAAAGAAAGAAAGAAAGAGACTATCAAGAGCTGATTTGAAACTCCAGGCATTGAGTGAATCTCATCAATTGGTAGGATTTACTTACAGTGCTCAAACAGGGACCTCTACTCCCTTGGAGACATTCTTAGTCTTACACTGCTAGTCATTATAAGAGGATAATTAACATTGTTTAGGATAGTGGACGAATCAGATATATCAACTTGTTCTTTATTCAGTTTTTCTACCTACACCTATTTTTTATCCTTATATACTTGCACCATAGGATGACAGATTAGATACTGCAAAAGACCTTTTTTTTTTTTTTTTTTTGGAAATAGTAAAGCAACATAAGATGAACATGCCCTTCAAAGATCTCCTCTATGCCATTACAAAAATCATAGAATCATATAGAAACAGAAAGAAATGGCAATGAAGTTAACTTTGAGGCATATCAAAAAAGTTTCTACAAGGAATGGACAAATTCTTTTCAATATGAAGAGTCAAAATGGTCAGAGTAGTGTTCTCTCTTGATGCTTGTTTTTTCTCACTCAAATCATACTGGTATTTTAACTTCTTGATTCTGCAAACCTCTCTCTTTTTCATATTCCTCCCAAATAGCCTCTAGTATAACATATTTCAGGAAAACTCAGTTCTCTTTTCAAGAGGTTAGAAAGCCAACCTCAAAGCCTCTTAATATCATGTAATTATCAAAGTACCAGGCTTATAGTTAAGGAATAGATTTGCTAATGGAATCAATGTCTTTCACTATTTTAACATCATGGTATCATAAATATGATATTTTTGAATCATCCACAATTTAATGAAACCTTCATATTAAGACAGTGGCAAGTAAAACACTTAGTACCTATTAGAAAAATATTTTTTAATAAATGAGCAGGTTAATGAGTTAATGAGTCATAATCTATACCAGACATTAAGCATTATTAAATTAAATGCTATAGTATAAGTAGTATTACTTGGAAAGCACCAAGGAACCACCAAAAGAAACAAAACCATAATGTTTACCTCATAAATCATCAGAAATTATAAATTTCAAAAAAATAATGAAATAGAGAAAACAAAGGAAATCCAAGGAATTCGAAAAAATGTGCTAGAGAAAATATATTCATTGGGAAATAAATATCAACTATCTAAACTACCCTACAAAATTGGTCTTAACTCAGAGTGTTTTTTTTAACATATTTATGGTTTTTAAGAAGTGGTATATCAGAAAGTGAGCCACACTCAAAGTATGCAGAGAATTTTTTTTATAAACAGGAAACATACCAAAATAAAAAAAACATCAAAAATTTTTGGATAAAATATTACTTTCAGATAATGCAGAAACAAAAGCAAGAAAATATTGGATCAAGATCACTTTTGAAAAAAATAAAAGAAAGCCTTGACACAGTGCAATTCAAGCTGAAATACCAAATTGTTTTATCTCTAGTTTTGGCAAAATTTCTCCACAACCAAAACATTAAACAGTGCTGATATAATTCTCTTGTTCACTTTGTTAGTATACAGAACACTGAAAATGAGAGATAAAAATAGGTAAATAAATAAATAAATAAATAATAAAATGAGACATTTGAATTATATCACAGCTGAACTGCTTCTCAGTTTCTTATTTTTGTGTCATTGGTGTGGCCTCAATTAATGATACACAGCTAACAAAACTCTTACAATTTGCATTTTGGGAAAAAAGAACAGTACAGGTTTTTAATATTGTGTTTCCATGAAAAACAATATTGTCATAGAGTTTCATTCTATTGGGCTGGTAAATGTGTACATTATGTTTGAATACAATAATATATTTCTGATTATTTTCATAGATATCATTAGAGTAAGTTTTTAAAACTATAAAAATCATATATATGTATATAAGTGCATATGTTTATCCATCTATATATGTTTTCTATTAAAATAGATATTGAAATTTATTTCTGATAAGTGTTTGACTAATGTAAATTGTCATAAGTTGTTGAAAAAATAATATAACTACTCACTTCTCCTTAATACATTCAGCTAGTCAACTCTTTATATATCTGTGCAACAGAAGGAGATAAATTTAGGAAAAGTACAGGTATCCTTAATTTAAAAATAGGCAATTTATTTTTTAGATTCCTTGTACTGTATTCTAGAGAATGTCTTTCCTAAATATGAAATAAATATCCTAGATATATCTCTTGTACTTTCTTTTTATATATTTAACTACTAAAACTGACTTTCATGTTACACAATAATTTTAAGTGCCATCTTTAATACATTTGTAAAACTGTCAGAGGTCCACACTTATACATAGGTAATATAGTACTAAGCACAAAATAACTAAGGAAATTTCCAAAACAAAGTAAAAATGATTTCAATACATTATAACTTAATTGTTTCAGCAAGGAAAATTAACTAATATTATGTCATGGGTGTGGACAGGCATTTTGGAGTACTAATACTAATACATTTATGTTATCTGTAAGGCTCAACTTTGATATCATCTTTTGTCCATTGTCATTCCCAAACTCCCTTCGCAACAAGTTTGTTTTCTCTTTAGACTGTTCTAAGTCTAAAACCCATGGTCTTCTCTAACATGACAGTGGGTCCTCTGCTCAAGTGTTGTCATAACATTATATGGTTTCACTCATACAGGGAATCTAAAAAATAGTGAAAGGGATTATAGGGGGGAAAGGAGAGAAAATGAGTGGGAAAAATCAGAGAGGGTGACAGAACATGAGAGACTCCTAACTCTGGGAAACAAACAAGGGGGTAGTGGAAGGGGAGGTGGGCGGGGTGATGGGGTGACTGGGTGACGGGCACTGAGGGGGGCACTTGGCAGGATGAGCACTGGGTGTTATGCTACATGTTGGCAAATCGAACTCCAATAAAAATATACAAAAAATAAAAAAAGAAACAGATGAAATACAGTCCTAACTCTCCCTAGAAATGAACCAAGAAAAATTAAGTTCTCTTTCTGAGTACAAGGGGAGGGCAGGTAAGAAGTAAGTGTTCTAATCATTGATGGAGAATCCTAGTTCTCACCCATTTCTTCTTGTCATGAGCAGGATTCATACCTGACTTCCAGTACAACAGAACCAGTGATTCCTATTTGGTTAGGGAGATGACATTGACATTCAAAATCATGATGGAAAGCTACATTGAATCACAATCTGAGCATTGGGGAAACAAATATTTTGTAACCTCCCAGCCAGCCCCCACAGCACTCCTGCCTTCAAATCTGGTGAGTGGACTGAAATCTGTATTTCTGAGACTGTCATAACAATTCAAAGCCTCCACGTTATCTTTCTGCCTGAAAATATAATAATAAATCCTGTCTGTAGTCCCACTTTTATAGTCTTTTAATACCTTAGGTTCTGGATAGCAAACAGTGAGCTGAATGCAGTCTGGTCCAGGTATTCGGGATCTTAGTATAAAATGTAAGCTATATGTACATGCACAGCCCTCAATTTCTAAATCCCATACCTATACTAGTAAAGCAAGTATTAAAGAAAAATGTCCTATATATCCTAAAGGGATACTTCAAAAATTGCATACACAGATGCTTGTGTAGCAATCAACTAACCCTTATGGGATGAGGGAAAAAAAAAGGGAGCTTTCCATTCTTACTGCTATGTGATGATAGTTAAATAAGTGAATTATTTCATACGTATGTTATGTGTGTGTGTGTATGTGTACACTCACATGTGTGCATGTACTTAATGAAGAGGAATCGAACAGAAATTGTGATAAAAGTGAGTTTTTTTAATTCTGCAGAGTTTTCTTTCCATGTGAGGTCTTGTAGGACACATGGTGAAAGCACCTAGCACAGAATGTTTCAGTCACTCACACATGTAACCATTTTTTCTTTTATTATCTTATTTTTAATGACTCTAATCAAATAATATGATTGAGTTCTTAGTTGTCTCCAAGGCAGTGCAGTATGCATAAAAAAGAGATCAAAAAACATGAACCTTCAAACTTTAGGCTAGGTCAAACAATTCAGAGGCAGATAGCCACATATTATGTTATTCCATTTATATGAGATATTAAGAATAGGCAAATCCATAGAATAGAAAGTAAATATTCGGTTGCCCTGGGCAGGGGGAAGGAGATGACTGCTTAAAATATATAGGCTTTTTGGGCAGCCCGGGTGGCTTGGCGGTTTAGCGCCACCTTCAGCCCAGGGTGTGATCCTGGGAACCCGGGATCAAGTCCCACGTTGGGCTTCTGGCATGGAGCCTGCTTCTCCCTCTGTCTATGTCTCTACCTAGACATAGGTACCTGTGTCTCTACCTCCCTCTATCTGTTTCTCAAATAAATAAATAAATAAATAAATAAATTAAATAAATAAATAAATAGGCTTTTGGGGGGGAGATAATTAAAATATTCTGGAATTAGGGGTGATAGTTGCATAGCACTATGAATGCACTAAAAACCACTGAATGGTATATTTAACATAAGTAAAATGGTAAATTTGGGGGTGCCTCGGTGGCTCAGTTGGTTAAGTGTCAGACTCTTGGTTTGGGCTCATATCATGATCACATGGGTTGTGATCTCATGGGTCCTGAGATTGACCCCTGCCTCAGGCTCTGCCTTCATAGGGGAGTCTTCTTGAAGATTCCTTCCCTTTACCTCTTCCACCACTCATGCTCTCTCTAATTCTCTCTCTTTAAAATAAATAAATCTTTTTTTTCTAAATGGTAGATTTTAATTGAATGACTTTTATGACAATTTTTGAAAAGTCACAATGCTCTTACTGATATTAAGTTGTTTTTTTTATTTATTTGTAAATAAATAAATTGTTTTTGTGCAGCATGGGTTGTTTTTGTAAAGATTTATTTATTTATTTATTTATTTATTTATTTATTTATTTATTTAAGAGAGAGCATGAGTGAGTAAGAGCATGAGCAGCAGGGAGAGTCAGAGGAAGAGAGTAACAGACACCCCACTAAGGAGAGTGCCCTATGTGGGGGAACTGGATACCATAACATTGGGATCATGATCTGAGCCAAAGGCAGTTGCTTAATCAAATGAGCCACTACCTAGGTGCCCCTGTGCAGTGTAGTTTTAGAGTTTAGCATAGATCTATTCCCCAGGCTTCTACACAGAAGTAGACACACAAAACACTTATATCTTAACCAATTAAGATGTTACCTGAAAGACAGTCTATACCCAATGTAAGTTTCACTGAGTTAACCATAGGGCCAATACCATATGCTTTTAAATGTAAGTTTACATACACTTAGATCTTGTGGGGCAGGGTGTTTGTTTTTTGTTTGTTTGTTTGTTAGACTTCACACCCAGGGTAGAGCCCAACATGGGGCTTGATCTCACAACCCTGAGACGAACTGAGATCAAAATAAAGGTGCTCAACTACTGACCCACCCAAGTACCCCAGATCTTAATGAAAAAAAGATGTTAGTTGAAAGAGAATTTATCTGAGTTTTAATGAGTTAAGTATGTGGGCTATTCCCATATGCTTCTACATATATATGTGCAAGTGCTTTGTTTTTTACTGCTTTTTCTTTCTTTAATTCGAATAGTTGACACACAATGTTGTATAAGTTTCAGATGTACAATATAGTGATTCAATATTTCTATTACATTATGCTATACTTACCACAATTGTAGCTACCCTCTGTCACCATACAACACTATTTATTATAATAACATTGACTACATTCCCTATCTTGTACCTTTTATTCCCATTTGTTTTTTTAGGATTCCACATCTAGGTGATATAGGTGAAATCATATGTATTTGTCTTTCTCAGTCTAACTTGTTTCACTTAGTGTAATACCCTCTAGATCCATCCATATTGCCTCAAATGGCAAGATCTCATCTTCTTCTTATGGCTACATATCTAGCTTATCCATTTCTTTTATTGGACAAACTTTTTAATATTGCTATTTTGCCATTGTCACTCAAGTCACTCACAGTTTATTGGTTTTTGTGTGAATGCAAGTATTTTTCTGGGATAAATGCTCGAGTATAACTGCTAAATTATTAGAGTATAACTAAATTATTAGTTAAATAATTATTCCAGTATTATCTTTTTAAGTAACTGCCAAATATTTTCATAATGGCTGCCCTGTTTTATATGCCTACCAGTAATATATTAGTGATACATTTTTTCCATACTTTTAACAGAATTTCATGTTGTTAGTATGTTTAATTTTATCCTGTGTCATGGTTATATAGTGAAATTCTATCTCAATTTAAATTTTATTTGTATATGGCTAACAATGATGACCATTTAAAATGTTTAATTAAAATTAAAATTGGTTAACATACAGTGTATTATTAATTTCTGGGGTAGAATTTAGTGATTCATCAGTTGCATATAACATGCATTGCACATTATTACATCAGGTGCCCTCCTTAATGCCCATCATTCTATCCAATTACCCCATCCTCCCACCCATCTCACTTCCAGCAAACCTCCCTTTGTTTCCTATAGTTAAGGGTCTCTTATGGTTTGCCTCCCTCTCACTTTTTATCTTATTTTTCCTTCCCTTCTCTTATGTTTATCTCTTTTGTTTCATAAATTCTACATATGAGTGAAATAAAATTCAGGTTTTCTATGTGTCTGTTTGCCATTTGTATGTCCTTTTCAGTGAAATGTCTATGTATATTTTTTGCTTATTTTCTAACTGGATTTTTTTTTTTTTTTACCATGAATGAGTGTGTGTTTGTGTGTAACTGTGCGTGTGTGTGTGTATGTTGGAAAATATCTTAAAAACATTTTTCCTGTTCTGTAGCTTGTCTTTTCATCCTCTTAATAAGGTCTTTCACAGAGCAAAATGTTTGTTAAAAATTTTAATATGGTTTAATTTTTCACTTTTTTTTTTGCATTGTGCTTTGATGTCAAGTCTAAGAACTCTGCTTAGCCCTGGATATTAAAGATTTATCCCATTGCTTTTTAAAATGTTTTAGAGCTTCAATTTTTACATTTAAGTCCATGATCCATTATTTTGAGTTAGTGTGTAGGTACAATCAATGTCCAATCTTGATTTAGGTCAATAGTATTTTTTGATTTGTTTGCCTATCGATGTCCAACTCTTCCAGCAAACTTTTTTGAAAGGCTACATTTTCTTTATTGATTTTTTTTGTTTTGTGTCTAAAACTGTTTGGACATATATGAGAGGGTCTATTTCTAGGTTCTGTATTCTGTTCCATCGATCGAAGTACCTATCCTCTACCAATACCACAGTCTTGATATTGTAGCTATGTAAGTCTTGAAATTGCAAAGACTCCTTCCTCATTTCATTATGTACTTTCAATTGTTTTAGCTATTGTTATTCCTTTGATATTTCAAGTAAATTTTAGAATAATTTTGTGTATATCAACACAAGTCTTGCTGAAATTTTTATAGGAATTGCAACACAACTGTGTATCACTTTGGGGAAAACTGGTATCTCTTCATCCATGAATATTGTATGTCCCTTCATTTAATTGGATTTTTAAAAATTTCTTTATTGGCAATTAATATTTTTATATATAATTATATATATTATTATAATAAAGATAACTACCATTACACTTTCTACTTCTATGGGCTTAACTATATTAAAATACCTCATTTAAATAGAATCATAGAAATATTTATTCTTGTGTGACTGATTTATTTCACTAAGCATAATATCCTCAAGAGTTATCCATGATGCAGCATACGACAGTTTCCTTTTATGTCTGAATAATATTCTTTTGTATGTATATACTATATTTCTTTACCTATTCATCTATCTGTGGACTTTTAGGTTACTTCAATACCTTGGATATTGTGAATAATGCTGCAATGAACATAAGAATACATATATGTCATTGAGATCTTGTTTTTCAATTCTTTTGGCTAAACATTCAGAAGTGGAATTTTAGATCATACAGTAATTCTATTTTTTAATTTCTTGAGGAACCTCCATATTGTTTTCCATAGTTTCTGTAAAATTTTTCATTTCCACTGACATTTCCAGACATGGGTTCTAATTTTTCTACAACCTCACCTACAACTCTTTGGTTGATCTTATAATTCCTATCCTAACAAGATAAGAAGTGAAATCTCATTGTGGTTTTGATTTGGGTCTCTCTAATGATTAGTGATGCTGAGCATCTTTTCATATCTGTTGGCTATTTGTGTGTCTTCCTATTAAACAGGAGTGATGAAAATCATAAAATGTAAAGTTCTTTTGAAGTAAAATAGTGCAAATGTTTCAAGTTATCAAGAATACGGAATTGCATTTGATATTCCTAGGAGATAGAGTTAGATGAGACCAGAAAGAGGCCTATTTAATTTGTTAACATGGAAGCCACTGCTGATATTGAAAAAATCAATTTCAGGTGATGGATCTGACCAATTAGGGGGAGAATGATTTCAGGTTGAGAAAGTAAAGGGAAAGAAAATGCTAATTTGTTCTTTGAAGAGGTTGTCAAGAGGGCATGATCCCAGGTTGACCTGAGCACTGGACCCAGGCAATTGTAGGCTCCTTATGCTTTCCCCTGTCCTTGGACTGTGCATTCCACTTACCTCTCCCACACTAGATGCTACCTTAAGGACACAAAATTAGGACAGTTATATATTGCTGAGACCATTCTGGATGGTATATGTGACTGAACACAGGGAAGGCCTCCATATAAACTCCTAAGATTCCAGCAAGCAGGTGCAGAGAGCTACTCATCGTGCAAGACAAGTCTTGTATGTATGTTCCCTTGCTTATTTAAACTGCCACCTACCAATCTGGGGTGGTCTGCCTCTCTCTTCAGTCTCTGCTTGCCCTGTATGTATAAAATACAATTGAAACAACACTTGTTCTAGAAGTTTTGATATCAGAGTAAAGCAGAGAAACAGGGTAAAAAGTGGAAAGTGGTTATATCTTATATCTTATATCGTATTCTGTAAGATTCCAAAATTTGAGGTTGTAAAGAAGGACTAATTAAATAATTAAATGCAATTTCATTGGTATAGTTAACTAAACTGGGCAAAAATAACATGTATTCTTTTAAGCTAGACAGAGAGATATAAGAATAATTATTCAGTTTATTCTATATTTCTTACAAAATTGGCTTAGATCATGAAACATTAATATAAAAGTACTATTTCCTTCAGTCTTCCATTTGTTCATTAATTTAAAAGAATCTTAAATATTAGAACGAAATATTTGGTTTTATTTATTATGTTCACAATTGCAGAATTGCAGATAAGATAAGCAGTTGATTTTGACCCCTTCTCATGCTGCTTACAAAACATTATATTGTTTGTTACATTTGTTAAGACATCTATCAACCTCAACCTCCAGACTATGTTCTTTCAAAGATCCTCTTGAAGAAAACTGGATAGCAGATCAGTCTGTGTGTAGAAAAATGTGTGTGTCATTGCTAGGAGAGACCTATTCAGCCAGATTCTCTCAGACACCCAGAGACTTAAAATTCATTACATTAATGACTTCATGCATAGGATACTTTATAGTTTCTCTTTCAGGGAGGAGTCATTAAAAATATTTTAGTAGTGATTAAAAGTATATGCCATATATTTTCCAGGGGAAGAAAACAACTGGCTTTAAATATAGAAATTGTAATTTGTTTAGAAACAGGAACACCTACTTTCGTTTTTGTTTTTGTTTTTTTAATGAAAATGGGGTAATTAGTGTTTGTTCAAGGATATGTATTCTTTCCCACAAAGCTGGGAAGGAAAAATATTTCATAGAAAGATTGTTTGGCAGTCCATTTAAGATTTTCAGGATATGTATGTAGAAATGCATCAATCAATATGCTCCAACTCCATGACCAAAATAGTACTTCTCAAAATATTTTTTAGCTCCTGACTAAATAGGAGCTCCACTCTGTCATGAAATTGTCTTTTTTTTATGTCTCTTCTATATGCCATGGGATTTGATGTCCTTAGACCCTGAAAGGATCCTTATGACACGGTCTCGTATCTGCTTGGTTTTCACACCATAAACAATAGGGTTCATAGTGGGAGGCAGGAGCAGATAAACATTGGCCACAATGATGTGGCAAGAGGGAGGGATTGTGTGGCCCCCAAAGCGGTGGGAAAAGAAAGAGAAGAAGGCTGGACTGTAGGAGAAAACAATGGCACAGATGTGAGCAGTGCAGGTGCTGAAGGCTTTCTGTCGAGCATCTGCTGAAGAGAGGCTGACCACTGCCCGGAGGATCATGGTGTAGGAGATTGTGATGCACAGGATGTCAAAGCCACCAATTAGGAGGGCAACCATCAGACCATAGATGGCATTGACCTTGACATTGCCACAGGACAATTTGGCTACAGACATGTGGTCACAGTAGGTGTGGGGAATTATATTGCCTCTGCAGTAGGACAGGCGCTTCGTGAGGAAAGTGAAGGGAATGATGAGCAACACCCCTCTCAGGAAAGTAGCAAGCCCAACCTTTGCAATGACAGGATTGGTGAGGATAGTTGAGTAACGCAGAGGGTAGCAGATGGCCACATAGCGGTCCAGAGCCATGAGCATAAGCACTCCAGACTCCATCCCTGTGAAGGTATGGATGAAGAACATCTGGAGCAAACATTCATTAAAGCCAATGTCCTTGAGATGAAACCAGAAGATACAGAGAGCTTTAGGAATTGTACTAGAGCACATGACAATATCAGTAAGAGAAAGCATGGCTAAAAAGAAATACATAGGTCTGTGCAATGAATCCTCATAGTAGATGAGGTATAACAGCCCACAATTGCCTACCATGGCCACAATATACATGGAGCAGAATGGGACGGAAATCCACATGTGTATATCTTCCAGTCCTGGGACTCCATTAAGAATGAATGAGACCAGGGTCCAGTTTGTTTTATTCAATATTATCATGATTAATTAGGCCTAAAATTCATGTGTGTTTTCCTAGAATAAAAAAAAGAAAAGAAAAATATAATTTATGGATACTGTCTCCCTCTCACACCCACATTTTAAAATTCCATGATGCATTTTAATGATCAGCCAAATTTTCTGAGGTCTGCAGAGTAGGGTTTTTTTGTCTATTTGTTGTTTATTAATTAAGGTATATGTTCATCTAACAAATTCTTGTTAAACAATCCAAGTTCTCATCACAGACACTGGTCCTACATTTTTTTTTAAAGATTCCCATTGTCAGGCAGCCCGGTGCCTCAGAGGTTTAGTGCTACCTTCAGCCCAGGGCCTGATCCTGGAGACCCATGATCGAGTCCCACGTCCAGCTCTCTACATGGAGCCTGCTTCTCCCTCTGCCTGTGTCTTTACCTCTCTCTCTCTCTGTGTGTCTCTCATGAATAAATAAATAAGTAAAATCTTTAAAAAATAAAGATTCCCATTGTCAAAGTTTTAAAATCAAGTATAACTCTGTTAGGACTTCTAGGGATTATTTAAGAATTCTCTACTTACCAATTTATAACTATATGTGTTTCTCTATTGATGTGATCTAAAAGGAATTCTCTGTTTACGTCACCAATGAACCAACAGATATGATTATTTTTTATTCATACTGTTAATTAGTCAATAATTGTTTTTTATTACTAAGGTACTGTTTGAAGCATTTGTAAATATATTTCTTAAATATTTATTTATTTATTTATTTATTTATTTATTTATTTATTTATTTATGATAGACAGAGAGAGAGAGAGAGAGAGAGAAGCAAAAACACAGGCAGAGGGAGAAGCAGACCCCATGCCGGGTGCCCGACGTGGGACTCGATCCAGGGACTCCAGAATCGCGACCCGGGCCAAAGGCAGGCGCCAAACCGCTGAGCCACCCAGGGATCCCCAGCATTTGTAAATATTAAAATATTAATCCTCAATGGAACTTGGAGTCTCCCAATTCAATAAAATTTTTAATTCACTCTTCTCACTTTTAAGACATCTCATTTTTGTCCCATACTTGGCTATATGCATTTATAGGAATGCTTTGAATTTACATGCAGAATAAACTTCTAGTTATACCTAACGAACAGCTAATGTTGCTTAGGATGCTGAATCCATCACTGGTAGATTGTACCCATCTGTTCTTTCTGACTTGCTTTACATTTTTTCATAACTTTAGTAATGAAACTAGCCAATATAAATGAAATTTTAATACTTCTAGCCACGCATCAAATTCATTTCTCATCCAAGAGAAAAATTAATTAATCTGAAATTCTGTATTAACATCTAGAAGTAAGATAAGGTGTAAGGGTGATACATTTGTAAAAGGAATTCAAGAGGAAAAAGTCAATATATAAAAGTGTATATATCAAATCAAAAACAAAAACAAGGAAACAAACAAAAATTAAATAAATTAAGTCCATGAGAATTCATCACTATTTAAGGGAATAAATAGTAAGTATGAAACAGTGACCAGGGGCTAGATCATAAAGAATCTTGTAGTTATCAGATACTAGGAAATTCCTTGGTAATGGAGAGTAAATAATAAAGAATTCACAAGAATCCTGAGGGTCAGGAGTGAACTCTGGGATGTTTGGAAGACTTACTAAGCAGTGAAAAAGTCAGAATCCTCCTTCTGCTCCTCAGTGGGAATATTCCCCAGCACCCAGCAGAGAGGGCAGAAAAAAGATGTGGAAAACTTTGAGATATTATCATCTCTGCTCAAAAGTAAGCAAAGTAAGAATTAAGGGGAGATGGAAACTGATTAGAATGGTAAATAATCATTTAGTTAGCGGGCTTCATAAACAAATAATTTATGAAAGATTTCTTCTTCCTGAAAGGAAAGGAACTCTGGTCAAGTTTCCCAAACAACCTCATTGGTTTCCATTAACCACCTTCCTAGGTGATATTAAGGTCAGTTTGTATTTATAGTTACATCCCCAGTGTCTAGCAAACCATCTGGTACATGAAAGATAATAAATTTTAAAAATAAATGGATAAGTTAATGAATAAATAAATAACATTTTATACATGAATTTTGTAATTAGTAAACTATAATCTAAATATTATTACTTGGAATGCATACTAGAAACTACTACAGGAAAAAAAATACAAGACATCTTCCTCAAGACTACTAGGGAAGATAAATAAATAAAACATTCTTATGATAGACTAGGAAAACAAAGAAATCATAAAGGAATGGGAAGAAAAAGTCAGATTACAAAGGTGGAACAAATATATCAATTAGTCAGTAAATACAGATTATGCAAACTACCCATTAATTTAAACATAATTCAAAAAACTTTTTAAAATTATATATGCAATACAAAAGAGTATATAGAATGAAAGCTATACACAAAAGTTTAAAACTGTGTACACACACACACACACATTTTTTAAGTAAATAGGATACCAAAGAATTGTGGAGAAGATACTAATATCAGAAAAAGAGAATTCAAAGTAAAACACTTAGGTCAAGATGACTTTGGGGAAAGAAAAGTCTTGATGATGTGTCATTAAACTTAATTGCATCAAATTGTTTTATTTCCAGGTTTGATAAGGTTTTTTCTTTTTTTTTTTTTTTTTACAATCCAAACCATAAAAACACTTAAATTCACTTTCTCACTTTATTAGTACAAAGGGAAAGTTTTAAAAGGACGGCTTCTGAAATTCACATTTAAATCATATGGTAGCTTGTTAAGCTGACTTGCAATTTTCTATTTAAAGTAAGGTGTTGAGCACTGGGTGTTATTCTATATGTTGGCAAATTGAACACCAATAAAAAATAAATTTATAAAAAAAATTAAAATAAAGTAAGATGTTATTTATAATTTAAAATTTTAGCTTTGGAATTCCAAGCAGTGTGTTAATTTTCATTTTGTGTAAAAGAATAAAATATGACCTTAACAATATAAAGAAAATGTTTCTTTTTGAAGACCAAAATTCCCGATAAGCTTTTATCTTTAGACTTGGTATATTCACAATTTATATCTACAGTTAGCATTATATGTTCTGAGTTTTGTTTTATATATATATATATAATATATATATATACATAAACATATATATATATTTAAGAGAAATATACGTTTAAAAATGTATATATGCACACACAATTATGGTTGCAGTAAAAAGATTCATAAAATCATTTTAATTACATTAAAACTTAGCATTAACTAGTCAATAGGATCACTATTATTTTCCCTTCTGTCCCATTTTAGTACATTGAACAGTGTCTCTGAATGTGATGTTCATCATTGCTTATACATTTATATTGTAAATAGCATGTGCACAATACAATACTGCAGATTTGGACTTAGATTCCCATAGCAAGAGTGGGCAGTATTAGTTCAGTGTCCTGATTTCTGCAAAGAAAGAACTACTTGGGTTGGAGAAAAATACAGTATATTTTTGTATCCAAGTATGTTTCCTTAGTTCTATTGCATTTTAACTTCATCCATGTATAAGAAGCAAGTAGAGGAGTTAAGAAAAACATAAATACTAACCACTAAATTAAAAACTGAAAATATTTTTCTGGGTCTACAAATGCACTTATTTTGAAGGATGTATTTTTAAAAATACTAGATAAACATTCTCTTTATACTCCTCAATTTCCTTTTTTAAAAAAATCTGTATAGTTGTAGTTACTAAAACTGGCTTCAAGATTACACAATAATTTGGGTCCTATCTTCAATATATTTGCAACACTTTCTAAGATCTAAGTTAAAGATCTAAATATTAACTACAAACTTAAGCAGTTTCTTTTTCAAAACAAATTTAAAAGAATTTTGATGCATCAAAATTCAATTTTTTCTGCAAGGAAATTTGATTTATATTATGCTGGCATGTAGACAGGGTTACTGGAATAGTAATATTAAACACATGACTAGCACCAAGCTTGTAAAACATAATCTTGATGTCACCTGCTGTCTATCCTCATTTTTTACCCTTTTGTTTAGAAAATTTGTTTTTTTCTTTAGAACATTTTCAATCTTTATATACATATATTTTTTTTGTATGAGGATAGTTTCCTTTTTGTTGTTTTGATACTCAAAGTCAATGAAACAAAGTCACAGCTCAGTTCTCTAGAAAATAATCAAGGAAAATTACATTATGATTTGGAGGACCAGTGGGAGCAGACAAGTAAGAAGCAAGAGTAATCTGGTAATTGATCTAATTGTAGAGAACTATTTTCTAACCGTTCTCTCAGTTTTCCTTGTCATAGGAGTGATTCATACCTAACTTCCATCACTATTGAATAAGGATTCCTAATTAGGTAGAGAAATAACACAGATGATCATAATCACAATAACATTATGCTAAATTTTAGTGCAATATTTGGAAAAATACACCTTTAATAAGAACAACCCATCCCACACAATACTTTTGCCTTCTAATCATGTGAATGAAGCCAGGTTTATTTCTGGAAAAATAATAAGCAATTGATATAAAGCCCCTGTCCACTTTCTGTTACTGCCTACAAAAAAAAAAAAAAAATTGTAAGGAGAAAAGATAAACAAAATCCTGTCATTATCCTCTCTATTATATGTCTTAAATACCTTTGTTCCTGGATAGCAAAATAGTGAGCTGAATGCAGTCTGGTCCAGATATTTAGGGTCTTATTCAAAGAAAATCATAATCCTAGAATAAATGTGCATGTGTTGAGCCAACCTCCAACTTCCTTGATATCTGTACTATTGAACTGAGACTTTAAAAGAAAATGTGCATTGTATGTCCCAAGGGAACATACAGAGTCCTGGAAAAACACATGCTAGTGTGAGGATCATGATAACCTCAATGGGATGAGGAAAAAGAGCAAGAAATTTCCATTCTTAGTGCCCAAATATGGATAAATAAATAAGTGTATAATCTCATATGTGTATGCTTGTGTGTTAGCATGTATGTGCAGGAAAGTAGAGAATGAAAATGAACACAAGCTGTTTTTTTTCACAAGCTGTTTTTAATTAAAACTAGAAATTAATAGTTATCACAGTTTTGTATTTCATTTTTTCCCACTTCCCTGTGGAAAAATAGATCAAAAGCACTTATGCAGAAAATTTCTACACTTCACACAGATTCATTTTCTAATTCTTCTTTTATTCATATATTGTTTCATCTCTTCATGTGATTACTGTTTATTGGAAACTTTCTAGTCTCCAAGCTATGCTAGGAATTATGTAAGCATTGCCCCTGGTTTAAAAGCTTACTTTTAAGGGAGGAAAATGGTGACTATTATGGCCATCTAAAAAAGAAAGTCATCAAAAGTTTAGGCTTATTATACCTATATATTAAGTTAGGAAAAATTTAGATCAATATATAAAGCCAAAATATTCATGATGATAACAATAATTAAAAACACATAACTGATTTAATTTCTTATCTATTTAAAATAGATGAAACTAATACTAATGTACATTTGAATAATTTGGGAAATTAAAAAGGTATTTTAAAGGATATCAAAAACGGTCATAGTTCTACAACCTAGAAGGAATCTGGTGTGTTTTTATCCTCACTTTAAAAATGCATAACTGTAAATGTATTAATATGCATTTATTATATATTCTAACAAAAAATGGTCATAATGTAGACTGATATTTTCATCTAATATTATATAATCATTCCAAAATGGGGTTAATAAGATTGAATAAAAGTCATTGTGGATCTATATAATTTATTTAAACATATCTTATACTTCAGTATCCTTTTAAAAGAAAAGCTATATTAGGGCTGCCTGGATGGCTCACTTGGTTAAGTGTCTGCCTTCAGCGCAGGTCTTTTTTTTTTTTTTAATAAATTTACTAAAAAAAAAAAAAAAAAAAAAAAATAATAATAATAAATTTACTTTTATTGGTGTTCAATTTGCCAACATACAGGATAACACCCAGTGCTCATCCCATCAAGTGCCCCCCTCAGTGCCCGTCACCCATTCACCCCCACCCCCCGCCCTCCTCCCCTTCCACCACCCCTAGTTCGTTTCTCAGAGTTAGGAGTCTTCATGTTCTGTCTCACTTTCTGATATTTCCCACACATTTCTTCTCCTTTCCCTTTTATTCCCTCTCACTATTATTTATATTCCCCAAATGAATGAAACTATATAATGTTTGTCCTTCTCCGATTGACTTATTTCACTCAACATAATACCCTCCAGTTCCATCCATGTTGAAGCAAGTTGTGGGTATTTGTCATTTCTAATGGCTGAGTAATCTTGATCTCAGGGTCGAGGGATGGAGCTTCAAAATACATCAGGCTCCCTGCTCAGTGGGGAGCCTGCTTCTCGCCCTCCCTCTGCCTGTTGCTTCCCCTACTTGCATTCTCTTTCTTGTGTCAAATAAATAAATAAAATCTAAAAAAAAAGGCTATAATAAATGAACATGTATGTGACACTTACATAGCAGTTTTTATCAGACTATTTCTCAAAATAAACTCCTATCCTGTATTAGGTTGTTTTTCTTTCATTCCAGTAGTTATTGTCATTTTGATGAGATTGTCTCATTGTCACTTCCCCAGGTAGTGTCACCCAGGTCAATGACTGTAAAATACATTTTGTGAAAGGACCAAAAGAAATATTAGAAAATATGTAGATATGTTAGTTACACTGTTGCACATAGAGTCATTCCTCCCCTGGGGACCTGGCCACTTCTTCAGTTAAAAGATTCTGAGTACGAAAATTGACTCAAATCTGGGAACTGAGCAAGGAATCATGGCATTTTTTAAAAAGATTTTATTTATTTATTCATGAGAGACACAGGGAGAGAGAGAGAGAGAAAGAGGGAGAGAGAGAGAGAAACAGACACAGGCAGAGGGAGAAGCAGGCTCCATGCAGGGAGCCCAACACGGAACTCCATCCTGGGTCTCCAGGATCAGGCCCTGGGTTGAAGGAGGCACTAAACTGCTGAGCCACCTGGACTGCCCGAATCATGGCATTTTTGAAGCCACTACTCACACCCTCTGCTTCCCCATTCTTGTTTTCTTCTGACTATAGGTATTAGGCAGCACTCCTGTTGGCTGCCCATCCGTTTGTCCCTAATGACACCATGTTATGTTAACTATCTCTATAATTCTATACAGATAAAGTCTTTTTAGCCACCCCTTTGAACTTGCTGGCTGTGCAAGTAGTCACAAGTTCCTGGTTTCTGGCAGTTGCTTGTGCCTACCTGTTCCCTGTTACTTTATTCTTCCATCATCCCCACAGCTACTAATCCAGAACTCTGACTGTTTCTCCTACCTCAGATCTGTTCTTGGAGAGGACAATCATATCTCAACATTTTAGTGATACTGGTGCCGCTCTTATGGGTACATTCCTTGGTAAATGTATCTTTCAGGCTTTCCCATAGAACACAGTTCTCTGATGGCTTCTGGATTTACATAATATATCAACTCCAACATTCTCACTTTCTTTACCTTATCATTGTTGTCTCTACCTGCTGCCAGGGCAACTCTTTCTCTAGGCTTCAAAGAGACATTTTGTGAGTGTGTTTGTTTTATATCCCAGAATTCTTACCATGGTGCTCAATAGAGTGTCTAAAGAAAGTTCCTCAAGTTGATGAATTCTTATTTATTCCCTATATTCTTCTGTCTCATGTTCTGGCCTCCTGACTGAGCACCCTGAAATTCCAACACCCAGGCCCTGTTAATACACTTGTCTTTCTCTTGTAACTCATTCATAGTGTAATCGCATTGAGATTTAACCTTAGTAGCATAGCAACCTGGAGAGGGCGATGACAATAACCTTGTATAGGAGGGGCCTCTTCATTGACTTCCTGCATTAAGGTAGCATTAGCTCTTACAATAAAGGGATAGAACAAACTCTGAGGGTTCAGGTGTAAGCATACAATGGCAAACATACTAGGTAAGCATATCCTTGAACTCCAGAGCCAAATCCTCAGGGGCATCCATCCAAACACCCACATCCCATGTTTCACAATCCCAGGATTTCCAAACCAGGGATAAGACCTTAGTATGTTGAAATTATTGCACTAGAAAGGGCACATTCCTCCACAGGACATTTTTCCACTTCACCATTGGTAAACTCTTCAACAAGTAGGCCATCACTGTTGCAGGATTGCAGGGTTCTTATCTCATGGAGTTGAAGAATGAATCTCATGGACACAAATAGGTGAAATGAAGTGAGTTTATTAAGTGAGGTGAGAACAGAAAGGAAAGGGAAAAAGCTCTCTAGAGTGAAAGGAGATCCTGAATGGGTTGCCGCTGAGGATTTTTAGTGGCAGTCCTTTATTGAGAACTGACTAGGAAGCTTGTGGCCTTGAAATTCTTATGCTATCTTGGTTTGTCCCCTTATCTCTTGTTCCACTTTGTGTCAGTGTTTCCACCTGCCAGGAATAGTTTCAGAGCCTTGTCAGGGAAGCCAGGGACCTCCTCTTCTCCTGCCTAGAACTTAACCCCTTTCCTACTCATGGGACAGGACCTGTGGGCAGAATGAACTATACAGGGATTATGAAGAATGACTGATTGTATATTTTGTTAATTAATGGGGATTAAGGATAGCACAAGTCTCCAAGGAATCTGGAAGCAAGGTCCTCAGGACCTTGAGGGGCCAGCTGCTGCCAAGATAAGGTTACTTTTAAGCATTAAGGCATGAAGGTGGCCATGAGTTCCTTGAGTAAGGCCATGCTCTGAATGTTTCAGGGACCTATCAGTGGGCTGCAAGCTGTAAGGAGATTTTGTTAGGTGAATTTCTTTTGTCTTTGTTTCCCACATCAACCCCTGTGCTAGGGACTAATGGTGACCCCTTCCCCACTCAGATTGGGGTTCTTCTTATCTGTGTGAAGTGCGAGATCAATTTCAGAACCCTTTCTAACCACTTGTTTTCTTGAATCACCCCATAGTTATAGACTTCTAAAAAGCGGACTACAAGATAGGATTAGACACTAAATAGATGTATTAGGGAAAACAGCTATGAAGTGTGAAGGTGAAGGAAGCAAGAGAAGATGAAAAGAGGGTTTAGCTTTGGATGCTGGTCTGACATCCCTGAAAAGGCAACAGTAAGCAAGGATTGAACGAGCCCTTATTGCAACGCTGAGAATGCCTAGGCCAGGCTGGTATGGAATCCTTGGGCAAAGTTAGACCATTAAAGGAGTTCTGTTTTTGGCAGGAAAGGCCCAGCTCAAGTTCCCCTGCTGGGCCCAGTGATTATCTGGGAGCATCCAAGGAAGTGTGATCTATCTGTGAGTATCATGGCATACCCGAAGATGAAGCAAGCGGGGCACAATTAAATTATTGGTGGATCTGTGTAAATATTATGCAGAATTTCTTGTAGTCTTACAACTATTCTATCAGCTTCAAATTATATCAGAATTAAAGCTTCTTTGACTTTTGTTATAGGTATTTATCAAGCAGTAAATTAATTAAAAAGTTATTTTTTTAGGATTTGGATAATATATATGTAATTTGTCAGCTTTTGAAATTGTGTTATTAATTCTTCCTTCATTCTTTTTTTTTAATTTTTTTAAAATTTTTATTTATTTATGATAGAGAGAGAGAGAGAGGGAGGGGTAGAGACACAGGCAGAGGGAGAAGCAGGCTCCATGCACTGGGAGCCCAATGTGGGATTCGATCCCAGGTCTCCAGGATCGCGCCCTGGGCCAAAGGCAGGCGCCAAACCACTGCACCACCCAGGGATCCCTCTTCCTTCATTCTAAGTAAATACTTATTTTGTAAGTAATATTATATTTTAAGTTAACTCCTAAATTTGCATATCTTTCACACCTAAAAATCTGATTGCACACCTAACCACATGCATAGAGATGTAGAGAAGACTGACCTACACAAAGAGAAAAAATAGTGCCAATTCCCTCTCTTCCTGTCTGTCTCTCTGTTTGTTTCTGTGTCTCTGTCTCTGTCTCTGTTTCTGTACTCTCTCTCTTTTTCACACACACACACACACACACACACACACACACAGGAGATAAGAAGCCATGTAGCTCAGAGGAACAGGAATACTTATTTCATTATGAACCTCAAATTTCTGACTCAGGAAAGCCAGTTTCACATTCTCCCTAGATTCTATATGCTCCTCTTATTGTCTTAAATCACATACTTTTGGCCAATAGTGGTTAAGGAATGTTATGCTTCTTAAAGCCAGAAGAAAACCTCTTGAATCCCATACTCAACTATATTTGTACAGAATAAGTACTCTTATTTTTTTAAAGATTTATTTATGTATTTATGTATTTTAGAAAGAGACAGAGGGAGAAAGAGAATGAGCATGAGCAGGAGAGAGAGAGGGAGAGGGAGAGAAAATCTCAAGCAGACCTGTACACCTTGGGGCTTGATCTCAAGACCCTAAGATCATGACCTGATCTGAAGTCAAGGGTCAGACACTTAACTGACTGGGCGACATGGCACCCTGCAAGAAAGTACTCATATCTTTATTCATTTTTCTATTCTCTTGCTTGATTTTCTTTATTATCTAAAGTCTTTATTTGGACTACTAAATTGCTACTGGATTACCTCACTTTTCTGAATTAGAGTAACACTATGATATTGGAAACCATATCAAGTAGCTAGACCAAAACAAGAATACATTAAGTCTTAAGTATATTTTTATTTTTTAGTGCCCAAATCTCCTTTTTTAGGCATAAACTTTAAATATATAATTTATATATATATATAGTATATCTATCATACTTGGCCTGCTGTATCCTGTTTGGGTTCTAAGCATATCTCTCTTCAAAAGTGTAAAATTAAACATTGGGGATCCTTGGGTGGCTCAGCGGTTTAGCGCCTGCCTTTGGCCCAGGGCGTGATCCTGGAGTCCCGGGATCGAGTCCGACGTCGGGCTCCTGGCATGGAGCCTGCTTCCCCCTCCTCCTGTGTCTCTGCCCCTCTCTCTCTCTCTCTATGTCTATCATTTTAAAAAAAATTCCTAAAAAACTATTTAAAAAAATTAAACATTGGGATCCCTGGGTGGCGCAGCGGTTTGGCGCCTGCCTTTGGCCCAGGGCGCGATCCTGGAGACCCGGGATCGAATCCCACATCGGGCTCCCGGTGCATGGAGCCCGCTTCTCCCTCTGCCTGTGTCTCTGCCTCTCTCTCTCTCTGTGACTCTCATAAATAAATAAAAAAAAAAATAAAAAAAAAAAATTTAAAAAAATTAAACATCATTTTCATTTTGAGTGAGTTTTATGATACAAGTTTTTTTTTGTTTTTTGTTTTGCTTTTTTTTATATAAATTTATTTTTTATTGGTGTTCAACTTGCCAACATA
This sequence comes from Vulpes lagopus, assembly GCF_018345385.1. NCBI lineage: Eukaryota > Metazoa > Chordata > Mammalia > Carnivora > Canidae > Vulpes > Vulpes lagopus. The sequence continues at coordinate 20,688,296 of NC_054838.1, forward strand.
AAGAATAACACCCAGTGCCCATCCCTTCAAGTGCCCACCTCAGTGCCCATCACCCAGTCACCCCCACCTCCTGCCCACCTCCCCTTCCACCACCCCTCGTTCGTTTCCCAGAGTTAGGAGTTTTTCATGTTCTGTCTCCCTTTCTGATACTTCCCACTCAGTTTTTCTCCTTTCCCCCTTATTCCCCTGCACCCCGATATTTATAGCAGCAATGTCCACAATAGTCAAACTGTGGAAGGAGCCTCGGTGTCCATGGTGTCCATCGAAACATGAATGGATAAAGAAGATGTGGTCTATGTATACAATGGAATATTACTCAGCCATTAGAAACGACAAATACCCACCATTTGCTTCAACGTGGATGGAACTGGAGGGTATTATGCTGAGTGAAATAAGTCAATCGGAGAAGGACAAACATTATATGGTCTCATTCATTTGGGGAATATAAAAGATGATACAAGTTTTAAAACAAACACACATGTATCAAATCAAGTGTTTTTTATTATTTTAATTCAATTGATTAACATATAATGCATTATTAGTTTCAGAGGTAGAGTTCAGTGATTCATCAGTTGCATACAATACCCAGTGCTCATTCCATAACATGCCCTCCTTAATGTCCATCATCTAATTAGCCCTTCCTCCCACCCATCTCCTCTCCAGCTACCCTCAATTTGTTTCCTATGATTAAGAGATTCTTATGGTTTGTCTCCCTCTCTGATTTAGTCTTGTTTTATTTTTCCCTCCCTTCTCCTATTCCCCTGTTTTGTTTCTTAAATTTCACATATGAATGAAGTCATATGATAATTTCATTTCTCTAATTGACTTATTTGGATCAGGAAAATACCCTCCAGTACCATCCACATCAATGTAAATGATTAGATTTCATCTTTTATGATGACTAATATTCCATTATATATATACATATATAGTCCATTATATCCATTACATATATACATATATATTCCATATATACATATATATATTCTATATATCTCACATCTTTTCTTATCCATTCATTTGTTGATGGACATCTGGGCTCCCTCCACAGTTTGGCTATTGTGGACATTGCTGCTATAAACATTGAGGTGCAGGTGCCCCTTCAGATCGTTACATTTTTATCTTTGTGGTAAAAACCTAATAGTGTGGCTGCTGGGTCATGGGGTAGCTCTATTTCTAACTTTCTGAGGAGCCTCCATGCTGTTTTCCAGTGACTGTATCAGCTTGCATTCCCACCATCAGTGTAAGAGGATTTCCCCTTTCTCCACATCCTTGCCAATATTTGTTGTTTCTTGGCTTGTTAATTTTGGCCATTCTGATTGGTGTGAAGCAATATTTCATTGTGGCTTTGGTTTGTATTTCCCTGATGCCAAGTGATATTGAGCATTTTTTTCTTGTGTCTGTCGGCAATTTGTATGTCTTCTATGGAGCAGCGTCTGTTCATATCTTCTGCCCATTTCTTGACTGGACTATTTGTTCTTTGGTTATTGAATTTGATAAGTTCTTTATAGATTTTGGATACTATCTGATAAGACACCAAATCAAATGTTTTAAGACAAAATACATCAATTGTTTACATCTTTGGTATGAGGAGGAAGATGCAAAGAAAGGTGTTTTTTTCCCCTCTATCTGTAATGTATTTTTTTTTAAAGATTTTATTTATTTATTCATGAGACACATGCAAAGACAAAGGCAGAGGGAGAAGCAGGCTCCATGCAGGGAGCCCGACGTGGGATGTGGGACGCGATTCTGGGACTCCAGGATCGTGCCCTGGGCTGAAGGCAGATGCTCAACCATTGAGCCACCCAGGCATGCCCCTCATGTATGATTTTTATCTACCTTTTACATACATCTTATATGGTTTTACTTGTTTTTACTCACCCCTTTTAAAAAGTATCAAAATCGGTAGTCTTGTTTAATGTAATAAAAATACTGTTAACATACAGAAAAGATAGGTAGAAAGAATAAAGATACACTGATTGTAATAGTGAAAGAATGTGAAAGATAAAAGGAAGATAAAACTTGACAAATTTATTTATATTTTCCAAGAGATTAAAAAGTAGCGATATTGCCAAAACCTCCCAGAAAGTAGTAAGCAAGAAAGAAGGGATTTGTGCTGTGGGTCAGGGTGGGGGAGGGGGGAAAATCTCCCCCCAATGTGAAAAGCTTTTCCCCAATGTGAAAAGTTTCAATTATAGTCTACATGCTGAATTTCACAAAATTTTAGTTACTCTAATGATAAGTCAAGGACTTTCATAACCACCTACCCTCTGATTCTCAAATAAGAACTAGAACACTGGCTGGAAAGCATAGCTATTGTCTGATAACATTCATATTCCAATCACCTAAGCGAGTTCCAAGAAGTGGACATTATAACAGGGGAAAAGATACCTAGAACATACAGGGAAATGTCAAGGGCAGCAATTCAGAAGCAGAGAGGACAATGGTTCTTTTACTAGACAGCTCTGAGGTGCCCCCTCCCCACCCTGACCCACAGTGCAAATCCCTTCTTTCGTGCTAACTACTTTCTGGGAGGTTTTGACAATATCGGTACTTTTTAATCTCTTGGAAAATATAAATAAATTTGTCAAATTTTATCTTCCTATATTTTTTTCTTCCTATATTTATTACTGTCACCATCCAGCATGGGGTTTTGAGTACTTTCTCTCACTTTGTATCCCACTAATTGCATATTCCCTTCCTTGAGCTCTTGACATTCAATCATACATTAAGCCGTTGTTGTTGGGATCAACTTTTGTCATAGTCTCTTTGAGTTCATTAGGCTCATCTTCAGAAATCTGAGTCGATCCATCTCATCCACTTAACGAAGATCTGTGGTACTAAAATGTCACTAGATGTGGCTAAACACCATTTTCAGAGCTATTAAGGATAGAATGTCACAGGGCACCTGATCTGGCCCAAAAGCTGTGACCAATGCCCCTAGGCAATTTCTGCCCTTAGAATCTTGGTATCTGTTGTGGTTTTCTTTTCAGTGAAAGAGGAGAATGGTTTATTCTGGAAATCTGTTGTCCACCACTTAAGCTTCAGTGTATTTATTTTCACTTAAAGGCTAGTAAAGAAAAAATATCCATTGTCCTATGGACACGTAACATTTTCTTTAATAATTATATATTTCAGGATAAGATAATGAATATATATATTCTGCCTTCTGTGTGGGAAGCCAGACTAATAAAGAAGATCTTTCACATTATTTTCATTATACCTGAAAACTTGTAGAATTTACCTTTTACATCTAACTGGAAGATGAGTGACAGTATACAATGTGTGATAGAGCAGTTAGCATGAGGTAGGCCTACACCCTAAATTAATCCTCATTTTTCAAGAGATAATCCATCATAAAATATGCCAGCTACTTAATGAAATACTTTAATTACATGGGCTCAGTGGAAACCAGCCCAGATCATAATGAAATTCACAACACTAGTAGGGTAAGTCTTATTTCTTCTATTCATTGGTTTTAGCATCATGGAAAAAACAAAAACATTTTCAGGGCATAACCATCCTGCACCTGCCTCTTGCTTTACAGACTTTTTATTTCTGTCCTTCTATAGATCTGCTTCTCACCCACTCATGCTGCCTACATCCTCATTAGTCACAGCAGAGGAGTAGTTGCAGTAGAGGTGGGGGGGTGGGTAGAGGTAAATCATGAGTCAGTCAGGTTCTGGGCAAGAAATAAAAGGTACACACAACTGTGACTCTGAGGAGACTTTCATGAAGTTGCCATTAACTGAGCTGTGGTTGGGGTTAAGGAAACAAAAAATGGATGTTGAAAAAAAATAGTGATGTTTGGTACCTGAAGACCAATATAATGACTTGACAACTCCCTTGTCCTGAAGGAGAGAGAATATTTTAAAAATGTTCTTGGGAGGCACCTGGGTGGCTCTGGTGGTTACACTTCTGACTTTTGATTTCAGCTTGGGTCAAGATCCCAGGTCATGAGATCAAGCCCCATGTCAGGCTGCACACTCAGTCTGGAACTGCTTAAGATTCTCTCTCTCTCTCTCTCTCTCTCTCTCTCTCTCCCTCTGCCAGTGCCCACCACTCTGCTCATGCTCTCTCTCTCTGTCTAAAGTAAAAAACAAAACAAAAGAAAAAACCCTTTAAAAATGTTCATGAGTAAAACATATGCTGTAGCTGTTGCAGATGAGCTGCCTAGCAAGTCTTTTGGGGGCTAGGAGAAGAATAAATAACCCAGACTCTTCTTGCACTCAAACCTCCTGTCAGTGATTACCATTGGCACAATCTAATCAGATGCTAGAAAACAAAGAAGCTCAGGTTACACAGTTTATGAACTCCAGACCTCTAAGGTACAGAACAGTGCAGTAAGGGCAGACAGCAGATCCAAAGAAGTGAATGGAGCAAAAGATAAATCCTCTGTGCATCCATTTCTCTCTCTATTTCTCATTCTCTCTTTTCTCCCTCTCTTCTCTGCCAGTCTATCTGTATCTTCTGGCTTCTGTTTATCCACGTCTGGTCATCTTGCCCTATTCTATCCAGAGCCCCATTATAGGCTGGTAGGTTATGCTCATCTGAAGTGTTTTCTATTCCTGCCTCTGCATGCACATTATTGGAATGAACTTGTTCAGACAGATAGACTTTGGTCCCAAGTTACAGCTACCAATGAACAGTCATGATCTATAACCCAAATATCACTCACTTGTTCTATGGTTGTGTGTGCGTGTATTATTTTATTCATTTTTATTTTAGGGGAGAGACATAAATCATAAGCTCTAGTTTCTATTCCATTTGATTTGGTAGAAAATCCTTCCTTCCCACATATATTAAGCTCTTATGAATATTTTGGAGCTACTGTTAATTTTTGTTGTTGTTGTTTTCAGATGTTTTTACCATGTGAAAAAGATCTCTCAAAGGCTTTCACTTTCCCCTTCATATTTGAAATTCTACTACTATCCATTCTAAAAGAAACCAAAGTTTGTGTACATCATGGAGAAGGTCACTGGTGCCTTGTTTTCTTTTCTAAGCTCAAACGAAATACCTTTTGGAAGCCTGTCCTAAGTTCTTTAGTCCTAAGTGCATAGACCATAGGGTTGAGGGAAGGGGGGATGATATTGTGCAGCACATTGAGTAGAACTGGAATCAAAGGAGCCTTAGGCTCTGCCAGGTGAGTTACTGAAACGACCACAACAACTGTGTAGAAGAAGAGGATAAGGATCAGATGGGAGCTACAAGTGCTCAAAGCTTTGGATGCAGCTTCAGCCGAGTTCAACTTAAGCACAGAGCGCAGAATCAAAGTATATGACAATATTATAAGACCTAGGTCACTCCCCATTCCAAGCCATGCCAGAATCAATTGGCAGATGCTGTTTGGCCTCCTGTCATCACAAGCCAGGCTGGTGACCCCAAGGTTTGAGCACAGACAATGCTCAATCTCATTCCTGGAGCAATAATTACGCTGGGCTGCAAGAACAGGCACTGGAATAACAAATAAGCCATTTCTAAGTACCATGAACACAGTAGCTTTTAAGATTAAGCCATTGGTGACAATTGAGGGGTATCGAAGAGGATGACAAATTGCTATATATCTATCAAAAGCCATGCAGAGGAAGGTACCAGATTCCATGCCAAGAAAACAGTGAATGGCATAAATCTGAGCAAAACACTCAGGGAGGCTGATGATCTTGGCATCAAACCAGAAGATGGCCAGAATCTTGGGCATGATGGTGGTGGCCAGGCCAATGTCCACCACAGAGAGAATACCTAGGAAATAGTACATAGGCTGCTGAAGGGCAGGGTCTTGGCAGATGGTGACGATGATGAGGGTGTTAGCACCAATTGCTGAGACGTAGAGTATTGCCAATGGTAAGGAAAGCCAATGTTGCCAGCTGTGAATACCTGGGAATCCCAACAGGATGAACTCAGAGACCTGCAATTTGGAGTTATTAGAGCCTTTCAGAAATGCAGACATCTTTTCCTAAGAGAAAAAAAAATGATTTTCAAAGTTACTTTCTTTGATCAGAATTATCATCAAACATTATTTTTAACCTGTCGCTACAAAATATAATTTTGTGCTGTAATAAGATGAATTATGCAGTCCATTCCTTACAGCAACTTAAAATAAATTGCAATGACTTCTGAGGCTTTTTCAGCAGAAGTTAAACTTTCGAGGGGCAATTATCACTCTCGACTATTCAGGGAAGATTCAGCATTTATCTCAAATCTCTATTTGCACTGTCATCAGCCAGCTCAATTTGAGACCATCACATAAATATTATTTTTGTTATTGTTTTCTAAAATTTCATCATCTCCTCAGAAATTTTGTGGAATCAATGTGTTTGTTTTCTTCATATTTGTCTTAATCTTGCTTCAGACTTTTATTAACTAACAATAAGGAGATTTTTTTAAAATGTAGAATTATGGGAGATTATATTTTGTAGCTGTACCATCCCCAGTTACTTTAGATGTCCACTAATGTTTTATATAGCCTCCAAAATTTTTTTAAGATTTTATTTATTTATTCATGAGAGACACACAGAGAGAGGCAGAGACATAGGCAAGGGAGAAGCAAGCTCCTCACAGGGAGCCTGATGTGGGACTCGATCCCTGGACTGGGATCACGCCCTGAACCAAAGGCAGACGCTCAACTACTGAGCCACCCAGGCATCCCTATCCTCCAAAAATGTTTAGATTGATAGATATTTAGATATATATTTAGGTAGATAGATATTTAGAAATGCAAACATACACATGGTGCATATTGGAAAAGGAATAACTTTTTTTCATGTCCTACTTTGTATGGACTTTTGAGAAAGTCTCAAAAAAATAGCTTGAAAAGTGAAGTGACCATGACCAAATTTGTTGATTTGAGGAGTCACATAAAAGAGAAAACTATTGAAATTTTTTTCTAGATTAGTCTTAGAGAATCTAAAAAGGCTTGTAAATATAGGATTTAGGCAAAGGTAATACGATGATTTTGATTTTACTTAATAAACAAGAATTATTTGTCCATACTGCTGAAGACTGTAACTTCAGATTCATGTTTAAAAGTAGACTCACCGGGGCAGCCCAGGTGGCTCAGCTGTTTAGCGCTGCCTTCGGCCCAGGACATGACCCTGGAGACCTGGTATCAAGTCCCACATCAGGCTCCCTGCATGGAGCCTGCTTCTCCCCCTGCTTGTGTCTCTGCTTCTCTTTCTCTTTGTACCTCCTATGAATAAACAAACAAAAAACTAGACTCATCTTTCATTGCATTGTTGTTTCTCATGTACTTTTTATTCTGTTTAGGAGCCCACCACCCAAGCCTGAGACTAACAAACCATGTTTCCTTTTGGCAAACCACTGCTTCCTTGTCCTGTTGCCTTCTCCCCTTTACTTCAGTCAGAAGCCCTCCCCTTGAGCCCTGCTTCTGCAGCCTTACCTGTTCTCATTTTCCTTCCCCATGCTTCTTTCCTTTGTCAGCAATTCCATCATCGTAACACTGGTATTCTCTTGTTTAAAATGACCTAAGACCTCACACTTTCTTTTAAGTAAAATTTAAATTCCTTTATAACACATAAGATAGTTATGGATTTATTCCATTTCTAAAGGTTTTATTTAAATTCCAGTTAGTTGGGATGCCTGGGTGGCTCAGCGGTTTAGCATCTGCCTTTGGCCCAGGGCATGATCATGGGGTCCTGGGATCAAGTCCCACATCGGGCTCCTTGCATGGAGCCTGCTTCTCCCTCTGCCTGTGTCTCTGCCTCTCTTTGTGTGTCTCTCATGAATGAATAAATAAAATATTGAAAATAAATAAGTAAATTCTAGTTAGTTAACATATAATGTAACACTGGCTCCAAGAGTAGAATTTAGTGATTCATCCCTTTCATAATATACCCAGGAATTATTCTTGATATAATTACTTATAAATATAGGAAAACATATCTGAAAGAAATTAAAATTCTCTCATGTTTCACCAACAAAAGATGATTCCTGTTTGCAATTAGAAGCATTTTTTTCCAGAAATTTCTTGCTATCTTTATGTTTGGATAAGCATGTACTGCCTAATCATGGGGCAAATCATCCTTTTTTCATGGTAATATAATTTTATGAACACTAAAATCTTCTAAATATATTGGCAGCAAATTGTAACAAAACATACACAAAGAATCTTGGAGATGATATTAGTTTGACTTTGGAGTTATAGGTCAGAATTTTGAAGACTTCAGCTCCCTCTCTCCATCCTGAGAGCTTGAAAGTGTGTGACACACTTGACTGTATGAGGCCTGATATTTTTGCCAAATACTCATATATTATTACACATCTTCCTATAAAAGACACAGCCTTGGATCTTTGATGTTTTCCCCTGATTGATACTAGTGCAATACAGCTAAGAAAAGTAGCATATTTGAGGTCACAGAAAAAAAATAGTTTAAGTATTTTTTATGAGTTAGAGATTACCAATACATGCGTGTGATCTTGCTATGGAAAACAGTTCATATATTCGTTCTAAAGTTAATCTAGCAGCTGTTTGATAAACAAGCCACTTCTAGAGTGCCGTATACCTTATATTCTCTAATTCTAGCCCTAGCCACCTTGAGAGGTTTTTCCAAGCCTCTATTTCCTGCTAGGGTAGAGTAAAGACTCCATTTCTTGTGGAGGATATTGCCAAAATAACATAAGGAAAGGTTAAGGGTGAGCCATTGGATGCTCTGGGATTTAGCCAACGTGAGATGCCAAAATTTTAGTACTTAACCGTGGTTATGAGCAGAGCAGAGACTCAGTCTGAGGTCCTGGCAATGACAGTGGTTTCCTTCCTGGAAAAAAGACACAACTCTCTGAGAAAAGAGCTTTCACATGAGATGAGGATGTGTTCTCAGGTGACCCATGGCACCAAAACTGAGCTTCTGAAATTTATGGGGAGTAGTAAACAGCTCAGTGATCTAAGCATAATAGACTTCCCTTGGAGACATGAAGAGAGAACGGCTCATAGAGAAAGAAGAAATCCTAAGATACTAAATCCCAAAAGGTTGGAGGAGATTAATTCAGAGATATATTTCTTATCAGTGTAATCTGAAAGCTTACATAAACAGAAGAATACCTTCATTTATAAAACCAAAATGGCCCTATAAAAGTGGGCCACTTATTAGTGTCTGAATTGTTCTTGAGTACAAACTTCAGGGCATTCTAAATTCTGTAGTTGTGAAGGCATGCTTTTAAAAAAACTCTTAGGGGAGTATTTATTCACTATATATAGTGAATAATGTATATGTATGTATATATAGAGAGAGTGAGAGGTTAAATTGATCATTTCTACAACTGAAGAATATTTTATTATTAAAGTTTTTTCTCTTAAAAATTCTTTTCTTTCTTTTTTTGAGTATAGTTGACAGAAAATGTTACATTAGTTTCAAGTATACAGCATGGTGATTCAACAACTCTACGTATTGCACTATGCTCACTACCAGTACACCTACTGTACGTCACCGTACAATGCTATTAAAAATCCATTGACTATATTCCTTATGCTGTACCTTCTGTCTCCATCCCTTACTCATCCTATAACTGGAGGCCTGTATCTCCCACTCCCTTTCACCTATTTCATCCAGGCTCCACACTCCTATCTTTTGGTAACCATCAGTTTGTTCTGTGTATTTCTAGGTCGGATTCTACTTTCGAATTGTTGATCATTTGCTTTCTTTTTCAGATTCCACATATAAATTCAATCATATGGTATTTGTTTTTACTTATCTTATTTGTTTTTCTTTATCTAATTTATTTATTTCATAGTACCCTTTAGGTCCATCCATGTGGTCACAAGTAGCAAGATCTCATTTTCTTTATGGCTAATGTTCTAATGTTATATATATATATAAAACATATCTTCTACATATCTACTTTTTTGTTCATTTGTCTATTTTTGGATACTTAGTTGCTTCCCTATCTTGGCTATTGTAAATAATACTGCAATAAACATAGCGGTGTATGTATCTTTTAGAATTAGTGTTTTCATTTTCTTTGGGTGAAAATCCAGGAGCAGAATTAGTGGATCATATGGTGGTCCATTTTTTTAAATAAATTTATTTTTTATTGGTGTTCAATTTGCCAACATACAGAATAACATCCAGTGCTCATCCCGTCAAGTGCCCCCCTCAGTGCCCCTCAACCATTCCCCCCATCCCCGCCCTCCTCCCCTTCCACCACCCCTACTTCGTTTCCCAGAGTTAGGAGTCTTTATATTCTGTCTCCCTTTCTGATATTTCCCACACATTTCTTCTCCCTTCCCTTATCAGTGTAATCTGAAAGCTTACATAAACAGAAGAATACCTTCATTTATAAAACCAAAATGGCCCTATAAAAGTGGGCCACTTTATTAGTGTCTGAATTGTTCCCTTTCACTATTATTTATATTCCCCAAATGAATGAGAACATATGTTTGTCCTTCTCCGATTGACTTACTTCACTCAGCATAATACCCTCCAGTTCCATCCACGTTGAAGCAAATGGTGGGTATTTGTCATTTCTAATGGCTGAGTAATATTCCATTGTATACATAAACCACATCTTCTTTATCCATTCATCTTTCGATGGACACCGAGGCACCTTCCACAGTTTGGCTATTGTGGACATTGCTGCTAGAAACATTGGGGTGCAGGTGTCCCGGCGTTTCATTACATCTGTATCTTTGGGGTAAATCCCCAACAGTGCAATTGCTGGGTCGTAGGGCAGGTCTATTTTTAACTCTTTGAGGAACCTCCACACAGTTTTCCAGAGTGGCTGCACCAGATCACATTCTCACCAACAGTGTAAGAGGGTTCCCTTTTCTCCACATCTTCTCCAACATTTGTGGTTTCCACCTTGTTAAATTTCCCCATTGTCACTGGTGTGAGGTGGTATCTCATTGTGGTTTTTATTTGTATTTCCCTGATAGCAAGTGATGCAGAGCATTTTCTCATGTGCATGAGAAAATGGCCATGTCTATGTCTTCCTCTGTGAGATTTCTCTTCATGTCTTTTGCCCATTTCATGATTGGATTGTTTGCTTCTTTGGTGTTGAGTTTAATAAGTTCTTTATAGTTCTTGGAAACTAGCCCTTTATCTGATAGGTCATTTTCAAATATCTTTTCCCATTCTGTAGGCTGTCTTTTAGTTTTGTTGACTGTATCCTTTGCTGTGCAAAACATATCAGCAAGAGAAAAACCAAGAACCATATGATACTCTCATTAGATGCAGAGAAAGCATTTGACAAAATACAGCATCCATTTCTGATCAAAACTCTTCAGAGTGTAGGGATAGAGGGAACATTCCTCGACATCTCAAAAGCCATCTACGAAAAGCCCACAGCAAATGTCATTCTCAATGGGGAAGCACTGGGAGCCTTTCCCCTAAGATCAGGAACAAGACAGGGATGTCCACTCTCACCACAGCTATTCAACATAGTACTGGAAGTCCTAGCCTCAGCAATCAGACAACAAAAGACATTAAAGTCATTCAAATTGGCAAAGAAGAAGTCAAACTCTCCCTCTTCGCCAATGACATGATACGCTACATAGAAAACCCAAAAGCCTCCACCCCAAGATTGCTAGAACTCATACAGCAATTTGATAGCGTGGCAGGATACAAAATCAATGCCCAGAAATCAATGGCATTTCTATTCACTAACAATGAAACTGAAGAAAGAGAAATTAAGGAGTCAATCCCACTTACAATTGTACCCAAAAGCATAAGATACCTAGGAATAAACCTAACCAAAGAGGTAAAGGATCTATACCCTAAAAACTATAGAACACTTCTGAAAGAAATTGAGGAAGTCACAAAGAGATGGAAAAATATTTCATGCTCATGGATTGGCAGAATTAATATTGTGAAAATGTCAATGTTACCCAGGGCAATTTACACGTTTAATGCAATCCCTATCAAGATACCATGGACTTTCTTCAGAGAGTTAGAACAAATTATGTTGAGATTTGTGTGGAATCAGAAAAGACCCCAAATAGCCAGGGGAATTTTAAAAAAGAAAACCATAGCTGGGGGCATCACAATGCCAGATTTCAGGTTGTACTACAAAGCTGTGGTCATCAAGACAGTGTGGTACTGGCACAAAAACAGACACATAGATCAATGGAACAGAAGAGAGAATCCAGAAGTGGACCCTTAACTTTATGGTCAACTAATATTCGATAAAGGAGGAAAGACTATCCACTGGAAGAAAGACCGTCTCTTCAATAAATGGTGCTGGGAAAATTGGACATCCACATGCAGAAGAATGAACCTAGACCACTCTCTTTCACCATACACAAAGATAAACTCAAAATGGATGAAAGATCTAAATGTGAGACAAAAGTCCATCAAAATCCTAGAGGAGAACACAGGCAACACCCTTTTTGAACTCAGCCACAGTAACTTCTTGCAAGATATATCCACGAAGGCAAAAGAAACAAAAGCAAAAATGAACTATTGGTATTCCATTTTTAATTCTTCATGGAACCTCCATACTGTTTGCCATAGTGGTTACACCAATTTGCATTCCCACCAGCAGTGCATGAGTATTCCTTTTTGTCCACATTTTCACCAATGCTTGTTATTTCTTGTTTCTTGATTGTATCCATTGTCATAGGGATATCTCGTTGTAGTCTTGATTCCCTGATGATTAGTAATACCAAGCATATTTTCATGTATTTTTTGGACAACTGTATGACTCCTTTCTGAAATGTCTTTTCAGGTCCTCTGTCCATTTTTTAATTGGTTTATTTGGGCTTTTTTGGTCTTGAGTTGTAGGAAGTTCTTTATATGTTTTGAATTGTAGCCCATTATTGGATATATCATTTGCAAATATTTTCTTCTATTCAGTAGGTTGCACTTTGTTGATGATTTACTTCACTGTCCAGAAGATTCTTATTTTGGTTTATTACAGTTCATTTTTTTTGCTTTTGTTTCCCTTGCCTTAGGATACGTATTTAGAATAATATTGCTATGGCTGATGTCAAAGAAATTACTGCTCATGTTCTTTTCTAGATGCCTTATGGTTTGAAGGCTTCACATTTATATGACCAAAGAAGAATTCTAAGTTTCTGATCTATGTAGTTTGATGGTATGTGATGGTATTCACATATTTAAGGAAGATTGGATAAAGACCAGGTTATAGGGGAAGAGAATGAATTCAGATTAGGTCACAACAATCATGAGATACTTTTGAAGCATCCATGTAAAGCCTGCTTATTCAGCACACTGAAAAGTCATCCCAGAGAGCAAAATAGTATTTTTTAACCATTTTACATTCCCACTAGCAGTGTCTGAATGTTCCAGTTTTCCCACATACTTGCCAACATGAGTATTATCTTTTTTATTATAACTACTTTATTGAGAGGCACCTGGGTGACTCAGTAGTTGAGCATCTGCCTTTGACTCAGGTTATGATCCGGGGGTCCTGGGATTTTATCCCACATTCGGTCCCCGCAGGGAGATTGCTTCTCCATCTGCCTATGTTTCTGCCTTTCTCTGAGTCTCTTATGAATAATTAATAATAATAATAATAATAATATCAATTTTAGTAGATGTGAAATAGTATCTCATTGTGCCTTTGTTTCACATTTCCTTAAGGACTAATGTTGAGCATCTCTTCATGTGCTTATAATGGATTATTTACACCTTCTTTGGAGAAATATCTATTCATAGCCTTTGCCCAGTTTTTAATCGGTTTATCTTTTTATGATTGTGTTCTAAAACTTCTGTATGTATTACATACTCAGTTCCCAGAATAAAATCTGAAGGAAAAAAACTGGAATGACAAAATATTACTTGACAATTACTGTAATATAGAATATATTATGTAGGCTATTTTTTGGCATATGATCTTCATGATCTTCATAGTAGTCTCCAACATCGAGTGTATTTCCATGGTGTCAGTTGTAATGTCTCCTCTTTCATTTCTGCTTTTGTTAATTTGTGTCCTCTTTCTTTTTTTCTTAGTAAGTTTAGCTAGAAGTTTCCCAATTTTGTTCATCTTTTCAAAAAACTAGGTCTCACTTTCATTCATGTTTCCACTGTTTTTATGGCCTTCACTTTATTTAGTTCCAGTTTGGTTTAGTGATTTCCACCTTCTGCTTTCTTTGGTTTCAATTTGTTTTTTTTTTTCTTCTAGTTCCTTAAGGTATAAAGTGAAATTGTTTCTGAAATATTTCTTTTTTTCTTAATATCTTCAGCTACTACTATAAGTTTCCATGTAAGAGCTGTTTTGCAACAGCCCTTATGTTTTTTGTTAGGTATCTGGTTTCATTTTTTTTTTGTCAATTTTTTTCTATTCTAATGACTTTCTCTACCCTTTTTCTTTTATTCCACTGTTTGGCCTCTAGTACAATGTTGGATAGAAGTGAAAACAGTTGACATCTTTGTCTTACTGTCATCTTCAGGATAAAATATTTTAATATTTCATCATTAAGTAGGAAATTAGCTGTAAGTTTTCAGTGCATACTTTTATCAAGAGAACTTCCTTCTCTTTTTATTTTTTTTTATTGGACTTCAATTTGCCAACATAAACCATAACACGCAGTGCTCATCCTGCCAAGTACTCACCTCAGTGCCCAACACCCAGTCACCCCAACCTCCCGCCCACTTCCCCTTCAATACCCCTTGTTCATTTCCCAGAGTTAGGTGTCTCTAATGTTTTGTCACCATCACTGATATTTTCACTCATTTTCTCTCCTTTCCCTTTATTCCCTTTCCCTAATTTTTATATTCTCCAAATGAATGAGACCATATTATGTTTGTCCTTTTCCTATAGACTTATTTCACTAAGCATAATACCCTCCAGGTCCCTCCACGTCGAAGCAAATGGTGGGTATTTGGCTGAGTAATATTTATAATGGCTGAGTAATATTCCATTGAATACATAGACCACATCTTCTTTATTCATTCATCTTTTGATGGACACCGAGGCTCCTTCCACAGTTTGGCTATTGTGGACATTGCTGATAGAAAAATTGGGGTGCAGGTGTCCCAGCATTTCACTGCATCTGTATCTTTATGGTAAATCCCAGCAGTGCAATTTCTGGGTCGTAGGGCAGATTTATTTTTAACTCTTTGAGGAACGTCCACACAGTTTATCAGAGTGGCTATACGAATTCAAATTCCAACCAGCAATGCAAGAGGGTTCCCCTTTCTCTACATCCTCTCCAAAATATGTTGTTTCCTGTCTTGTTAATTTTCACAATTCTCACTGGTGTGAGGTGGTATCTCATTGTGGTTTTGATTTGTATTTCCCTGATGGCCAGTGATGCGGAGCATTTTCTCATGTGCTTGTTGGCCATGTCTATGTCTTCCTCTGTGAGATTTCTCTTCATGTCTTTTCCCCATTTCATGACTGCATTGTTTGTTTCTTTGCTGTTGAGTTTAATAAGTTCTTCATAGATCTTGGATACTAGCCCTTTGTCTGATAGATCATTTTCAAATATCTTCTCCCATTCTGTAGGTTGTCTTTGAGTTTTGTTGACTGTATCCTTTGCTTGCAAAAGCTTCTTATCTTGATGAAGTCCCAGTAGTTCATTTTTTCTTTTGTTTCTCTGGCCTTCGTGGATGTATCTTGCAAGAAGTTACTGTGGCCGAGTTCATAAAGGGTGTTACCTGTGTTCTCCTCTAGGATTTTGATGGAATCTTGTCTCACATTTAGATCTTACATCCATTTTGGTGTATCTTTGTGTATGATGTAAGAGAATGGCCCAGTTTTATTCTTCTGCATGTGGATGTCCAATTTTCCCAGCACCATTGATTGAAGAGACTGTCTTTTTTCCAGTGGATAGTCTTTCCTGCTTTGTCGAATAGTAGTTGACCATAAGTTGAGGGTCCACTTCTGGATTCTCTCTTCTGTTCCATTGATCTATGTGTCTGTTTTTGTGCCAGTACCACACTGTCTTGATGACCACAGCTTTGTAGTACAACCTGAAATCTGGCATTGTGATGCCCCCAGCTATGGTTTTCTTTTTTAAAATTCCCCTGGCTATTTGGGGTCTTTTCTGATTCCACACAAATCTCAACATAATTTGTTCTAACTCTCTGAAGAAAGTCCATGGTATCTTGATAGGGATTGCATTAAATGTGTAAATTGCCCTGGGTAGCATGGACTTGTTCACAATATTAATTCTTCCAATCCATGAACATGGAATATTTTTCCATCTATTTGTGTCTTCCTCAATTTCTTTCAGAAGTATTCTGTAGTTTTTAGGGTATAAATCCTTTACCCCTTTGGTAAGGTTTATTCCTAGGTATCTTATGCTTTTGGGTACAATTGTAAATGGGAATGACTCCTTGATTTCTTTTTCTCTGTCTCATTGTTAGTGTATAGAAAAGCCACTGATTTCTGTGCATTGATTTTGTATCCCGCCACACTGCCAAATTGCTGTATGAGTTCTATCAATCTTGGGGTGGAGTTTCTTGGGTTTTCTATGTAGAGTATCATGGCATCTGCAAAGAGGGAGAGTTTGACTTCTTTGCCAATTTGAATTCTGTTTATTTCTTTTTGTTGCCTGATTGCTGAGGCTAGGACTTCTAGTACTATGTTGAATAGCAGTGCTGAGAGTGGACATCCTTGTCGTGTTCCTGATCTTAGAGGAAAGGCTCCCAGTGTTTCCCCATTGAGAATGACATTTGCTGTGGGCTTTTTGAAGATGGCTTTTAAGATGCTGAGCAATGTTCCCCCTATCCCTACACTCTGAAGAGTTTTGATCAGGAATGGATGCTGTATTTTGTCAAATGCTTTCTCTGCATCTAATGAGAGGATCATATGGTTCTCATTTTTTCTCTTCTTGATATGATCTATGACGTTGATTGCCTTACGAGTGTTGAACAAGCCTTGTGTCTGGGGGATAAGTCCAATTTGGTCATGATGAATGATATTCTTAGTGTATTGTTGAATCCTATTGGTTAGTATCTTGTTGAGAATTTTTGCATCTGTATTCACCAGGGATATTGGTCTATAATTCTCCTTTTTGGTGGGGTGTTTCTCTGGTTTTGGAATTAAGGTGATGCTGGCCTCATAGAACGAGTTTGGAAATACTCCATCTCTTTCTATCTTTCCAAACAGCTTTAGTAGAATAGGTATGGGAAGCCATCTGGCCCTGGACTTTTGTGTCTTGGGAGGTTTTTGATGACTGCTTCAATTTCCTCCCTGCTATTGTTCTGTTCGGGTTTTCTATTTCTTCCTGTTCCACTTTTGGTAGTTGTGGTTCTCCAGAAATGCATCCATTTCTGTTAGATTGCCTAATTTATTGGCATATAGCTGCTCATAATAAGTTTTTAAATCATTTGTATTTCCTTGGTATTGGTGGTGATCTCTCCTTTCTCATTCATGATTTTATTAATTTGAGTCTTTTCTCTCTTCTTTTTATAAGGGTGGTGAATGGTTTATCTATCTTAAGTCTTTCAAAGAACAAATTCCTGGTTTTGGTCAACTGTTCCACAGTTCTTCTGGTCTCTATTTAATTGAGTTCTGCTCGAATCCTTATTAATTCTCTTCTTCTGCTGGGTGTAGGATCTATTTGCCGTTTTTTCTCCAGCTCCTTTAGGTGCAAGGTTAGCTTTTGTATTAGAGTTCTTTCCAGTTTTTGGATGGATGCTTGTATTGTGACGTATTTCCCCCTTAGGACTGCTTTTGCTGTATCCCAAAGATTTTGAATGGTTGTATCTTCATTCTCATTAGTTTCCATGAATTTTTTTAATTCTTCTCTAATTTCCTGGTTGACCCTTTCATTTTTTTAGCAGGATGGTTCTTAACCTCCACGTGTTTGAAATCTTTCCAGACTTCTTCTTGTGATTTAGTTCTAGTTTCAAAGCATTATGCTCTGAAAATATTCAGGCTATGATCCCAATCTTTTGGTATCAGTTAAGACTTGATTTATGACCCAGCATGTGGTCTATTCTGGAGAAAGTTCTATGTGCACTTCAGAAGAATGTGCATTCAGTTGCATTTGGATGCAAAGTTCAGTAAATATCCATGAAATCCATCAGGTCCAGTGTATCATTTAAAGCTCTTGTTTTGGGATCCCTGATGGCTCAGCTGGCTTAGCGCCTTCCTATCGCCCAGGGCATGATCCTAAAGTCCCAGGATTGGGTCCCATGTAGGGCTCCCTGCATGGGGCCTGCTTCTCCCTCTGCCTGCATCTCTGTCTCTCTTGCTCTCTCTCTGTGTCTCTCATGAATAAATAAATAAATAAAATCTTTTTTTAAAAAAGTCATGACTTAAAAAAAATAATAAAGCTCTAGTTTCTTTGGTGATGTTGTGTTTAGAAGATCTGTAGATTGTAGAAAGCGCTATGTTCAAGTCACCAAATATAAGTGTATTGTTATCTAAGTATGTCTTAACTTTGGTTAATAATTGATGTTATACTTGGCATCTCCCACATTCGGGGCATATATATTGATGATTGTTAGGTCCTCTTTTTGGATAGATCCTTTAAGTATGATATAGTGTCCCTCTTCATCTCTTACTACACTCTTTGGGATAAACTTTAATTTATCTGATATAAGGATTACCACCCCCGCTTTCTTTTGAGGACTATTTGAATGGTAAATTGTTCTCCAACCTTTTATTTTCAGGCTGTAGGTGTCCTTCTGTCTATAATGAGTCTCTTGTAGACAGCAAATAGATGGGTCTTCTTTTATATCCAGTCTCAAACCCTGCACCTTTTGATGAGGTTATTTAGCCCATCACATTCAGAGTTTTTATGAAAGTTATGAATTTAGTGTCATCATGATACCTATTCAGTCCCTGTTTTGTGGATTGTTTCCTTGGACTTCCTCTTTCTCTTACAGGGTCCCCCTTAATATTTCTTGCAGAGCTGGCTTCGTGGTCACATATTCTTTCAATTTCTGCCTATCTTGGAAGCTCTTTATCTCTCCTTCTATTCTGAATGAGAGCCTTGCTGGATAAAGTATTCTAGGCTGCATGTTCTTCTCAATTAGGACCCTGCCAGCTCTTTCTGGCCTGCCAGGTCTCTGTGGAGAGGTCGGCTGTTAACCTAATACTTCTCCCCATAAAGGTTAGGGATCTCTTGTCTCTTTCTCCTTTAAGGATCTTCTCTTTAACTTTGGAATTTTCAAGTTTCACTATTAAATGTCGAGGTGTTGAACAGTTTTTATTGATTTTGGGGGGGTGATCTCTCTATCTCCTGGATCTGAATGCCTGTTTCCCTTCCCAAGTTAGGGAAGTTCTCAGCTATGATTTGTTCAAATACACTTTCTGGTCATCTGTCCTTTTCAGTGCCCTTGGGAACCCCAGTTAAACGTAGATTTTTCCTTTCGAGGCTGTCATTTATTTCCCTTCACCTATCCTCATCATCTTTTAGTTGTTTGTCTCCCTTTTTACTCAGCTTCCTTCCTTGCCATCAACTTGTCTTCTATGTCACTCGCTCATTCTTCTACCTCGTTATCCCTCATCGTTAGGACCTCCAGCTTGGATTGCATCTCATTTAATTGATTTTTAATTTCAGCCTGATTAGATCTAAATTCTGCAGTCATGAAGTCTCTTGAATCCTTTATGCTTTTTTTTCTAGAGCCACCAGTAGCTTTATAATTGTGCTTCTGAATTGGCTTTCTGACATTGAATTGTCCAAATCCAAATTTTGTAACTGTGTGGGAGGGAGGACTGTTTCTGATTCTTTCTTTTGTGGTGAGTTTTTCCTTCTAGTCATTTTGCTCCATGCAGAGTGACAAAAAAAAGTTGTACTGGGAAAAGGAGAAAAAGAGAGAAAAAAGAAAAAAGGGGGGGGGGGCTGAAACAAACAGAAAACAACAAGGGGGAGTATCCTCTGATTCTCTATAGTGTAAATCCCTCGACTTCCCCTGGAACTTTGCAGTGCTACTTGGTCAATAACTTGCTTTTCCCCTGTCCTTCTTTCTAGCTGGTCTTCTGGGGCAGGGGCCTTCTGTGCTGATTCTCAGGTGTGTGCACCTGGCAGGGAGCTGCCCAGCCTCCTGACAGGTGCACGGCTCAGTGGGAGCTATTTATCCTTTGAGGCCCCTGCTCAGTCCCAGGCACAGGGTGACACCAGGAGGAACAACAACAGTGGCGGCAGCCAGCTCTCCAGCCCTGGAGTCAGCTCCCGTAGTAACTACCGCAGCTCCCAGTCCATGGATGCTGGGGGGGGTGGGGGGTGGCGTGCTGATCTGCACAGCTCGGGGCCGCCCAGTGTCCTCCCGGCCTCTGCCTGTCCCGGGGGGAGCGCCGGATCTTGGGCTGTGTCCCCAGCGCCCTGGGCTCTGCGGCCTGAGCTGCTGGAATTGTGCTCCTGGGGCCCCACAGCCCCCTCCGCGTGGAGCCGATGTCCGAGCCACCTCCGAGATGCTCCTGGGGCCGCACCAGGCATGCGCTGCAGCCCTTTAGGGAGCTCGGCCACTCTCCCTGGGGCGCAGGTGTCTGTTAGTGTCCCAGGGAGCCCGAGGGCATCCCCGCCCTCCTGGGGTCCTGTTCCAACTCCCTGCGAGCACCTTTCCACCCCGGAAGATTGGTGCAGCTCCTGCTTCTCTGAGACGGAGCTTTCCTGTCCTGGGGGCACTCGCCCCAGCCTTAGCCCTGCTCCTCGGGCCCCTCCCCCCTGGATGCTTTTTTATTTATTTCTTTATTTTTTTCCATCTTCCTACCTTGATAGAAGTGCAAACTCTTCTCACTGTAGCTTTCCAGCTGTTCTCTCTTTAAATCTCAGACTGAATTCATAGGTTTTCAGGATGATTTGAAAGTTATCTAGGTAATTTGGTGAGGAAAGGTGAATTGGGGACCCTACTCTTCTGCCATCTTGCCCCCTCTCAAGACAACTTCCTTCTAAATTCACTTTTTTACTGTGTGTTTTTGTCATGAATAGATGTTTGATTAAAACAAATGTCTTAATCTAGTATAATAATCATAAGATTTTTTTTCCTTTTTAAATCCATTTTGTGGTATTTAAATTGATAACTTTTTTTATGTGTGTGCTTAACCAACCAACTTTGAGTTCCTGTAATAAATCCCACTTGGTCATAATATATTATCATACAACCCCTTACACACATTCACACATACACACACACTCACATGCTTATCGAGATTTTTATATAACTAATTCATTTTCTTAATAAATGCATGACAACTATAACTTTACATTCCTTCTTAGATTGCTTATAGTGTTTTTAATATGTATATCTCATCTATATTTTCAAATGTATGGGATACATTGTTCTTGACATCCTCTTTTTGTTTATTTTGGTAAATGTTTCATATTAGTTTGAGAAATAAAATTATACTTAAACCTGGTAGATGTTGTTTACTGTGCAAGCCAATCAGTTTAAGTTGCTTGTGTTCAGATATTCTGACACTATTTAGATTTTTCTAACTCTGCTCTTCAGTTGCTGAGAGGATATGTTAAAATATCCAACTATGATTTCAATTTCCCCTTCTAGTTCTATCCACCTCTTTTGTGAGTATGATTATGTGTGCATGTATCTATAATGATATTAAGCACATACAAAGTTAGGTATATTTTCCCGTTGAATTGCTACTGTAATCATTACAAAATTTTGTACTTTATGACTCCTAATATTTATTGTGTTAAAATTTACTTTGCCTGCTATAGCCACACAAGCTTTCTCTTATATAATATTCTTATATTATATATAATGTATATGTTACATATATTCATAATATGTCTTCTAAAAATAATAGATTTTCTTAGGATTTTTTCATTTCATTTTCTTTCACTGAATTGCTTAATCAGCTTATATTAATGTTGTTACTAACATAATTTTTGTCAAGTCTACCATGTTCTTATAGTCTTTTTTACCATGTCTCATCTGTTCTTTCCTTTGTTCCTCTTGCCACTTCTGGGCCAATAAAATAGGTGTTACTGTTGTCGTTGTATTTTTTCTTCGATGTTAGTTTTGTTGTGCATTCCTATATTTCATTCTGAGCTTCCATCAGATAATCATTATTCTATATTCTGAATAACATACTTAACTTAGTTTTTCTACTCAGTGTTTGTTTATGCAAATAGATATTTGTTTTATCTTCTTTTTTGAAGTATTTTTCATTAGATCAGAATTCTAAGTTGCAAGTGTTTTTGAGGCACTTCAAATATAACATTTCATTTTCTTTTGGCTTCCATTGTTTCTATTGAAAAGTTGACCAGCAGTCTAAAGGCTGTTTCATTAAAGATAGTGTGTAGAGATTATGACTCTGCAAACCCACTCCATGTTCTGAATAAAATATCCCCAATTCCATAAGGGCTTGCATGTGTGTATGTGCGCATGTGAGTAAAGATGTCCAGTATAGTACTATTTGTGTCGATAGAGACTGAAAAAACTTGTATATTTATAATCAGGGAAAATATTGTTAGTTGCATGCAAGGAAAGTCTATAAAAATAATCAGAAGCAATAAGTGAAGTATCTATAATTTTTAAAAATACATTTTTAAAAATAATTGAGTTAAAAGTAAGGAATATATTAATTTAGCACAATAAAATGGATGTAAGTTTCTAAAATAAATATTAGCAAATGACTTCATAGTCATATGTTTAAGAATATATGTCAAAACATGGACAATATCAATGAATAATAGGCCTGAAAATTAGATGTGAAATAAGATCAAAGTAAAAAAAAAAAAAGAAAGACCTAGAAATAACAAGGTGTCATTAAAAAAATGAAATCATGAATTTTATTTCACCTTGAACTTGCACTTGAGCTTCCATGAATCCATTAAAGAGTTGATCAATCTATGGTCATTAGCATACAATGGCATTTATGGCTATGTATACTGGAATGCTTAGGGAATGAGTGCAAAAAGAAAAGAGAGTTGAACCCAGGGATATCCTAATATAAAAAAATCCAGAGGAATAGGGAAAGAAAATAGAACTATAAGGAATATTCAATGAGAATGAAAAGTGACTTAGACTGTGTGATGTGTTCGAGAATTCAAGAAAAGGGAGGTTTTTTAGACAAAGGGACTAATAAATTATATTCACTATTGTGGAGAGGCAGGGCAAGCAAGATGGGAATAGGGAAGGACCTATTAACTTTAGTAATATGAAAATCATTTGTGAAATTGACAAAAGCAATTACAGTGAAAAAAAATGAGATGAAAGATATTCTGAAGAAAACCAGGAATGGGTAAGAATTATTTCAAGATGTATAAGTAGAGATAATGAGTACTGGTAATCTTTAAGGAAATTCTACTATCAAAATGCAGAGAAATAAAATATGAAAAGAGGGTGATTTTTGTGATGAATGTTTATTTATGTTATGCCTTTATAAAATGCAAAATACTAGGGATGGCTGGGTGGCTCAGAGGTTGAGCATCTGCCTTCAGCTCAGGGCATAATCCTGGGATCCCAGGATCAAGTCCCACATCAGGCTCCCTGCATGGAGCCTGCTTCTCCCTCTGCCTCTCTTTCTCTCTTTCTCTCTCTCTCTCCCCCCCCTCATAAATAAATAAAATATATTTTTTAAAATGAAAAATACTAGAGGTTATGTTTTTAATGGAAATTAATGAGCATAAATTACCAGCATCAGAGAGAAGTAATTCTTAGAAGTTGGGCAGGAAAAACCAACTTTGCAATCTCCTTTATGCTATCTGTGACAATGCTGTAAAACTATCATTATTTTGAATCTTTCACTTCATATTAATTTAGAAATAACTTGAATATTGTACAAAAAATATTTAAGCAATTCTTTTTTTTTGTTTTGTTTTGTATATTTAAGCAATTCTTAAGTCAAGTCTCAGTTCAAAAGAAGAAAAGTAACTAATGCTCCTCATAGTCCTGTACTTATAGAAATATACATTTACTGTATTTTTTAAATAATGGTCATTCATATTATATTTCATAAATGTCATAACTGTTATTCATAGCTCCTTTCAAACTGCTTATTTTTTGAAAGCCACCTTGAAGACAAAAGACAACTTACCAGTTGGGAAGTAAGTAATTAACTTAATGTCTCATCTGGGACAGACCTTGTCAGGTACAAGTCAAGTTTCTCAAAGGACCACAGAGGTTTACACCTCATACAGAGAACATTTGTTCGTTTCATGTTTTAAAAGTTGCTAAGAAAAAAAGACTTTTGTGAGTAATGAGAATATATAATACATTTTTCCAAGGTTAAATTACAGTTATCCATATGGAAATTCCATTTACAATTAAAAAAAAAAAAAAAAGATGATTTGGGTCATCTGCTCCAGAACATTAGTTTCGCTTGATTCAATCTTCTGGATAATTGCCCAAGCTTATTATTAGGATTTTTTATTTTTGGGACCTAATATTACTGAGACCTGAATTACACAGAAGACTTAGAGGTAAAAAAAACTCACATGGACGGTGATATGGCATGAAAAATTACTTTGGTATTCTGCAGAAAATTTAATGGGAATGAATTATTCATCATCTTTATGTGGAAAAATCATACACCTATTCTCGGAAATTCTCCTGCCTAAACAGATGAAGAGAAACGTTTTTTCCCTTCACATCCCAACTCAGGCAAATATCCCTTTCATATGCTTTGGGATTTGATATCCTTAGAACCCAAAAGGATCTTTACAACACAGTCTCGTATCTGCTTGGTTTTCACCCCATAAACAATAGGGTTCATAGTGGGAGGCAGGAGCAGATAAACATTGGCCACAATGATGTGGCAAGAGGGAGGGATTGTGTGGCCCCCAAAGCGGTGGGAAAAGAAAGAGAAGAAGGCTGGACTGTAGGAGAAAACAATGGCACAGATGTGGGCAGTGCAGATGCTGAAGGCCTTCTGTCGAGCATCTGCTGGAGAGAGGCTGACCACTGCCCGGAGGATCATGGTGTAGGAGATTGTGATGCACAGGATGTCAAAGCCTCCAATCAGGAGGGCAACTGTCAGACCGTAGACGGCATTGACCTTGATGTCCCCACAGGATAATTTGGCTACAGACATGTGGTCACAGTAGGTGTGGGGAATTATATTGCCTCTGCAGTAGGGCAGGCGCTTTGTGAGGAAAGTGATGGGAATGATGAGCAACACCCCTCTGAGAAAGGTAGAGAGCCCAGCCTTTGCAATAACAGAATTGGTGAGAGCAGTAGAATAGTGCAGAGGGTAGCAGATGGCCACATAGCGGTCCAGGGCCATGAGCATGAGAACCCCAGACTCCATCCCTGTGAAAGTATGGAAAAGAACATCTGGACCAGGCATCCATCAAAGCTGATTTCCTTGAAATGGAACCAGAGTATGCTGAGGGCTTTAGGGATTGTACTAGAGCATATGAAAAGGTCAGTTAGGGAAAGCATAGTTAAAAAGTAGTACATGGTCCTGTGCAGGGAGTCCTCATAGCAGATGAGATAGAGAAGCCCACAATTCCCTACCATGGCCACAATATACATGGAGCAGAATGGGAAGGAAATCCACATATGCATGTATTCCAGTCCTGGGATCCCATTAAGAATGAATGAACCTGGAGTCAGGTCTGTTTGGTTCAGCATTAGCATCATCAAGCTAGAATGATCATTAATCATGTTATAGAATTTGTGAGTCCACCTAGATAGAGATAAATGAAGAAAATATTTGGTCATAGTCACTGACTTAATTTCTTTTGCCTTTTTTCCTCTAGGTACATTTCAATTGGCCAAACAACCAATTTTTCTGACTTCCAGGGAATAGGAGTATAAATATTGTGTTAATCAAATAGATTATTTTTTTTCAAATAGATTATTTTATATGTCTATTATATTTTATTCATTTATCAATATAGACAACAAATACTTTTTTAGTGCTTAATACTTGCCTAGTTTTTTAATAGACAAATGTCATTCACTTATAAAAGACAGTTTGGTTATTATTTTTCTGAAGCTATTTTTGTTAAACTGTATTATTTAAATATTGATGACTACATATATATTCCCAAAAAATAAACATGAAAAATCATGGGACTTTAAATAAATTATATTTTGAAAAAAAATAGTAATGTCTTTTGCAAGTGGGCATTAGGAAGTTGGTTTTGGGGATAGAAATAGGAGCCAATCATGAAATACTTAATCAACTCTTTATATTTCTAATCAACTCTTAATAGCAAAATTCTCCTAAGGAAATAGGCTGACGGTCACCTGATTCTCATATATCATACTGAAAAGTACAGCTGTCAGAATGTTTTTAAAATTATTGAAATATAGTTTAATTACTATTATTTGGAAAACACAAAAGGAACCTCTAAGAATAAAAGCAGAATGTAAATGCATAAATCACTGTAAAAATACTAACTAAACAAAACATTCTTATAAAACAGAGAAAGCAAATGATTCCTAAATACATCAATAAAATGTGAATAAGACAAAGGGCAAATAAAATACTTTGTTTTAGACTATTAGGATAAATTATTTAAACTGCCCTATTAAATGGACATAAATCTGTTGATTTTATAAAAATGTATATAAAGAAGTACAGAGGGCCATATGATAAAGAAAACTAAATAACAAAGTAAAATAATGTACAATCCTTAGATAAAATACACATAAACTTTGGAGCAGACATATTAACAACCTTTTTTATGGAGGTTAACAAAGAAGGACACATCAGGGAGCTTGATGTGGGACTCCATCCCAGGACCTTGGGATCACAACCTGAGCCAAAGGCAGACGCTCAAAAACTCAATCACCCAGGTGCCCCATAATATTCCACTTCTATTAAAGCAACACCTGGGCATATGCTCATGTTAATAAATTTTAAAATACATATTGGTACACATTTCTTTGATGGAGAGACAAATACGTGTTAAAAAAGTAATTTTAAAAGAGTAATTTAATGAATGTGTGAGTAAATCATTCATATAATTCACTTAATATCCAACTTGGTTCCCTTGAGGTCTTTGCAAAACTTCATAGGAAATGGAGCCAAACCTCTAGGATAGTGACATCATTAAGTTCTATTAAAATATCTCATTTCTGATCTATATCCAGGTATCTATCTACATGCACACACACATGTTCACATATCAATATATATATATATACACACACATGCATTCACATGTATATACAGATACATGTTTAGATATTTGTCAATTATCATTTGGGCTCCCTGGAGGTTAGCTTGATTCCAATACTAAGTGTGTCTCTGAAGCTTTGAAATGTTCCCTTAGGATATTTGGGGTATATAACATTCATTTTCCTTCAGGCTCAAGTCAATAGTCATCGTATCAAGAAGTTAAAAACTTGCCCATAGACTGATGTGGTTAAGACTGTAAAGTGTTTATTAAATAAAATAATATAATTTATTTGAATATTTTTTCTGTAATTTGATATCCAGGGCTTTTTGATTTAATAAAAATACTGCAATAATGTAATTGTTTGTAAATCATATAAGACACTCTATTATTTAAAACAAATAGAAGGGGATCCCTGGGTGGCTCAGCAGTTTAGCACCTGCCTTCGGCCTAGGGCATGATTCTGGAGTCCGGGGATCGAGTCCCACATCGGGCTCCCTGCATGGAGCCTGCTTCTCCCTCTGCCTGTGTCTCTGCCTCTCTCTCTCTCTGTGTGTGTGTGTGTGTGTGTGTGTCATGAATAAATAAATCTTTAAAAAAATAAAATAAAATAAAATAAAACAAATAGTTTTCGTTCTATCATGCCAAGGACAAGTTTATCTTCAGAACATCTTTACTAATTTTATTGAAGAAATGGATTTGTCAATGACATTTAAATGTATAAGTGCTGTATAGCTAAAGATATTGACTTTGATTTTTTTTATTTCTAACCTTATTAGCCTCAGTTTTGATTTTTTTAAATTATTCTTTCCCTTTGGACCTCATTGAAGCTTCCTTTTTGAACTAATACGATTTTTTTTTTTTGAGACCAAGGAAGAAAACATTATTGGCATAGAAGAAAAACTAAGATGGTGTGGTATTGCAGATATCACAACAGAAAGATTCTGGGGCAGATATGGTTAATAATACAGCATGCTGTACTGAAATCTAGTTAGAAAAGACTACCAGTGGCTTTGATGGCAGGTGGTTCACTGGAAACTTTAGCTTGTGATTGAAGTCAGATTATAATGTAGAAAGGAATAGGAGTCAAGAAAGCAAAAAATAATTAGTTCCAAAAATATTTTCCAGAAACTTGCATAAAAAAATAACTAAGGTCAAGGGAAATTTTTCTATTGGTCAATGTACCAATACATTCAAACAAGTTATAGAAATAAATAAAAGAAGTGACTGGTGGTCTGAGCTCTCTTGAGCATATTTTGAGAAGCTTGCTTAATCAGAAAAAGGAATTAGTAATAAATGTGTACAGTAGTAAAGGAGGAAACAATGCTTATAGATGTCAAAGTTAATGTGAGGATTAGAATTTGAGGTAGTTTACTTCTAATTGTTATCATTTTTCTTTATGGAATATAAATAACTGGACTAAGGCAACCATGAAGGGCAAAGGGTGCATAAGAAAACTGAAAATGGTAAGCACATTTTCAAACTATGCAACAGGTAAAAGCATAGCCACGTAGAAATAGGCTCTTACTTAATATCCAAAATTGTGAGCAAACTATACTTGCAATATGCATGTCTATATACTTTCTTTGGAACTGCTCCACACTCTGAGGATAGGAAGTTAAAACACAGAGTACAGAAGTGTCCCAGAGTGGGGTATAGGGTTTATAAGCTGGCAAGATTATAAACTTGAAGTATAAAATTGAAAGTCAGCTGATGAACTATGGTGTTTAGAACTGTATAAAATTCTTAAAAAATGATTAAGAATATCTCAATTTGAGGATTAGAATGAAAAATTAATTAAATTAGTATCACCCATGCACTGATAATCCTCCTATAGAATAACATAATGATTTTCTTTCCTTTGAAAAACATATTCAGCATACTTTATTGAATTCTAATATTTAAAACTATCTCTATGTGAAGTATCACGGTCAAAATATTCATATTCTTGGGAAAGGAAGTTTTAAAAAGCTAGTCCTTTAGTGTTCAGCTCTCAGGACTGATACTCTCCAAAGGAGCAAGAGCCTATGAATTTCCAGCAGGGCCTTTTACATCTCCTCTACTTGGCATTGTGGATGGTTCTCTTTCTTCTTTTCTAAATAAATGGATGAATGAATGAATGGTTAGGACTTGCTCATCTGATTGGTTCACGTAAGTGACTGTTCTTTGTGTGTTTAGTGATAGAAGTCAATGACCTCTGGGAGGACCTTGTAATAAGGTATTTGGACATTGCTTTTCAAGGAATAATATCCTAGTCATTGAAATTAAGTTGGCTCCCTAGAGGGTGGAGACAATAATATATCTGTAGAATGAATATTCCAAACTTAGAAATGAAGAGCTATTCCTGACCTATCCTATGCTCTCATCCATAGATGTCTTATTATTCTGTGCCAGAGGATTCTAGGTTTCAAATTCTTGCTCTCCAATTTGCTAATATTGTAGGTATTGGTGAGTCCTTCTCTTCTTTTGGCTTCAAGAGCTAATGGAGAAAATATAAGATTTATGCAAAAGCATGTAAGTCCCTGACAGTTCTATTTTCTTTAACTGTGGCTGTATGCCCCATATTCTGGTCCTTGCAGATGGGACACATCAGCTCTAGTGTGAAGTATGTAGTTAGAAATCCATGTCTGCTGTATAAGGAGAAGGCCAGAAAATGAGAGAAGTCCTATGATTATCAGAGGCTCTTCTAATATAAGTTGGAAGAACCTCAATAAGTTATACTTCCCTGGATGGAAGTTAAGGATGCTGAACTAATTTGACCTCCTCTGTGATTTATTATTCTTGGGAGTGGTCTAGGAGGTACTGTGAAGGACATTGGTACCTGACTAAGACCTCTTTTCAGTCCCAAATACTGAATATTGTTTAATATTGAGAATCTTTTTTGGACTAAGTCCCTTCTGTACTTCTGGATCACTCTGGTACTTTGAACCCAGTTCCCTGCGCCCTGTGAAACACCCTGATAACCCTTTCCCGGATTTCTTTGGTTTTAACTCCATATACCATAGGGTTAAGAGCAGGTGGGAAGAGCAGATAAACATTGGCCAAAAGAATGTGAATATGAAGTGGAACATGGTGGCCAAAGCGATGGGTAAAAAAGGAGAAGAGGGCTGGTGTATAAGAGATTAGGATGACACAGACATGAGAACCACAGGTCCCCAAGGCCTTGGACCGAGCTTCATGGGATGAAAGACGGAGGACAGCCCGTGCAATAAAGACATAGGAAAGACCAATGCAGAATAAGTCAACCCCTATGACCAACAGTGCTGCTGTCAGCCCATACACACGGTTAGGCCTGGTATCTCCACATGCTAGCTTCACAACAGCCATGTGCTCACAGTATGTGTGGGGGATCACATGGCTTTGGCAGAAGCTCAAACGCCCAATGAGGAAGGGACATGGGAGCATGAGCATGGAGCCCCGCACCATAGCTACCACTCCAATGCGGGCAATGATGGTGTCCGTGAGGATAGTAGCATAACGGAGTGGGTGACAAATGGCCACATAGCGATCAAAGGCCATGGCCAGAAGCACAGTAGACTCCATCATGCAGAAGGCATGAATGAAGAACATCTGTGCCAGGCAGGCAGAGGCAGAGATGTGTCCAGCTCCACACCAGAGGATGGCCAATAGCTTGGGAACTGTGGAGAAGGAGGCAGCCAAGTCGATGGTAGAGAGCATGCAGAGGAATAAATATACAGGCTTGTGCAGGGCTGGTTCAGTGGCAACAACAACCAGGATGGTAATGTTGCCCACAATTGTGGCTGTGCCCAGGCAGCACACGGGGAGTGAGAGCCACAGGTGAAATTGTTCCAGACCTGGGATACCCAGGAGGAGAAAAACAGAAGGGTCCAGATTAGTGTGATTAGGAGACTGGACAAAAGCTCTAGGCATCTTCTCTAGTCAGAAACCACCACACAGTATCACATCACCTGGAAAGACAAACACAGAAGAGAGATATGAATGAGCCTTGACTGACACTTACTAGCTATATAATGTTAGATAAGTGTTATCAACTATAAATGGGAAAACTAAAAGTAATGTCCCCCAGAGTTGTTAAGAGAATTGCATTGGTTAATATTTGTACAGAGCTTTGAGTAGTACTTGGTACATAATACTTGTCAGATAAAATAAATGAATCTGAAAAAATGATTCAACCAAGCATCTGAAGAAATTAGAATTGTCTTCCAGCTAAAATCTTTTGTTGTCAAAGAAAGATAGGAACTTCGTTCATTCTTCCCAGGAATATAACACACACACACACACACACACACACACACACACACACACACACTCGTACTCTTTTCTGAAGTACTGGTAGAGATACGATGGGACTTGTATCAGTCCAGACTGACTTTGTGTCATACCAGAACACAAACTGTTAATGCAGTTCACTGGATGGAGTTGGATATTTTTCTTGCTTTTCAACTTAGAATGGATTATGGTTTGGGACCCAGTGCTTGGAAACTATTTCTGATTTTATTATTATCATAGTTGTTTCTACTCTTTCCACTAACCAAGAGAAATTTTTACATATTTCTGATCAAGCTACATTTGCAATTTTATAGGATGCTCCACCCACCCTCACATGCCTAGTTTTCACTTCCCAAGATGTTCAAGTTAACCCTTCTTGGACTTCATCCAATTCCTGAAATAAAAACTTCCAACCTTTTACAGTCCACTCTTGGGTTAATCCTTCATTCACATTCTACCTGTGTTTCGTGATGATTTCAAAGAAAGGATGTAGCCAAATTCTCAATTTCATTCTTCCACAATGTCAAGCAGTGATTTTGTAACTAATTTGACTTGTGTCTGAATGGCAATGTCTCATCTCTTGTTGAGGAACAATCTTATACTACTCTCCATTATCCCACCTTTCCCATACCTCCCCTCCCCAGGAGGACGCAGCCTATAGTGGGGAGTACTTAAGCTCCAAGGAACTATGCAGAACATGTGAAACCATGATGGTAATGAGATAGAAACAAAAATATAGTCATTAAGATAAAAGCTGAAAAATCACTTTAACTAGAGTTTTCAAAGTAAGAATGAGAACTTTACTCCCCAGAAATCTGTTCTATGTATACAACAACAAACATTTAATATGAACCTCCTCTTTAATGAGCCCTATTCTAGAAACTGGATAACCAGTACTGAAATAATCAGTACAAAAAAAGCCACTCATTCTAAGAAATTTGAGGAGTTACAAAATAGCTACCAATGGGGGAATCAACTCTTTGTTATAACTTTTTCTTGCTCCTTTTGTGTATATGTCAGATGAGAAGTAAACTTTCCTCTTCCCTAATGGACAGATACTATGTGTGTATAATCACTAGAGAAAAAATCAGAGAAGCTTCTCTGTCTTCTGCAGGGAAGATCCTTCATGATCATTTAGGTGGATTTAAGACACACACACACACACACACACACACACACAGATAGAGAGAGAGAAAGAGAGAGAGAGAGAGAGAGAGAGAGAGAGAGAGAGACTCACCAGATAACCCAAACTTTTGGTAAACAAAATCAACTATTTGTTTTCAGAAATAAGGACTAATAGAAGGAGAAGATGTTGGTGACAAATGCTATGCTAATCACAGCTCAGGGACAATAAACCAAATAACCTCCACAGTAGACAGCCAATTGTGGCTTTACCAGCAGATACATACAGTATTATTGGTCACAGGGCTCTGTGAGCTTATGTCTAGGAGGGCAAAGATAGCAAAGATCTAAATTTCTGATCAATTTGACCAAGAGTCTTATCTTCTCTAAGGAAAAACATAACAAGGTAAAAGTTTAATCTTGTCTAAAAATATAAAAAAATTAAAATATGATTATTATTGAAGTGATTTGAGCTTACTTTAGATCTCCACCTATTATTAAGGCAAGAGTACACTCAGATTGCATGCTTGCCTTGACATATTCTTTCAAGAGGCAGGATATTCTGGAAGCATAGGACCTGGGAGTTTTTAAAGCATAAAGTGCAGTGGTTAAAAGAAAGTATAGAAATTGGAATCCATGGAACTGGGAAAAAATATTTGTATTTACAACTCTTACTGCCAGTGCTGCCTTGTACAAATCAATCCTCCTATAAGATCCTATAGTTTTTTTTTGGACTATTTTTTTTTAATATATAATAGTAGTAATAGTTTGTAAAGTTGTTGAAAAACTTTCAAAGTACCTAGTACAGTTTGTGGCCCAGAGAAGGTTATCAATAAATGTCATTTACTACTTAATTGCCTTTAAGACAAAAGTGATCTCATATATAATACAGAATCCTCACTCATTTTCCTAAACCATCTGAAATCTAGTCTTAGCATGAACATTTTTGTAATGAGAATTGTTCAGTTGTAGAGAAAGCTTGCTGATAAAATAAGTGTTCTTTATAATTTTTTCTGTATGCTCTCAGGTTACATTGCAAACATTAGGAGATTGGAAAACAACCTCCTTGGCCATTTTCAGCTAACCTGGATGTACTCAGCTCTGCTTGCTATGACACAGATTTGCTTGATGAGCTAAAGTGGGTCTCTGCTCAGCTGAGTGACTCAACATAAATAATGGAGCTGGAGTCAGAGGTACAAGCAGCAAAGCCCTGCTGACTATACCACCCAACCACTTAGTTTTTGCCAGACATTTCTACAGTTTTTAATTGTCTCACAAATTCACTCATTTATAGCCAGGACACTTCACTTGATGATTCTTCAGTGAGGTTCCTTTCTGTGTTTTAAGTCTCAGATCCTATGCTATATGACATTTTTCTTGCAGAAGCTGGACTGAGAGACTCCCCTTTTTTTTTTTTTTGCTTTTTAATTGCTTTATTAACTTTACAATTTTCCATGCAATTGGGTGACTCTACTGTTGACCAAAAGTTAGACCAGGTGCCAAGGCAATCTCCATTTGGAATCTGGTAACACAGAACCCACCTGACACATGGAAATTACATAAGGTTCACAGCAAAGTGATCAGTAAAGGTATATCAGGAAAATGCAAGGAAAAAAACAATGTGAATCACAGTTCAAGTTCACCACCACCCCATCCAATTCACAAGAATGACTTTGTAGTCTCACAGCATCTCTTGTATAAAATAGTTTATGAGGTTGATAAACATGTTCACACTTCAGTGTGAACCTGCCCCTCTGACTCCATCTCTAATCTAATTCTTATTGTGATATTAGAGCCAATGCCCTCAGTAAGATAAAAGTTATAACAGCAGACTCTGGGGAGAAGATTAGGAATAGAGAATGCCTGAAACTGCACCACAGATCAAAGGCTGTCACTGTGTCTGCACAGGTAAATGTGGGCTACTTCTGCCCAGTGTGAGAACACTGGGCCATAAAAGAGCTCAAGATAATCATTTTGGAATCCAAGATCATGAATATGTTTAACGTCATCATTAAGGTCCCGCTGATTCCCCTTCTCAATTTCTTGGTATGGATACAGTTTCTGTCTACTTCACTAGGCATACAAATTCTCCCAAATGCTTACTTAGTGGGTGGGTAATTATTTCTTGTTAGTAATTTCAGGAATATCATAGTAAATGTCTTGAAGTTTCTTCAAAATGCCTCCCATCTCCCTGGTCTGGCTAACATATCACTTGCTCCTTTCTTTGCTGGCAACTCCTCACTATGTTCCTCTTTCTATTTGGCCTAATACCAAACTAAAACTTCTACTGTAGGAAGCCTGTTAACTAAAACTCTAATTCAGACCACATAGGGGTGTTATTCTGCAAACTGCTCTTTCCTAGCCTCTACATATCTTCCCTGCTTTGAAGTAAACATTATATCACCAATTGCACAGATAGACTTCTCCTGAGGGCTGAGAAATGTCTTTCCCAGACTTGTCCCCTAGCTGAAACTCACATGACTCCAGGACAGCAGAAATGAGAAGGCACAGCAGTTTGGAAGCATCCTCAGAAGACTGAGAGAACATTACTAGTCTCCCACCCTCAACTATCTCAATATTGAGTTGAGAGGTTGTTATAATGATGAAACCTATTTTACAGGACCCCCAGAGATTTCAGTTTTTTCAGGATTGCACTTGATGTATGCCTGGAGCTGTCTAGGGAGTTTCTATGTTCCCTAAGGAAATTGAGCAGCTAAGCTTTGTCCTTTGGTGGACCAGATGATAATGTAGAAGTGAAGGCAGAGGCATTTGTTTAAGAGGCTGGAAAAAAGTATTTGCAGTCTGCTCTCTTGGAACACTTTATTTTTGTTTTGGTTTGGTTTTAATCCTCCACATCTTAGGCTGGCACTATTTATCTAAGGTCACCTAACATTTTAGAGGCACTGTGGCTTTAGGGACTGCGGGTATCTTATCTGGATCCCTCTCTGTTTTCATATAGCCCCATTCCCCAAGGATCCCAGGACATGCTTTCCTTCGTCTTGCCCTCAGGAATTATCTCTGGCCTGTTATGCTATGTTTACTCCTTCCTGGGACTCCACTATTACTGTATATGTCCCTGGACTGGTCATTGTTAAACAACTGCAGAGTGACTGGCTTTGTGAGATGTCCTATCAGTTTGTTTATATTACCTATGTAACATGTAGCAAGCTGGTAATAGAACTCAATTGGAAATTACACTCATAGGTAGAAGATGTGAATTGTCAAAGGCAGTTTTTTACCATATGAGGTAATTATATTGAGCAGACTTACCAAACCTGTATCTCTGGTGTCTTTTGCTGAGAATCTATATTCATTGTGTTTATCTCAGTAAACTGTACTGTCAGAGATTTTCTTTGCATTAAATCCATAACCCAGTTTTTCCTGGGTCTAATTCACTCTTGACCAAGACTTCCATACACAGAGAGTTTATTTGGTATAGTCTCACCACTCATATACATTACTCCATTGTGCATCACAAACCTCTTTCAGATCATGAACAAATAAATGTCTTAAACTCCTCGTCCCCGAAAACCAGCCCATTTATCATCTAGGACCCCAAATTATGCAAGTCCAAAAACTGTATTTGCAAAATTATCCTCTCTGTCCACAATTTACTGCAAGACTTGGTCTTCTCATCACCTTTTTAAATAGTCTTTTGGTTATTCTCTCTTCTAATCACACCATATTTAAATGGACCTATCCTTACTGTGGGAAATCTCCACAACTGGACCAGATCTAAACTCTGGTTAGCTACATATTATTGATTCTGAGATTCTCTGAGCCAGCAGTATCTAAACTTCAGGGTGCTTCAAAATTACCTCTAGCTCTTATGAAAATAAGTTGCTAGAATTTCTGATTCAGTCACTTTGGAGCAGCTGGCTTCCCAATTAATGCTGATGCAACTGGCTAGGAGATCCCATTTTAAGAATCACTGCTCTAAGGAAAGAAATATTAAATTTTTATTTTAAATTTCCATTGGGTTTTTCTCCCCAAACTGCTATGAGGTCTGCACTTCTGATGGGTTCTATTAGACTATGTAGCTACTGCAAACATCTTTAATAAGTCACCTTAAAAGCCTAGAGCAGAACAGTGTTGCAGCAAATTTCCTTTTGCAGAAACATTCCCTAAAACATCTTATTTTATCTACAACTAAAAGTTCCTCCAGGAACCCTTCAATTCATTACATTTCTGTAGGTAAAAGGGAAAAATAAAAATAAAACAAGGAAGAAACAAATAATGTCTTTGTTCATTTCCTCAAACAAGTCAGCAAATTCTTGGGAAAGTCCCAGGTGGTGCATTCTGTGAAGGCTATTATAGCTCTGTGGTGTGTCAACTTGGGAAGGCTAAACTACATCCCTCAGAATTACCATTCTAGCAGTTCCATTTTTTTTGGGGGGGGGAACACTAGCTATACTCTCTAGTGAGAGTAAGAAGATGGAAGAGAAGTAGCAGCCATGGTGTGGCACACATGCACCTCTCAGTGATTCAAACACCCACATAGGTGCTACTGCAAAGGGATTTCATAGATGTACTAATACAACCCAATCAGTTGACTCTAAGTTAGGGGATTTATCCTGAGTGGGTCTTTCTTAATCACTTGGAAGGTCTTAAAGGAGGCTTAAACTTTACTAGAGAAAAAAAAAAGACTGTATCATGGAAAACAGCTTCAGTCCATGCCTTGAGTGGCTCTGAACTCTTCTTACTGACTATCTGCCTTATGGATTTCAGACTTTCTGGGCCAGCCCAAGCACTGAATAAGTCATTCTCCTGAATAGAACTGTATCTGTATCTACATTTAAATCTGTATTTATAGTCTCAGTAGTTATGTTTTTTTTTTTTCTGATTGAACCTTGGCTAAGACAGAAACCAATGTGTTTTTTTCATCTCATTATTTTATTGAATGTATGTTTTCCAGGAATTTGGGGTGTTTGGGAAAAGAAAAAGGACAAATGAAGTAAGTATTAGAAATGGAAAACAAGACAAAAATCACATATAGCAAATAGTAAAGCATTACATGATGTTACTACAAAAACATAATGAAAATAGGTATGAAATCTTAGACCAATAACACATTTTCAAGAAAATATAACAGGGAGCAAGTAGTCAAACAATTAGAAGTGTATAATAAGTCATGACAATTTGAAAGTATTTATAAATGCTTCTAAAGTAAAACTACAAAGGAATCCACTAGTATCCCTACTCCTTCCATACTGAACACTGTACTGGAGGTCACATCCGTTCAATCAGAAAGACAACTAATAATGAAAGGAATGAAAGAGGCACCTGGGTGGGTCAGTCAGTTAAGCCTCTGTTTCCACTCAGGTCACAATCCCAGGGTCCCAGGATTGAGCCCCACTGCAGGCTTCTTGCTCAGCAGGGAATCTGCTTCTCCCTCTCTCTCTGCCCCTCTCCCCCGCTTGTGCTCTCTTTCTATCAAATAAATAAATAAAATCTTTTTAAAAAGAGTAAGAAGTGTGAATATTAATATTTGTGTAGAAAGTAAGAGAATCTACAGAGAATTTGTAGACTATTGAGAGAATTCAACAAGATTGACAGATACAAAAGCAACATAAATGGAAAAAATTTTGAGAAATTATGGAGCAATGTAAGAGATTATTAATGAATTTTATATTTATTGTTATATATTTATATTTTATTTACGTGTGATTGAAGAGAACATCATGCCATGATCTTGGATGAAAGACCTGACACCCTAGAGATGTCTAATCTCTTCAAATAGATCTATAAATTAGATGAAAGCCCACTTAAAATTCCAAAAGGAACTCTGTAGAAATTGTCAGTGACATTTTTATGAAAAAATAAAAATTTAGTAATAGCCAAGTTTGCAAAAGCAAGATGAGGAGACTTGCTCTACCAAATATTAAAAATTATTAAATAACAATTGCAAAATAATGAAAAGCCCGGAAACAGGCCTGGACATTTCTTTGACATATATGCCATTAATAACCAGAAAGGACAGGATGTACTAATCAGTAGTGGGATATTAATATATTTTAAAACAAAGGCATCTGGGTGGCTCAGTCAGTTAAGTATCTGCCTTTAGCTCAGGTCATGATCTTGGGTCCTGGGATCTGGCCTTCCATCTGGCTTCCTGCTCAGTGGGGAGTCTGTTTCTCCCTCTGTCCCTCCCCCTGTGTTTTCTTTATCTCTCAAATAAATAAATAAAATTTTTAATAAAAAGATATGTATTATTTATTTATTTATTTATTTATTTTTTATTGGAGTTCAATTTGCCAACATATAGCATAACATCCAGTGTCCATCCCATCAAGTGCCCCCTCAGTGCCCGTCACCCAGTCACCCCCACCCCCCGCCCACCTGTCTTTCTACCACCCCTTGTTCATTTCTCAGAGTTAGGAGTCTCTCATGTTCTGTATCCTTTTCTGATATTTCCCACTCATTTTTTCTCCTTTCCCCTTTATTCCCTTTCACTATTTTTTATATTCCCCAAATGAATGAGACCATATAATGTTTGTCCTTCTCTGATTGACTTATTTCACTCAGCATAATACCCTCCAGTTTTATTTATTTTTTTTTTTTAAATTTTATTTATGATAGTCACACACACACACAGAGAGAGAGAGAGAGAGAGAGAGAGAGAGGCAGAGACACAGGCAGAGGGAGAAGCAGGCTCCATGCACCGGGAGCCCGACGTGGGATTCGATCCCAGGTCTCCAGGATCGCGCCCTGGGCCAAAGGCAGGCGCCAAACCGCTGCGCCACCCAGGGATCCCCTACCCTCCAGTTTTAAAACATAATATGATCATTTCATGATCCATGGATAATAAACATTCTAGATGGATTAAATTCTTAAAATATTGCAGACTTATTGCTTGATGATCCTGGACAATTAAGAAAAGTAAGGCAAAAATGTACATATCAGGGACACCTGGGTGGCTCAGCAGTTGAGCCCCTGCCTCTGGCCCAGGGAATGATCCTGGAGTCCTGGGATCGAGTCCCACATTGGGCTCCTTGCATGGAGCCTGCTTCTCTCTCTGCCTGTTTCTCTCTTTCTCTCTCTCTGTGTCTCTCATGAATAAATACATAAAATCTTTTTTAAAAAGTACATATATGTGCATTTGTTGTCATAAATGACACTGGGTGGTGGGGAAGGAACAAATTTAACTTTCAAGATTCTTCCAGCTGGATTAAAAATTCAACTGATATGAGACAAATTAACAGGAGAAATCAAATTTAATTTTGTGCATATGGGAAATACACAGACTTGAAATATCAAAGATATTTGGTAAAATGAGATATATATGTCATCCTGAAGTAAGAAGAACAGGATAGCAGTCTGGGACTTAAAAGGGAAAGAATGCAATTCATAGGAAGATTGAAGAGTAAATGTTTGATAAACAAAGGTTTGCTGGACCACTCAGGAAAAAAAGAAAAAAAAACAACATTGAAAGATTTTAATCAAACAGGCCTTGCTAGGTTCCTCCCTGTGTGCCACACATAATTCATATTATAATGTGATTATAATCTATGGTGATATCTCTCCTTAGAGAAGGTGTTCTACCTAAATTCTTTTAGGCGAATGTCTAAGTTTCATAGGGGAAAGTCAAAGTTTCTTCTTAAGTCTTCCAGGCTTTCATTGTTTTCAGATCAGCATAATCTGCATTCTGAAATGGCACATCTTGGGCGCAACCCGCCTTTGCTCCTACAGAGCAATTGATACATTTCACTTTTTCATGATTGATGTTAGTGTGATATGGAATAATAACCTTCAATAGGTTAGGAGAAAACTATTGAAACAGATATAATTGACAATATATTTATAAACATAAAATAAAAATAACTCAACCAGTTTTTAAAGAGACTAATAACCATTTAAGAAAATAGGAAACATACAAAGAAATAAAGTTTATATGGTTAATAAATTTAGAAGAAAAATGCAACTGTAAATAATAATAAGATGCCATTTCATATGCATCAGATTAAGAAAAGCAAGTCACACCAAGTGCTAATAAGAATACAGGGAATGAACCCTCTCAAATAGTATATAAAAATGTGCAAGATGATAGAAATATTTCGGAGAGAAATTTAACAATATGAAGTAAAGGTGAAAGTATGCATAAACCTGAGTAAAGCAATTCTGTTTCTTTGTATATATTATATTATAGGATATTTCCAACATCACAACAAGATGGAACTTCAAAGAAAGGAAAAACGATGGCATTACATTATAAAGAAATGAGGCTCCTCGTAACTGGAGGCAGCCCACCTCCATAAAAATGTTCCACTCCTACTCCCACTCCCAATCCTAACCCCCTCACTCCTACTCTCACCCCACTCCCACCCCACCCCACTTCCAGCTGCCATTAGGACTGAGGAGATCAATAGCTCAGCGTATCTGTAACTCATTTATTATCACAAAAGGCATATTATAACAGGATAGCAGGTCAATTAGGATACTAATGCAGAAAATCTCTTGTGGTTTTTTTTCTGCTTTTAATTGTCTTTATTTCATGAAAACTAAATATGTCTCTCATTTATTCATGAGAGACATAGAGAGAGAAAGACAGACTTGGGTAGAAGGAGAAGCAGCCTCCTTGGGGGGGGCGGGGCGCGGGGCGGGGGAGCTTGATGCAGGACTCCATCCTAGGACTATGGGATCACACCCTGAGCCCAAGGCAGACACTCAACCACTGAGACACCCAGGTGTCCCAGAAAACCTCTTGTAAAAGGAAACAGAAAAAGGATGTTCTTTATCTGTGATAGCAAAAGTTAAAATATTCACATGAAAATTTTTTTAAATTGCATTACATTAAAAAGATAGAATACTATTTCACAGATAAAATATAGAGCTAGATTATGCAAAATACTGCATGAGAAAGTTGTAGAGTAAGTCTTCTATGTTTAAACATGCATATAAAGTCAGACAATACATTTTGATAACTTATTCATAATTATTAAAGAAACAAAGTGTGTGAGAAGAATATATGCTAAATTTACATCATCAATTGAGTCTCAAGTGAGAATGAGGACTGTGGCCTTCTGGTATTTAATGGATGGAAGGCAGAGATGATGGAGTTCTACAGAATGAGAAACCATAAAAATCTCTTGATTATCTAGGCCAAAATTGAAATATGAAACAAAGTATATTAGCTTTAGATGCCTTTTTTCATGATAATGCTGCAGAACAAAGCAACCCAAAACTTAATGGTTTATGTGGTAGGCAGAATAATGCCCCCAGACCCTTCAAAATCTTCCAAGTCCTAATACCTGGAATCTGTTAGGTTACATGGCAAGGGGCAATTAAGGTTATAAGTGATATTAAGTTTGGTCTTGGACTCTGGAGCCCATTCTCTTCACCAAGCCTCCATCACCTCTCCCTCCATGTGGACAGCCTAGAACTGGCACAGTGACAAGACTTGGCCTCTAGCCTTCAAGAGTCAAACACTAATGGGGTGAATGGATGCAGAAAT
Organism: Vulpes lagopus; assembly: GCF_018345385.1. Taxonomy (NCBI): domain Eukaryota; kingdom Metazoa; phylum Chordata; class Mammalia; order Carnivora; family Canidae; genus Vulpes; species Vulpes lagopus. The sequence continues at coordinate 20,730,025 of NC_054838.1, forward strand.
GAGCAACTATAATTATGTTGGTGAGAAAGAAGAGGAGAAAAAGTAGACAAGGAAATAAGGAGTGAGGAGGAGGAGAAAGAAAATGGAAGAAGGCAAGGGGAAGCTGACGAGAAGGAGAAGAAGTTATAAATGGCCATGAAGATAAGATAAGGCCATGAAGCCGATGCTATGCCAACCCCATCTAACCTAGTGGATGAGACCTGTCCAGTTTCACTGCCTTATCTTCATAAGACAAGAAGACCTTTGACACAACTTCCAAGTCTAGCATGAGGATCACATGAGTGAACCCCTGTGTGGTGCTCAGAGCTCATATTAGGACCACAATTACCAGGGAAGAGTAGGCTAGTGAAGGTGGATGGAGCCTTGAAGCAATAGTTATTTGAAAAACAAAAACAAAAAACAAAAAACAACCCAACTGTATAGTCTAGGTGCAGCCAACAAAGCACCGTCCAGATGGCAGAAGCACCCAGGAAACAAAACACCAAGCAAACAACATCTCAGCCCAGGGGGTATGGATGGATGTGTTAGGAGAGTGAGGTTCACAGAGATTCCAAGAGACACAAAGGCACTGTAGCTAGAAACCTAAGACACATGTGGGTTCTAAGGGGACAGATGTCTTCAAGTACCTAAATCCATGGGGACTAACAGTTTTCCTTTCCTTTCTTAAGTGAAAACCTCTTTCTTATCACAGAGAATCCTGGGTTGTTTTTGTTTTTAATTTCAAATTGGAATTACAAGCCTATAAAACCCCATAACTCTATATGCTTCTTGCTCCTTTACCTCTGCCTGGAGTACATGGTATGGTTTAATGAAAAACTGAATTAAATGTATTAAATAAAAACAATAAAATATAAAATAAAAAAGTGATATTAAATTTGGTCAACAGGGATCCCTGGGTGGCGCAGCAGTTCAGCGCCTGCCTTCGGCCCAGGGCGCGATCCTGGAGACCCGGGATCGAGTCCCGCAGGGAGCCTGCTTCTCCCTCTGCCTGTGCCTCTGCCTCTCTCTCTCTCTCTCTCTCTCTCTCTCTCTGTGACTATCATGAATAAATAAATAAAAATCTTTAAAAAAAAAATTTGGTCAACAGCTGACCTTGAGATGAGGAGATTATTCTGGATTATTCAAGTGGGCTCAATGTAATCAAAAGGGTCTTTTTATAAGTGAAAGAAAAGCCAAAGAGAGAGACTCAGAAAGATTGTAGGATTACAAGGACCTGCTCTTACTGGCTTTGAAGATGGAGAAAGAAGGTTAAAAGCCAAGAAATGAGAGTAACCTCTAGGATCTGGAGAAATCAAGGAAACAGATTCTTGCCTAGATTTTCCAGAAGGAACATAGCCCTGATGGCATCTTGATTTTCACCCACTGAGATCCTTTTGGACACCTGACCACTTGAATTGTAAAGTAATAGATTTGTGTTGTCTTGAGCCTATAAGTGTTTGATAACTTGGTACAAGTTATAGCAGTAGGAAACTAATACAGTTTAAAGCAACATGAATTTTGTTTCACTTCTAAAGTTAGGCAGATTCTAAACTGGGCACAGCTGGATGGTTCTGTACATTAGGCAGGTTATATTAGCTTGGTTTTAAGAATCAAACTGAATTCATGGGAAGTCATGACAACTCCAAGTGTTTTCATCCTAGAACCCAGGCTGAGATAGAAGCCCCCTGGGGCATGCTTTTCTCAGAATAGATCCCTAGCACACAAAGAGCCATGCTCAACAACACAAACACAAAATTTCAATTTCTCTGAGAAGTAATTGAAAATTGCTTCTACTTCAATTTATTTAGGACTTTACCTAGAACTGATTTTATTGATGGCAATAAAGCATGTTGTATTTGAGTGCCTTACACCACTGACTGCTATCCATCTATATTTGCAACCAAAGGGAAACAAAATTCGTCACTCCAAAATATGCCTCTTTGTCCTAGGAATTACTTTAGCTTGATAATTCAGACAGAAGATAAGCTCTGAAAACTGAATAGAAGTTAGCCTCTTGTAAGAGACTTATGTACTTGTAAGGGAAATATTTGTTTTAGGGTCTCCCTCTCTGTTCCAGGAAGAGAAGGAAGAGCCTATTTCACTGGACATTCTTATCAGTAGAGAAAAAAATGTTTTAAATCTCCATTAAAAACTTTAACTTTCTTGGGGCATATGGTTGGCTCAGTTAGTAGAGCAGGTGATCTTTATGTCTCAATGTCATAAGTTTGAGCCCCATATTGGGTGCAAAGTTTACCTAAAAAAAAAGAAAAGAAAACACCAAAAAAACCTTACTCTTGTTTACTGTGCTTTTGCTAATATTCTCCCATAATTGCTTCTTCTCTCCTCTGACCACCCACGAACAACCTCTTTTGTCTTTAGCTAGAGATATTATCTAAGACGGTGGGTGGTTTAGGTCATTTCAGGGAATTAATCAGTTTCTTCAGTCTCTCCCATGTATACAGGAGATATACATGTTATCAAACTTCTGTTTTCCTCCTGTAATTCTTTTTGTTTCAGGGGTGTATTCAGCCAAGAACCTAGTAGTGTGAAGGGAAAATTATTTTTCTTCCCCATGAAACACTAATTTTGAACTTCATTAGATTTCTATTTCTTGTCATTCCTGAATATTTATATTAGAAGACATTTGTCCTTATTACATACATGTATTATACATACTTGTGTGTATTATACATACACTTATCACTTATATGTATGTATCACATAATATATGTACAATTGTTTACATCTATTGCAAAGTATTTTTATCCTTTGTATTACAATTGGGATATTATATAGATTTTAGATCTATTAGGAAGATTATTCATATAATTTCATAATTAAGAATTGTGTAAGGACATGCTTGGTTTGAGAGGGATACAACAACTACCCTAGAGTAAAACACACATTAATACAAATAGGGCAACATCTTCTCCATACCTTCAAGATTTCCACCAAGAATTACACCCTGCCTGCATCATCTCAAAATAGAAAACAATATTACCTTGCATCTTTATCAAAGAGGAAAATAGTTTAACTGCAGAATCCACTTTCTAAGGAATCTTTAGCTTCTTAGAGTAAAGGCATTACCAAAAACTGTTCTTATTTTGACAGAAGTCGGAAGAAACACAACTTAATAAATGTGAAGACTTATATTTTTAAAATGTTAATCTTGAGAGCTTGCTCAGAATCTGCGATCAGTTGCAACTAACCACAAGTGTGTTATCAGATAAAATTTGTAAATATTCTCCATGTGCAGTTCCTGGAACACAACTGACCATACATTAACCCAGTGCTTCTCAAGATGAAGTCCTCAGAACAGTAGTATCAACATCACCTAGGGACTTGATAGACATGCAAATTACTGGGTCCTACCCCAGACCCACTGAACAGAAATACTGGGGATGAAGCTCAACAATCTGGTGCGTGTGTGTGTGTGTGTGTGTGTGTGTGTGTGTGTGTGTTTAAGGTTTTATTTATTTATTTAAGAGAGAGAGAGAAAGAGTGCATAAGCACGGGGAGGGGCTGAGGGACAAGCAGACTCTGCTGAGCAGGGAGCCTGACATGGGGCTTTATTCCAGGGCCCTGAGGTCATGACCTGAACTGAAGTCAGATGAAGTCAGATGCTTAACCAACTGAGCCACCTAGACATACCCAACCTGTGTTTTTAAAAGCCCTTTGGAAATTTGAGAACCACGGCTATATTCTTCCAGCAGTAGAGAAAGTCATTACAGAGGCATTTGAGTACCAAAATGCTTATCTTTGTGTCTTCTAAAGTTAGTGTCCATTTAAAGAATTCTATTCTCTTTTTGATAGGAAATTAACGTTTGCTAAATCAGCACTTGTGCACCTATTATAATGACACAGAGGTACCTGAATTTCCTCAAAAGAGGTATTGTTTTGCATGAGGATTATAAACTATCATCTATTTGAAAGACAACTTTATTCAGAAACCCCTATGTGAAGGGTTAAAGCTCTTTCTATAGGCATCCACCAAACAGAGGGAAGTCACATAACACCATCATTATGTGAAAACTGGGAGTGGTCACAATTGTCCCTTTTCCTCTGAGAACTGCTTTTCAGGTACTGTTGTTGAGTACTGGGCCCAATGGGATCTCCTAATGAACTGTTTCTTTTACCTTTCATTTTTATGTGGCTCCTGGAGAATCGTAGTTGTGCCCAGAGGTCTTGGGTGATGAAATATTAGAGTTCAAAATTTACCTCATATAGTGTGAGAGTTTTGGTCCCCTGCAACAAAAAGCTTGTTCAGTTGTGTCCTGGGAATAATTTCAAGAGGAGAGCCAGGGTGGACAGGAAGTCCCTTCCCAGGAGCTAAGATCAGCTCAGCAAAAAAAGGAAAAATAGTGTGCCATTAAACATGAAATAGGCAGATGCAAGTTGTGACTTAGAATAATTAGGCTCTGGTTATCAGAAGAGAAGAGGGGTAAGAAGAATATAGTAGAACATTTCTAGGTAAGTTCTGATTTTAATCATTAAAACTACCCCTACATCTTCTTTCAATTAGAGTATTTTCCCCAAATGCCCTCTATCTGTAGCCCTCACTAATTCTATTTAACTGGCATTAATTTTCCAGCTGCAACCTCTATCCCAGATACCTAAAAATACTGCCCTGCTTCTGAAAATTGTGCAAGTTTACAGAGGATGTAAGGGGTGAAGGACTAAATATTCAAGAATAAAAAGGTTTTGAAATAATGTAGAAACACTGTCAGATATGAGTTGATTTACAAAACCTGGGTAATAGGGCAGCCCTGATGGCCCAGCAGTTTAGCGCTACCTTCAGCCCAGGGTGTGATCCTGGGGACCCGGGATCGAGTCCCACATTGGGCTCCCTGAATGGAGCCTGCTTCTCCCTCTGCCTGTGTCTCTGCCTCTCTCTGTCTCTGTGTCTCTGATGAATAAATAAATAAAAATCTTTAATTTTTTTTATTTATTTATGAGAGTCTTACAGAGAGAGAGAGAGAGAGAGAGAGAAAGAGAGAGGCAGAGACACAGGCAGAGGGAGAAGCAGGCTCCATGCACCGGGAGCCCGATGTGGGATTCGATCCCGGGTCTCCAGGATCGCACCCTGGGCCAAAGGCAGGCGCCAAACCACTATGCCACCCAGGGATCCCTAAAAATCTTAAAAAAAAAAAAACCTGGGTAATAGTGGGTACTAAATAAATGCGAGTTAAATGAAGAGTTGCCTAAAGAAAGGAAATTTAGTTGTGCTATGAAATAGAACACAGATATGAGCAGAGCCACAATGTGCACAAGAACAGAGAAGTGAGGATAAGAGTTTGCCAAGAAAAGAAGAAAGGAATATGGAAATCATTTTATACAAAAGGAACTGTTAGTCATGTCTCCAGAATTCCATGTACTTGACATCAAGATCACACTGAAATTCTCACTATTACTTAAATATACCTAAGTTTTCTAAATATTGGTAATTTTTAAACTCCTGAGATATTTCTAATATGAACCTAGGACTCTGAGCCAGTCATCTATGAAGTATGAAGAGAGGGAGAAAAAGAAAAACGGCCTACATTTTGTTCAGGGAGACTAAAAATAGAAGTCAATTAAAATAGCTGTTGATAAAATAGACATTTATTAAAAATAGAAGTTGATAATAATAGAAGTATGATTAAAAATAGAAGTTCCAGTGAAAAGGATTATAAGGGAAAGGAAGGAAAATGAGTGGGAAAATTTAGAGAGAATGACAAAGCATGAGAGATTCCTAACTCTAGGAAATGAAAAAAGGGTAGTGGAAGGGGAGTGGGGGGGAGGGCGGGTGTCGGATGGTATAACTGGGTGACCGGCACTGAGGAAGACACTTGATGAGATTAGCACTGGGTGTTATGCTATATGTTGGCAAATCAAACTTCAATTAAAAAATAAAATAAAAATAGAAGTTGAAGAAGAGTTTTTTTCTTCACAGATGCACATAAAGGTAGGGAGTGAGTGATACGAAGGCGTGTGGGGAGATGAAACAGCAAGAGGAAACACCAAAAGGCAAGAACAAACTTAGGATTTTTTAGGAAGAACCAAATGATCAAGTGAGGCAGGGGAGGGAGTGATAGAAGCTTGGAGCTGAAGAGATGAGATGAGGCCAAAGGACACTTTGTGTATCATGAGTGCCATGAGTATTCATGATCGGACTACTTTAGAGTGCCTTGTACATCATGGCAAAGACTTTTGATTTTATTCCTCATATAATAGGAAGCTATTGAGGATTGTAATATCATGTTGTGTTTTTAAAGATAATAGATATTTCCCATAGATAATACTCTACGGGCAATAAACAATATGTAGTTTGTGAAAGAGAAGCAGAAGGATCAGTGAGGAGATTATTTTAGTGATCCAAGTGAAAACAAAATGTGTATTGGCTAGAATGGTGGTGGTATAAATGAGAATAGTCAGAAGTCTCACTAGAAAAAGGAAAGTCAATTGACAAAAGGGGTAGAATAATTGCAGGAATAAATTGTATTCAGTTAGGATTAGATAACTACATGAAAAGCAAAGGAAATCTTTAACGAATAATTGTATAAAAACAAGAGTAATAATAATGAACTCGAATTTTAGGAATGGAACCAGAATAAGGCAGGTCTATTGTTTTTTAAATCATGCATATAATATTTAGTATAAGCAGTTTTTTTTAAAGGATTTTACTTATTTATTTATTTAGTGAATGGGAGGAGGGGATGAGAGAAAGAGAGAGAGAGAGAGAGAATTTCAAATAGACTCCATACTGAGCATAGAGCGCCACTCAGGGCTCAGTCTCACCATCCCTGAGATCACGACCTGATCCTAAATCAGGAGTTGGATGCTTAACTTACTAAGCCACCCAGGCACTACAAGTATAAGCATATTTAATTATGTCCCTACTACATTTAGGCAAAACTGGGATCCTGGTGTGTGATAAAGACTTAAGTGGAGAATTTTAAGCATTTTAATAATCCTTTAGATAACCTGAGACATATATTTCTAGAATCATTATAAAAAGGAGTACCTCAAATATCCAGAAATTCCCCCCGAATTGTGTAATAAAAGTGGTATCCTGCAATAGCATTAATCAGTAACATCACACAATTCTCAGGTATGTTCCCTACAGTGAGCTTCTAAGAAGCCCCTAGCATTATGACTAGAGAAATGTCTTTATTTTCATCTTAAGCTCTTCTCCTTGTGTTGTACAGGATCTACAGACCCTCTTCAACAAACCCCATCTGGGATGCTTCTCTCTTGTATCTTCACAGGCAGGAGCGCAAAGTCCCTTTAAAGTGCACCCTGAATGGAATGTCTGGGTGGCCCAATCCGTTAACTGTCAGAGTCTTGGTTGTGGTTCAGGCCATAATCTCAGGGTTATGAATTTTAGTCCTGTGTCAGGTTCTGTACAGGTTCTGGACCCTGCTTAAAATGCTCTCTCTCCCTCCCCTCTGCTCCTCTCCTTCTGTAAAAAAAAAAAAAAAAAAAAAAAAAAGTGCACCTTGTATGACTACTTTCCAAGGAGAATTATTCTATCTAGTATATTTTACAAAATGCTAGTGACAGTGTTAACCTCATTTGGACAAAAATTCTTCTATTTGTGTTATTGATCCTGATTTCCTTCCTGCCCCCATATACACTCTTAAAAAGATTAGCTTCCTTTTAGATGCCTAAGTTTAATACAAATTTCCACCACAATGCAAACATATGCACACATATTTCATATAGGAATCACTAATCATCTCCATGACTTCAACAGCTCAAGGGACTTTAAATATTATTTTATATAATGTTAAGTTCCCTAAAATATAAGACTATGAGCAGAGGCTATAGGCACAAATTGGATATACATAACCTAAAAAATAGATGAAATGGACAACATGTGAGAAATGAAAAAATAGATAAAATACAGGCAGGTATTTGTGGAAGATGTTCTTTCTTTATTGCGTACAGGTCTTTGGAAATAAAGATAAATCCTGCTAATTCATGATAGGAACTGAAGAATGAAAGAGACAGTGAGCTCTAATTTGAAGTAAATGCCTCATGATTAAAGGCAATTCAATCTATTAATGAATGAGGGTCAGTTGTAAATGAAAGACAAATGCACAATTCATGCAAAAAACTCAAAGGACTGTTCATCTAGTACATAAATACTTGAGAGCTAGTCAGAAGCAGCCATCTGATGGCGTCCTTATTTGGATAATATTTCCTTAATATATTATCTGAAAAGCAGAGGACCCCAGAAGGAGAAACATTTTCATGACCAGAGAGTAGATCTCTGAAAGAGGGACAGCATGTAAAAGCAAAGAAACTCAAAGGAAATTTGCCCCAATAGCTCAGCCCTCCTGCAACAAGGGGTAAGTAAGTCTATTTCTTATTTAATTGAGAAGCTTCCCAAGAAGAAGACCATGGATCTTATATCAGATTCTTTCATCCTTTAATCAAAGATAAGAATATTTTCTTCTATTCTAAAGAAGAACTTTTTTTAAATTCATTTTTATTGGTGTTCATTTACCAACATACAGAAAAACACCCAGTGCTCATCCCGTCAAGTGTCCACCTCAGTGCCCGTCACACATTCCCCTCCAACACCCGCCCTCCTCCCCTTCCACCACCCCTAGTTCGTTTCCCCGAGTTAGGAGTCTTTATGTTCTGTCTCCCTTCCTGATATTTCCCAACATTTCTTCTCCCTTCCTTTATATTCCCTTTCACTATTATTCATGTTCCCCAAATGAATAAGAACATACACTGTTTGTCCTTCTCCGATTGACTTATTTCACTCAGCATAATACCCTCCAGTTCCATCCACGTCGAAGCAAATGGTGGGTATTTGTCGTTTCTAATTGCTGAGTAATATTCCATTGTATACATAAACCACATCTTCTTTATCCATTCATCTTTCGATGGACACCGAGGCTCCTTCCACAGTTTGGCTATTGTGGACATTGCTGATAGAAACATCGGGGTGCAGGTGTCCCGACGTTTCATTGCATCTGAATCTTTGGGGTAAATCCCCAACAGTGCAATTGCTGGGTCGTAGGGCAGGTCTATTTTTAACTCTTTGAGGAACCTCCACACAGTTTTCCAGAGTGGCTGCACCAGTTCACATTCCCACCAACTGTGTAAGAGGGTTCCCTTTTCTCTGCATCCTCTCCAACATTTGTGGTTTCCTGCCTTGTTAATTTTCCCCATTCTCACTGGTGTGAGGTGGTATCTCATTGTGGTTTTGATTTGTATCTCCCTGATGGCCAGTGATGCAGAGCATTTTCTCATGTGCATGTTGGCCATGTCCATGTCTTCCTCTGTGAGATTTCTCTTCATGTCTTTTGCCCATTTCATGATTGGATTGTTTGTTTCTTTGGTGTTGAGTTTAATAAGTTCTTTATAGATTTTGGAAACTAGCCCTTTATCTGATATGTCATTTGCAAATATCTTCTCCCATTCTGTAGGTTGTCTTTTAGTTTTGTTGACTGTATCCTTTGCTGTGAAAAAGCTTCTTATCTTGATGAAGTCCCAATAGTTCATTTTTGCTTTTGTTTCTTTTGCCTTTGTGGATGTATCTTGCAAGAAGTTACTGTGGCCGAGCTCAAAGAGGGTGTTGCCTGTGTTCTCTTCTATGATTTTGATGGACTCTTGTCTCACATTTAGATCTCTCATCCATTTTGAGTTTATCTTTGTGTATGGTGAAAGAGAGTGGTCCAGTTTCATTCTTCTGCATGTGGATGTCCAATTGTCCCAGCACTATTTATTGAAGAGACTGTCTTTCTTCCAGTGGATAGTCTTTCCTGCTTTGCCTAATATTAGTTGACCATAAAGTTGAGGGTCCACTTCTGGGTTCTCTATTCTGTTCCATTGATCTATGTGTCTGTTTTTGTGCCAGTACCACACTGTCTTGATGACCACAGCTTTGTAGTACAACCTGAAATCTGGCATTGTGATGCCCCCAGCTATGGTTTTCTTTTTTGAAATTCCCCTGGCTATTCGGGTTCTTTTCTGATTCCACACAAATCTTAAAATAATTTGTTCTAACTCTCTGAAGAAAGTCCATGGTATTTTGATAGGGATTGCATTAAACGTATAAATTGCCCTGGGTAACATTGACATTTTTACAATATTAATTCTGCCAATCCATGAGCATGGAATATTTTTCCATCTCTTTGTGTCTTCCTCAATTTCTTTCAGAAGTGTTCTGTAGTTTTTAGGGTATAGATCTTTTACCTCTTTGGTTAGGTTTATTCCTAGGTATCTTATGCTTTTGGGTGCAATTGTAAATGGGATTGACTCCTTAATTTCTCTTTCTTCAGTCTCATTGTTAGTGTATAGAAATGCCATTGATTTCTGGGCATTGATTTTGTATCCTGCTACGCTACCAAATTGCTGTATGTGTTCTAGCAATCTTGGGGTGGAGGCTTTTGGGTTTTCTATGTAGAGTATCATGTCATCGGCGAAGAGGGAGAGTTTGACTTCTTCTTTGCCAATTTGAATGCCTTTAATGTCTTTTTGTTGTCTGATTGCTGAGGCGAGGACTTCCAGAACTATGTTGAACAGCAGTGGTGAGAGTGGACATCCCTGTCTTGTTCCTGATCTTAGGGGAAAGGCTCCCAGTGCTTCCCCATTGAGAATGATATTTGCTGTGGGCTTTTCGTAAATGGCCTTTAAGATGTCGAGGAAAGTTCCCTCTATCCCAACACTCTGAAGGGTTTTGATCAGGAATGGATGCTGTATTTTGTCAAATGCTTTCTCTGCATCTAATGAGAGGATCATATGGTTCTTGGTTTTTCTCTTGCTGATATGATGAATCACATTGATGGTTTTACGAGTGTTGAACCAGCCTTGTGTCCCAGGGATAAATCCTACTTGGTCATGGTGAATAATTTTCTTAATGTGTTGTTGGATCCTATTGGCTAGTATCTTGTTGAGAATTTTTGCATCCATGTTCATCAGGGATATTGGTCTGTAATTCTCCTTTTTGGTGGGGTCTTTGTCTGGTTTTGGAATTAAGGTGATGCTGGCCTCATAGAACGAATTTGGAAGTACTCCATCTCTTTCTATCTTTCCAAACAGCTTTAGTAGAATAGGTATGATTTCTTCTTTAAACGTTTGATAGAATTCCCCTGGGAAGCCATCTGGCCTTGGACTCTTGTGTCTTGGGAGGTTTTTGATGACTGCTTCAATTTCCTCCCTGGTTATTGGCCTGTTCAGGTTTTCTATTTCTTCCTGCTCCAGTTTTGGTAGTTTGTGGCTTTCCAGGAATGCGTCCATTTCTTCTAGATTTCCTAATTTATTGGCGTACAGGTGTTCATAATATGTTTTTAAAATCGTTTGTATTTCCTTGGTGTTGGTAGTGATCTCTCCTTTCTCATTCATGATTTTATTAATTTGAGTCTTCTCTCTCTTCTTTTTAATAAGGTTGGCTAATGGTTTATCTATCTTATTAATTCTTTCAAAGAACCAACTCCTGGTTCTGTTGATCTGTTCCACAGTTCTTTTGGTCTCGATATCATTGAGTTCTGCTCGAATTTTAATTAACTGTCTTCTTCTGCTGGGGGTGGGTCTATTTGTTGCTTTTTCTCTAGTTCCTTTATGTGTAAGGTGAGCTTTTGAATTTGAGATCTTTCCAGTTTTTGAATGGATGCTTGTATTGCGATGTATTTCCCCCTCAGGACTGCTTTTGCTGCATCCCAAAGATTTTGAACAGTTGTATATTCATTCTCATTAGTTTCCATGAATCTTTTTAATTCTTCCTTAATTTCCTGGTTGACCTTTTCATCTTTTAGCAGGATGGTCCTTAACCTCCACGTGTTTGTGGTCCTTCCAAACTTCTTGTTGTGATTAAGTTCTAATTTCAAGGCATTATGGTCTGAGAATATACAGGGGACTATCCCGATCTTTTGGTATCGGTTCAGACCCGATTTGTGACCCAGTATGTGGTCTATTCTGGAGAAAGTTCCATGTGCACTTGAGAAGAATGTGTATTCAGTTGAGTTTGGATGTAAAGTTCTGTAGATATCTGTGAAATCCATCTGGTCCAGTGTATCATTTAAAGCTCTCGTTTCTTTGGAGATGTTGTGCTTAGAAGACCTAACTAGTATAGAGAGAGCTAGATTGAAGTCACCAAGTATAAGTGTATTATTATCAAAGTATTTCTTCAGTTTGGTTATTAATTGGTTTAAATATTTGGCAGCTCCCACATTCGGGGCATATATATTGAGGATTGTTAAGTCCTCTTGTTGGATAGATCCTTTGAGTGTGAGATAGTGTCCCTCTTCATCTCTCACTATAGTCTTTGGGGTAAATTTTAATTTATCTGATATAAGGATGGCAACCCCTGCTTTCTTTTGAGGACCATTTGAATGGTAAATGGTTCTCCAACCTTTTATTTTCAGGTTGTAGGTGTCCTTCTGTCTAAAATGAGTCTCTTGTAGACAGCAAATAGATGGGTCCTGCTTTTTTATCCAGTCTGAAACCCTGCGCCTTTTGATGGGGTCATTAAGTCCGTTCAGGTTCAGAGTTACTATTGATAGATATGAGTTTAGTGTCATCATATCTATTCAGTCCTTGTTTTTGTGGATTGTTCCACTGAACTTCTTCTTAAAGGGGAATTTTAAGAGTCCCCCTTAAAATTTCTTGCAGAGCTGGTTTGGAGGTTACATATTCTTTCAGTTCCTGCCTGTCTTGGAAGCTCTTTATCTCTCCTTCCATTTTGAATGAAAGCCTTGCTGGATATAGTATTCTTGGTTGCATGTTCTTTTCATTTAGGACCCTGAAGATATCCTGCCAGCCCTTTCTGGCCTGCCAGGTCTCTGTGGAGAGGTCTGCTGTTACCCTAATATTCCTCCCCATAAAAGTCAGGGACTTTTTTTCTCTTGCTGCTTTAAGGATCTTCTCCTTATCTTTGGAATTTGCAAGCTTCACTATTAAATGTTGAGGTGTTGAACGGTTTTTGTTGATTTTAGGGGGGGATCTCTCTATTTCTTGGATCTGAATGCCTGTTTCCCTTCCCAGATTAGGAAAGTTTTCAGCTAGGATTTGTTCAAATACTTATTCTGGCCCTCTGTCCCTTTTGGCGCCCTCGGGAACCCCAATTAGAGGTAGGTTTTCCTTCCTCAGGCTGTCATTTATTTCCCTTAATCTATCCTCATGGTCTTTTAATTGCTTGTCTCTTTTTTCCTCAGTTTCCCTCTTTGCCATCAACTTGTCTTCTATGTCACTCACTCGTTCTTCCACCTCGTTAAGCCTCATCATTAGGACTTCTAACTTGGATTGCATCTCATTTAATTGATTTTTAATTTCTGCCTGATTGGATCTAAATTCTGCAGTCATGAAGTCTCTTGAGTCCTTTATGGTTTTTTCTAGAGCCACCAGTAGCTGTATAATAGTGCTTCTGAATTGGCTTTCTGACATTGAATTGTAATCCAGATTTTGTAACTCTGTGGGAGAGAGGACGGTTTCTGATTCTTTTTTTTGAGGTGAGGTTTTCCTTCTAGTCATTTTGCTCAGTGCAGAGTGGCCAAAAACAAGTTGTATTGGGAAAAGGAGAAAAAGAGAGTGAAGGAAAGAAAAGAGAAAAAGAAAAAAGAGAAAGAAAAAAAAGGGGGAAAAAGAGAAGAAAAAGAGAAAGAAAAAGAAAGAAAGGAGAAAAAGAAAGGGGGGTGGGGTCGGGGAAGCAATCAGAAATCAAGTAGAAAGAAAGAAAAAAAAGCACAAAACAAAACAAAAACAAAACAAAAACAAAAACAAAAACAACACGGGGGAGCATTTTCCGATTCTGTATACTTTAAGTCCCTTGACTTCCCCTGGACCTGGTCCGTCTCCTTGGTCTTCTGGGGGAGGGGCCTGCTGTACTGGTTCTCAGGTGTGAGCACTTGGGGGAGCTGCTCTGCCCCTGCCTGGTGCAGGGCTCAGTGGGGGTGTTTACCCCGTGAGGCCCCGGGAGGAAGCCACAGTGGCGGGGGCAGCTCTGGGACCCTGGAGTCAGCCCCCGCAGTAGCTCTGGGGCTCTCCGTCTGCAGGGCCTGGGGGCTCCGGGGCGGGGCCACTGATCTGCTCAGCTCCAGGCAGGAGCGTCCTCGCTGTCCTGGGCCCTCCCGGCCTCTGCCTGTCCCGGGGGAGGCCGGATCCTGGGCTGTGTCCCGGCGCCCTGCGCTGTTGCTCCGGGGCCTGCGCTGTTGGATTCGCGCTCCCGCCCCGCAGCCCCCTCCGCGGAGCCGCCGCCCGAGCCCCTCCGAGCTGCTCCGGGTCCCGCCGAGCGCTGCAGCCCTTAGGGTGCTCGGGGCGCTCTCCCGGGGCTCAGGTGCCTGTTAGTGTCCCAGGGAGCCCGAGGGCATCCCCGCCCTCCTGGGTCCTGCTCTAACTCCCTGCGGGCCCCTTTCCGCGGGGAAGGTTGGTGCAGCTCCTGCTCCTCCGGGACGGGGCTCTCCTGTCCTGGGGACACTCGCCCCGGCCTCAGCCCGGCTCCTCGTGGGGCCCCTCCCCCTTGGAGGCCTTTTGTGTCTTTATTTCTTTTTTCCCCGTCTTCCTACCTTGATAGAAGCGCGAACTCTTCTCACTGTAGCATTCCAGCTCGTCTCTCTTTAAATCTCAGGCCGAATTCGTAGATTTTCAGGATGATTGGATGGTTTTCTAGGTAATTTGTTGAGGACAGGTGATTTGGAGACCCTGCTCCTCCGCCATCGTGCCCCTCCCCCCCTAAAGAAGAAATTTTTTAGAAATTTTTCTTCTAAAATTGTTTGAAGTATAGAACTGCTGAACTGGGACAGGTAAGAGTAAAAGTCCACTACAAAATCCTCTATACAGAAAAGAATCCCAAAGCTCGGCTCACAAAATGTGAAAACAATATAGGTGCTTACAGATAGACTTGAACCCAGATTGTAGACTCTATGACCCCAGAAGTGTTTTATTTTTTTATCTCTCTCTAAGCCTTATCTCAGCAGGTTATTACAGGCCAAACTGGTATAAACCATCCACCACACATGTCTCACTGACAGGTGTCTAAACTTGCTTTAACAGCCTCCAACAGTTTCTACTATGCTAATCTTCAACCATTCCAGCTTCCTGACCTTCACATTGATGGGCATACCAGGCTTAGAGTCACAGCACTTGTGGTTATCTCTTCCTTTCTCCTTTATGTCTTTGGCTATTCTCATTGGCAATGGTGCTATTCTCTTTCTGGTGGCCACAGAGCCCACATTTCACAGTCCAATGTATCTTCTCCTGGCCTTGCTGATGGTGGCTGACCTCATATCTACTCTGGCTCTGTTGCCCAAGCTCCTCTGCCTCTTCTTGTTCAATAATCGGGACATAGCTGCCAATGCCTGCTTCACCCAGATGTTTTTCATCCATGGAACATCTGTGGTACGATCAGCCCTACTTGTGGCAATGGCCTTTGACTGTTTCGTGGCTGTGTGTGAGCCTTTACGCTACAACACAATTCTGAGTCATTCCTTAGTTGGACGCCTGGGACTGTTGGCTTTAGCCAAGGGTGTGATTCTTATCCTACCCATGCCTCTGCTACTTCAAAGATTGACATTCTGCCACATGATCATTCCTCATACCTACTGTGACCACATGGCTGTGGTGAAAATGGCTTGTGGCCATACAAGACCTAACTGTATCTATGGGCTCTTTGTGATTCTGCTTGTGATGGGACTTGATTTGCTGCTCATTGGTTTCTCTTGTGGCCTCATCTTGCAATCCGTGGTACGCCTCAACTCTCGAGATGCAACTTGCAAAGCCCTCAACACCTGTTCAGCCCACTTCTTTGTCACTCTTGTCACTTATGTGCCTGCACTCTTTTCATCTCTCACTCACTGCATAGGTCACAACGTCCCACCTCATGCTCATGTTCTCCTTGCCAATCTTTATCTTCTTCTACCCTCAGCACTCAACCCCATCATCTATGGCATAAAAATGAAGGAAATACGGCACAAGGTGGCCAAATGCCTTTGCAGAGGATCTGCATAGGCTGTGAGCATAGACAATGTACCCATGAGTAAACAAAGAGTGAGGACAACTGACAGGGCCTTTGTCCAATTGTCCGAGACCCAGTTGTATCTCTAAATGAGCTGTGAAACAAATAGATTCTGGAGGAGTATTTTGTGTGTGGTGGTTTCTTATGTTTTGGCTTGTTCTGTTTTGGCTTGAATGAAGAACCAATATGTTTGTGCTTTCATTAAGCTATGAACTAAAAAAGGAAGAGCCCAAGATGATTCTTTCTATGTCTATTTAACAAGAGCCCTCTTATGGCACAGGTCTTCTGATGACTTTTACATTTGTGTTCATGTTCATAAGCTACACACAAGATTTTTCTGTAAATTATCCAAGACTGTCTTTCCGTGTCTGATGGAAAGTTTATATTGCTTTCGTTTTCTATTTTCTATTTTTTAAATTCTGTATTGGTTTCTAAAAAATGTCTTAATACTGAAAGGAACCTACATACTCATTATCTTTGGATATCATCTTAACATGTAGTAACTCTTTAGGAAATTGATCTTTTCACCAGGAATTGTTTTTAATGCAATGGCAATGCAAAATGTGCACAATACCAATTGGATGATTGCAATGATGTGGATGCTTACAACAAAAATGAAGGAGCTTGAAGAAGACATATATACTCAGAACAGGGGGACTATTGAAATACATATCACAGAAGGTTACATTGCAACGGAAAACATGTGTCCAGATGACTAATTCAAAAGACTTCTGAGACCAGGAACTTTACCTTAAAAAAAAAGCATATGTTAACAGGAAGCTATCTGTTCCTCAAATGATATTTCATCCAGATCTTAATACCTCTGTCCCAGTTTTCAAAATTCCATGTTTTTCTACCAGGACCCTGATCTACACATAACAGACCTGCTTTAGATGAACGGTCCAACATCCCTGGAGTCCAGCTATTCTCATAATTAGGTCTCTAGCCCACCATTCAATTATGTCTGCCTTTCAATGATAAGTGATGAAGGTCTCTTTATATACTACTGATTCAGGTTCTGTGGTTCTCTCTAACAAGCTACTAAATGATTGTTAATGGCTCTGTTTGTCACCCTTCTATAGTACAACAAGACAAGTTACCAGTAACCAGTAAACTCCTGTGTTTGTAGGCACTTCTTTCATATTTTTCAAATGTCTGCATACTTCCACTTCATACAAAATTTCCTACCATTGATAAAATCTTTAGCAATTGAGCCACTTCCTCTTTCCAGGTACCACGTTTTCCCACTTACCAATAAGGAGAGCATCCTCTGCCTACCAGGTTGAAAGTGAGCTGGTCCCAATTTCCTGTCTTACCACATTTACTACTCTCAGTATAAGTAGTATTAGTCTAGGTCTTCTACAAAGTGGATTCCAAGATGGAATTTAACATGTAAGGATTTTATTAAAAGGAATATCTGTGTGACAGAAAATAAGGAAGAGAATAAGTGTAGATTGGGGAGCAATCAGTCCATGATATAAGTCTAACCTCAAGGTAAGAAGGAAGAAAAGACTGGGTAGAAGTATCTTAGATTGACATGCGAGGCAAAGTCAGTTGACCAAGGACCCTACCAAGTTGTCATACATCCTCTAGGAATGGTCTTGCTCAGCATCCCTGCCACATTCTGTCATTACTAGAGATAAGCCAATGGGAGGCATAATTTTGTTGCAAATACAATAATAGATTTAAAATTGTGAGAGTTACATCCTTCATTTGATTAGGCTGCTTTGTTGTAAAACTGGGAGGCACATTCAAATAACTGTTATAGGAAACTGAATAGAATTTGGAGGACAAGAGAAAAAATTCTGAGTAACAATTCTCCATACTCACATCCTCAATCTATGACTCCAGGGTTTCCCCTAAGGCAGGAGTCAACACTCTTTCTGTAAAATTTCAGATAATAATCATTTTTGTCTTCGTGAGTAAAATGGTCTCTGTCAGAACTAATCAACACTACCACTGTGGTGCAAAAGCAGTCATAGATAATATGTAAACAAATAGATCTGACTGTGTTATAATAAAACTGTATTTACAAAAACAGGTAACAAGTCAAATTTAGCCCATGGGTCATTGTTTCCCAAGCCCTGTTCTAAGACCCACACTGTTTATAAAAGGGAATATTGGAATCAATCCAACTGCCTACCAACAAAGGATTCCACAGTATGAGGATTTAAAAAAGAGATAAATCTCTGTGTAATATCATGGGTTGACATCATTATAGGCTAAATAATAAACTGCAAAATAATACATATAAAAATTCCATTTTTAGTAATAATGTTTGTAGAATTTTATTTACATAAGGATTGGTTTCAACAGATGCATGTGTTACTTAATTCAATAGTGTCCCCCAAAATTCCTGTTACCCAGAACTTCAGAATATAACCTTATTTGGAAATAAGCTCTTTTCAGATGTAATCAAATTAAGATAAGGTCATACGGATTAGAGTAGGACCTAATCTAGTGACTGAGGCCTTCATAAGAAGAAGGAAATATGGACACAGACAAACACAAAGGGAAGATGACGTGAAGAAATAGAAGGGAGAAAGCCACATGATGACAGAGGTAGAGGTTGTGATGTGTCCTCAAGCCAAGGAACACCAGGAATTGCCAGCACTCATCAGAAGCTAGGAAAGAGGCAAGGAAAGACTCTCCTCTTCAGTCTTCAGAGGGAATGTAGCCCTAATGACAGCTTGACATTGGACCTGTAGTCTCCAAAAGTGTGAGAGAGAGAAAATTGTTTTAAGAGATCTACTTTTTTTTGTTGTTTTTATTTAAATTCCAATTAGTTAACATACAGTGTAATAATAGTTTTGGGTATATGGTATAGTGACTCAACATTTCCATACAACACTATTTTATTTAATAGTGCTCATCACAACAAGTGCACTCTTTAATTCTCATTATCTATTTCACCCACCCCACTCCCCACCTCCCTTCTGGCAACCATCAGTTTGCTCTCTATAGTTGAGAGTCAGCTTCTTAGTTTGGCTCTCTGTCCATTTTTTCCCCTTTGCTCGTTTGTTTTGTTTCTTAAATTCCAAATATGAGTTAAATTATATTTGTCTTTTTCTGACTTATTTTGCTTAACATTATAATCCCTAGCTCCATCCACATTATTTCAAATAGCAAGATTTCATTTTTTATGGCTGATTAATATTCCTCTATCTAACTTTTCTTTCTTTCTTTCTTTCTTTCTTTCTTTCTTTCTTTCTTTCTTTCTTTCTTTCTTCTTTCTCTTTCTTTCTTTCTTTCTTTCTTTCTTTCTTTATTTATTTATTTCTTTTTCTTTCTTTTTCTTTATTCCTATCTATCACCTCTCCATCCATCTATCTATCTAATACATCTTCTTTATCCACTCATTATTCGATGGACACTTGGGCTGTTTCCATAGTTTGACTATTGTAGATAATGCTGCAATAAACACCAGGGGGCATGTATCCCTTTGAATTACTGTTTTTATTTTTTAAGTAAATATCTAGTAATGCAATGGCTGGATCATAGGGTAGTTCTATTTTTAACATTTTGAGAAATCCTCATGATGTTTTTCAGTGACTACACCAGTTTCCAAAGAAGACATTCATATGACCAACAGACACATGAAAAGATGCTCAACTGATAATCAGGAAAATACAAATCAAAACTATAATGAGATACCACCTCACAGCTGTCAGAATAGCTAAACTCAACCACACAAGAAGCAACAGGTGATGGCTAGGATGCAGAGAAAGGGGAACCCTCTTGCCCTATTGGTGCAAACTGGTGCAGTGGACTTAGTTTGTTTTTAGCCCTAAGAAACAAGTGTACATATGAACTATTACCAGTCATTAGCTAACTGGAATGTTTATATCTTTATATTTTAATGTTTATATTTAATGTCGTATATTTTGGTGATCAGGCAAAAAAAAGAGTTACAACAAGAAAGAAAAAATGCATATACCCTTTCCTCTAATACATTTTTACTTGAATAATATTTGTCATATTCAGGGGGGAAAATGGTCAGTATAACAAGGTGCTCATAAGACCTTTTTAAAAAACAAAGCCTGGAGACAAACATCTGTCCATCAGTAGGTGACTGTGGGAATAAATGTTGATTTCATATGAAGGAATGCTCAGGAGTCATAAAGAATCAAATAGTTCTATTTCGGCTGATAGGACACAGTTGCTAAGTAACTTTAAATAAACACATTTAAAAGTTTATAATGCACTCTCATGTAAATTATAAACATTAATTCAATTTTGCCCACAGTTTAATTTTTACTATAAATCTTTTTCTATAGCAATCATGTAGACACTTATGTTTAGATGCATTTTCTCAGGGTGCCTGCGTGGCTCAGCCAGTTAAATGTCTGCCTTAGGTTTAAGTCATGATCCCAGGGTCCTGCTCAACAGGAAGTCTGCTTCTCCATCTCTCGCTGCCCTTACCCCTCCACTCATGCCCACACTGTCTATCTTAAACAAACAAACAAACAAACAAACAAACAAACAAACAAATATTCTTTTTTTAAAAAGATGTACTTTCAGGGCACCTGGGTGGCTTAGTGGTTGAGCGTCTGCCTTTGGCTCAGGTCGTGAACTCAGGATCCTGTTATTGAGTCCCACGTTGGGCTACTTGCATGGAGCCTGCTTCTCCCTCTGCCTGTGTCTCTGCCTCTCCCTCTCTCTGTGACTCTCATGAATAAGTAAATAAAATATTTTAAGAAGATTGTATTTTCTTCACTTAGAAACTAACTAAAAACTAGAATATTCTACCATCAGATTTATAGTGATCCTCAACAACAGCATATATTCAGATATCAAAGACCCAATCATACTTTTTAGGATTCTGAGTTATCCAGAAAACAAAAACAACTATATTAGAATGGGCAAAAGTGTCTTAATGTTATTATGTTATTAATGCATTACTAAAAATAGTAAGTTTTAGAATATCTAAATATAGAATAATTGATTTTGCCCTTAATATTGCTTTTAAGCAAATGCAGAACATTCAAATAAAATGGGATGTAAGAGGATTTGATGCAAATTGAAATTATTAATTTTTCAACTGTTAACCATTGCTTAAACTTTCTCATCAAAATGTAGGCATGTTAGCTTGATAATCCAAAGTGGAACTTCCTGGGACACCTGAGTGGCTCAGTGGTTGAGCATCTGCCTTTGGCTCAGGGCGTGGTCCTGGAGTCCCGGGATCAAGTCCCACATCGGGCTCCATGGAGCCTGCTTCTCCCTCTGACTGTTTCTCTGCCTCTCTGTGTGTGTGTCTCATGAATAAATAAATAAAGTCTTAAAAATATTTTTAAAAAGTGGAACTTCCCTGAAATCAGGCCACCACTGAGACAGCTCTGCTGCATTTGACTGGTAACAATAGCCCCACAGTTCATAGCAAAATCTACTAAAATGTAATGGAATTTCCTTCTGTAGCAGCCAGTAGTTTTTTGCATGATCTGTTTGACTATATTTTCATTCTTCTGTATACTATTTGAGTTAATATTTAAATATTCAATTTCTGTCCTTTGTCCTGTATGCATTTGACAAAGTATCAAATCTATACTTTCTTCCATTGAACTATAATACAAACATGCTGAGAACTTCCTAATAATCCCCTAAATGATAACAGAATTTTTTTTTTTGCATTGAACTTTATATCTTAAATAAAAACTGTAAAGCAGTGTCAGTCAAAGCTGAAGTACTGACCACCGTAAAAAGAGATCCTCGGTTGGTGGCACATATTCAAAATATGAATCTCTTGGATTTATGTATGTATGTTTATATACATATACAGACAGAATTCAGTATTCACCTGTTTGATACAGTTACTGGCTTATAGGACTCCAAGATCAGAGAACATATTTGAAAAATAATCAGGCAAAATGCAATGAGACACCCAGTAGATTACTAGCTTTGGTTTGCTAATGTGAACTCAATACATCCAAGAAGTTGTAAAGATGCTAGCATCTTCTCAGGTGTATTGGCCTATTAAAACAGCCACGTGCTGGAAGTTTTAATAACAGAACTTCAAAGCAGTGGTCCTTTAAGAGGAGGCCAAAACACTCACCTCAATACCCCAATACCCATTTTAAACTCATAGTAAGTATGTTTGGAAAAAGCATATTCAGCCTCATAATATGGAATTTTGTGTCACACAAGCAGAAATGAACTATTTAAAAATGCAAACTAAAACAGCTCACAAAGGTATGTTTGACATTCAGAAAGAATAAATAATATCACCACGAGTCCCACAAATGCCTGCGCTCCCGCACACACATGGAAAACTTTCAGGAGAGGCTGGTAGTGGTGCTTTCACTTGTGGAGCATGAGCTCAACATGGCTCAAGTTCACAAACAAAGGAAAATTCAGAAAACATTACAGGAAAAGGAGCCCTGCAGCAAAAGAAGAAATGCAGTCTCTCAGAATTACAAGACCGTGAGGCAGGGACACGATGATCAAAGGAGGGCCACTGGCAGCTTCATTTGTCTCTATTTCTCACTTCTCTTCAGTCTGTTTTGCTACATTTGTGTTGAACAGAGACTGCACATGGATAGGAAAGTGTGATTTACCAAAGAAACAAAGTAGAAACAATTGTATTGAATGAATAATAGTAATTTTTTAAATTAATTTTTATTGGTGTTCAATTTACCAACATACAGAAAAACACCCAGTGCTCATCCCGTCAAGTGTCCACCTCAGTGCCCGTCACCCATTCCCCTCCAACACCCGCCCTCCTCCCCTTCCACCACCCCTAGTTCGTTTCCCAGAGTTAGGAGTCTTTATGTTCTGTCTCCCTTCCTGATATTTCCCAACATTTCTTTTCCCTTCCTTTATATTCCCTTTCACTATTATTTATATTCCCCAAATGAATGAGAACATACACTGTTTGTCCTTCTCTGATTGACTTATTTCACTCAGCATAATACCTTCCAGTTCCATCCACGTTGAAGCAAATGGTGGGTATTTGTCGTTTCTAATTGCTGAGTAATATTCCATTGTATACATAAACCACATGGTCTTTATCCATTCATCTTTCGATGGACACCGAGGCTCCTTCCACAGTTTGGCTATTGTGGCCATTGCTGATAGAAACATCAGGGTGCAGGTGTCCCGACGTTTCATTGCATCTGAATCTTTGGGGTAAATCCCCAACAGTGCAATTGCTGGGTCGTAGGGCAGGTCTATTTTTAACTCTTTGAGGAACCTCCACACAGTTTTCCAGAGTGGCTGCACCAGTTCACATTCCCACCAACAGTGTAAGAGGGTTCCCTTTTCTCTGCATCCTCTCCAACATTTGTGGTTTCCTGCCTTGTTAATGTTCCCCATTCTCATTGGTGTGAGGTGGTATCTCATTGTGGTTTTGATTTGTATTTCCCTGATGGCAAGTGATGCGGAGCATTTTCTCATGTGCATGTTGGCCATGTCCATGTCTTCCTCTGTGAGATTTCTCTTCATGTCTTTTGCCCATTTCATGATTGGATTGTTTGTTTCTTTGGTGTTGAGTTTAATAAGTTCTTTATAGATTTTGGAAACTAGCCCTTTATCTGATATGTCGTTTGCAAATATCAATAATAGTAATTTTTAAAATGCCCCCTTAGCTCGTGTCAAGGGGCAGGAAAGCTGACTTGTGATTAGCAACAACAGAAAAAGGAAATAAAAAAAAAAACAAAAAACAAAAACAAAACAACAACACACACACACACACAAAATAACAAAACAAAACAAAACAAAAAACCTCTCGCAAGTAAAATATCAAAGCTAAAGAAGCCTCTAGGAGTATGGATGGGAGAGTCATAATAGTGGGAAAGGAAACTATATCCAGATTCTTGTATTTATGCATGATCTTTATATTTATATAAAGATTTATGTGTATTTATATTTTAATGTATAAGGTAATTCTGAGTAGACATATCGAGTTTAAAGAGTTTACTTCAGAGACTGTCATTACTTAGAAGCCGAAAGACGATTTTGCATTGCATGTGTACCCTACTACACCCAATTGCCTTTCTGAATGCATGTTTTATTTAAACAGCAACTATGGAAACTGGAATAGCAAAGATAAATACCATTCTTATTTAATTCTGTGTGAAAAACAAAACGGAGAGAAAAATAAGGATTGAGGAGAATCATGCACATGTATGAAATAGGCTCTTTCTGGAGCTCTTTAAAATATATTTAAGGAATATTTTTAGAGAATACCAGCTAAGGTTACCTCAGTTGATTATAACTGTCGAAATTGAATTAATCATAATAAAGGTAGATAATTTTGTGGTAACAGCTTAAAGTTAAAATAACAATTCTGTTGGATGGGTTCAAGGAGGGAGCTCCTATTAATCTCAAAGCAAGTGCACAGGCCTCAGGTGAGGCCTCAGTCTTGTGGGCTGTTTCAGCAGGTAAACCACGTGCCACTGCCTAATGCCCTTGGTCACACTTGCTATTCAGCCACTGGTGTTGTGACCACCTCCAGGCAGGTGTGATTAGATAGTAGACATAAGGTGATACCTAGTACCTGGAGATCCTAGCCATGGGGCCTCCCTAACTCCATGGGATGGGACACCAGCCACCAGCAATCCTGTCATGTATACAACCATGAATTACAAAGATTGAGGACATGAGAGCCATAAGTCCCACAGAGGCATTTGGGTAAAATCCTCTCACAAGAGCCATAAGTCCCACAGAGGCATTTGGGTAAAATCCTCTCATCTCTTGAAGAGAACAATTCTGAAGTGCATTTCCTAAAGTGCTTCAGCTGTTTTTGACAGAGTTGGACACCAGTCTCCCCTAGTCCTGTGCAACTCGATAAAAAAAAAAAAAATCCCTGTATTGGCTTTTCTTTTTTCCAGTTTCACTCCCCTCTATTTGCACACCCACCCTTTGTGTCGCTTTTCTAAAAAACTGCCCATATGCAAGCTATGTCTTAGGCCCTGCTTTCTGGGGCACCCAGCTTACACTCCCCAGTGGTGAAATTTCTAGTTCTTCTGTGCCAGGAACTCAGGCTCCAGTGACAGGTGTTGCCTCATTCACAGGTGATTAGGAGTGATTTATTTTAATAAAACATTATATACTCATTCATAGAAATATTTATATTTTTTTTCTAGGTTGTTAAGACACATCAAGACTCAGCTTCTTCAAATATAATGGAGAAAAGGAAACTGAAGTAACTGGCCTTTATTCATATTAGAATACCTGACAGAAAGCAGAAAGTGATTTATATGTGACTAAAATATCAAACATATGAATATCCTAGTTTTTCACCCTAGGTAACATTCTATAAAGGTGACAGACAACTAGTCAGTTCACATGTTTGTCCTCGGTCACATTTACAGAAAGGCAACCAGAGAGAAGCTCATTCTGCAGTAAGAAGAACCAATCACAGATTAGTAACACTTATGAGGAAGGAAAAAAAACAGGGAGAGTGGTAGACTGTCAGGCATCCTCCTGGGGCTTCTCTGATTTACTAGCTCCCTGCATTTTCCCAGTGTCAGCTGCTACTGCCAGCATTCCCATACATTCTTCCTAGTGTATTGTGTTCAGGCATTCGTAAGTTTTTATTTTATTTTTTTTTAAATTTTTTTTAACTTTTTATTTATTTATGATAGTCACAGAGAGAGAGAGAGGCAGAGACACAGGCAGAGGGAGAAGCAGGCTCCATGCACCGGAAGCCCGACGTGGGATTCGATCCCGGGTCTTCAGGATCACGCCCTGGGCCAAAAGCAGGCGCCAAACCGCTGCGCCACCCAGGGATCCCCATTCGTAAGTTTTTAGTTCATAGTTCCAGGAAAACAAAAACTGGCTTCTCATGTTTATAGACTAGTTCACAAAAGAAAGGAACAAAATATTTACAGCAGGTAGACTCCCTTCTGCCCCAAATCCCTTCAAACCAGAAAAGGAAAATCACTCTCAGTTCTGAGCAAAAACAGCCTTCTGCTGCCACAGCTCCTCACCCCAATGAGTGACCCCAGCTTGTTCACACTCTGTTAAATATTTGACAATTAAATTATTAATCATAAAGCACTCGGCTCAGGATTTTGTTTTGGTTTGAATGTTGTTTATATTGAGGGAGGATTCAACGTATGACCTGAGGACTCCTTACTGACATGCAAAAACCTATTCCCCATCCACACTGCTCCTGTTTCTTCCATTCATAGAAAGGTCACTGCCTAGTGAATCCTCATTGTTTCTCGTGAACATTGTCCTCTTAGTTCAAGTTCTGAAATGTCCTAGCTCTCTCCCTCCTTGGTATTCAACTGTTTAGGGTTCTGCCAACGTTTCTTGCTATTTCTTACAGTGGGCACAACACTCTGAAGAAATTTCACATATTTCCCTCCAGTGGATGGACTGTAGGAGTCTCCTCTAAATGGTGTCCATGTGGCATTAAGGAGAGGCATCTTCTTCACTGCATTCTGCCTCACATGTTAGTTCTACAATATGATGGAAACACTAGGATTTTTCTGCTTTCAAACATCACACAACTTCTAGTACTTGCCACAACATCCACATCAATTCTCTAGAGCTGGAAACAAAGTCCTGTGAATGAAATAAATTTCAACATTTGGGCATAGGATCTCAGCTCCACAGGTGCCCTGACATCTGTTCAGGACATTTTCGTGGGCACCCACAGAAATTGCTTTGCAGAGGTCTGTAATCATAGAGTTCCAGGATAAAACAGACTTTTAGAACTAAAACCATTAACGGGACATTCTCAGAAATTCTCTTTGTTAAGAGAATCTTACCAAACAGTGAATCAAGTGAGAGGAGAAGGAGAGAGGACTCTGGGAGGTTTTTTTCTAGTACAAAATTAAGTCAAATACTTAGAAACCTTTAAGTTCAGGAGCTTTTCCTTTTCCCTTTTCCTCTGAACTGTCTCTGAGTGTTACAGATTATGCTCCTGTGCATATTCTTTGGTTCTTCATGGATACAACAAAGTCTTCTATCCTAAGTAAATGTCAGCCAGCAGAGGAAATAATGGGGTAACTATAAATACCATCTTGTCCTTTCCTTGTTCCTTCCTGCTGTCCCCAAACTAAACCTCCCACTTCCCCTTACACACTCAAATACAAATTCACACTCGCTCCCATCACACTTTGACTCTACTTGGCAAGTTAGCAGCCAAGACATTGTTTTATGTTACCTGCAAGGGGTAACATTCCATCTTATTTCACATGTGTTCAGCAAGTATTGTATTCAAGTCCTTCTACACACATGATCACATGTGATTTGCCCAACCACCATGCCAACAATGCAGAGGCTATATTATTACTTTCATTTCAGAAGGAATGACAGCCTTCCTTTGGAGTTACGGACAGCTACGAGGTCCCCTGTGATTTAGCCTCCAAGTCTGAGGATTCAGGTAGTCAATCTGACGGTATGACACATTTCTGCCACTAACCAATACTCCAGGAACTGTCTCTACTTGACATGATTTCCTCATGCCCACCAGTGCTATATAATTAGAAAGGATTCTGACCATGGTAGCTGATTATGTGCTCCTTCATCCAGTACCCATATTTGGTCAGTTTTTCCCGAAACTCCTTGGTTTTCACTGCATAAATAATAGGATTGAGCATTGGAGGTATAAGGAAGTAGAGGTTTCCAAGAATGGTGTGCACATGGGGTGGAATTCCCCTGCCAAAGCGGTGAGTGAGAAAAGAGAACAATGAGGGAGTATAGTAGAGAAGCATGACAACAATGTGTGCAGTGCAGGTGTTGACGGCTTTGTGGTGGGCTTCCTTAGAAGACAGCCTCAGGACAGCCTGGATGATAAGCACATAAGAGGAGGCGATAGCTGAGATGTCTAGCCCGGCAACCAACAAGGCCACCACCAGACCATATATCCGGTTGACTGTGGTGTCCACACACACCATCTTCACCACAGCCATGTGTTCACAGTACGTGGTGGGGATGACATGATTCGCATGAAAAGGCATCTTCTGGAGGAGGACAGGGATCGGCAGAATGAAAAGGATGGCTCTTACCAAACCCACTAAGCCAATGAGCCCAATGCGACTATTGGAAAGGATCGTGGCATAGCGCAGGGGCTCACAGATGGCTACATAGTGGTCAAAGGCCATGGCTGTCAGGATGGCAGACTGTGAGATAGACAAGGTATGGATAAAAAATAGTTGGACCAGACAGCCCACATAGCTGATCTCACTGTGTCTAAACCAGAAGATGCATAGCACTTTGGGAATGGTGGTAGTGGACATGCCCCAGGTCTGTGAGGGCCAACATGCAGAGGAGCAGGAACATGGGCTTGTGCAGGGAGCGCTCCGTGCAGATGATGAAGATGATGGTGCAGTTCCCAAGGATGGTGATGAAGTACATGGAACAGAAGGGGATAGAGATCCATCTGTGTTTGTCCTCCATCCCGGGAATGCCTTGGAGAATGAAGAAAGGAGGATGCCCCAGGGAGGCATTGCACACAGTCATGGTGACACCCAGGTGTAGCAGCCTAGAAGAATCATAAAACCCTTCATGAGCCTCAAACTTGAAAGAATTCAGAGTTAGAAAGTTAAACAAAAAAGTGGAATGATTAAATATGCAAATATATTCTGATATCAATGTGATATATATTATATAATATGGTTCAGTGTTATATGCTTTATTATATAACATGCTCTAGTATTATAGTAACAATAATGTGGTCTTACTACATCAAATCTCCCAGAGTATTTTCTTTTTGAATATATTTTTTTAAAGATTTTATCCATTTTTCATGAGATACACAGAGAGAGGTTGAAGCACGGGCAGAGAGGTGTGTTCTCCTTGTGGGGAGCCCCATGTGGGACTCGATTCTGGGACTCCAGACCACTCCCTGAGCCGAAGGCAGACACAGTGCCACTCAGCCACCCAGGCGTCCCATATTTTCATCTTGAATATTTTTATAAATGAGGCACTTAATCATCTTTAACATATAAAGCGTCATAAATATATGAAATTATGTTATGTGTATTTTTGAATGTATATCCCCTTTAAGAATGGAACTTTAAGGATGTGAGACAAAAATGGGCAGAAATACCAAAACCATGACAGAGGATGAAATCAGCCAACAAGGAGCTTTTTGGAAACAAGATAGCTTAAATGCCTACAACAGAATTGCTCACCAAAAATTAGAGGATACACATTTATAGCTCATTAGGTACTTGAAGAGAACTGTGATGACAATTATCCAATGAGGATGCAGAGGCTGCAGGTGGCAAGCTTCTGGGCACTTTGACCAGGTTGCCAGAGTGGGACTGTGAAGCCCACCTCACCCAGAGACACTCACCTGACTGTGAAGCAGCCACAGTGTGGGAAGCTAGGCTCAGACTCCTTCTTAAGCATGTGTGTGTGAGTGTGTCCAGTTTTCTGTGGCTATTGGCTATATATACGTGCACAACCATATGGGTCCTGGAGAATACACTCAGTGCCATGCATGTCCAAACCCTTCCCTCTCAGGCACTCAAGCAGCCCCGGTGGGGCCTATTAAATCATCTAAGGAAAGGCCCTCTGGGTGCCCAGATTTTGCTCTTTTGCCCTTTGCTTTTCCCCAAACACATACACAAGGCACCACTGCAATTATGTGTAAAATTGAGCCAGGGATTTCTCTGAGCTGGTAGGAGATGAGGCTGGTTGGCCCTAATAGTTCCTGGCAAATTCCAGTATTCGGTAGACTGTGGCTATCTAAAGAGAGAGAGTGAAGTTAAAGCTGAATCTGGAACTATATTAGGGCCTGAGAGGTTGTATGTCAAAGGCCCTCTTTTCCACATTTCCATAGGTGTGGAAGCCGAGTAGGAACTTACTCCAGAAGTCATCACAGATACTGCCCCAGTTGTTGGATGCTATGATGAAATGCTGTTAGCAGCTCTGATTCTGTCAATCCTTACTGTCTTCTAGGTTTTTCCTCTGTTTTCCAAGCCAATGGCTAGTCCCTAGACATTTCCCCCAGCATATTTATGCATGTTCAACAATCACGTCCCGATATCCCCTCTACTTCTGGGACAAGATGTAGGCATATTTCTTGCTTATGAAGTCAGGGAAAAAATCTGTCCAAAAAAACCTGTGCCACATCACTTGGAGAACATACAACATAGAACAAAACATTGACAACAACAGGCAAAGCCACCGCAAGAGTGGGACTCAGAGGACCACATTCTAAATCATGATGTAGTGCAAGTTCTGCCTAACAACAGACCCTGTAAAGAAACTTTGTTCTGAGTCAGGTGTCAACAGGAGGGAGGCCATGGTAAGGGAACGAGTGATAGAATCAAGGGTGTAGCACAATCAATACATCAACAGAAGGAATCACCAACAAAAATAAGCCAGGATCAAGGCACCTGCTCATGGACCCATTACACAGCTTCCCCTGCAGAAAGCTGCGTTATAGTAACATGCCAAAATCCTGGGCTCAGTCATCTTTCCTCTTTTCCCCAGGGAGATCCTGATGGACAATAATGACAGGGAGTAACCAGTAAGACTCATTTTTGATTGGCCCTACTGTCTCAGGCTTATATTCATGATCCTGTGAATTCCCTGCGTACAAGTTCTAAATAGACTTTTCTTGTAGAATATCGCCAAAGCTCTATGAAGCGCCATAGTATTGGCCAGAATCCTAGACCCCGCAGTCACCAATTTTAAGCTTGCTCTTTGGATAATCGCACTACTCAGAGAAAATAGCCCTGGTCTAGTTCCTCCCCAAGTACTGTATCCCGATCACCAGCGTCATGTTTGTCACATAGTGGGCAGAAATAAAGTCAAATCAATGAATAAGTGAATGAATAAGCAAATAAATAAGTTCTTTTATATTATTATAAATTATTATATATTTTATATTTTTATATTTATTACATTATATGATATTTAAATAAATATTTATATTTATTATTTTATATTTAATATTTATGTTTTATCTTTTATATTTATTTATATTATTAAATTAGGTGTCCTAGTTTGTGGGGATTTGTTTTCTTGTGTGTTTTTTTAAACAAAAATGCATTTAGCTTTATTTTATTTTTTTTATAAATTAATTTTTATTGGTGTTAAATTTACCAACATACAGAAAAACACCCAGTGCTCATCCTGTCAAGTGTCCCCCTCAGTGCCCATCACACATTCCCCCCCAACCCCCGCCCTCTTCCCCTTCCACCACCCCTAGTTCGTTTCCCACAGTTAAGAGTCTTTATGTTCTGTCTCCCTTCCTGATATTTCCCACACATTACTTTTCCCTTCCTTTATATTTCCTTTCACTATTATTTATATTCCCCAAATGAATGAGAACATACACTGTTTGTCCTTCTCCGATTGACTTACTGCACTCAGCATAATACCCTACAGTTCAATCCACGTTGAAGCAAATGGTGGGTATTTGTCGTTTCTAATTGCTGAGTAATATTCCATTGTATACATAAACCACATCTTCTTTATCCATTCATCTTTCGATGGACACCAAGGCTCCTTCCACAGTTTGGCTATTGTGGACATTGCTGCTAGAAACATCGGGGGGTGCAGGTGTCCCAGCGTTTCATTGCATCTGAATCTTTGGGGTAAATCCCCAAAAGTGCAATTGCTGGGTCGTAGGGCAGGTCTATTTTTAACTCTTTGAGGAACCTCTCCACACAGTTGTCCAGAGTGGCTGCACCAGTTCACATTCCCACCAACAGTGTAAGAGGGTTCCCTTTTCTCCGCATCCTCTCCAACATTTGTGGTTTCCTGCCTTGTTAATTTTCCCCATTCTCACTGGTGTGAGGTGGTATCTCATTGAGGTTTTGATTTGTATTTCCCTGATGGCAAGTGATGCAGAGCATTTTCTCATGTGCATGTTGGCCATGTCCATGTCTCCCTCTGTGAGATTTCTCTTCATGTCTTTTGCCCATTTCATGATTGGATTATTTGTTTCTTTGGTGTTGAGTTTAATAAGTTCTTTATAGATTTTGGAAACTAGCCCCTTATCTGATATATCATTTGCAAATATCTTCTCCCATTCTGTAGGTTGTCTTTTAGTTTTGTTGACTGTATCGTTTGCTTGCAAAAGCTTCTTATCTTGATGAAGTCCCAATAGTTCACTTTTGCATTTGTTTCTTTTGCCTTTGTGGATGTATCTTGAAGGAGTTACTGTGGCCGAGTTCAAAAAGGGTGTTGCCTGTGTTCTCCTCTATGATTTTGATGGACTCTTGTCTCACATTTAGATCTCTCATCCATTTTGAGTTTATCTTTGTGTATGGTGAAAGAGAGTGGTCCAGTTTCATTCTTCTGCATGTGGATGTCCAATTCTCCCAGCACCATTTATTGAAGAGATTCTCTTTCTCCAATGGATAGTCTTGCCTCCTTTATCGAATATTAGTTGACCATACAGTACAGGGTCCACTTCTGGGTTCTCTATTCTGTTCCACTGATCTATGTGTCTGTTTTTGTGCCAGTACCACACTGTCTTGATGACCACAGCTTTGTAGTACAACCTGAAATCTGGCATTTTGGTGCCCCCCGCTATGGTTTTCTTTTTTAAAATTCTCCAGACCATTTGGAGTCTTTTCTGATTCCACACTAATCTTAAAATAATTTGTTCTAACTCTCTGAAGAAAGTCCATGGTATTTTGTTTTTTTTTTTTTTGTTTTTTTTTTGTTTTTTTTTTTTTTAATTTTTTATTTATTTATGATAGTCACAGAGAGAGAGAGAGGCAGAGACACAGGCGGAGGGAGAAGCAGGCTCCATGCACTGGGAGCCTGATGTGGGATTCGATCCCGGGTCTCCAGGATCGCGCCCTGGGCCAAAGGCAGGCGCCAAACCGCTGCGCCACCCAGGGATCCCAGTCCATGGTATTTTGATAGGAATTGCATTAAATGTGTAAATTGCCCTGGGTAACACTGACATTTTTACAATATTAATTCTGCCAATCCATGAGCATGGAATATTTTTCCATCTCTTTTGGTGTCTTTCTCAATTTCTTTCAGAAGTGTTCTATAGTTTTTAGGATATAGATCCTTTAACTCTTTGGTTAGGTTTATTCCTAGGTATCTTATGCTTTTGGGTGCAATTGTAAATGGGATTGACTCCTAAATTTCTCTTTCTTCAGTCTCATTGTTAGTGTATAGAAATGCCATTGATTTCTGGGCATTGATTTTGTATCCTGCCACGCTACCAAATTGCTGTATGAGTTCTAGCAATCTTGGGGTGGAGGCTTTTGGGTTTTCTATGTAGAGTATCATGTCATCGGCGAAGAGGGAGAGTTTGACTTCTTCTTTGCCAATTTGAATGCCTTTAATGTCTTTTTGTTGTCTGATTGCTGAGGCGAGGACTTCCAGTACTATGTTGAATAGCAGTGGTGAGAGTGGACATCCCTGTCTTGTTCCTGATCTTAGGGGAAAGGCTCCCAGTGCTTCCCCATTGAGCATGATATTTGCTGTGGGCTTTTCATAGATGGCTTTTAAGATGTCCAGGAAAGTTCCCTCCATCCCAACACTCTGAAGTGTTTTGATCAGGAATGGATGCTGTATTTTGTCAAATGCTTTCTCTGCATGTAATGAGAGTATCATATGGTTCTTGGTTTTTCTCTTGCTGATATGGTGAATCACATTGATGGTTTTACGAGTGTTGAACCAGCCTTGTGTCCCGGGGATAAATCCTACTTGGTCATGGTGAATAATTTTCTTAATGTATTGTTGGATCCTATTGGCTAGTATCTTGTTGAGAATTTTTGCATCCATGTTCATCAGGGATATTGGTCTGTAATTCTCCTTTTTGGTGGGGTCTTTGTCTGGTTTCGGAATTAAGGTGATGCTGGCCTCATAGAACGAATTTGGAAGTACTCCATCTCTTTCTATCTTTCCAAACAGCTTTAGTGGAATAGGTATGATTTCTTCTTTAAACGTTTCATAGAATTCCCCTGGGAAGCCATCTGGCCCTGGACTCTTGTGTCTTGGGAGGTTTTTGATGACTGCTTCAATTTCCTCTCTGGTTATTGGCCTGTTAAGGTTTTCTATTTCTTCCTGCTCCAGTTTTGGTAGTTTGTGGCTTTCCAGGAATGCGTCCATTTCTTCTAGATTTCCTAATTTATTGGCGTACAGCTGTTCATAATATGTTTTTAAAATCGTTTGTATTTCCTTGGTGTTGGTAGTAATCTCTCCTTTCTCATTCATGATTTTATTAATTTGAGTCTTCTCTCTCTTCTTTTTAATAAGGTTGGCTAATGGTTTATCTATCTTATTAATTCTTTCAAAGAACCAACTCCTGGTCTGTTGATCTGTTCCACAGTTCTTTTGGTCTCGATTTCATTTAGTTCTGCTCGAATTTTAATTAACTGTCTTTTCTGCTGGGCAGGGGGTCCATTTGCTGCTTTTTCTCTAGCTCCTTTATGTGTAAGGTGAGCTTTTGTATTTGAGTTCTTTCCAGTTTTTGAATGGATGCATGTATTGCGATGTATTTCCCCTTCAGGACTGCTTTTGCTGCATCCCAAAGATTTTGAACGGTTGTATCTTCATTCTCATTAGTTTCCATGAATCTTTTTAATTCTTCCTTAATTTCCTGGTTGACCTTTTCATCTTTTAGCAGGATGGTCCTTAACCTCCACATGTTTGTGGTGCTTCCAAACTTCTTGTTGTGATTAAATTCTAATTTCAAGGCATTATGGTCTGAGAATATACAGGGGACTATCCCGATCTTTCGGTATCGGTTCAGACCCGATTTGTGACCCAGTATGTGGTCTATTCTGGAGAAAGTTCCATGTGCACTTGAGAAGAAAGTGTATTCAGTTGAGTTTGGATATAAAGTTCTGTAGATATCTATGAAATCCATCTGGTCCAGTGTATCATTTAAAGCTCTCGTTTCTTTGGAGATGTTGTGCTTAGAAGACCTATCGAGGGTAGAAAGAGCTAGATTGAAGTCTCCAAGTATAAGTGTATTATTATCTAAGTATTTCTTCAGTTTGGTTATTAATTGGTTTAAATATTTGGCAGCTCCCACATTCGAGGCATATATATTGAGGATTGTTAAGTCCTCTTGTTGGATAGATCCTTTGAGTATGAGATAGTGTCCCTCTTCATCTCTCACTATAGTCTTCGGGGTAAATTTTAATTTATCTGATATAAGGATGGCTACCCCTGCTTTCTTTTGAGGACCATTTGAATGGTAAATGGTTCTCCAACCTTTTATTTTCAGGTTGTAGGTGTCCTTCTGTCTAAAATGAGTCTCTTGTAGACATCAAATAGATGGGTCCTGCTTTTTTATCCAGTCTGAAACGCTGCGCCTTTTGATGGGGTCATTAAGCCCGTTCACGTTCAGAGTTACTATTGACAGATATGAGTTTAGTGTCATAATGATATCTATTCATTCCTGTTTTTGTGGATTGTTCCACTGATCTTCTCCCTAAAGGGGAATTTTAAGAGTCCCCCTTAAAATTTCTTGCAGAGCTGGTTTAGAGGTCACGTATTCTTTCAGTTCCCGCCTGTCTTGGAAGCTCTTTATCTCTCCTTCCATTTTGAATGAGAGCCTTGCTGGATAAAGTATTCTTGGCTGCATGTTCTTCTCATTTAGGACCCTGAATATATCCTACCAGCCCTTTCTGGCCTGCCAGGTCTCTGTGGTGAGGTCTGCTGTTACCCTAATATTCCTCCCCATAAAAGTCAGGGACTTTTTTTCTCTTGCTGCTTTAAGGATCTTCTCCTTATCTTTGGAATTTGCAAGCTTCACTATTAAATGTCCAGGTGTTGAACGGTTTTTATTGATTTTAGGGGGGGATCTCTCTATTTCCTGGATCTGAATGCCTGTTTCTCTTCCCAGATTAGGAAAGTTTTCAGCTAGGATTTGTTCATATACATATTCTGGCCCTCTGTCCCTTTCGGCGCCCTTGGGAAACCCAATTAGACGTAGGTTTTTCTTCCTCAGGCTGTCATTTATTTCCCTTCACCTATCGTCATGATCTTTTAGTTGTTTGTCTCCTTTTTTACTCAGCTTCCTTCCTTGCCATCAACTTGTCTTCTATGTCACTCGCTCATCTACCTCGTTATCCCTCATCGTTAGGACCTCCAGCTTGGATTGCATCTCATTTAATTGATTTTTAATTTCTGCCTGATTGGATCTAAATTCTGCAGTCATGAAGTCGGTTGAGTCCTTTATGCTTTTTTCTAGAGCCACCAGTAGCTGTATAATAGTCCTTCTGAATTGGCTTTCTGACATTGAATTGTAATCCAGATTTTTTAACTCTGTGGGAGAGAGGACTGTTTCTGATTCTTTTTTTTTTTGAGGTGAGGTTTTCCTTCTAGTCATTTTGCTCAGAGCAGAGTGGCCAAAAACAATTTGTATTGGGAAAAGGAGAAAAAGAGAGAGAAGGAAAGAAAAGAGAAAAAGAAAAAAGAGAAAGAAGAAAAAAAGGGAAAAAAGAGAAGAAAAAGAGAAAGAAAAAGAAAGAAAGGAGAAAAAAGGGGGATGGGGTGGGGGAAGCAATCAGAAGTCAAAAAGAAAGAAAAAAAAAACGCAAAACAAAACAAAAAAAAAAAAAACAAACAAACACGGGGAGTATCTTCCGATTCTGTATACTTTAAGTCCCTTGACTTCCCTTGGAACTGGTCCGTCTCGCTGGTCTTCTGGAGGAGGGGCCTGCTGTGCTGATTCTCAGGTGTTAGCACTTGGGGGAGCTGCTCTGCCCCTGCCTGGTGCAGGGCTCAGTGGGGGTTGTTCACCCCGTGAGGCCCCGGGAGGAACAACCGCAGTGGTGGGGCCATCTCTGGAGCCCTGGATTCAGCCCCCGCAGTAGCTCCGGGGCTCTCCGTCTGCAGGGCCTGGGGGCTCTCGGGTGGGGCCGCTGATCTGCTCAGCTCCGGGCAGGAGCGTCCTTGCTGTCCTGGGCCCTCCCGGCCTCTGCCTGTCCCGGGGGAGGCCGGATCCTGGGCTGTGTCCCGGCGCCCTGTGCTCCGGGGCCTGCGCTGTTGGATTCGCGCTCCCGCCCCGCAGCCCCCTCCGCGGAGCCGCCGCCCGAGCCCCTCCGAGCTGCTCCGGGTCCCGCCGCGCGCTGCAGCCCTTAGGGAGCTCGGGGCGCTCTCCCGGGGCGCAGGTGCCTGTTAGTGTCCCGTCCCCGGGAGCCCGAGGGCATCCCCGCCCTCCCGGGTCCTGCTCTAACTCCCTGCGGGCCCCTTTCCGCCCGGGAAGGTCGGTGCAGCTCCTGCTCCTCCGGGCCGGGGCTCTCCTGTCCTGGGGACACTCGCCCCGGCCTCAGCCCGGCTCCTCGCGGGGCCCCTCCCCCTTGGAGGCCTTTTGTTTCTTTATTTCTTTTTCCCCGTCTTCCTACCTTGATAGAAGCGTGAACTCTTCTCACTGTAGTGTTCCAGCTGGTCTCTCTTTAAATCTCAGGCCGAATTCGTAGATTTTCAGGATGATTTGAAGGTTATCTAGGTAATTTCGAGAGGACAGGTGACTTGCGGACACTACTCTTCTGCCACCATGCCCCTCCTCCTGTTTTCTTGTATTTATGAAACCCGGAACACAACTATATTTGAAAACTATCTATTCCCCCATCAATAAATCCGTAAATCAGGATGATTGGAAAAAAATTCTAAGATGAATTCTTCTTAGAATCTTGACAGAATGGTTCTAAAATTCACTTGGAAGATGGAATGCTGTGGTAGGTCTTTCTGTAGAGTGTCTGACTTTTGATTTTACCTCTGGTAGTATCTGAAGGTCATGAGAAGAAGCTCCACATAGGGCTCTGCACTGGATGTAGAGCCTCCTCAAGATTCTCTCTTTCTCCCTATCCTTTCTCCCTGCTAGTGCACTTTTTCCCTTAAAAAAAAGAAAAAAATATATATATATGAAATTCAAATAGAAAAAATTTTGAAGGTGATAACGATGATAGCATAGGGGCACTAGCCTAATAGAAATTAAAATGTATTGTAAAAATTAGAAGTAAAATCTGTGTTTTTTATCACTCATGATGTTTTCATGTCTATGAATGTCAATATTTTTCCTCTTATTTTAATCATGTTGGAAACAGAAAAGTTAGAAAGAATAATATAGCATGTATCCATATATTCACAATATAGTTCCAGAAAATGTTACATAAATTATAAGATCCTCCTGTGTAACTTATTTTCATGGTATTTCTTTTTCTTATCCTCATGAAGAATTGTTTCATGTAATTCCCTTAACATTTTAAACTTTTTAATATAGTTACGACATAAACGTGAATCCTAATTTAACAAATACCATGACATATTTTTAAGCTCTTTACAAATGGTGCTATGGAATGCCAGTTGATGAATCTTGATTTTTCACAACTTTATATTTGTGAGATATACTCATATTGATGCATGCAGGTCTGGTGAAGTGTTCCTTAGTGCTATAAAAAGATGTTTTTCTCTACTCAGTAGAGGTACGATTATATGCACCTATTTACTTAAAAGAGTGGATACCATATTTAATTAATGTAAGTATTTGAATGAAGATGTTATACTTTATTCACTGATGCTACTTTGCTGAGTACCTAGCTCATTGAAAATTATTGATAGGCATAATATTATTAATATTCTTATGTCATGCTGTCTCCCTGCATTCTTGACTAGCTACATGATTTAGTTGTTTTATAAAAGTTATAAACACATCTGCCTTAGTCTGTTTTGTTGGCTGTAAAGTATGAGACCTGCTATGGCCAATCAGACTAGGAGCCATAGAGGCGTGTGCTCCCCGACGTCTCCAAGTGGAACGTGCCATGAGAAGGGAAGTAGAAGTTTAGAGACCAGGCCTCACAGTGAGTTAAATCAGGGAAGGTTTCTGAGAGGGACTGGGCCATAGATTGAGATTACGCCAATAACCAAGCAGAAAAGAGTGAGAGAGGCATCTTTCCTTGGAGCCTTCTTTCCTTGACAGATCCTTGTCGGTTAGGAGACAGTCCTCATTCTTTCCTTTTTGAAGTCCTGTCTCTGGGACTCAAAGGACCTCACTTTTAGAAGGGACATAAATATTAAGATCATCTAACTGTCTTCATCTCAGAAGAATTTTAGAATGTGGACACACCTAAGAGAAGATAAAAAAATTCTATGATAATTAAAAAGAACATTCTTTCTTCTATTCCCTCTTTACCTATCACCATTTTATTAAAGACCAACTAATTTTGTGTGTTTTCTTAATTACAATTTGCATTTCTCATATCCTACACACGTTTGCTGCTTCATACAAATAGTCAATGTAGTTTAAAAATGTATTGGTAATGTTATTATGAGATTGAATTACTAAAAAAAGGATTTTCTTTGAATTTGAAGCCACATAAATGATTTTGTGCCAATATGAAATGGATCCTAAGAATTTTATTATGGATTAAAATACATAAAAACATTATCATAATGTATTCCCATCTGTGTAAACTGTAATTCTATGTTCCATAGAAGATGGGTGAAGGTGCCCTTGTTATCTGCAGGCTGCATTTTTTTCTTAACTTCACTTAGTAATTAACCAAAAATTAGACTATCCTACGACCAGATTTACAATGATCTTCAACGGTAGCATCCATCCCGATGTCATGACCAAATCCTAGTTTTAGGATTCTAGACTTTCCAGATCTCAAAGTATGGGTCTGTTAGAGTAGGCTTGAATTTCATAATAATTTTCTATCAGGCAATATATTTATTTAATTTCCGAAGCATTTCCCATAAAAGATATACTGAATAGCTATAAATTGCTAATGTGAGCCAGACATGATTCTGGGTGCTTTACATATGGACAAATCTGTGAAGTAGGCACTATCATGATTCCTATTTTCCTAAAGACTCATGGTTGGATTTAACTGTCTACTTTCATTTCTTCTACTTTATTTTTAACTCTGTATAGTCGACATACAGCATTATATTCATTTCAGGTGATTCAACAATTCCATGTATTACTCACTGCTCATAAAAATAAGGATACTCTGAATCCCCTTCACCTATTTCTTCCATCCCCAACCCAAGACCCTTCTTGGGTAACCAGCAGTTTTTTTCCCTATAGTTAAGAGTGTGGAAAGTGAATTCATTAAGGTTACAGGATGCAAAATCAATGTGCAGAAATCTGTTACATTTCTCTATACTAATTATGAAGAGTAAGAAGGGGAATTGAAGAACACAATCCCATTTGCAGTTGCACCAACTATAATAAAATATCTAGGAATAAACTTAACCACGCACTCGAAAGACCTGTACTCTGAAAACTATAAAACATCGGTGAACGATTGAAGAGGACACACACACAAAAAAAATATAATTCTATGCTCAGGGACTGGAAGGGAAATGCGCTTAGAGTTTCATACAGTTTGCACTTATTAACAATTTGTTAGATAACCTCTCAGAATACCTACATACAAAATTGATTGGTTTTGCCCCGAATATTGGATTTAAACCAATGGCAGACATTCAAATGAAAGAGGATGAAAGGAGACTAATATAAGTTGAAATCATCTTTTTTTCACCTGTCAATTATTGCTTCAATTTTCTCTCATCAAATTCTAGGCACGTGGCTCAGTAATCCAAAGTGGAACTTCCCTGAGGTCAGACCACCTCTGATATACCTCTGCTACATGTGACTGCTATCAACAGCCCACAGTTCACAGCAGAATCTAGTGAAGTGTGATAGAGTTTCCTTCTGTTGTCGTCGGCAGGGTTTTACATGACTTGTTTGACTATACTCGTATTCTTTTATCAACTATTTGAATTAATATTAAATACTCATGTTCTACCCTCGCTCTTGCACACATGTGATAAGGTGTTAAATCTCCAATATCTTCCATTCAACTATAGTATAAAAATGATGAGAACTTCCTAATAATCCCCAATATGGAAACAGGAGTTTTTGTGTGTTTGTTTGTTTCTTTTGCATTGGACTTCACAAGTTTAAACAATTTAGTAAAAACAGAAAGTAATGCCTGTCAAAAACTAAAGTAGTGTTCAGTGGAACAAGAGGCCCTCCGTCGGTGGTGCATATTCAAACTATCGATTTCTCATTATGGATACCTATATGGATATATATGTATATATGTGTGTGTACACATCTATGTAAATGTCTAAATATCTTTCTCTCTCCTCTCCATTTACCTACACCAAGAGAAACATTATCGCCACAGAATCGAGTATTCACCTGTTTCATAGGTACTGGCATGTAAGATTCCAAGAACAAAGAACATGATATTTGAAAACAATCAGGCAAAATTCTACCAGAGACACCCGGTAGATTAGTAGCTTTAGCTTGCTAATGGGAACTCAATACATCTAAGAAGTTGTAAAGATGTTAGCATCTTCTCGGGTGTATTGTTGTATTAAGAGAACCACAGGACAGAAATTTTAGGAACCCAACTTCAAAGCAGTGGTCCTTTAAGAGGAGGCCAAAACACTCACCTCAATATCCATTTTAAACTCATAGAGGGGAGGTTTGGAAAAAGTGTATTCAGCCTCTTAATGGGGAATCTTTGTCACACCAGCAGAAATGAACTCTTTAAAAACGCAAACTACACAAGCTCACAAAGCTACCTTGGACACTCAGATGCGAATAAAGAATATCACCACAATTCCCACAAGCATCTATGCTCCCGCAAACACTTGGAAGCACTCAGGAGAGGCTGGTAGTGGTGCTTTCACTTCTGTCAAAATGGAGCATGAGCTCAGCATGGATCAGGTTCACAGCCAAAGGAAAATGCTGGAAGCTCCTCAGGAAAAGGAGCCCTGAAGCAAGAGAGGAAACAGTCTTTCTCATAATTATAGGACACTGGGATCAAAGGAGGGCCACTCCAGCTTCATTTGCCTATAGTCTCATTTTCCTGAGCCTATTTGGCTACGTTTTTGTTGAATGCCATTTCACATGGATAGGAAAATATGATTTATCAAGAAATAAAATAGAAACAACCAGGACCTAGTGAATTAAGAAAAAATTAAAAGTATGCGCTCCCGTTGTCCATGCCAGGGACAAGCAAACTCATTCTATTGGCTACAAGACAGAGAGGAAAAGGTAAAATAAAAAAATAACTTCAAGTAAAATATCAAAGCCAGATACACATCTGTATATAGATGGGAGAGTCATACCTGTGAAAATCAGAACAGTATCCTCATTTTTATGTATATATTCACTACTATTTCAGAAATATAAGGCAATTATAGGTATACATATCACATGCCCAAAGGGATGATTCCAGAAGTGACATTACATGGAAATGGAGACAATTTTACATCCTGCTGTGTATCCTAAGACACTCGATTCCCTTTCTGAGCGCATGAATTATTTTAACAGGAACAATATAATTTGGCACAGCAAACAGAAGTAACATTCTTATTTAGTCCTGTGTGATACGGTAAATTCAGAAAAATATAATTTACAGAGAACCATGTACATTTATAGAAGCTCTTTATGGAGCTCTTTAAAATATTTTTATGGAATATTTTTAGAGAATACCAGCTAAGTTTACCTCAGTTGATTATAACTGTCGAAATTGACTTAATCATAATAAAGATAGATAATTATGTGGTTACAGCTTAAAGTTAAAATAACAATTCTGTTAGATGCGTTCAAGGGGGGAGCTCCTATAATCTCAAAACAAATCCACAGGCTTCAGGTGAGGTCTCAGTCATGTGGACTGTTTCAGCAGATAAACTCCATGCCACTGCCTAATGCCCTTGGTCACACATGCTATTCAGCCACCGGTGCTGGGACCACTTCCAGGCAGGTGTGATCAGATAGTAGACATCAGGTGACACCTAGTACCTGGAGCTCCTAGCCATGCAGCCTCCCTACTCCATGCCATGGACACCAGCCCCAGCTCTGCTGTCATGCATACAGCCTCGAATGACTAGAGTTGAGGACATGAGTACACAGGAGCCACGGGTAAAATCCTCTCTACTCTTGAAGACAACAATTCTGAAATGCATTTCCTAAAGCGCTTCAGCTGGTCCTGGCAATGTTGGACACCAGTATCCTCTAGTACTGTGCAACTCGATAAAAAAAAAAAAAAAATCCCTGTATTGGCTTTACTTTTTTCCAGCTTTCACTTGACCTGTTGTGCACACCCATCCTGTGCGATTGCTTGTCTCAAGAAACTGCCCATATGCAAGCTGTGTCTTAGGCCGTGCTTTCTGGGGCACC
Source organism: Vulpes lagopus (assembly GCF_018345385.1). Taxonomy (NCBI): domain Eukaryota; kingdom Metazoa; phylum Chordata; class Mammalia; order Carnivora; family Canidae; genus Vulpes; species Vulpes lagopus. The sequence goes on from NC_054838.1 coordinate 20,772,987, forward strand.
CAGCTTACACTCCCCAGTGGTGAAATTTCTAGTTCTTCTGTGCCAGGAACTCAGACTCCAGTGACAGTGGTTGCCGCACTCACAGTTTAACAGGAGTGATTTATTTTAATAAAACATTGTATATTAATTCACAGAAATATTTATAATTTTTTACTTGGTTGTTAAGACACATCAAGGCTCAAGTTCTCCAAATACAATGGAGAAAAGGAACATGAAATGAACTGGCCTTTGTTCAGATTAGAATACGTGACAGAAAGCAGAATGTGTTTTGTATGTGACTAAAATATCAAATGTATGAATATCCTTCTAGTTTTTCACCCTAGGTAACATTCTATAAAGTTGATGGAAAACTAGTCAGTTCACATGTGATTCCTCGGTCACTTTTCCAGTACGGCTAGGGGATGGGAAATTAAGCCCATCCTACAGGAAGAACCATCAATCACAGATGAATAACACTTGTAAAAAAAGGAAAAAAGTCCAGTGAGAAATGCAGACAGGATTGGGCTCCCTTCCATTGGCATCTCTGATTTTCTAGCTCCCCATAATTTTCCTGAAACACCTGCTACTGCCAGCATTCTACATACATTACTCCTAGTGAATTGTGTTCAGGCATTAATAAAGCTTTAGTCCGTAATTTCAGTGAAACAAAAAAAATGGATTTTCATGTTTATAGAGTAGCTCATGAAAAAATAAACAGAAAAATATTTACAGCAAGTGGACTTTCTTCTGTACCTGAAATCCCTTCAAACCAGATGAAAAGGACGACACTCCAGATCTGAGCAAACAGCCTTCTGCTGCCACAGCTCCTCAGCCCAATGAGTGCCCCGACGTGTTTACTCTCTGCTACTTATTTGTCAATTAAATTATTAACCATAAAGCACTCTGCTCAGGGTTTTGTTTTGGTTTGAATGCCGTTTATATTGTGGGAGGATTCAATGTATGACCATAGGACTCCTTACTGACATGCAAGAACCTATTCCTCACCCACACTGCCCTTGTTTCTTTGATTCATAGAAAAGGCAGTGGCTATACAATCCTCATAGTTCCTCAAGAACATTGTCCCCTTAGTCCAAGTTCTGAAATGTCCTAGCTCTCTCCCTCCTTGGTATTGAAATGTTCAGCGTTCTGCAAATGTTTCTTGCTATTTCTTCCAGCAGGCACAACATTAAAGAAATTTCACATATTTCCCTAGAGTGGATGAACTGTAGAAGTCTCCTCTAAATGGTGGCCATCTGGAATTAAGGAGAGGCATCTTCTTCACTAAAGTCTGCCTCATATGTTAGTTCTACAATAAGATGGAAACACTAGGATCTTTCTGCTTCAAATATCACACAACTTCTAATACTTGCCATTGCGTTCACATCAATTCTTTAGAGGTGGAAACAATGTCCTGTGAATGGAACAAATTCCATCAACTGGGCACAGGGTCTGAATCCCACAGGTGCACAGGTTCAGGACATCTTCATGGGCACCCACAGAAATTGCTTTGCAGAGGTCTGTAATCATAGAGTTCCAGATAAAACAGGCTTTTGGAACAAAAACCATTAACAGGACATTATCAGAAATTCTCTTTGTTAAGAAAATCTTACCAAACAGTGAATCAAATGAGAGGAGAAGGAGAGAGGACTCTGGGAGGTTTTTTTCTAATATAAAATTAAGTCAAATGCTTAGAAACCTTTAAGCTCAGGAGCTTTTCCATTTCCCTTTTCCTCTGAAATGTCTCTGAATGATACAGATTTTGTCTCCTATGCATATTCTTTGGTTCTTCATGGATACAACAAAGTCTTCTATACTAAGTAAATGTCAGCCAGCAGAGGAAATAATGGAGTAACTATAAATATCATCTTGTCCTTTCCTTGTTTCTTCCTGCTGTCCCCAAACTAAACCTCCCACTTCCCCTTACACACTCAAATATAAATGCCCGCTCACTCCCATCACACTTTGACTCTACATGGCAAGTTGGCAGGCAAGTCATTGTTTGCTATATGTTACCTGCGACGGGAAACATTCCATCTTCCGTCCCACATTTTCATCAGGTGTTCTTGTCTAAAATCCTTTCACAAAGATGATCGCTTATAAACTCATCCACCACCATGCCGACAATGAAGAAAATTTATCATTATTTTTATTTCACAGGAATGACAGCCATCATTTGGAGTAACTGATAGCTAAGAGGTCCTCTGTCATTTAGCCTCCAAGTCTGAGGATTCAGGTAGTCAATCTGATGGTATGACACATTTCTGCCACTAACCAATACTCCAGGAACTGTCTCTACTTGACATGATTTCCTCATACCCATCAGTGCTATATAATTAGAAAGGATTCTGACCATGGTTGCTGATTATGTGCTCCTTCATCCAGTACCCATATTTGGTCAGTTTTTCCCGAAACTCCTTGGTTTTCACTGCATAAATAATAGGATTGAGCATTGGAGGTATAAGGAAGTAGAGGTTTCCAAGAATGGTGTGCACATGGGGTGGAATTCCCCTGCCAAAGCGGTGAGTGAGAAAAGAGAACAGTGAGGGAGTATAGTAGAGAAGCATGACAACAATGTGTGCAGTGCAGGTGTTGACAGCTTTGTGGTGGGCTTCCTTAGAAGACAGCCTCAGGACAGCCTGGATGATAAGCACATAAGAGGAGGCGATAGCTGAGATGTCTAGCCCGGCAACCAACAAGGCCACCACCAGACCATATATCCGGTTGACTGTGGTGTCCACACACACCATCTTCACCACAGCCATGTGTTCACAGTAGGTGGTGGGGATGACATGATTCGCATGAAAAGGCATCTTCTGGAGGAGGACAGGCATGGGCAGAATGAAAAGGATGGCTCTTACTAAACCCACTAAGCCAATGAGACCAATGCGACTATTGGAAAGGATGGTGGCATAGCGCAGGGGCTCACAGATGGCTACATAGCGGTCAAAGGCCATGGTCATCAGAATGGCAGACTGCATGACCGATATGGAGTGAATGAAGAACATTTGGACCAGACAGCCCACATAGCTGATCTCACTGTGTCTAAACCAGAAGATGCATAGCACTTTGGGAATGGTGGTAGTGGACATGCCCAGGTCTGTGAGGGCCAACATGCAGAGGAGCAGGAACATGGGCTTGTGCAGGGAGCGCTCTGTGCAGATGATGAAGATGATGCTGCAGTTCCCAAGGATGGTGATGAAGTACATGGAACAGAAGGGGATAGAGATCCATCTGTGTTTGTCCTCCATCCCGGGAATGCCTTGGAGAATGAAGAAAGGAGGATGGCCTAGGGAGGCATTGCACACAGTCATGGTGTCACCCTGGTGTAATAGTTGAGAAGAACCATAAAACACTCATGAGCCTCAAACTTGAAAGAATTCAGGGTTAGAAAGTTAAACAAAAAAAGTGGAATGGATAAGGTACCCAAATAATTTTAATATTAAGGTGATATATATTATATATCATAGTTTACATAATATTATATATTATACATCATGCTCTAAATTTACAGTAACAATAACATGTTCTTACCATATTAAGTCTCTTAGAATATATACATTTGGAATATTTTTATTAACAATGCACTTATCAATTTTCATCTATGAAGCATGTCATTAAGTAAATAAAAATATTTATGTGTATTTTTGAATATGTATCCCCTTTAAGAATGGAACTTCATGGATGTGAGACAAAAATCAGCAGAAATACCAAAACCATGACAAAATATTCAATATCACTCTGAGTAAACAAAGGATGAAATCAGCCAACAAGGAGCTTTTCAGAAACAAAATAGCTTAAATGCTTACAACAGAATTGCTCACCAAAAGTTGAAGGATACACATTTATATCCCATTAAGGACTTGAAGTGAATTGTTATGACAAATTTTCACTGAGGAGCCAGAAGCAGCGGTGACAAGCTTCTGGTTACCTTTGGCCAGGTTGCCATAATGGGACCGTGAAGCCCACCTCATCCAGAGACACTCACCTGACTGTGAAACAGTCACAGTGAGGGAAGCTGGACTCCGACCCTTTCCTCAAACGAGTATGTGTGAGTATATACAGCTGTCTGTGGCTCTGTCTACAACCATATGGCTCCTGGAGAACATACTCAGTGCCCTAATATCCTCACTCCTCCCTCTCAGGTACACAAGAAGAGATGATAAGGCCCCTTAAATCATCTAAGAAAAGGCCCCTTGGGTGCCCAGATTTAGCTCTTCGCCATTTCCTCCAACCCAAACACACAAAACAAGACACCAGTACTATTACAGTATACTTGACCCTGGAGGTTTCCCTGAACTGCCAGGAGATGAGGCTGGTTGACCCTAGGGGTTCTGGGCATGTGCTAGTCTTTGGTAGTCCAAGAGGAGACTAGGGAGAGAGGGTGAAGGTAAAGATGATTGTGGCACTATATTGGCCTGGGAGGTTGTATCCCCAAGGCTCTCTTTTCCACCTTTGTGTAGATGTGGTAACTCATTAGAGCCTTGCTCTATGGCCTGAATAGTCATAGTCCTGAGAACATCAGAGGACACCCTTGTGGTTGGATAACCTCATAAAATGCTGTTAGCATCTCTGATTCTGTCAATCTTTACTGTCTTCCAGGTGTTTTCTGTTTCCCAAGCCAATGGCTAGTCCCTAGATATTTCCTCCAGCATATTTATGCATGTACAACAATCACGTCCCGATATCCCCTCTACTTCTGGGACAAGATGTAGGCATATTTCTTGCTTATGAAGTCAGGGGAAAAAATCTGTCCAAAAAACCTGTGCCACATCGATTGAAGAATGCACAACATAGAACAAAACATTGACAACAACAGGCAAACTCACTGCAAGAGTGGGACTCAGAGGACCACATTTTAATTATGACGTAGTGCAAGTTCTGCCTAACAACAGACCCTGTAAAGAGACTTTGTTCTGAGTCAGGTGTCAACAGGAGGGAGGCCATGGTAAGGGAACGAGTGACAGAATCAAGGGTGTAGCACAATCAATACATCAACAGAAGGAATCACTAACAAAAATAGGCCAGGATCAAGGCACCTGCTCATGGACACATCCACAAGGCTTCCCCTGCAGAAAGCTGTGTTATAGTAACATGCCAAAATCCTGGGCTCAGTCATCTTTCCTCTTTTCCCCAGGGAGATCCTGATGGACAATAATGACAGGGAGTAACCAGTAAGACTCATTTTTGATTGGCCCTACTGTCTCAGGCTTATATTCATGATCCTGTGAATTCCCTGTGTACAAGTTCTAAACAGACTTTTCTTGTAGAATATCGCCAAAGCTCTATGAAGCGCCATAGTATTGGCCAGAATCTTGGACCCCGCAGTCACCAATTTTAAGCTTGCTCTTTGGATAATCGCACTACTCAGAGAAAATAGCCCTGGTCTAGTTCCTCCCCAAGTACTGTATCCCGATCACCAGCGTCACGTTTGTCACATAGTGGGCAGAAATAAAGTCAAATCAATGAATAAGTGAATGAATAAGCAAATACATAGTTCTCTTACATGAACTAATTCGGTGTCCTAGTTTGTGGGCATCTTACTTGGATTTGTTTTCTTCTGTTAATAAAAGCCAGAACACAACTATATTTGAAAGCTATCTATTCCCCCATCAATTAATTCATAAACCAGGATGCATGGAAAAAAATTAAAAGATGCATTCTTTTTAGAATCTTGACAGAATGATTCTGAAATTCAACTGGAAGATGGATGCTGGGGTAGGTCATTCTGTAGAGCACCTGACTTTTCTTTTTCCTTCTGGTCATATCTGAAGGTCATGAGAAGAAGCTCCACATAGGGCTCTGCACCAGGTGTAGAGCCTGCTCAAGATTCTCTCTCCCCCTCTGCCTCTTCTTCCTACTCGTGCACTTTCTCTCTTAAAAAGTTATATATATATATATATATATATATATATATATATATATATATATAAACCATGAAATTCAAATGGAAAACAAGTTTTGAAGATAATAATGATGATAGTATAGGAGCACTAGCTTACTAAATTTTAAATGTAAAATGGCTGTTTTTTAAACAAAAAACTGTGGCATGAGAATAGACTGATTATTTAAGCAGAATAACATCTATACAAATGCCTAAGCATATGTGCCATATTTTATGTGATAAAGACAATATGTCAAAACACTGCAGATAAAATGGATTATAGATACTATAATCATATTATAGATGTATAGAGTAAAAATCTGTATTTTTCATATCACTCATGATGTTTTCATGTCTATGAATGTCAATATTTTTCCTCTTATTTTAATCATGTTGGAAACAGAAAAGTTAGAAAGAATAATATAGCATGTATCCATATATTCACAATATAGTTCCAGAAAATGTTACATAAATTATAAGATCCTCCTGTGTAACTTATTTTCATGGTATTTCTTTTTCTTATCCTCATGATGAATTGTTTCATGTAATTCCCTTAACATTTTAAACTTTTTAATATAGTTAAGACATAAACGTGAATCCTAATTTAACAAATACCATGACATATTTTTAAGCTCTTTACAAATGGTGCTATGGAATGCCAGTTGATGAATCTTGATTTTTCACAACTTTATATTTGTGAGATATACTCAGATTGATGCATGCAGGTCTGGTGAAGTGTTCCTTAGTGCTATAAAAAGATTTTTTTCTCTACTCAGTAGAGGTACGATTATATGCACCTATTTACTTAAAAGAGTGGATACCATATTTAATTAATGTAAGTATTTGAATGAAGATGTTATACTTTATTTTTTGTTTGTGTGTTTGTTTGTTTCTTTTGCATTGGACTTCACAAGTTTAAACAATTTAGTAAAAACAGAAAGTAATGCCTGTCAAAAGCTAAAGTAGCGTTCAGTGGAACAGGAGGCCCTTGGTTGGTAGTGCATATTCAAACTATCAATTCTCATTTTAGATAGATAGATGATGATGATGATGATAGATAGATAGATAGATAGATAGATGATAGATAGATAGATAATGTGTGTGTACACATCTATGTAAATGTCTAGATATCTTTCTCTCTCCTCTCCATTTACCTATACCAAGGGAAACATTATTGCCACAGAATCGAGTATTCACCTGTTTCATAGGTACTGGCATGTAAGACTCCAAGAACAAAGAACATGATATTTGAAAACAATCAGGCAAAATTCTACCAGAGACACCCGGTAGATTAGTAGCTTTAGCTTGCTAATGGGAACTCAATACATCTATGAAGTTGTAAAGATGTTAGCATCTTCTCGGGTGTATTGGTGTATTAAGAGAACCACAGGACAGAAATTTTAGGAACTGAACTTCAAAGCAGTGGTCCTTGAAGAGGAGGCCAAAATACTCACCTCAATATCCATTTTAAACTCATAGAGGGAAGGTTTGGAAAAAGTGTATTCAGCCTCTTAATGGGGAATCTAGTTTCACACCAGCAGGAATGAACTCTTTAGGGCAGCCCAGGTGGCTCAGCTGTTTAGCACCACCTTCAGCCTAGGGCGTGAGCCTGGAGACCCGGAATCGAGTCCCACGTCGGGCTCCATGCATGGAGCCAGCTTTTCCCTCCGCCTATGTCTCTGCCTCTCTCTCTCTCTCTCTCTCTCATTAATAAATAAATAAAATCCTTTAAAAAAATAAATAAATCTTTAAAAAAAAGAAATAAATTCTTTAAAAATGCACACTTCACAAGCTCACAAAGCTACACTGGATGCTCAGATACAAATTAAGAATATCACCACGATTCCCACAAGCATCTATGCTCCCGCAAATCCTTGGAAGACACTCAGGAGAGGCTGGTAGTGGTGCTTTCACTTCTGTCAAAATGGAGCATGAGCTCAGCATGGATCAAGTTCAGAGCCAAAGGAAAATGCAGGAAACGCTTCAGGAAAAGGAGCCCTGAAGCAAGAGAGGAAACAGTCTTTCTCAGAATTATAGGACACTGGGATCAAAGGAGGGCCACTGCCAGCTCCATTTGCCTCTATCTCACTTTCTCCTGGGTCTATTTGGCTACGTTTTTGTTGAATGCCATTTCACATGGATAGGAAAATATGATTTATCAAGAAATAAAATAGAAACAACCAGGACCTAGTGAATTAAGAAAAAATTAAAAGTATGTGCTCCCGTGGTCCATGCCAGGGACAGGAAAGCTCATTCCATTGGCTACAAAACAGAGAGGAAAAAGTAAAAAAACAAACAAACAAACAAAATAAAACAAAACATAAAACTTCTGCAAGGAAAATATCAAAGCTGATAAATGTCTGGGAATATAGACGGAGGAGTCATACCTGTGAAAATCAGAACAATATCCTCATTCTTATGTATATATTCATTACTATTTTAGAAATATAAGGCAATTATGAGTATATGTAACACATGACCAAAGGGATGATTCTGGAAGTGACATTACATGGAAGTGGAGACAATTTTACAACCTGTTGAGTAACCTAAGACATTCGATTCCCTTTCTGAGTGCATGCATTATTTTAACAGGAAGAACAGAATTTGGCACAGCAAACAGAAGCAACATTTTTATTTAGTTCTGTGTGATACGGTAAATTCAGAAAAATATAATTTACAGAGAACCATGTACATTTATAGAAGCTCTTTATGGAGGTCTTTAAAATATTTTTAAGGAATATTTTTAGAGAATACCAGCTAAGTTTACCTCAGTTGATTATAACTGTCGAAATTGACTTAATCATAATAAAGATAGATAATTTCTGGTAACAGCTTAAAGTTAAAATAACAATTCTGTTGGATGGGTTCAAGGAGGGAGCTCCTGTTAATCTCAAAGCAAGTTCACAGACCAGGTGAGGTCTCAGTCATGTGGACTATTTCAGCAGGTAAACTCCATGCCACTGCCTAATGCCCTTGGTCACACATGCTATTCAGCCACCGGTGCTGGGACCACTTCCAGGCAGGTGTGATCAGATAGTAGACATCAGGTGACACCTAGTACCTGGAGCTCCTAGCCATGCGGCCTCCCTAACTCCATGCCATGGACACCAGCCCCCAGCTCTGCTGTCATGCATACAGCCTCAAATGACTAGGGTTGAGGACATGAGTACACAAGAGCCACAGGTAAAATCCTCTCATCTCTTGAAGACAACAATTCTGAAATGCATTTCCTAAAGCGCTTCAGCTGGTCCTGGCAATGTTGGACACCAGTCTCCTCTAGTCCTGTGCAACTCGATAAAAAAAAAAAAATCCCTGAATTGGCTTTACTTTTTTCCAGCTTTCACTAGACCTGTTTTGCACACCCATCCTGTGCGATCGCTTGTCTCAAGAAACTGCCCATATGCAAGCTGTGTCTTAGGCGTGCTTTCTGGGGCACCCAGCTTACACTCCCCAGTGGTGAAATTTCTAGTTCTTCTGTGCCAGGAACTCAGACTCCAGTGACAGTTGTTGCCTCACTCACAGGTTAACAGGAGTGATTTATTTTAATAAAACATTATATATTCATTCATAGAAATATTTATAATTTTTTCCTTGGTTGTTAAGACACATCAGGGCTCAAGTTCTCCAAATACAATGGAGAAAAGGAACATGAAATGAACTGGCGTTTATTCAGATTAGAATACCTGACAGAAAGCAGAATGTGTTTTATATGTGTTTTGTATCAAATGTATGAATATCCTTCTAGTTTTTCACTTTTTCTATAAAGGTGACAAAAACTAGTCAGTTCACATGTGTGTCCTCAGTAATTTTTCCAGCAAGGCCTCAGGAGAGAAATGAAGCCCACCCTACAGGAAGAACCATCAATCACAGATTAATAACACTTGTAAAAAAGGAAAAAAGCCCAGTGAGAAATGCAGACAGAATTGGGCTCCCCTCCCTTGCCATCTCTGATTTTCTAGCTCCCCATAATTTTCCAGAATCAGCTGCTACTGCCAGCATTCCACATACATTCTTCCTAGTGTATTGTGTTCAGGCGTTAATAAAGTTTTAGTCCTTAATTTCAGTGAAACAAAAGTGGCTTCTCATATCTATAGAGTAGCTCATGAAAAAATAAATGTAAAAATATTTACAGCAGGTGGACTCTCTTCTGTACCTGAAAATCCCTTCAAACCAGATGAAAAGAAAGTCACTCTCAGTTCTGAGCAAAAACAGCCTTCTGCTGCCACAGCACTTCAGATCAATGGGTGCCCCGGCGTGTTCACTCTCTGCTGCTTATTTGACAATTAAATTATTAACCATAGAGCACTCTGCTCAAGGTTTTGTTTTGGATTGAATGTTGTCTGTATGGAAGGAGGATTCGATGTATGACCTGAGGACTCCTTGCTGACATGCAAAAGCCTATTCCTCCCCCACACTGCTCCTGTTTCTTCCATCCATAGAAAAGGCACTGTCTAGTGAATCCTCATTGTTTCTCCTGAACACTATCCTTGTAGGTCAAGTTTTGAAATGTCCTACCTCTCTCCCTCCTTGGTATTCAACTGTTCAGGGTTTTGCAAACTTTTCTTGCTATTTCTTACAGAAGGCACAACACTCTGAAGAAATTTCATGTATTTCCTTCCAGTGGACGAACTGTAGGAGTCTCCTCTAAATGATGCCCATGTGGCATTAAGGAGAGGCATCTTTTTCACTGAAGTCTGCCTCATATGTTAGTTCTACAACATGATAGAAACACTAGGATCTTTCTGCTTTCAAACATCACTCAACTTCTAATTCTTTCCATTACATCTGCATCAATTCTCTAGAGCTGGACACAAATGTCCTGTTAATGTAACAAATTCCAACATCTGGGCACAGGATCTGAGCTCCACAGCCGCCCTGAATACCTGTTCAGGACATCTTCGTGGGCACCCACAGAAATTGCTTTGCAGAAGTCTGTAATCATAGAGTCCCAGGATAAAACCGACTTTTGGAACAAAAACCATTAATGGGACATTCTCAGAAATTCTCTTTGTTATGAGAATCTTACCAAACAGTGAATCAATTAAGAGGAGCAAGAGAGAGGACTCTGGGAGGTTTTACCAGGACAAAATTAGGTCAAATACCTAGAAACTTTTAAGCTCAGGAACTTTTCCTTTTCCCTTTCCTCTGAAATGTCTCTGAGTGTTACAGATTATGTCACCTGTGCATATTCCTTGGTTCTTCATGGACACAACAAAGTTTTCTAAGTAAACATCGGCTAGCAAAGGAAATAATGGAGTAACTATAAATACCATCTTGTACTTTTCTTGACCCTTCCTACTGTCCCCAAACTATACCTCTTCCCCTTACACACAATAGAAATGCACACTCGCTCCCATCACACCTTGCCTTTGCATGGCAAGTTGGCAGACAAGTCATTGTTTGTTGTATGTTACCTGCAAGGGGAAACATTCCATCTTATTTCACATGTGTTCAGCAAGTTTTGTATTCAAGTCCTTCTACACACATGATCACATGTAATTTGCCCAACCACCATGCCAGCAATGCAGAGACTATATCATCACTTCCATTTTACAAGGGATGATAGCCTTCCTTTGGAGTTACTGACAGCAAAGTGGTCTTCTGTGATTTAGCTTCCAAGTCTGAGGATTCCAGTACTCATTCTGAATGTACGCCACTTTTCTGCCATGAGCCAATTCTCCTGGAAACTGCCTCCAGATAACATTTTTATCTCTTTCCCACCAGTGCTGGATGATCAGACAGGCTTCGGACCATGAGTAATGGTTTTGAGCTCCTTCCTCCAATACCCATATTTGATCAGTTTTTCCCGAAACTCCTTGGTTTTCACTGCATAAATAATAGGATTGAGCATTGGAGGTACAAGGAAGTAGAGGCTTCCAAGAATGGTGTGCACATGGGGTGGAATTCCCCTGCCGAAGCGGTGAGTGAGAAAAGAGAACAATGAGGGCGTGTAAGAGATAAGCATGACACAGATATGAGTGGTGCAAGTGTTGACTGCTTTGTGGTGGGCCTCCTTAGAAGACAGTCGCAGGACAGCCTTGATGATAAGCACATAAGAGGATGCAATAGCTGAGATGTCTAGCCCGGCAACCAACAAGGCCACCACCAGACCATATATCCGGTTGACTGTGGTGTCCACACACACCATCTTCACCACAGCCATGTGTTCACAGTACGTGGTGGGGATGACATGATTCGCATGAAAAGGCATCTTCTGGAGGAGGACAGGCATGGGCAGAATGAAAAGGATGGCTCTTACTAAACCCACTAAGCCAATGAGCCCAATGCGACTATTGGAAAGGATGATGGCATAGCGCAGGGGTTCACAGATGGCTACATAGCGGTCAAAGGCCATGGTCATCAGAATGGCAGACTGCATGGCCGATATGGAGTGAATGAAGAACATTTGGACCAGACAGCCCACATAGCTGATCTCACTGTGTCTAAACCAGAAGATGCATAGCACTTTGGGAATGGTGGTAGTGGACATGCCCAAGTCTGTGAGGGCCAACATACAGAGGAGCAGGAACATGGGCTTGTGCAGGGAGCGCTCCGTGCAGATGATGAAGATGATGCTGCAGTTCCCAAGGATGGTGATGAAGTACATGGAACAGAAGGGGATAGAGATCCATCTGTGTTTGTCCTCCATCCCGGGAATGCCTTGAAGAATGAAGAAAGGAGGATGCCCCAGGGAGACATTGCACACAGTCATGGTGACACCCAGGTGTAGCAGCCTAGAAGAACCGTAAAACACTTCATGAGCCTCAAACTTGAAAGAATTCAGGGTTAGAAAGTTAAACAAAAAAGTATAATGATCAGGTATACAAATATATTCTGATATCAATGTAATTTATGTTATATAATATTCAGTGTTATATGCCTTATTATATAACATGCTCTAATATTACAGTAACAATAATATGGTCTTACCACATTAAATCTCCCAGTGTATTTTCATTTTGAATATTTTTATTAATGATGCATTTAATAATTTTCACATATTAAGCATGTCATTAAGCATATGGAATTATGGTATATCTATTTTTGTATGTGTATCCCCTTTAAGAATGGAACTTCATGGATGTGAGACAAAAATGGGTAGAAATACCAAAACCATGACAGAATATTCAGTACCACTCTGAGTGAACAGAGGATGAAAATAGGTCAACAAAAGACCTTCTCAGAAACAAGACAGCTTAAATGCTTACAACAGTATTGCTCACCAAAATTGAAGCATACACATTTATAGCCCATTAGGGACTTGAAGGGAACTGTGATGACAAATATTCAATGAGGACCCAGAGGCAGCAGGTTGCAAGCTTCTGGGCACCTTTGACTGGGTTGCCAGAATGGGATGATGAAGCCCACCTCACCCAGAAACACTCACTTGACTGTGAAGCAGTCACAGTGTGGGAAGCTGGACTCCGACCCTTTCCTCAAACATGTATGTGTGAGTATATACAGCTGTGTGTGGCTCTATCTACAACTATATGTCTCCTGGATAACACACTCAGTGCCCTGCACGTCCCCACTGCTTACTCTCAGACACACAAGAAGTCCTGGTATGGCCCCTTATATCATCTAAGGAAAGGCCCCCTGGGTACCCAGAATTAGCTCTTTGGCATTTCCTTTTCCCCCAAACACACACACCAGTCACCACTGCTATTATCTGTAAACTTGACCCTGGTGGTTTCCCTGAGTTGCCAGGAAATGAAGATGGCTGACCCTAGGGGTTTGGGGCATATGCTAGTCTTTGCTAGTCTGGTAGGAGACTAGGGGGGAAGGTAAGCTTAAAACTGAATCTGAAACTAGATTAGAACCTGGGAGCTTGTATCCCCAAGGACCTGTTTTCCATATTTGTGTAGATGTAGGAGCCCAGCAGGGCCTTACTCCTTGACTTGGGTCATCACATCCTGAAGGCCTCAGTGGTATAGCTCCTGTTGTTGGACACACTGATAAAATGCTTTAGTAGCTCTGTTTCCATCTATCCTTAGCATCACCCAGGGTTTTTATTCTAACTTGTTTTCCAGGCCAATGGCTTAACCCTAGACATTTCCTGGCCCAGAATCTTTCCTGTAATATCACCTCTCATGTCCCAACATGCCATCGACTTCTGGGTCCAGATGTAGCCTTATTTCTTTCTTATTATGTCAGATAACAAAATTTTTCAAAAATTCCGATGTGCATTGCAGAATGCACAACATTGTCAAAATTCAACATTATCAAAATCATGCAGACACCCCAAGAGTTGGACACAAAGGGCCACCTTCTAAATCATGATGTAATGCAAGTCTGCCTAACAGCAGACCCTATAGGGAGACTTTTCTCTGAGTCAAGTGTCAGCAGGAGGGAGGCAGTGGTAAGGGAAGGAGTAGCAGAATAAAGTGTGTAGCGTAATCAATACATCAACAGAAAAAAAAAAAAAATACATCAACAGAAGGAATCACCAGCAAAAATAGACCACCATCAAGGCACCTGCTTATAGACACATCTGCACAGCTTCCCCTGCAGAAAGCTGTGCTATAGTAACATGCCGAAATCCTGGGCTCAATCATTCTTTCCTCGTTGCTGCAGGGACATCCTGATGGACAATGATGACAGGGAGTAATCAGCAAGACTTCTTTTTTCTGGGTCCTACTGCCTCAGTTTTATTTTATTTTTTTTTATATATTTTTTTTAATTTTATTTATTTATGATAGGCACACAGTGAGAGAGAGAGAAGCAGAGACATAGGCAGAGGGAGAAGCAGGCTCCATGCACCGGGAGCCCGACGTGGGATTCGATCCCGGGTCTCCAGGATTGCGCCCCGGGCCAAAGGCAGGCGCCAAACCGCTGCGCCACCCAGGGATCCCTGCCTCAGTTTTATATCCAGGATTCTGTGAACTCCCTGTATACAACTTCCAATGCATCTTTTCTCATAGGATATCCTCAAAGTCTATCAAGTGTGGTGGCATTGCCCAGAATCTGTGACCTCTGAATCCCAAGTTTTAAGTTTGCTCTTTGGATAATCACACTACTCAGGGAGAATAGCCCTGGTCTGCTTTCTCCCCAAGTACTGTATCCCAATCACCAGCATCATGTTTGTCACCTAGCGGGCAGATAACAAAGTCAAATAAATGAATAAGGGAATGGCTAAACCAATAAGTAAGTTCTTTACATATGAACTTATTATGTATCCTAGTTTTTCTTGCATGGTTTTGTTTTCTTTTGTTAATGAAAATCAAAACACAACCATTTTTAAGGCTATGCCTTCTTCTTCAATATATTCCTAAATCAGACAAATCGAACAAATTCCAATGATTCATTTTTCTTAGAATCTTGACAAAATGATTCAGAAATTCAACCAGAGAACAAATATCTGAAAATAATATCACAGAGGGTCCTAGAAATTAAAATGTATTATAAAATATTACAAACAATGAGGCTATGATGCAGAGATAGCTTATTGGAGCAGAGCAGACTAGCATCAATAAAATACCCAAGTATCTATGCAGACAATATCTGAAGACAGTGGAGGGGATCCCTGGGTGGCTCAGCGGTTTGGTGCCTGCCTTTGGCCCAGGGCGCGATCCTGGAGTCCCGGGATCGAGTCCCACGTCAGGCTCCCGGCATGGAGCCTGCTTCTCCTTCCTCCTGTGTCTCTGCCTCTCTCTCTCTCTATGATAAATAAATAAATAAATCTTTAAAAAAAAATATCTGAAGACAGTGGAGAAAAAGATAAATAAGAAATAATACAATTATATACAAATAAGCCATAGTATCTCACATCACCCAGGATGTTTTCCTGTCTACTAATATGAAATCCAGGTTTCTTTATTTTAATGTATTTTGGATATACAAAGATAATAAAGAATAATCTAGCATATATTCATATATTGACAATGTAGATTAAGAAGGAAATGTCACAAATATTTAAAGATCTGCCTGTGTAGCTCATTCTTCTGGAATTTGTTTCTCTCTCCCTTCAGCGATGAATTGTATCATCACAAAACAGGCTGGTAGAAAATCCCCGTCAAAACCAGCTAGATCCAGCATTCCCCTATAAATGTCCCCTAGCCCCTTCTTCCAGGTGTGCTTGCTGTTTCTTGAAGGCCATAGTCTGCTGCCGCCACCTTTGTCAGGCAAAGCAATGAAACTATTACTCCTCTTTATCCCAGACTCTGTCTTTGAGTTATATTTTGGCTCTGAAGCATGGAAGTCGATTTTCAACAACAATATCACATTTAATTCATAGATTTATTTGAATGAAGAAAATCTATTTCATTCATTATTCTTTGATTAACATTTAGGTGGTTTACAATGATTATAATTATAGTGTTAATATTCTTATATAAGTCTACCTTATTCACTTGTGTTTTGTGCCTCTCAGGCCTATATTTAGAGGTGAAATTTCTGGATTATAGGATATGCATATCTCTAACTTTGCTAACTATTTATACATTGATCTTGGAAGTGGTTGATTCAGTTAGTATCCCACTAGGAATGAATAAATGCTTCTGTTTCTCTATATCGTCAGTAATTGTTAGCATTATTTGATTTTTGTTTTAATTTTGCCAATCTGATGGGTGTTTTTTTAAATGGTTTTTATTTCATTTTCCTTATTAATTAGATGGTTGATATTGTTTCATAAATTTATTGGCTCC
This sequence comes from Vulpes lagopus, assembly GCF_018345385.1. Classification (NCBI taxonomy): domain Eukaryota; kingdom Metazoa; phylum Chordata; class Mammalia; order Carnivora; family Canidae; genus Vulpes; species Vulpes lagopus. The sequence goes on from NC_054838.1 coordinate 20,789,490, forward strand.
CTCTGTTTATCTGCTAAGTGCATGTCTTTATTTTTCATTATTTCTAGCTTTTTTCTGTTTATTTTTATATCTATCAATTTTGTAACACATTTCTTTTTAAGATTTATTTATTTATTTGAAAGAGAGAGAAAGAATGCGTGCACGTCCGTGAGCAGGGGGAAGGGCAGAGGGGATGGGAGAGAGCATCTCCAGCAGACTTCCTGCTGAAAGGTGAGCCCGAGGTGAGGCTCTGTCTTACTACCTGAGATCATGACCTGAACCCCAAATCAATCTTTACATATTTATTTTATTTATATAAATAAATAAATGTGTGTGTGTGTGTGTGTGTGTGTGTGTGTGTGTGTGTGTGTAGTCTTTACCCATTCATCTAGGAATGGATACTTGGGTTGCTTCCATATCTTGGTTAATGATGTAATGAACATTTTCAAATTAGTGTTTTTATTTTGGGGGGAGGTAAATATCCAGTAGCAGAATTATTATCTTTCTTTTTGAATTAATTTTTTTGGGGGGGTAACTATCCAGTAGTGGAATTACTGGATTGTATGGTACTTCTGTATTTAATTTTTTGAGGAATGATCATGTTTTCTACAGTGCTGCCACAAATTTGTACTCCTACCAATAGGGCAAGAGGTTTCCTTTTTATCTACATTCTGGCCAGCACTTGATATTTCTTGTGTTTTTAGTTTTAGCCATTCTGACAGGTGTGAGGTGATATCTCATTGTAGATTTGATTTGTATTTCTCTGATGATGACTGATGGTGAGCATCTTTCATGTATCTGTTGGCCAAGTGTATGTCTTCTTTAGTAAAATGTCTATTCAGGTCCTCTGCTCATTTTAATTGAATTATTTGGGGTTTTCTGGTGTTGAGATGTATAAGTTCTTTACATAACCAAGGAGATAAAAGATCTACATTCTGAAAACTATAAAAAATTAAGGAAAGAAATTGAAGATGACACAAACAAATGGAAAAATCTTTCATGCTCATGGATTAGAAGAATTACTATTGTTAAAATGTCCATAGTACCCAAAGGATTGTTCAGATTTAATGCAATGCCCATCAAAATATCAATACCATTTTTCACAGAACTAGAATAAATAATCCTAAAATTTGTATGGAAACACAAAGACCTTGAAAGCAATACAAAGCTGGTTGTATCACAATCCCAGATTTCAAGATGTAATACAAAGCTATAGTAATCAAAACACTATGGTACTAGCAAAAAAATGGACACATAGATCAAAAGAACATAATAGAGGGTATAGAAATAAACTTTTACTTATATGGTCAATTAATCTAAAACAATGGAGGCAAGAATATACAATGACCATTAGAAATAACAAATACCCACCATTTGCTTCAATGTGGATGGAACTGGAGGGTATTATGCTGAGTGAAATAAGTCAATCAGAGAAGGGCAAACATTATATGGTCTCATTCATTTGGGGAATATGAAAAATAGTGAAAAGGAATAAAGGGTAAAGGAGAGAAAATCCATGGGAAATATCAGAGAGGGTGACAGAACATGAGAGACTCCTAACTCTGGGAAAAGAACAAGGGGTGGTGAAAAGGGAGGTGGGCGGGGGATGGGGGTGACTGGGTGACGGGCACTGAGGGGGCACTTGATGGGATGAGCACTGGGTGTTATGCTATATGTTGGCAAATTGGACTCCAATAAGAACAAAGAATATACAATGGGATAATGACAGTCTTTTCTATTGTATATAAATAATAGTGAAAGGGAATAGAAGGGAAGGGAGAAGAAATGGGTAGGAAATATCAGAAAGGGAGACAGAACATAAAGACTCCTAACTCTGGGAAACGAACTAGGGGTGGTGGAAGGGGAGGTGGGCGGGGGGTGGGGGTGAATGGGTGATGGGCACTGAGGGGGGCACTTGACGGGATGAGCAGTGGGTGTTATTCTGTATGTTGGCAAATTGAACACCAATAAAAAATAAATTTATTGTTTAAAAAAAAGACAGTCTTTTAAACAAATTGTGCTGCATGCATAAGAATGAAACTGGACCATCTTCTTGCACTATCCACAAAATAAACTCAAGATGAATTAAAACCTAAATGTGAGACCTGAAACCATAAAACCCCTAGAAGAAAGCATAGGCAGTAACTTCTCTGGCATCAGCAGTAGAAACATTTTTCTAGATATACTTCTAGAAACAAATGCAAGGGAAACAATGCAAAAATAAACAAGTAGGACTTTATCAATCCAAAATATATTGCACGGCAAAGGAAACCATCAACATAACAAAAAGGCAGCCTACTGAATAGAAGATATTGGCAAATGGTATATCCAATAAGGGATTCAATCCCTGATTCTTTCTTTCTTTCTTTCTTTCTTTCTTTCTTTCTTTCTTTCTTTCTTTCTTTCTTTCTTTCTTTCTTTCCTTTCTTTCTTTCTTTCTTTCTTTCTTTCTTTCTTTCTTTTTTTATTATTTTTTAAATAAATTTATTTTTTTATTGGTGTTCAATTTGCCAACATATAGAATAACGCACAGTGCTCATCCCATCAAGTTACCACCTCAGGGCCTGTCACCCAGTCACCGCCACCCCCGGCCCACCTCCCTTTCCACCACCCCTTGTTCGTTTCCCAGAGTTAGGAGTCTTTCATGTTCTGTCTCCCTTTCTGATATTTCCCACTCATTTTTTCTCCTTTCCCCTTTATTCCCTTTCACTATTTTTTATATTCCCCAAATGAATGAGAACATACAATGTTGTCCTTCTCTGATTGACTTATTTCACTCAGCATAATACCCTCCAGTTCCGTCCACGTCAAAGCAAATGGTGGGTATTTGTCGTTTCTAATGGCTGAGGAATATTCCATTGTATACATAGGCCACATCTTTATCCATTCATCTGCTGCTATGAACATCGGGGTGCACGTGTCCCGGCGTTTCATTGCATCTGTATCTTTGGGGTAAATCCCCAACAGTGCAATTGCTGGGTCGTAGGGCAGGTCTATTTTTAACTCTTTGAGGAACCTGCACACAGTTTTCCAGAGTGGCTGCACCAGTTCGGATTCCCACCAACAGTGCAGGAGGGTTCCCTTTCGCCACATCCTCTCTAACATTTGCGGTTTCCTGCCTTGTTGATTTTCCCCATTCTCACTGGTGTGAGGTGGGATCTCATTGTGGTTTTGATTTGTATTTCCCTGATGGCAAGTGATGCAGAGCATTTCCTCATGTGCATGTTGGTCATGTCTATGTCTTTCTCTGTGAGATTTCTCTTCATGTCTTTTGCCCATTTCATGATTGGGTTGTTTGTCTCTTTGCTCTTGAGTTTAATAAGTTCTTTACAGATCTTATTTGCAAATATCTTCTCCCATTCTGTAGGTTCTCTTTGAATTTTGTTGACGGTATCTTTTGCTGTGCAAAAGCTTCTTATCTTGATGAAGTCCCAATAGTTCATCTTTGGTTTTGTTACTTTTGCCTTTGTGGATGTATCTTGCAAGAAGTTACAGTGGCCAAGTTCAAAAAGGGTGTTGCCTGTGTTCTCCTCTGGGATTTTGATGGAATCTTGTCTCACATTAAGATCTTTCATCCATTTTGAGTTTATCTTTGTGTATGGTGCAAGAGAGTGGTCCAGTTTCATTCTTCTGCATGTCGATGTCCAATTTTCCCAACACCATTTATTGAAGAGACTGTCTTTCTTCCAATGGATAGTCTTTCCTCCTTTGTCGAATATTAGTTGACCATAAAGTTGAGGGTCCACTTCTGGATTCTCTATTCTGTTCCATTGATCTATGTGTCTGTTTTTGTGCCAGTACCACACTGTGTGGAATCAGAAAAGACCCCGAATAGCCAGGGGGATTTTAAAAGAGAAAACCATAGCTGGGGGCATCACAATGCCAGATTTCGGGTTGTACTACAAAGCAGTGGTCATCCCTCATTCTTTTTAAAAATAATGTAGTGCAAGCACAATTACAAACCCAATAGGAATTTGTTATGGTTAATTTTATGTACCAACTTGACTGGACTAAGGGATGTCTAAAGAGCGAGTAGAACATTATTTGTGGGTGTGTCTGTGAGAGTATTTCAGAGGTGGGAGTGAAATTAGCATTTGAACCAGTGGACAAAGTAACGATAGTAGTCATTAATGTGGGTAGGCATCATTCTATCCACTGAGGGCCCGAATAGAACTAAAAGGCAGAGAAAAGGTGAATTTGCTCTCTTTGCTTGAGCTGGGACATCCATCTTTTTCCCTTGAACGTCAGTATTCCTGGTTCTCAGACCTCAGGTCTCATAGGAGCCTCACACCATTGGCTCCTTGGTTTTCAAGCCTTCAGTCTCAGACTGTTACAACCACTGGCTTTCTCAGGTCTCCACGTTACAGACAGCAGACTATGGGATTTCACAGCCTCTAAAATTGTATGAGCCAAACTATTTTTATGATTTCGTCTATTTATTTGAGAGAGAACATGAGTGGAGAGAGAGAGAGGCAGACTTCCCACCCAGCAGGGAGACCAACATGGAGCTTGATCTCAGAACCCCAGGATCATGACGTGAGCTGAAGGCAGATGCTTAACTTAATGAGCCACCCAGGCACCTCAAGCCAACTTTTTTAAAACTTACTTTCTTTTTTCCCTACAACACAAGTTTACTGAAGTCACATACTGTGCCTTATTCACCTGTGTAGTTCAATGCCCATTATACCTAGTACATAAATGGTCTCACAATAAATCTCTTTTATCTTCTATTATCTATTATCTATCAATCTATCTATCAATCTATCTATCATCTATCTATCATCTATCATCTATCTATCATCTATCATGTTCCCATCAATCTACTTATTTATCTATGTATCACTGTAATCATCTATCATCTATCTTCCTCCTATTGGTCCTGTTTCCCTGGAAAACCTGACTAATACAAAATTCTATGCTCTAATATAAGCTGCCCAAAGATTAGTTTTTGGAGGACATTTTGATGTGCGCAAAATTTTTCATTTGTGAGTCACCTAAAACAAAAAGCAAATAATGTAGCCAATGATCTGCTTTTCTTAACTGACATGCAAACATGTAACAGACTCAAAAGTCTCCTCCCTATTATCTTCCTGAGTCATGCCAGGAAGTTAGATGTGTTAAGCTCCTGCACTCTGTCTGGGTAGAGCCAGAAGACGCAAAATTGTGACTGGAAAAGACTTACTGACATGGTCCTGAAAATTGTTTAAAGTGGTAGGATTTCTAATATAACTCTTACTCTCCCTTTGCTCCAACATGTAATATTTCCCATGTTAAATCTGTTGCTGATTCTTTCTCCTTCCTTCCTTCTCCCTTTCTTCCTTCCTTCTTTCTTTTTCTCTTTCTTTCTCTCTCTCTTTGTCTCTTTTCCTTTTTATTCCTTCTATTTTTTCCTCTTTTTTAAAAAAGTTTTGGGATAGATTGACCCCCCAATTTTTTTTGGTTTAGGCCCACTCTAAGATTGTCTATTCAGACAAATCTCATATCTCATATATGTAATAATTACATAATCTATTTTTTCTATTAAGAAAGTGACTACAATTTTTTAGGATTGCAAATTCAGTATAATATGCACACTTTTATTTTTCTTGAAATAATTGGTGTTTAAAACTATGTTTTAAAACTTGATAGCTCTAAATTTATTATTTTATCATATGTATATTTGTATTTTTTTGTAATTATAACTATATTGATACAAATATATGCTAAAAATTTAAATCCATAAATAATTAAGAAAATAATACAGTAGCTCAGAAAATTCAGATCTTTAAACATTTTCTCTTTTGGCTTTGGCCATAATTTAAATTGCTTTATCAAAAGTTCATTTAAAAAATATACTAAACATTTTTTTAAGATTTTATTTATTCATTCATGAGAGACACAGAGAGAGAGAGAGAGAGAGAGAGAGAGGCAGAGACACAGGCAGAGGAAGAATCAGGCTCCATGCAGGGAGCCCGATGTAGAACTGAATCCTGGAATTCCAGGATCATGCCCTAGGCCAAAGGCAGGTGCTAAACCTCTGAGCCACCCAGGGATTCCCTATAGTAGAAATTTTAATTAAAATTTGCTTATAGCTTTGTGTTCTCAGTATATTACCTTCTTTTATTATGTCATGTTATTTATGTTATGTTATATTATTATCTTGTCTTCTCTAATCATTTTCCTTGACTTTATATTTCCCAAAGTAAGGTCCTGATTTCAAAATAATAAAAATGATAAGAAGTCTTGATACTTAAACTATCTTTGAGTTTTTTAAATGACCATTACTTATCATAAAGATTTGCTTACATTCTTTTTTAAAAAGCATAATAGAAATAATTAGGTTTGTTTTGCATTCTCTTTTTTCATTTAAATTTAATTTAGTTCACATATAATATATTATTAGTTTCAGGGGTAGAATTTAGTGATTCGTCAGGTACATATAACACACAGTACTCATCATATCAAGTGCCTTCCTTAATACCCATCATCAGTTACCCCATCCCCCCACCCACTTCCCCTCCAGCAACCCTCAGTTTGTTTCCTACAATTAAAAGTCTCTTATGGTTTTGCATTCTCCAAATTTTAATAATTCTATAGTGATAGGTCTCTCATTATCCATATTAATGATGATTGTACACCTTTTAGATTAGATAAAACATATTCATTTTTATGTTTAAAGACACAAAAAATGTATTGGAAACATACATCATGGAACAAGCACAAGAACCTTGAAGATTTGTTAATATCTTTACTGTCCATAATTCATTCTTTTTTTTTTACCCTTTGTTCCTTTATTTAAGATGACAAGTTTCTTTTTAAAGGTTAATTTGGTTTTTTTTCAGTCTTACACGACGTCATTTTATTTTATTTTTTAAATAAATTAATTTTTATTGGTGTTCAATTTACCAACATACAGAAAAACACCCAGTGCTCATCCCGTCAAGTGTCCCCCTCAGTGCCCGTCACCCATTCCCCCCCACCCCCCGCCCTCCTCCCCTTCCACCACCCCTAGTTCGTTTCCCAGAGTTAGGAGTCTTTATGTTCTGTCTCCCTTCCTGATATTTCCCACACATTTCTTCTCCCTTCCTTTATATTCCCTTTCACTATTATTTATATTCCCCAAACGAATGAGAACATACAATGTTTGTCCTTCTCCGACTGACTTACTGCACTCAGCATAATACCCTCCAGTTCCAACCACGTTGAAGCAAATGGTGGGTATTTGTCATTTCTAATGGCTGAGGAATATTCCATTGTATATATAGACCACATCTTCTTTATCCATTCATCTTTCGATGGACACCGAGGCTCCTTCCACAGTTTGGCTATTGTGGCCATTGCTGATAGAAACATCGGGGTGCAGGTGTCCCGACGTTTCATTGCATCTGAATCTTTGGGGTAAATCCCCAACAGTGCAATTGCTGGGTCGTAGGGCAGGTCTATTTTTAACTCTTTGAGGAATCTCCACACAGTTTTCCAGAGTGGCTGCACCAGTTCACATTTCCACCAACAGTGCAAGAGGGTTCCCCTTTCTCCGCATCCTCTCCAACATTTGTGGTTTCCTGCCTTGTTAATTTTCCCCATTCTCACTGGTGTGAGGTGGTATCTCATTGTGGTTTTGATTTGTATTTCCCTGATGGCCAGTGATGCAGAGCATTTTCTCATGTGCATGTTGGCCATGTCCATGTCTTCCTCTGTGAGATTTCTCTTCATGTCTTTTGCCCATTTCATGATTGGATTATTTGTTTCTTTGGTGTTGGATGTAATAAGTTCTTGTTTTAAAAAATTAATTGGTTTATAGAAGTGCTGGCTTCATAATTCATTCTTACTATAGGATGTATATAGGATATAAGTACATAGGATACTTATATGATACTAATAGGGTAATCCCATATTAAAAATATTTAAAAGTTAATTGTGTGCTAACACATTATCAGTTGGTAATTCCTTCTCTTCTATTTTGATAATGCTAGTTAAGATGATAAACTGACTGCAGCTATTTAGGATTATCATCAACAGATAAGGATCGGCTTCCCTCAGCAGCCACCTATTTACCATCTACTATATGATCTTTAAAAAGGAGATAAGATATTTTAGCAACATCAAAAAAAGATTACCCTGATCCTCACTGGAGACTTCTCAGGTACTTGTTAATAACCAGCACAGCAGTGAAGCCCCAAGGAACTGATCCTTGAATACATGTTTCCAGCTAACAATGTCCCTTTTTTAATGAAAATTATTAAGGAATCCACACATTGGAACCTTAAGAAGCAGACAATTCTTGGAGGGCAACAGCTCACTCAAAATTTTCTGATTTTCAGGTGATGACACAAAGTGTCCAGTGTCGCCAAGGAAACAAACCGAGGTTAATTTGAGATCTCTTCTCTTTTATTAATTTGCTTTATTACTAATCTTCTATATTATCATAGTTTGTTGTATTTTACCAGCCTTAAATTGGTGAGTTTTAATAATTTTTAACAGTGGAAATAGTTATCACAGTTACTTAACTGTCTTTACCTATGATTACTTTTTGATCGAATTTTTTATAGAGATGGTTTAGTTATTTGACATGTGTATCGTGAGAGGATTAAAACCAAGATACAGACATGTTGTACCTTTTTGCCTCAGCCCAGTGGAAAGAAGGCGTAGTATTAAGATGGATCATAAATTAATGATTATTTCATTGTTAGAAAAACATAGAATTATCTTAATATGTACTTATTTTCCTCTTTTCTTTAGTAGTATCTCTTTTTTTAAAGATCTTATTTATTTATTCATGAGAGACACAGAGAGAGAGAGGCAGAGACACAGGCAAGAGGAAGAAGCAGGCTCCATGCATAGAGCCCGATGGGGGACTCAATCCAGGGACTCCAGGATCACTCCCTGGCTGAAGGCAGGCACTAAACTGCTGAGCCACTCAGGGACCCCCCCCCCAATAGTATCTTTTACATCTTGTCACTGCAAATGCCATATTCTGTTGTATTACTTTATTTCCTTTCTCCCTAGAGCATGAATTTCCTGAAATCACACACTGTCTTATTAACCTGAAAAATACAATACCTATTGTACCTAGTACATGGTTGATATTCAATATATACTTTTGAACAAATGTTCAATATAATAACAATATATACTTTTGAACAAATGTTCAACTACAAGGGTAAATAAACGTCTCTCCAACGTTCTTGGAAAAGGCCTGTTTTTTGTGTTTTAGGAGATTAGAGATAGAGGTAGGCGTGGGGAGTTATTGTTTAATAGTTATGGAGTTTCTATTTGTGGTGATGAAATATTTGGAAATATATAGTGCTGATGGTTGTACAATGTAAGTACTTCAAAGGCACAATAAAAGAGCACAATAAAAATTTTTTATCACTGCTTATATGACTGTTAGGCTTCAAACATCACATTACAAACTAAACAGAGTCTGTGTAAGTTGAATCTCAGACTTTAGAAAAATATAGATATGGATACTAAAGTTGAAAAGTGGCACAAATGCCTTAGAAGATGGAGAGTTTCTTATCAAAGACAATATACAACGAAAAAGTGGCTCAAGAAAAGATTGATGTGTTGTGCATGAGGGTAGACTGATCCTTTTAAAGTATCTAAAAACAAACACCTCAGATTCTATGGAAGGTAAGCCTGTGCCAAAGCATGAAGGCCAGCTGTTTGGTGAAAGATACTTTTCAACTCTGACTAACCTGAGTTTCCCTGGCTAGCATTAGCAGGAAACTCTGTGTCTGGGGAATTTGTATACGCACAAAGCATTGTTGGCTAAGTGAGGCAAACTAAAGGTCAGACTACCTCCATAGTAGCCCACAAAATCATTTACAGGTGAAGTTCATCACTCAGAGAGTATCAGGGGGAAAATGCAAAGATCATCAGACATGAAGTGAATATATTACCTACAAAGGGTCATTTTTTGAAGCTATTCTTTGAGAAACTCACGTTACAGCTTTCCCATTGATACATCTCCTTTTAGACTTCTTAGAAAGAGTTACTTAGCAGTCCTCTCCATCTGTTTAAATCTCATGCCAGATCCAGAGTATCCTGGGCTGTCTCAGCCCATCTCTGGTCTAGGGTTGATACTCTTACTGCAAACACTCTTGGTCTAAGAAAGTGCTAGCAATCAATCGATCAATATGTGTGTGTGTGTTATTCTCAATACCTTGAAGCTATAAGCAAGTACATATTTTTGGGTCACTTTTCCTCTTTCCAGTGCTGGATGTTCTGTACATAGAGTAACTTACTGGCTTTTGACCTGTCAAAAGGTCTACTGTCAAAAGTACTACTATAATGCCTCCTGACACTTTCCACAATGATTCAAAACCTACAGACCCATTAACAAGCCACATAATAGCCTTCCAAGAAGATAGTATTCTGTAGATTTAGCAGGTATAAATGTGTTGTTCTAAATACTTCAAAAACTTTTAGATAATACACGATACCTCTAGTCCAAGGATAAGATGTACTAGAGAAGGTGACAGATTAATTTTAACTTTTACCACTGATCCTTGGGGTACATAGAGAGTCCAGCTACCTCCTTCCCATAAAAAAGCCAAATATTCTCAGGCGGATCTGTTTGGTATTAATGCCATAGACCAGGGGGTTGAGAACAGGTGGCACAAGAAGGTAGAGATTTGCAAGTACAATGTGGACATGAGGAGGTACTTGGTGGCCAAAGCGATGGGTGAAAAAGGAAAAAAAGGCAGGTACATAGAAAACAAGAATCACACAAATGTGAGCTCCACAAGTGCTAAATGCTCGGAATTGGGCATCCTTGGAGGGTAGGCGCAGCACTGCCCGAAGGATCAGGCCGTAGGAGGTGGCAATGAGGACCACATCCATGCCAGTGACTGAAAGTGCCACAGTGAGACCATAAATGGTGTTGGGCTTGATGCTGGCACAAGCCAGCTTGGCAATGCCCATGTGCTCACAGTAGGTGTGGGGGATGATGTGATGTCCACAGAAGGGTAAGCGTTCGATGAGGATAACAAAGGGGAAGACAAAGAGAAGACCACGGACCACACATGCCAGACCAATCTTCCCAATCACTGTGGCATTGAGGATGGATGTATAATGAAGCGGACGGCAGATAGCCACATAGCGGTCAAAAGCCATGGCCAGTAGAACTGCTGACTCTGTGGCAAAGATAGTGTGAACAAAAAACATTTGTGTGAGACAGCCATGGTAGGAAATTATGTGGGACCTGAGCCAGAAGATTGTTAGCATTTTGGGCAGTGTGGTAGAACAGAGAATCAGGTCGGTGATAGAAAGTAGGCACAGGAAGAGGTACATTGGCTCATGCAGAGTTCTATCTGTCATGATGATGTAGAGGATGGTGCCATTGCCAACCAGAGCAAGGATATACATGGAGCAGAAGGGTATGGCAGCCCACACGTGCTGGTCTTGCATCCCAGGGATTCCAAGTAGAATAAATGTGGAGGGATGGAAGGCAGTGTCATTGGTGACCGATGCAGAAAGCATAATGATGAAGAGAACACAAGGCCTTATCTTCCTAAAAGTGGTTTAGAAAATGAAATGAATCATCCTTGATGTCATTTATTCCTCCCACATATCCATTCAATTTCTTGCCTCTCTTTCATTCCCACCAATTCTACTCCAATTCATGCCTTCCTCATTTCTTGCGTAGGGGTATTAAAACAGCTTTCTAAGTAATATGCCTACTTTTAGGGCTTCCATCTTCCAGTGAGGCCTCTACATTGCTGTGGAGCATGTGAAAAATCACCAATAATAATACAAAGACAACCTTCCTTAGTGTGTTTTCAGAATCCCTTGTATTACCCTCCTCTGGTCTACCCTTCTTCACTTCCCATCATGTTGTAGGTCCTGAAATACTGGACCATATCCAGAGACTCCCTTGCTCTCTCACTTCTGATTGGATTTGACGGTGGTGAACACCAAGAGAGGATTAAAGGTAGGTCAGGGATTTGTTCTTTTTGGCTCTCTCCCAACAGGGTTGCTGCAAGCTGGTTTTATCTCTGTAAATATCCTTCTCTGGCTTTGGTAACCATGTCCTCTTGTCCCTTTAGTCCAAGGGACTATAAGAGTGCCTGCTGTCACTAATGCAGGAAGTTCACAAGGACCTGTGACTTCTCTACGCTTAATCACATCTTTGAAAACAGTTTCTGTATTACACTGTCCTGAATTTTCCTAATGTAGATGTGAGTTCCACTTCCTGTTAGGATCTTGCTATGGCAAGCAAAGCTCTCCTGGATTTTACTCTTGCCCACCTATCTCATATTGTTTACCATCCTACTCCACCACATACTTCATGCTCCAGCCGTATGTGTTTTGAAATGTCGAACATCATGCTTTATCGTATCTGCATGCTTTTTCATGTATTGCTTTTTGGGGCACAGAATAGCTATTCCCATTGTTCACCTGATGAGCTGCTACTTAATATTATTCAAAACCCACATGAATATTTTCCTTTCTATGAAGCTCATCTATGATCTCTGCTGCTGTGAAGAGACAGTCATACATCTTCAGCATACCGTCCTTAGGAAATATAAACTATTTTATGATTATGTGTATGTCTTTTGCCCCATTACACTATGAAATTTGAGTCTCATTTTTTTCTACAACTGGCATTAATGCCTTATATACATAAGACCAATAAATAATATTTAACAGGTAAATGGATAAAAGATTGAACACAGCAAATGAATTTTTTAACAGACTTTTGTAAGTGACCAGAGTTGAAAAATGGTTTTTCTTTGGGTCAGACAAGGTCTTCTCTTGTCATATCTATGATGCCCATCATGTTGTTTTCACTCAATATACTCCAGCAGGTGCTTCTATTTAGCTCTTCAATAATTTGTAGTCTAATCTAATCTACCTATGTAATAAATTTCTATCATTTTCTTGACTGGCTTCATAATTTAGTTGGATTATAAAACATACCTGCTTGAGTCTATTTTGTTTGCCTTAAAGTATGAGCCCTGATATGACCAATCAGGCCAGAAACCACAGAGGCTTGTGCTCCCTGAAGTCTCCAAGTGAAGCATGCCATGGGAAGGGAAGTAGAAAGTCAGAAACCAGGGCTCACAGGTAGGTTAAAATCAGGGAAGGTTGCTAGGAGTGACTAAGCCATAGATTGAGATTACGCCAACAGCCAAGAAGAAAAGAATGAGAGAGGCATCTTTTCCTGGAGCCATCTTGCCTTGAGAGATCTTTGTAGGTGAAGTCAAAGTCATCATTTTTATCTTATTGAAGTCCAGTCTTTGGGACTCAAAGACCTTCTGTTTTAGAAGGGATATTAACATTAAGTTCATCCAATTGTCCTCTCCTCAAAAGAATTTTAGAATGTGGAAGTACCTAAGACAAGATAAAATATTCAATAATAATTAAAAATAATATCCTTTCTTCAATCCCCTATTCATATCCAACTGTATTATTAAAGACCAACTAATTTTGTTTGTTTTATTAATTGCAATATGCATTTCTCAGGTGCTACTGCAAGTTTATTCATGCTAACAATTATTATAGCTACAAATCACATAGCTTATAATGTCATTACAAGTTTTAATTACTAGTACAATTATTATTTTGCTTAACCTTTTAAGCCATAAAATAGAATTTATTACAATTCTATTGTAATTTTTTATATTCTCAAAAATTCAATAATCAAGTTATAACAACAAGTGACTATAAACATTTCAATGTTCATCTTGGAAAGTATAAATATTTTTTTATTTCTATCCAGGAAATAAAACAATAGATAAATAAATGGAATATAATCTTGTCATCTATTTGGGAAATAAATTACAAAGCATGGACAGTTCAATAATTTTATGATGCTTGGCTCCCAAATGTATTATCTTGAAAAGTGATCATGGGGAAGTTGCCTGTACAACTCTAATTGCAGAAAATGAGACAGTCATTTTCAATTTCAGACCCTCTGAGTCTGAGAATTTCTCTTTTTCTTAGGTCAATATCTGTGAACAATCCACATCAGAGAAGTACTATTCTTCTTCAGTGTCCTAAGTTTTCAATTTTATGAAATTAATATAATTTCTAAAGTTGCTCCTTCATTTTACTACTTTGTCAAAAAACACATTATTGATAGTCTAATAAATACCAGATACTCTTCTAGATGTTTTATAATATTAAGTAGTAAGAATACACATGCTCCATACTTTAAGCTTGCTAATGAGAAGACATAATTAATCATATAATATCTGATCTATGTGTGGAAATGTTATGTTGATGTATGCTATGAAGAAGATACATAAGCCAGATCTTTTTCAAAGAAAGCTTCACAAAGGAAATAAAACTTAAGTCTCCAAATCTGAGTCTTCCTCAAATGCTTCAAACATATCTTGTACAGCTTACTTCCTAGGATTGTCACCTTCTTTATGTAGTCTGCAAAATACGAGATCAGAGACTAAATTCAGAATGCCTGGGTTCAAAATCCATCCTGATTGCAGTTACTTGTTACTTGTCTTATTCCCCTCTGTTCTCAGTTTCCTAATATAAAATTCAGGTGATAATTCTTACTTCATAAGGTTGTCAGGGAATTAGAAAAAATCATATAAAGTACATGATACAGTTTGTAATTTAATATGCATTTGTTATAATGCAGACATTTCTCATACTTTTGCACATCTTAGAGTGCATTGAGCTAATGGTGTACTTGCCTCTCAGAAGGGGAAACTTCATTTAGTTCCTATGTTGAAAGACATACTGGATTTTCTTGAGTCTGTAATCCAAGGGTGAAGGCATTGTGATTTCATCCACTTTTAAATTAAGAACTATCTTCAGAGATATCCAAGACCACTTCTCAGTTAGCTGGGTTTGGTAAACTCTCACAAGATCTGAGATGGAATGGCTCTTCAGTGATCCCAATCGCATCAATGTGACAATGTCATTGAGTTCCCCTCAGTAATTTCCCTTTTGAACCAAGAAACAATTGTGGTATTTGGGATCCTTCAGTACAACAGGAATGAGTATATTCTGTGCTGCTACTAAGAGACAGTAAAGAAGAAAAACATGTATCTTATTTGAGTTAAAGGAAGAACTTCTATTAGGCTGTTCAATAAGACAGTCATCTGATTTTGCCCTGGAAAAGACAATAGAACCTGGAGATACTGTAACAGAGATTCCTGGTTTGATGGGCTTCTAAGTTTCCTGCATGTTAAATTACTGGACAGGATTAGAGAATTGGA
This sequence comes from Vulpes lagopus, assembly GCF_018345385.1. NCBI lineage: Eukaryota > Metazoa > Chordata > Mammalia > Carnivora > Canidae > Vulpes > Vulpes lagopus. The sequence goes on from NC_054838.1 coordinate 20,804,636, forward strand.
TTGAAAAAGTGCCAGCTATACTTGGACCCTGGTGAGGTTAGAAATCAAATGAATTTGATGATCCCCTAGGCTCTCTGTGAGGATTTTAGATACTCAAGAACAAGTTTACTCTCTAATTAGATGGATGGATGGATAGATAGATAGATAGATAGAGAGAGAGAGAGATAGATGATAGATAGATCACTCCTGCCAAGTTGATATGAGTGATAACAAGATGCAGCTATTATTAAGAAATTCTGAATTCATCATTACTTTAAGAAAGGCTGTTCCCAGAGATCTACCTTTCTGGCTTGCCTTGAGTCCATAAGGAAAATAGCAAGAGACTAAAATATCTAATTGCAACAGGAAGGACTGAAATGCAAAGAAAAGAAGGACTTACCAATAATACATTTTAAAATGCAATGCGGCTATGCAAACACCTGAGGAATTCAAGGAACTGTACTTCTTATAATGGAGTCAGGGGACAATCTGATATAACTTCTGGAGTGGCCAAGGATATAGATATCTTTGTATGTTTGTCATTTCCCTGTATCTTCCTGGTCATTCCTCCTAATCTTACAGAACTCTCCTCAACCTTATTTTCTATCCATTTCATCCATTTAGCACTCACCCCAGCCTTGATGGTCAGCTGTACTGGAGAAATCTTGATTCAGCACAAGTAACATACTCCTGGATATATGATTTGGTGTCACTTATCTCCACCCTTTTTTTTTTTTTTTTTTGACCTAGAGAGGCTTTGGTGTGGCTCAGAGCACCAAAGGTCCCAGCTGCTGAAAGAGAGGTGAATTTGCAAATAAGATCCCTAAGGAGACACACCAATCATATCAGTCTTCTCTTAAAGGAAGGACATTATTTTAAGGCAAGAGAAAGGACATCACTGTCCTACAGTAAGTTAATATCTTCCCAGCACTCAGATAAAAACAAACTAACATGGCTAGCCCGGGTGGCTCAGCGGTTTAGCGCCACCTTCAGCTCAGGGCGTGATCCTGGAGACCCAGGATCGAGTCCCACGTTGGGCTCCTTGCATAAAGCCTGCTTCTCCCTCTGCCTGTGTCACTGCCTCTCTCCCTCTCTGTGTCTCTCATGAATAAATAAATAAAATCTTTAAAAAAAACCAACAACAAAAAACATGTAGCCAAATTGTGTGAAATGGTTGTGAAGAGATATTCAGGGAGAAAGGAGATGACATGGAATGAGGATAGACTAGGAAGAGGTATACCTTGAGTTGGAATTTGCATGGCTCCCTTTGGTTCTTAATTCAATACCACATATTACATGATCTCAAGAAAATAATCACTTTGCTTACTCTGAATTTCTCCACATTGACCTGGAGCTTGAGTGTTTAATTCCCTTTAACAGTTTGTATCCTCATTAGGGTAATTCTTTGTCTTTCTTCCTTTATCTAATTAGATCAGATGATAAGCTATTGATTCAAAAGTATTGTTAGTTACAGTCCAGTGTAAGATACATTCTTCTATTATGCACGGAGGGAATGATATGGTGGGCCTTTGAAATACTTCTCTTTATTTCTCATCAAAGTCTCACTCAGGCCAAGTATCTAGGTAGCCTGGAAGGAAGATGCAAAAGCATATGTTGAATTGATTATATCAGGAGAAACTCTTATAAATTATGAAAGCATTTCCTCCCCAGGCTGAATTGTCATTTGGAACTATCAAAACTATGGTATATCTGAACCATAGGAAGATAGCTTTCTAAGGAAGAGTGGACAAGGTGGACTTTTATTCATTTCAACTGTACTCACCAGGTAGACCTTACAGAACTGCAAACATCTTAGTTATCCCTCTTCACCCTCCCTCACTCCAGACCTAGGTATCTAACTCATGGGTATTGAACCATAAGTACATGTTCAGAGCATAATAATATTTATAATTTATCTGTGATTTTTTTCATGCAAGTTGGTGTGTAAATTGGTTCAAGATTTTTAGAAAGTGATTCGAGTATAAACTTAAAAAGTGATTTCTCTTAATCTAGTGCTGCCAAACAGAAGACTCTACTTTATTGAAAATAAATTAAATTAAAATGAGAGAGATATAGATTTGAATCCCAGATCTGACATTTACCAGCTGAAACATTTTGAATCGGCTGTTTAATTTTTCAGGCCCTTAGTTTCTTCATCTGTAAAATAGAGTCATTAATTATACCATAAGTCTGTTCCAAAACTTTATTGTACACTGGAACCTCCTGAAAACTTTTTTTAAAAATGCTGGTGTCTTAATCCTACCCACAACCACGCTGATTTAATTGCTAGGCCATGACAGTGGGTAGATCATCAAGGTTCTGAGAGAGGATATACTTGGTATAGTTGAGAAGATTCAAGAAGACAAGCATGCCAAAAGCAAGTAAGTCCGGGAAATGTAGAAGTAGATGAGATCAGAGATGCACAGGAAGTTAAGATTGTTTTGGATTCTGTAATAGAGATTTCTCATTCTCAAATCTATCTGGTTTCTCTCTCCTTTGTCTATATAAAAGTGTTCCTGATGTTTTTAGAGGGGGCCATGTGGCTATTTATGGCCAATGACATTAGAATAGAAGTGGCAAATATCATGTTAGGCTAAAATATTTAAGACCTAGTGTGTATGCTCTATGTTTTCTCTTCATCTGCTGCAGTGACAAGGAGGCCATACTGTCATCGCTGAACTGCAAGTTACAAGCAGCCTGGGTCCCTGAATCACCGCACAGAGAAAAACTACCCTTGATATTTGTCAATTACTATAAGACTTTGTGGACATAAGAAATAAAACAACTTACATGCCCATTGACAGATCAATGGATGAAGAAATATATACATATCTACATATATCTATAGTACATATATATATAATGGAAAATATATAATGGAATATTATCTAGCAATAAAAATGAAATCACATCATTTGCAACAACTTGGATGGAACCAGAGAGCATTATGCTAAATGAAATAATGAAAAATGAAATAACTCTGAGAAAGACAAATACCATATGATCTTTCTCTGTTTTATACATGGAATAGAAGAAAAAAAAAACAAGCTCATGGACAGAGTATAGACCATTGGCAGTGGTTGATGGTGGAAGAAAAATGGATGAAGGTGGTCAAAATGTGACATAGCTAGAATTTTCTGAGATGTTCTCTGAAAATGCAGGTACTGGGCATGTCACTAAAGTATTTTCTTCATCTCCATTTACAGATAACAATGCTAAGATTCAGAAGTCCCCTGTGCCAGGCACTTCAATAGTTTAATTGTCTGGAGAACCCAGAAGGCCTGTTCTCCAAGCACTCATATTCTAAATCAATCTTCATGTTAATATGGCCACATTTTGCATATATATATATGTATATAAATATATTGTGTGTATATATATATATATATATATATGCAGATTTTTTTTTAATTTAGAAGTTTAGAAGTCTAGCCTGGTCCATTTAATTTACAAATCCAGGCTGATCCATTAACTCTTGGTTAAGAATCTCCATTCCAGCCGGCCCTGCCTGTTTCTTAAATTGGATACAGAAGCTTGGAGAGAAGCCAGCCAATTGGATAGCTGAAATCTCATGACCTCACTAGTCTTCAGGTGAAGGCACCAGGGATCCCAGGTGCTGATCTGTTTCTGGAAGTGGTGGCAGGCTCCTACCACCCGCCAGCCCCTTGCCTGTCCCACAGGGCACTTGGGCTGTCAATGAGCAGAGGAGCTTGCAGGAGACCGTGGGCAGGGGCATGGACACGAGGCAGGGGCATGGACACTGAGGCAGCAAAGGTGCTTTCTAACTGGTAGTGTGACAGTCATGGTTCTGCATCTGTGAGGAATCTTTGGGTGCCAGTGGTCATGGCCTCAGTGCCTTCAGGAGTGACTGGAAGTGACCCAGTCCGGTAGACCTTTGGTACTGGGAGGTGGACAGTCTCAATGGCCAAGGAAAGCTAGTGAGATCTGCTTACACAGCACCCCCACCAACACACATATCCCAGGGACCAGGAAATATTTTTTCCAGGAAACTAAATTTAGTAACTAAGAGAGTGCATAGCATTTTAAACTGAATCCATACCCCTTTCTGGGCCTTCCCCAAGCATTAAGTTTTAGTGGTTAAGAACATGGACTTTGAGACTAGATTGTGTGGGTTAATATCCCAGCTTCCCCATTTTCTAGCTGTGTGAATTTGAGCAATGTGATACCCTCTCTGGGCCTTGGTTGTCTGGTCTATATAATGGAGATAGTAATGGCACTTCATTCAAAGGCTCCTTAGCAGAATAAAATAGGACTCTTGTGTGCTTGGCACTCTGTCTGGGACCAGGAAGGGCTTGGAAGGCTCTGGGGCATTGAGATGGCATAACTTCATCTATAGAAAGTTGGCGGGGCCAAACAGCACATAGAGCCAGAAACTGCTAAAGACACTCACACAGCCTAGGGAACAGCTATGTGCCCCAAGGGACCTTAGAGTCTGAGGACTTAAAAAACTCAACAACCCCAAAACAAACTTTTAAAAAAGAATATGAGAAGAAATAGAGAAATATAATTACCATGAGTTACAAAACTTAGGAAGCTGTATATTCCAGCTTGCCCAGGAAAGTTCCAATTTATATCTGTTATCTAAGTAAAATTATGTTTCCCTGTCACTGTCAAATTATTGTGGTCTCTTTAGAGCTAAAAATATTCTTATTTTAGCAATGGTAAGTTTAAAATAAGGCGAGTCAGTGTACTTACAATTTTTATCCCATAGCTGCAGACCTAGCGTGGACAATCAATTTAGAAAAAAAGTTACCGGAAAAGCACAGTGAAGTGAATGTGTTACAAAGGGAAAGAAGGTGAAAGGAGAGAAATAATTTGTACTCAACAGAAATTCTAAGAGTGAATTATAAAATTAATGCTGGTAAGGAGGAGGGGAAAAGGAAGAGATTGAGGAAATATGAAAAGGTAGTAAAATGAATTTATTATAAATGAATTGAAGAAGTGGAGAGATTATTGGACTGAGATTCAAGAGAAAGTGAATTGGAAAAATAGGAGGTGATGGATCAGGAACTGAATGCCTAATATTTAGATTTTTAATAATCTGCATATATTTGTGGGAACACAAATTCTAAGTTGTTTCTAAGGAATTAAATAGGCAATGTAGGATGGTCAAGATCTTTACAGAAAAATTCAGAGTACTGAGAGTCTAGTTGTTCCAGTTATTTATTATTGCATAGCAAAATACCCCCATAAGTACTGGTTTCAAACAATTTATTATCTCATGATTCTGTAGATTTCCTGGGATCATTTGGACAGGTTGTTGCTTGGGGTTTCTCCTTCTCTCTTTTTCTCTCACGTGGCTGCAATCAGATTTTTTTAAAGATTTTATTTATTCATTCATGAGAGACAGAGAGAGAGAGAGAGAGAGAGGCAGAGACACAGGCAGAAGGAGAAGCAGGCTCCACGCAGGGAACCCGACGCAGGACTGATACCAGGTCTCCAGGATCACACCCTGGGCTGAAGGCGGCGCTAAACTGCTGGGCCACTGGGGCTGCCCATGCAATCAGATTTTGGATAGATCTGCAGTTATCTCTAAGCAATTGATGCAATTAATTCTGGCTATTAACTAGTAGCTCAGCTAGACTGTGAACTACATGAACTCTCCATGCAGTCTGGGATTCTCACTGTATGGTGGCTGTGTTGTAAAGAAGAGCATCCCAAACTGCAAATATCTATCCAGAGACACCAAGGAGGAAGATGTAGATGTAAGGGTTCTTATAATCTAGCCTTGAATATCCTGAAATGTAATATTGATTACATTTTTTTCAAGGAAGTCACTAAGGCCAGCCCAGATAAGAAGGGAGTAGAATTACACCACACCTCTTAGACAAGTGGCAAGACCATATTGCAAAGTGTATAGGATGCATGATATTGTTTTGGCCATCTTTGGAAAATAACACTTGCAACACTGCACCCTAGGTCATAATAATGCCGATCTTTTTTTACATACAAAAATATTCACAAAACAAAACAAAAAATATGTTCACCTCTTCCCTAAGATCCCAAGATTTCATTCCCACTACAAGACTAGTTCAAAGTCTAAGACCTCAGCCTCCAAATCAGGATAAAGTGTGAATAGGGCTCCTTCAATTCAGTTTCTTGTATACAGATTCTTGAATGCACTTCCTTTCAATCTGAAGACCTGTGAAGTAAAGAAATGAGAAAGAAATCTTCTATTTACACAACCAACACACCATGGTGATGCTGAGATGGATAGCTGCAACTGATCCTTATATGTAAAATATTGAGAGATTCGTATTACAGTCACTAGCCCATTAGAGTTTCTAAAATCCAGGCAGGGATTAATATCACCAGTTTCTATTTTTTTTAATTAATTAATTTATTTATTTATGATAGTCACAGAGAGAGAGAGAGAGGCAGAGACACAGGCGGAGGAAGAAGCAGGCTCCATGCACCGGGAGCCTGATGTGGGATTCGAATCCGGGGCTCCAGGATCGCGCCCTGGGCCAAAGGCAGGCGCCAAACCGCTGCGCCACCCAGGGATCCCCAATATCACCAGTTTCTTAATAAGGATCCAATCCTGCTCCCTGGGATGATTCTCCATGGCTTTTGTCTAACCTCTGAGCATTTGGCTCTGAATTCTGTCATCTTTGCTTCTCATTGAGTAGTGACCTGTGTTTACATCTGAGTACTTTTCTTCATCTGCTTCCTGCCTATGAAGTTGGAGACCCAAAGCCCCTTTTCATTTTGCACCAATTCCGTTCCTTTTGGTCCAAGCCGATGGTGCTTACATGCGTACATTTCTCTTAAAAATGGTGGTCTTCTACGAATCTTTTAGGTTTTACTCCATTAGACAGAAATCTTACCCACAAATATCTTCCAGTTTTCTCCCTGTTTGATTTTGCCTGAGAGTTATGGTTCTCTGGGAAAATAGCCCTAAGAGTCCAGGAAGCTTCTTTGTCTAATTGAGAAGATTAATTAGGCATACCCTTAAATATTTCTCTACTCTAAGCAAAGGATTTTACAGTCTTATCTTAGAGATAATATTACACCCTGAAGACATTTCTTTTTTTTCCAAAGAGAGTCTTTGTCATTTGGAAAGGCTGGAAGGAGATTTCCTTTTTATTTGCATTTAGCCAACTATGATTCCTTTAAATTTACTCTAAGTTATGCTTGAACACTGAATAATTTCACTTTAGCTTACATCTATCTGTACCTAATCATCTGTGGTATAAAAATAATGTTGATATTTTCAGTACTCTGCTTCAAAATCCCCTTGGCCAAATGCATCGGTTAATTAGGTATATTTTCTACTTTCCAGGTTATGATATTTTCAAACCTCCTATAATTACATAGCACTTGTACCTGTTTCTCCAGCTTCCAATAATAATTTTCTCACTGTCTTTCAGGCCTCGTTAACAGTTCATCAAGGCCCTTTCAGCTTCTGCTTGCTGACTATGCCAAAGCTAATGCTACATGCTTTAGGTTTTTACTACTACACCAACACCCCACTCCCTGTTACCACTTTCTGCATCATGTCTCTATTGCTGCATAACTAGCCATCCCTAAGTTTATTTTAAAACAGCAAATTATTACTTTTTTGGTTCTATGACTTGGCTTTCATCGGTTGAGTAGTTCTCTCTTTGAGTCTCTCATACATTACAGAGAGATGTCAGTTGAGCCTACAGAGGCTGTTTAAGATAACTTACCAACATGTTGTTGTGAACTGTTGACTGGGATCTCAACTGAAGTCCTTTAGCAGAATATTTAGACATGGCTTCTCCATCTGGTCGAAATACTTGTAGCTTAGTATTTGGGTTCCAAAAGGGAGCATGCCAAGATAAAGCATTTCAAGAGACCCAAATGGAAGCTGCAAAGGTTTTTGTGAACTAACCTCAGAAGCCTCAGAATGACACTTTCACTGAATTCTATTTTTCAAGGAACCCCTTTGTTAAACCAGATTCAAGAGAAATAGAATTAGACTCCACCTGTAATGTGGAATGGTAAGTTCACATTGCAGAAAAGCCTGGAAGATAGAATATAGTATTGTGTCTTTATCTTTAAAGAATACAGTCTATCACACCAAGTTATTAATGGATCCTCTCTGTGTTCATTAAAATCACCAATAATCATGATGAAAATTGTGCCAGAAGTGAAATCCTTCAAAGACTATAGTAAGTAAAGATAATTGATAATGTATTTTGATGATATGAGATTTAAAGTTGTGGAATTTTAAGATGGATCAATAATACTAAGCAAGAAACAGTTATGGGGAGCATAAAAGAGAGCTATGTTACTCCAAGCCCAGGAAATTACTAGAAGAACAAAGTCTATGGGTATTTCAAAGGACCAGGACTTTTCTGATTTGGAAGGATCCAAGATTTCTTAGGTGTCAGAATTACCTAGAGAACTGTTAAAGAACACAGAGGCTAATGGAAGTAGGATAAAACCTGAGACTTTGCAAGCATATCAAATTCCCCAGGTGATTTTGAGACTCATTGGTGTTTGAGAACCATGTTTTTAGATGATTAATCATCCTGGATGATTCCAAAAGAAGGTAATCATTTGCCATCAGCTTTAACTCTCATCTGGAAAGTATTCAACAAAAATATCCCAAATTGTTAGACCTTTTGGTCATCTCTTTTAACCTATTAATTAAGAGTAATATTCTACTTTTTTCATCTACATTATATATGATCACTATTCTATCCCATAAGTCTTGGAAATCTAACTCAAAATGAAATAGAAATTTCCTTCTGATCTATCTTTGCAGGCAGACACATCTTCTTCAACCTTTTCTGTTGCCTTTCTTGACATCTGCCTCCTTACCTTGTCTTATTGATTCCTCCAACACATAGAGGACTTTTAGGACTTCATATGTATTGAAATCACCATTGTAGATATTTTAGCTGTAAAAAAAATAATAAAATACATTCCAAAGTCAATATAGTTACCTGTTTTCTTTCCCAAGTTCTCCATCTCATGTCACTAATTCCCTTTAGAGAAGAAAGGTAAGATGATTTTCTCCCGAATCTGCTTGGTCTTCACCCCATAGATGATTGGATTGAGTGCAGGAGGGATGGCTACATAGAGGTTGGCAGTCAGTATGTGGAAAGAGCGAGGAATATTGTGACCAAAACGGTGGGTGAGGACAGAGAACATGGCTGGTGTATAGAATATAAGAATGACACAAACATGGGAACCACACGTGTTGAGGGCTTTCTTGCGGGCATCTCGAGATGGAAGGTTAAAGACGGCACGAAGGATGAGACCGTAGGAGATGCCAATAAGGATCAAGTCTGATGTGACAGTCATTATAGGTACAGCTAATCCATACCAGATGTTGATGGAGATATCCGCGCAGGCTAGTTGGGCTATGCCTATGTGCTCACAGTATGTGTGTGGAATGAAGAGTGTTCGGCAAAAAGGCAGTCTCTTTAACAGGAAGACACATGGGAAGATGATACAAAAGCTCCTGCTGACAATAGCCACTACAATCTTAGTAATAATCTGACGGGTGAGAATATTCGTATACCTTAGGGGGAAGCAAATAGCAACATAGCGATCAAATGCCATAGCCAGCAGAATAGCAGAATCCATAGCAAAGCTGTAGTGGAGAAAGAACATCTGAGTAAGGCATGCAGGAAAAGTAATTTCCTGAGGACCGAGCCAGAAGATGCTGAATGTTTTGGGCACACATGTATTAGACAGGATGACATCTGTAGCAGCCAGCATGGAGAGGAAAAAGAACATGGGCTCATGAAGGGTACGCTCCACGGAAATAAGGTAGAGAAGGATGCTGTTGCCCGCCAGGGCCACAAGATAGATAATAAAGAAGAGAATCCCAATCCAGACATGAAACTCCTCCAGCCCTGGGATTCCCAGTAAGATGAACGGGCCCGGATTGAAGCTGCTCAAGTTGAATGTGGCCACCATGGTCTTGGATTAGATGTGTCTCATAGCCTGGAAATAAAAATTTCATGGCTGATTGCTAGTGACCTATAGACGTCCACCTCTGAGCCTACTTCAGTATTATCCACTTATTTGCAGCTGTGAAGTGACAGACTGTCATTTGTCACTTTTCTTTGCTAATAAACACCTGCTAAACTTTTACTTGGAATTTTAAGTCATATTAAGAGAGGTATCAAAATAATTTTTTCCCAGAGATACAAATCACATAACCCCAGTCATATAATTTTAGACCTGCGTAGTTACCAGGAACCCAGGAAGCTGTTTTTTTTTTTTTTTAAGATTTTATTTATTTATTCATGAGAGACACAGAGAGAGAGAGAGAGAAGCAGGCACCATGCAGGGAGCCCACCGCGGGACTCGACCTGGGTCTCCAGGATCACACCCTGGGCTGAAGGTGGCGCTAAAATGCTGAGCACTAGGGCTGTCCCCCAGGAAGTTTTCTAGGAAAATAGGTGCTCAAAATACTATTAGGTGGAGAGACAATGGTTAGTTGGGGATTTGGCACAAGTTCAATGTAAAGTTCCAGCCCTAGTGAACAGGACTAACAACTGTAGAGTCTCAAGGGGTCTAACACTGAAGTAGACCATGCAGTCTCTTTTCTTTTCTGCTCTTTCTCCACAGCGGGACATTTACCTTGGTTCTCATCAGTATTGTAGCAAAGTTCACCAGCATAAAGAGGAAACAAAATATATTCTTCCCTAAAGGCTATGGTTTAGGTGGTTTACTCTGCCTTCAGATATTCCCAGGTTGGAAAATCTTCCAAGAAAAGACATTCTCCATTAGCTTACTATGTCAGATTGGTCTCAAGGAAAGAATATAATCCTCCTCTCAACTCTCACAGAAGATATCCCAGCAGGGGCAGCCCAGTATCTGGGTAGTCATACCCCAGTATTCTTGCCCCTATATAATCTATGTAATGATTCATTCTTGTGAGATTTCATTGAAATAGTTGGGCCCTCCTCCCAAAAGTCTTCTATTTGTGACATGACACACAAATATCTTCTCCAACTTCAGTAGTCTCTCATTTTTCTTTCTACCTGTTCTTGAATGTTGTTATTCTGTAGTGCTCTATATCTGCTACTCTATCTAGGTCAACAAACTCCATCTGGGTGATATCCCCAAACGCCATGACTTTGTGTCTCCTATGTTGAATATTCTGAAGTTTATAATTTTACAGATATTTCTCTCCCCTCAGGTTTGGAACTAGTTACTTACTCAATGCCTGCTAGCTTAGAAATACCACAGGTGCATCCAATTCAGCATATTTCAAACTATCTTATTTCTCTTTCCATTGCTCCAAATCTGTTTCTCTTATAATGTTTTCCAACTCAGCAAATGATAGTATAACACGGTTTCTCAGTCTAGAAGCCTTGAAATTATCTCAATCCTATTCTTTCACAAACAATCATCTTGCTCATCTTCCAAACAAGTCTCATGTTACATGTAAGTGTTCATTCTTACATCCACTTATTGCTATCCTTGCATTGACTGCTCTATCCTACATGCTATCATCTCTCATCAAGACCTCTGCATTCTAACTCAAATGCACCGATTTTCCCTGAGCAATTAAAGGCAGATATGATGTAAAGTCTGTCCCAACTAGAAAGAAAAGAAAAATGGAAAGACTATAATTCCAGATAAGAAGAAATGGCAAGGCTGACCATTGGCAGCAGTAAATATCTTCAGTGCTTAAATCTACGTGGAGTCCACCTCTTTAAAAATAGATATAGGTATAAAAGAGACACATAGAGAAGCGTTAGCTAGGTTTCAGGATCCAGGATTTTGGTTCCCTATTCACAAAATTATCTATAAATCACCTCACCCACATCTCATATTCCCTACCACATATACACCCAGATAACATCTAAAGGAAGAAAGAAGGACAAAATATGGAAATTGGAAGAACAAACTATTACAGAGAAATGATAATTAAGCAGGAGACAATAAATTCCATGACAAAAGCACCACAATCAAAGACTAATCTAAATGAAAAATATATAATTCCATTAACATTTATTTAAAGTATTCTTACAGATCCCTAAAGCAAAGCCCTGTGATCAAGTGGAAAAAGTAACAATGGATGTGAATAACCAGGTCATATAAGAAGAAACTCTAATGTGTAACAATATGTAGAATATTTTTGGTCTCATAAATAATTAAACTTAATATAAACATGAATGATGAGGTATATTATTTATCAATCAATACTTAAAATGATCAATGGTATCATTGATAATATCCATCCTGTGAAGGTTCTGAGGAAGTAAGAGTTGTCATAACTATTTTAGAAGGGTTTACTATATAACATTCTTAGATAGTAATTTGACAATGTGTATCAAAATGTAAAATGCACATATCCATTGCCCCAGAAGTTCCAAATATAGGATCTACAGATACAATTATATAAATTAAAATGGCAAAAAGATATTCATAGCAGCAACATTTATAATATGAAATTTGAGAGAAATTTTAATATGAAAAATAAAAATTGAAAAGCTAGCATCAGTTTAATTTTTATATGGGAATTATTTTAACATTTACAGTATGTTCATACAATATAATAGTATATGGCTTTCAAAAGGAATGAGGTAAAGCTATGTGTATAGGAATCAAAAGATGCCAAAATAGTGCTACTTCTGCAGGACACATACTAAAACTGGAATAAAACAGAGAAGGTTAGCTGGTAATATTTAAAGGGTAACATAATTTCAGAATGTTTTTAAATAGCAAAAAAATGTGTAAAGAAAAATTTTAAATGATAAGAAAAAGGAGGATTATATAATTTATCAATTAACAATAAAATGAAAAAAAAACAATAAAATGACATGATTAACTTGAATGCATTTATTAAATGCATACACACATAAAACAAATCAAATACATGAATAAACTACATAGTATCTTGCTGGCTCAAGAATAAATACACCCAAGGACAGAATATATAGCTCCAAAATTGGTTGTAGTTTTTATACTATATGCAATTAGAGGAATCAAGATTGGTGAGAAAATACTGGATAATTCCACAAAAGGCTTGGAAATTATTTCTTATTTATTGCAGAAGAAAATGTAGTTGGATTCACAATTCAAAAATTCCTCATGAATCAAAAAGATATATGTATCATATATGTATATATGTAAACAGTATCACAATAAAACCTCTAGCTTATATTAAAAGTATATGCACCTGAAATGTGTATGAGAATGAGATTTTTAAGAAACATATTTAGGTAAATAATCAGGAAATATCAAATAAGGCAGAAAGACAAAAAGGTAGATACAGACTAGAGAACAGCACCAAAGATTCACTAAATGGCAAATCTTCGAAAACTAGTAGATGTTGCTTTAGGATTCAAAATGTTAGTTTTAAGGGACACCTGGATGGCTCAGTGGTGGAGCATCTGCCTTTGGCTCAGGGCGTGATCCCGGAGCTCTGGGATCAAGTCCCACATGGGGCTCCCTGCATGGAACCTGCTTCTCCCTCTGCCTGTGTCTCTACCTCTGTCTCTGTGTCTCTCATAAATAAATAAATACAATCTCTGAAAAAAATCTTTAAACACATTATCAATGAAATAAGAATAATTAATATAAGTATATTAAATATCCAAAATTGGAAATCAATTACTTTAAAAAGAGAAAAAAGTTAAAAAAATGTAAAGAAGATGTGGTTTATGTATACAATGGGATATTACTCAGCAATTAGAAACGACAAATACCCACCATTTGCTTCAACGTGGATGGAACTGGAGGGTATTATGCTGAGTGAAATAAGTCAATCGGAGAAGGACAAACAGTGTATGTTCTCATTCATTTGGGGAATATGAATAATAGTGAAAGGGAATATAAAGGAAGGGAAAAGAAATGTTGGGAAATATCAGGAAGGGAGACAGAACGTAAAGACTCCTAACTCGGGGAAACGAACTAGGGGTGGTGGAAGGGGAGGAGGGCGGGTGTTGGAGGGGATGGGTGACGGGCACTGAGGTGGACACTTGACGGGATGAGCACTGGGTGTTTTTCTGTATGTTGGTAAATTAAACACCAATAAAAGTTAATAAAAAAAAAATGTAATCAGTAGAATTCTCTAAAGTCACAAGTGAATTACATAAGCATAATGATTAAAATCAAGATAAAAAAGACAAAAAATTTTCTAATGACAAAGAAGATATATTTTTAAACAATAATGGTATTTTGAAGTCCATTATAATGCTCTGACAATTAAAGTAAAATTAAGATACTTGGGAAAATATACAGAAACAAACATGATTGATGAATAATCATACAACCTAAGTAAACCAATTTATATAAAATAAAAAGGTTGTCAGAGACCTATCTCCCTCCAAATGGTGCCCAAACTAGACAATTTCATCAAATATATCTTCTCATATTTAAAGAGCAGGTAATTCATGTAGGATACAACTGATTTCTGAGCATATAGGAAGCCCAAAAATGTTCTAAGTTTATTTTAAAAGCTAGTTAAACTATTTTGTGAGACCTAAATTTATTCCTTTATTTGAACATTACCTGTAAGTCCTAATATGTACCCAGATGAACTAGGAACTCATTCTGTAAACAAGGGACTGAGTATGATCATGACTGAAGTGAGGTAAAGAATGGCAGCCTGCATTCCTGTAACAGAAGAGATTGTCTTCAGAAAGATGAGAAGACAGAATTGATAAGACTTATCAGTTAATAGAGGGGTGATGGGAAGAGGAGTGATGAAGTTGCTGAAACACCAGCAAATTCTACCATATCTATGAACTTCAAGTCAAGTTTGCCCTGTTTCATTTTGTTTCCTTGGCTTCTACTTTGTCTCCTGATTTTAGAGAATAATTTTAAGATTATTTAAAATATGCCCATTTGTTTACTATCAACTAAGGTAAGCAAATAGACATAATTTGAAGACACATTATCTGATCCTGTGAGTAGTATCCACATCTGTAGCTCTCTTGCTGCATAATCTCATAACTGAAGAATTTGCATAAAACTCATTGTTTTATACCTAACACCATGGCATTACTGACACCCATGTAGTTCCTCAATGCTTTAAAGACTTTAAAGACTTTCAATAATTTTTCTTGTTCAGTCAGAAACAAATAGAATATTACCTAACACTAGATCCCAGAAGAGAATATCAAAGTAGAAGAGGCCATAAAGCCTTCTTCCATGTCAAACATGAGATAACTTTAATCTACTGAGTGTGTCACCCCCAATTTAAATTTCAGCTTTGAGGAATATTCTTGTCTGATTTCTTTTCCACCTACATTTGGTCTTGGAAGTTTCTTCAGCTTGGTCCATTTTCTTTCTTTCTCTAGCAAACTTTCTCTCATCTATAGCACAAAACAAGCTTTCCTGAACAATATCCAAATTAGGTAATGCCCCAGGCATACTCCTGGCACTCCACACTATCCAATCAGAGCACTTAACACACTATTTTTATTTTATTTTATTTCATTTTATTTTATTTTACTTAGCTTTCTCGCTTAATAAGTGATAGAGTTTAAGAAGATATATATCACGTCTGCTTATTTCACTGTTCTATCCCTAGAACAGAATGTGTCACAGAGTGTTCAATAGGTTCTTGAATAAATGAGTGCCAGAGAGACCAGTGGACTTCATACTAATTAACTTGATCATTCAAATAGTGTTGTGAATATCCTCTCATTTATCCACCATTCCCTCAGTCTTATGTCCTCTCAGCCTACCACAACAATATAAAGTAGGCTCCTCCACATAAACCTTGGAAAACTAAAGATCTAGAAAAGCATGGAAACTTGCTTCCCTTATTTAAATACTTCCAAAATGGATGAAGGCTCCCACCAAACAAACCTATGGAATGAATCCACAAACACTGCACAGTGACGAAAGATGGTCTGGGAGGAAGGACTCAGCTAGATGTGGGATTAGTACACCTTCCTCACCTACCTTCAAAGTTCTAGATACAGAAAAAGGCCTGTGGGCTTTACATTTGCTTTCTTGGAACTTCTCAGGTATCACTAACTATACATTCTCTTTAATCTCCTAGCACTAGTACTCTTTGATCACAGTCCCTTTGATTACAGGTTCCTGAATAAGATTTTGCATTTTAGCAAGTATTCTACCACCACCTTATTTACTGGTCTCTGATTGACTGAGGAGCATTTTTCTTCTCTCTCCTAAGGCTAGGAATATTGCAATAACACATCTAATGTCTCTACAAGCTCCATCTCCTCTAGCACTAAACTGAACACAGGACAGGACTTTCAGTAATATCTTGATTATGAGGTATTATAATCCAAACCTTGACTTTATTTCTCTTTTTTATGCTAAGTTTGTCTATGTGAATATCTTTCTTCTGCCCTATTTTAGAGAAAGGGATATCCATGGTTGGTCCATGGGTTACAAGAAGGACTATTTTAAGATCCAATCCAAAAAGCAACTGTTCAAATCTGTTTTGTGTTTGTGTCCCTCTGTGGTGTCTAGGGTAGGTGGACATCTGAGTGCTTACCCCTATGATCCCCAAAAAACAATAGGACACTCATTCATAAATGTACTCACAAATACAAACTGATGTTTACACATACAAGATAACCTAAAAGTCTCTGAGATGGTGTATGAAATTTCAATCTCCAGGTGTCTGGACCCAGTCTGAAATGGTCAGTTCTAAGTCTATCATGACTGCTCATTTTATTATTTATTTATTTATTTATTTATTTATTTTTACATCTGTAGCATTATAAATTTTGACCTTTAGAGAAGCCTAGAAACATTTTAGGGAAATAAATGGGAGGAGCTCAGAATAAAGCTCCTAATAGACACCTCTCTTTCATACCATTTTCTTAGCATGAGCGGCAGCTCTATGATCTATATGTAGAATTCTAATCTTGCCCTCTCCTCTTGGAGCTCCTTCTTTCCCCACCTGCCTCTTTCCTCTTCACCAGCTCTAGTAGACCCTTTTCTCATTGGCTCTACTCCATTACTTCCTCATGGTTCTGCATTGCTCACCATGGGCTTACACCTTGCAGATCCTGGTCTCAGAACTGCTTTGCAAAGGCAAGGCGATAATCAGAGAGTGCAGAAACACAGCAGATGAAAAGAGCAAAGAACAAAAGAAGCAGTGCCAGAGTTAGTAAGGACAGACACGGACATAGGAACAGACATATAAGATCATGCTTACTATAGGGCAGAATCAACACAGAGCCTGGAAAAGTGGATTGCCAATGTACTTCTCTTGTCATCTCCCAGGATTAGAGACAAATTAGAACAGAAAGCCTCTGAACCCAGGGGACCTGTAGGCCTCCGGTCCCAAGGCTCCAAGTCAGTCTGGGACATGAAGAAGGATTCAATCAAATTAATGCTTTCCCAGCTTTAGAAACTTACACTTCTGCTCATATTAGTGGTGGCTTGGAAATTTTGGAATTCATGATGATAGCATACCTGAGCCTCAGCGGGGTCATGATCTAGCTTGATCAGTAATTTGATAAAGAAAGTCTGTCAAGAGTCATTTTACTATGTGTTAGCCCAATATAGAACTCCTAATACTTCTTGTGTAGAGACTGTTTCATTTTCCTCTGAATCCCTAGCTGAGAGTACTTCATAGAGGAAAATCAATAAATATCTATTGGATTGAAATGTATCTGCTTCTAACCTTGTATAAAAAAACTCTGGGGATAATTCTCACTGAGGCAGCATCTCTCCAGGTGTGAAGAGGCTTCTCTTCTTAGATACCTACCTCAATGCTTAGTCTTGCTTGGTAGTTCTGTCCAACTTCCCTCAGTGTAGAATCATCACTAACTTTGTGTTCATTCCATTTTTTAGACTACAGGCTACTAATCTATTTGTTTAAGGCAAATGTCTAACACAAAGCACATGCAAATCTAAAAATCATAGCTAGCCAGCCAGGTTATAATCTCATCCTTCCAACAGAACACTATGTACAACTTCCCACTACTTTCAATGTCTAGTGGCTAAACATCTGGAATTTATCCCTGTTCTACTCATTCCTCTTTTTGTACTCTAACAAAATGCTTTAACTGTTCTAGAAATAAGTTTCTGCATGTATAAAAACAGATGAGCAATTAAACACAGATGTGATGTAATGCTTAATTGTTTTAAAATGCTTAATTGAAAGAAGAACTCTGAAAAATAAGTGAGGAAACAACCTACTACCTGACTATAAAGAAAATAAATCTTTTTTTTTTCCATGACTCTCCATAATTTTTTCTCTAATTATGCAGACTTACGAATGCCGGTAGACTTCTACTAAGGAAGAGGGATCTCATTCACTCATTAAAACCCATTCATTTCAACTCTTTTATTCAGCATTTATTGCATTCCTTTTTAAATTTTTTTTTATTAATGAAAGACATAGAGACAGACAGAGAGAGAGAGAGAGAGAGAGAGCAGCAGCAGCAGAGACACAGGCAGAGGGAGAAGCAGGCTTCATGCAGGGAGCCTGACATGGGACTCAATCCCGGGTCTCCAGGATCAGGCCCTGGGCCCAAGGCAGCGCTAAACTGCTGAGCCACCTGGGCTGCCCTATTGCATTCCTATTACAAAGCAGGAGCTTCTAAATGATAGGAAGCAATGATAAACAAGGCAGGCATGAACCTGGTTCTTGATGACATATAATGGAAGAATAGACATTAAACAACTGAGTATATGAGCAATCACCTTATTAAAGTTGTGGTAAGTCTTAAAATGAAAGGTACATTGTACAATGAGAATGTATGTGAAAGGTAGTAGTCAAGTACAGGACTAAAAAAGGAATACCTAAGGGTATTTTTAGTTGAAGCCTAAACATAAATTGCTAGGCAAAGAATAAAGAGAAAGCACATGTGGAAGAGAAAAGGAGAAATCTGATGCATTTGAGAAGCTGAAAGTAGGCAAGTCTGGTGGCATATTATCTGAATTCATTAACTGTAGTATCAGTATGTCTTGTGCAGTCTTTTTCTCCAACTTCCCCAAAATACAGGGCTAATTTCATCAAGATTCATTAGGATTCCTGAGTATGTAAGAGAGACAGCTGAGTTTAGAACAAGTTGAGTTTAGGATAAACAAGACAATGACTGCAATAATATAGTATGGAATCTAAATTGGATAGAGAAGGAAGAAAGGAAAAGTATAATGGCCCTAAGGAAGAGGTTTCTGATAAAGTTTGAAGATGTATGAAACCTTTACTGAGAACACATGTTAGATATTTTCATATAAAAGGGTATAAGAAGATGCCTAGGACTAAGTTTCTTCCTTCAAGGAACTCATGATGTAGGCATCGATAAACATGCAAATAAGTATTATGATTTGTAATTATGGCATAGATAAAGCAGCCCTGCTTGTGTATTTTCTGAACTGCCTAAGGGCACTACAGACAGCAAAGAAAATGTCAACACACACACACAGACCAACGTACCCAGAGATCTTATCCATTATACCAATTTTACTCTTTACTTCTTATTCCCAAGTAATTTAATATGCTCATCTTGATTAAATTTATTGCTTCCTTTTCAGTGGAAATTGTTAGGAAATAGGCATTTTTATCCTGGATGGTTTCTTAAGAGGAACATAGATGGCTCCTACCCAACTCCAGTCAATACACACTCTACACTCACACCAACTTCTTGTTGTTAAGTAACAAGACATTGAGTACAACACACACAAAAAGAACATTGCTTCTGAAATTACTTGCTCAAAGAGTCAGAGATATTCAAATTAAGTGAAATAAACATAAATGAAGTATAAATAAATGTAAATTAAATGTAAAGCTCTGAGTTCAGGGAAGATTGCTCTTTTCATTAAATTCTCCCATTCCTTGAATTGATCCTAAAGACAATAGAATTACTCAAGAGATGCAAGGTGCAACGTGGCACCGTCATATGAATTCTAAAATGATCACTCTAGCTTTTATAGAGAGAATGGATTGAATGGAGCAGGGTTGGAACTCCTTTAAAAAGATGACTTTGAAATACTCTCAGAGGGATGGATGATAGAGAAGGGCCCAGGCAAGTCGGTCATGGTCATGAAAGAGGTGAGAATTTCATGTATATATCTACTAGTATCACTTATAAGCAACTTTAAATCAAATATTTAACCCAAATATCGATTTAATTTTGTTGGAGTGTGATGTAGGATAAATCAAGGACAAACATAGGTTTCTGGCTTGGGAATTCATGTTGGTGGTAGTGCCATTCACTGTAAAAGAAGACTGAAAAGGAAGGGCACTTTTTATGGAAGAAGTTAGTGAATTCCCAGGTCAGTTTTGGAGAAATTTAGTTGGAGGCATTTGAAAGCCATTCAAGTGAGTAGATATCCAGGAAGCAATTGGATAAAGAATTCTGAATCAGACAGACCTGGGTTTGGATCCTAAATCTACTAATTGTCTTTCTATCATTTCATAAGTCTCCATTTCCTCATCTGTGAAATGAATTAACCAATATTCCCTGTCATAATTAGGTTTAATTCAATTAATTAATATTTGTAAAATATGGACCAACGGTAGTAAACATTTTCTTGGAACATGCAAATTAAGAGGACAGATACAAAAGATAATCAGTTCTATGTAATTTGAGATGGTTAAAGAAAAAAGTAAAGCAAGTACAGGTCATAGGAGGTGGGATTTAAAATGTATAGACTCAGGACTGAAGTGCAAAGCAGCAAGTTTGGTAGTTATAGTTAAAAACATTGATAGCTACTGAAAAAAGGAACACAAGAGCCTTTGCCTTTAACTTAGGAAATGAGAAACACAGGGGTGAGTTGTATGTTAGGAAATACCTAGCCTTCAAATATCTCAAAATTAGCAACAGGAAAAATGTAAACCTGAGCATTAGTGCTCTTGTGTACCCATAATCACCTCCTTCATATAAATGATGAGAAAATTGATCAAGAAAACCCTTGATTTTCTGAAAGTCTAGAATATTTTCTTTCTCCTGTTTCCTCCCTTCCCATACTTTGCATACAGCTAGAACCCTAAAATTTCAAGTTACAGTTTTATTTTTATGTCTGTGTTCTATAAAATTTCACCTAGTCTATTTTTACTTAAACTTCTCCTTCAGTGACTCTCCCCCACTCATTGTGTCTTCTTCAAAGAGAAGAGGAGAGTAAATTTGTCCTGGATCTGCTTAGTCTTCACTCCATAGACAATAGGATTGAGAGCGGGGGGGATGGCCACATAGAGGTTGGCAAACAGGATAAGCACATTTCGAGGGACACTATGCCCAAAGCGATGGGCAAGGATGGAGAAGAAGGCAGGTGTGTAAAACATGAGGATGACACAGACATGAGAACCACAAGTGCTGAGGGCCTTCTGGCGGGCACCTTGAGATGAGAGCTGAAAGACAGCACGGAGGATGAAGGTATAGGAAACAGCAATAATGATCACATCTGAGATGACAGTCATAAGAGGCACAGAAAAGCCATACCAGATGTTGATGGAGATGTCAGCAGAGGCAAGCCGAGCAACACCTATGTGCTCACAGTATGTGTGTGGTATGATGCGTGTCCCACAGAAGGGTAACCGCTTCAGCAGAAAAACATCTGGCAAGATGACAGAGAAGCTCCTCACAACAATGCTCGCTGCAAGCTTGATGATCACCTGTGGAGTCAGGATGGTGGTGTACCTCAAGGGGAAGCAGATGGCAACGTAGCGATCAAATGCCATGGCCAACAGGATGGCTGAGTCGACTACAAAGCTGAAGTGGAGGAAAAACATCTGGGTGAGACAGCCAGAGAAGGTTATTTCCTGGGAGTGCAGCCAGAGGTTAGTGAGGAGTTTGGGCACTGTGGCAGTGGACAGGATGAGGTCCGTGGTAGCCAGCATAGCTAGGAAGAAAAACATGGGCTCATGGAGGCTGTGCTCCACTGCAATGAGGTAGAGGAGGGTGCAGTTACCCACAAGAGCCAGAACATAGATGACACAAAAGGGAATCCCGATCCAGATGTGAAACTTCTCCAAGCCAGGTATCCCCACAAGGATAAAGGAACCAGGATTGTAACAGCTCAGATTATACATGGTCTCCTCCGTCTGGGATCCACTGGCTTTGGGGCTCTGAGGACACATCAGCGATAGAATGGGCTGGGACTGACCATGGTAGGTGACTGCAACTGTCGCATTCAGGTGTCTTGCCTGAGTGTCCCCTCTGTCCCCTGGATGTTGACACCTATAGAATTGACTTTTTATTACCCCTTTTCTTTGCCAGTGGTTCCACTTCATTTCTTTTATACATTTATTAATACACATTACAGAATGCTTTTTTTGTAGATCAGCAATTTCATGTGATTAAACCTAAGTAACTGTGTCTATTTCTCAATGTAGATTATTTGTAATAAGCCTGGGCTCAAATGGAGAAAGAAATTATTACATTATACATGAAGAAAAGGTCTGTGTATGTAAGAGAGAGGGAGGGCAGTGGAGGGAGACAAGTAGAATAAATTACAACTATTAAATGGGATGAGCTTTGAGAAATGGACTTTTATAGAGCAATATTAGGTTTCTGCCAATGGTTTTTAGAAAATAAATTGAAGATGTGGTCTATGTATACAATGGAATATTACTCAGCCATTAGAAACGACAAATACCCACCATTTGCTTCGACATGGATGGAACTGGAGGGTATTATGCTGAGTGAAGTAAGTCAATCGGAGAAGGACAAACATTATATGGTCTCATTCATTTGGGGAATATAAAAAATAATGAAAGGGAATAAAGGGGAAAGGAGAAAATATGAGTGAGCAATATCAGAAAGGGAGACAGAACATGAAAGACTCCTAACTCTGGGAATGAAATAACTCCTAACTCTAGGAAACTAAGGGTAGTGGAAGGGGAGGAGAGCGGGGGGTGGGGGTGACTGGGTGGCGGGCACTGAGGTGGGCACTTGACGGGATGAGCACTGGATGTTATTCTGTATGTTGGCAAATTGAACACCAATAAAAAATAAATTTATTATTTAAAAAAAGCTAAAAAAATAAACTGAAGAACTTCAATAGAGTAATACAAGGAATAATTAAAAGGGAAGGAAAAATAAAGAATAGATTCTGGAGGGGTAGGTGATACAGGAGATTTTGTTACCCAGAGATTGACATATGGTTCAGATTAGGAGGGTTGCTTCCCGGAATGTGAAAATAAGAGAATTCATCCACCAACAAGTGCACAAGCTCAGGTAAGCAGCTTTCTCCTTACTCAGGCAAAGGGTAGTGAGCTCAGAGGATGATTTATGGCTTCAGGGATGATGATGCCCTGAATCTTGGAGGATCTCTGCCCCCTAACTTAGTAGAGCAGACAGTTTATCCACCAGTGAGTGTAACAATGCCTCTGTAACAGATACCAGCCAGTGTGATTAGCCTGGGCAAAGTCAAGCAGAGCAGATTCTCACCTCCTAGAGATAAAATTAAAAATAATAAAACAGTGCTGCCCTAATGTTTTCGTTTCTGGTCTGCCAGTACTTGGACCCCATCTTTGCACTAATTAGGGCTTGCCTTTGGAGGTTCTTTTTGTATTTCAGTTTTAACTCTACTGTATGGGGCATCCCAGGTGGCTCAGCGGTTTAGCACTGCCTTTAGCCCAGGGTGTGATCCTGGAGACCCAGGATTGAGTCCCACGTCAGGTTCCCTGCATGGAGCCTGCTTCTCCCTCTGCCTGTCTCTCTGTGTCTCTCATGAATGAATAAAATCTTAAAAAAAAAAGTTTAACTCCACTGTATGATCTATTTTATAAAGTACTTTGACAGGGACCAGTAACAGTGATAGCCGAGAGTGTAGAGTTGGAGACGCCAGCACAAGTGGAGCCATCCTTCGGCCCCTTTCGGGAGAGATCTAGTTCTTATCCTCTCCAAAAAATTTACAAAATCATTCAAAAAGCTTTAAAGGAAAGGAAGTGGATTTTTCAGACAGGTCATAACAGTTCCATACTGTTATGTCTGGCAGAAATGTGTGGTTGTGTGACAGGGAGGGAGGAACAGGTTGAGACGTGGGATTTTGTGACAATTCTGGAGAAGCCCAGTCAAAGCTTTACATAGTGAGGTTCTCTCATGTAGGGAATGATTCTGTCATTGTCCGAGTCCTTAATCAGTCAAAGTGAAAAAACATTGACCTGGGTTGAATCTAACCAGTTCCCACTGTCCAAAAGCAGCCCCTCATCCCTGCCCCAATCGCGATCCTCTATGCCCGTGAGGATGTAGACTCTAAATTCCACCTACAGATCTGATGTAGGCTAACCACCTGTGGGCACTGAATTTGTGAGAATAATGGTATTCACAGAGTCTTTGAAAACCTCCCTAAAAGAACAACCACCTCATCTCGTGTGGTATGAAAAGTAGACAGACTGAGAAGGTCCCAAAATGTCTCTATAATTTAGGCTACATTGCAACTTAGTCTCTTGAAGCACAGACTCACTGCCTTCCAAGAAGGGTCCCAGGGAATAAATTTAATGTGGAGAAAAATGAACTACTAATTATTAAAACTACAAAGGAGGTCAACAGAAAACATACAAACCAAGGTTTGCTGCTTTGGTCCGAATCTACTCTGACTTCACTTCTTTTACCCAAAGAGCTCTTTTTTTTTTTTTTTTTTCTTCCAGATTCCCCGTTGTACTCCTGGTTACATTAGTTGGTCTACAGTTGAGATCAGTCGTTTTCTGCCAGGAGCTGTCTCCTTATGAAGTCATAGGTGTCAGCAGGACTCCTTCCTCTCAGAGTCATGTCCTCTAGGACACAGACCCTATCTGGACACTGAGTAAACACCAAACTACATTGTTTGATAAAAATTAAAAAGTCAGTGTAGCATTTTTCTCTTCCCTAATCGGCTGTAGTTTTGAGCTCACCAAATTATCTTCTATCTTGTGCTTTACAGGAGGAGTGGGAAATATCTGCTTAGAGGAAACAAGTAAAATTTTAGGCTGGGAGATGTTCCATAAGAGGTGAAGTGAAAGTTTTTATGTGCTACTTTCTATTCCCAGGAAATAGAATTCATGCTATGTGGGTACCACCAGTTTTTCCATCCCCAGAGAGGGGATGAGGTCAACCATATTAACTCTTTTCCCTTGAGATGGAATGTACCATGGTGATTTCAGTAGGCTGTAGATATTGGATTCCTAAGAGATTCAGTCTAGACAATTTAGACACATTGAGACAGAATTCTCAGGGGCCTAAGAATGTTCCTGTACATGTGGTATTCTTTAATTAGTCTATTTGTGTAAACTTGCACCAATATTGTATGAATATGATTAAAGTTTTCTTGTCTTGACATTGGAATGTAAGACCTTTGACTTTTTCTTCAAAGAATTTCATAGCCAGAGGCACCTGGGTGGCTCAGTCATTTAAGAATCTGACTCTGGATTTCAGTTTTGGTCATGGTCTCAGGGTCGTGAGATAGAGCCCCAAGGGGTCTGCTCTCCTTCTCCCTCTGCTCCTCCTCCCATCCCCCCCTTAAAAAAATTTCTTAGCCATTCTTTGCACTTTGCATTGCCAAAAACCTTATAAACAGTTTCTCAATTTATAAACACACACACACAGAGTTTGTTTTGATTGCATTGAATCTGTATATCAATACGTAAATATCTGATATGTTCATAATATTATATCTTTAAAAGCATGATATATTCTATTATTAACATAGTCTTCTTTTAATTTCCCTAATAATGGTTTAAAAACTAATTTGAAAAGATATCTATAGGGATCCCTGGGTGGCGCAGCGGTTTGGCGCCTGCCTTTGGCCCAGGGCGCGATCCTGGAGACCCGGGATCGAATCCCACATCAGGCTCCCGGCGCATGGAACCTGCTTCTCCCTCTGCCTGTGTCTCTGCCTCTCTCTTTCTCTCTGTATGACTATCATAAATAAATAAAATTAAAAAAAAAAAAAAAAAAAAAAAAAGAAAAGATATCTATATACCCATGTTCATTGCAGCATTACTTATAACAATCAAGATATGGAAACAAGCTAAGAGGTATCCATTCATGGATGAATGGAAAAGAAAACGTGATACATATATGTGTGTATGTATGTATCAGCCATAAAAAGATAATGAAATATTACCGTTGTGACAACACAGATGAACCTTGAGGTATTATGCTAAGTGAAATATGTCAGACAGAGAAAGACAAACATTATATGACCTCACTTATATGTGGAATCTTAAAAACTACAATAAGACAAACAAAAACAAGTTCATAAAGACAGGGAGCATACTAGTGGTTGCCAAAGGGGGGGAGTGAGGGGTGGACAAAATGAGTGAAAGTGGTCAAAGGTACAAACTTCCAGTTATGTAATAAATAAGTCATGGAGAAAGAATATACAGCAAGGGAACTATAATTATAATCGTTAACTAGACTTACTATGGTGAACACTTTGCAGTGTATACAAATATTGAATCATTGTGTTGCATACCGGAAACTAATACAGTGCTATATATGTCAATTACAACTCAGTTAAAAAACACAAATACTCTTTTTTTATGGGGTGCAGAATGTTTATTTTCTATAGGTATTATAAAAATTACCATAGATTCCATGGCTTTAAATGCCATAAATCACAGTAATTATCTTACAGTTTTATAGTTCAGAGGTTCAGTGTAGTTCTCACTGGGCTAAAATCAAAGTGTTGAGAAG
Source organism: Vulpes lagopus (assembly GCF_018345385.1). Classification (NCBI taxonomy): domain Eukaryota; kingdom Metazoa; phylum Chordata; class Mammalia; order Carnivora; family Canidae; genus Vulpes; species Vulpes lagopus. Next base: position 20,831,134 of record NC_054838.1, read on the forward strand.
GCTGCTTCTCTTTTTGGAAGCTCTAGAAGAGAAATTCTTTCCTTGCTTTCTCTAGTAACTAGAAATACTTTCTCTGCATCTGAAACCCCCTCCTTCCATCTTCAAAGAAAGCAATATTCCTTCTGCCCTTCTTCCATATTCAGTTCCCCTCTGACTCTCCCCTTGGGCCTTCCTCTTTCACTTTTAAGAATATCTGTGATTACATTTGGGCCAGCTAGACATCCTGGCATAATCTCCCTATTTTTAAAGTCTACTGATGAGTTTCATCTGAATATCTTAATGCCCCATGGCCATGTAACCTAACAGAATCGGAGAGGTTTAAGATGGAGATACTAGGGGATCCCTGGGTGGCGCAGCGGTTTGGCGCCTGCCTTTGGCCCAGGGCGCGATCTTGGAGACCCGGGATCGAATCCCACATCAGGCTCCCTGCATGGAGCCTGCTTCTCCCTCTGCCTGTGTCTCTGCCTCTCTCTCTCTCTCTCTCTCCTCTGTGTGTGTGACTTCCATGAATAAATAAAAATTAAAAAAAAAAAAAAAAAGATGGAGATACTATTTGAGTGGCCATTATTCTGCCTACCACACCAAGTTTCAGAGTTTGTAAATTATGTTTGATGAACTCACTATTCTTGATTAATTTAATCTCTAGATATATTGTCAATAATAGATGCATTTAAACATGTCATTTTGTTTTGTTCATTTCTCCTTGCTTCTTTTTTTTAATTCTTTTTTTAAAAGATTTTATTTATTTATTCATGAGAGAAACAGAGAGAGAGAGAGAGAGGGAGAGACACAGGAAGGGGGAGAAGTAGGCTTCATGCAGGAAGCCTGACTGGGACTCCATCCCAGGTCTCTAGATCATGCCCTGGGCTGAAGGTGGCGCTAAACCACTGAGCCACCGGGCAGCCCTCTCCTTGCTTCTTAGTGAATATTTTACATATTGAGGCTATCTTGTAATATACATACATAATGCCTGTTTTCACATATCCTGGTGATTTGCAGCACAGTTCTGAGTGGGAGAGTCCCTCTGACTTTTCTTTCTCTTTTTGACTTCTTTCTTGTGCTCATTCTTCCAGTTACCTCATTCTATTCTTAGCAGTCTGTCCTGAATCAAAGCTTAGTGTGGTGGCTTCTGATCCTGATCCAATGATCATTTCATGGACATCACAGATCTAGTTACTGGCACGAAAGGAAGATTAATTCTTCAGTTCCTTGGGGCAGACTGTGTATCTAAACTCTAACATCTCCCGATAAACATTTTCTATAAATGGAATTCTAGAAAGTGGTTTGATGCCAGTTTGGGGGTGTGTGTGGATGATATGTGTGTGTGTGTGTGTGTTTAATTTATGTTTTTGAGCTGGAACCCTATCGCCTATCTCAAGTAGTGACCTCAGTTTTGGTCTGCTGCATGAAAGAACTTGTCAAAATCTTGCAGGAGCTGAATTTCTTTCTAGGCTACTAGTTTGTTCTATATCTGGAACTCAGTATTTATGGATTTGTGAACCTCCTGACCCATAGTCCTTGTTTTATTTTTTTTCCTTGATCCACAAAAATGTCATTAGTGTTTAGGGATCACAATTCCACAATATTTATTTTCCCAGAGCCTAAAAACAAATATTTGGTCTATTTCCCCATTTTTCTATTAAAGTGGGAGAGAGGGATCCCTGGGTGGCGCAGAGGTTTGGCGCCTGCCTTTGGCCCAGGGCGCGATCCTGGAGACCCGGGATCGAGTCCCACGTCGGGCTCCTGGTGCATGGAGCCTGCTTCTCCCTCTCCCTCTGCCTGTGTCTCTGCCTCTCTCTCTCTCTCTCTCTCTCTCTCTGTGACTATCATAAATAAATAAAAATTAAAAAAAAATAAAAAAAAAATAAAGTGGGAGAGAAAGTTTCATTTGTACCATTTACTTCTTATAGACTAAAGATAAAGTAAATGTGTTCATTTCTAAAATGACCACTCTCAAACTTCTCAGCTCTCCTTCTTCACATGGGTGATGCCTTTAGGTGCAGAGATGCAGTGGAGGAATAGTTAAAGTGTTCAGAAAAGTCTTCTCCTGCCTTCTAGGACATCATATCTCTGATATAACCTGACAAATTCTCAGTTTCCTACTGATGTTTCCTCAGCCACCTTGGAGCTGCTTACAATTTCCTTGAGAACTACGTCAGGTAGATTTAGAATGTCAAGGTGCTTTAGTGTCAGAATATGGAATGAATAGGATGTAGACATTATGTTTCCTGTGAATGGAATGTGATTAAAAGAGCCACAAGCAATGTGACTGCATGCCAAACTAAAAGTCAGTACTCTAAGGAAAGTCAGTAAACCAGACATTAAGTGGAAAAAAATACAAGAATAAAATCTTTAGAAGAAAGCATAGGAGACCACTTTTATAATCTTGAATAGTTAAAGATGTTGAAAATAACTTTTAGGCCCAAAATGGAGCTGTTCCTGCCTGGGATGCCACATTAGCAAACCAAACCTTAGACAACTTATGTGCCCCTGTCAGTACTCCACTTGACCATACACACAGTATATCCATCAGCCATGCCCCAGATGCCAAGCCAACTCTGGCCCTTCTTATCCCACATAAGGTTGATTAAGTGGTCCCTGCCAGTCAGATATTTTCTATTTGCTCTCCCTTGTTGCTTATTCTTTAACCCATGAAAGGTTTTTGCCTTCAGCTCCATTTTGTGGTTGTCTGAAAGGAGACTATCCACATCATGAAGTATTTAAAAACCTTATGTATCACTTAAGTTATCTCCCTTAATCATTTTCTCAACAAATATTTTCTTAAAAGGAACCAGAAACAATAAGCTTTCGGAGAATGATAAATTATGTGGAAAATATAGTTAATGATATTATGATAACTTTGTATGGTAACAAAGGGCAACTATACCTACAGTGATCACTTTGCAGTATATATAACTGTGGAATCATTTTATTGCACATCTGAAACTAACATATTATTACATGTCAACTATACTCCAATTCAAAATTTTTAATACTCCAACTAATATTTTTTAAATGAAAAATTCAACTTCAAAAAAATTTAAAGTTCCTCTCAACTATAGACACCATTAAAGAGATGCATATGCAAGCCAGAGAGAGAGAGAGAGAGAGAGAGAGAAAATAGTCCAATATTCATCAAAAATACATTCAACAAAGGACTTGTATCCAGAATCTATGCAGAATTCCACAAAACAATAATAAAAAAAGACAAAACAATCTAATTGTAAAATAGACAAATGATTTGAACAGACATGTTATTGTAATTTTAAAATTGAGGAAGATTTGAAAAACCTCCCAAGACACAAGAGTCCAGGGCCAGATGGCTTCCCAGGGGAATTCTATCAAACGTTTAAAGAAGAAACCATACCTATTCTACTAAAGCTGTTTGGAAAGATAGAAAGAGATGGAGTACTTCCAAATTCGTTCTATGAGGCCAGCATCACCTTAATTCCAAAACCAGACAAAGACCCCACCAAAAAGGAGAATTGCAGACCAATATCCCTGATGAACATGGATGCAAAAATTCTCAACAAGATACTAGCCAATAGGATCCAACAACACAATAAGAAAATTATTCACCATGACCAAGTAGGATTTATCCCGGGACACAAGGCTGGTTCAACACCTGGAAAACAATCAATGTGATTCATCATATCAGCAAGAGAAAAACCAAGAACCATATGATCCTCTCATTAGATGCAGAGAAAGCATTTGACAAAATACAGCATCCATTCCTGATCAAAACTCTTCAGAGTGTAGATATAGAGGGAACATTCCTCAACATCTTAAAAGCCATCTACAAAAAGCCCACAGCAAATATCATTCGCAATGGGGAAGCACTGGGAGCCTTTCCCCTAAGATCAGGAACAAGACAGGGATGTCCACTCTCACCACTGCTATTCAACATAGTACTGGAAGTCCAAGCCTCAGCAGTCAGATAACAAAAAGACATAAAAGGCATTCAAATTGGCAAAGAAGAAGTCAAACTCTGCCTCTTCGCCGATGACATGATACTCTACATAGAAAACCCAAAAGCCTCCACCCCAAGATTGCTAGAACTCATACAGCAATTTGGTAGCGTGGCAGGATACAAAATCAATGCCCAGAATCAGTGGCATTTCTATACACTAACAATGAGACTGAAGAAAGAGAAATTAAGGAGTCAATCCCATTTACAATTGCACCCAAAAGCATAAGATACCTAGGAATAAACCTAAGCAAAGAGGTAAAGGATATATACCCTAAAAACTACAGAATACTTCTGAAAGAAATTGAGGAAGACACAAACAAATGGAAAAATATTCCATGCTCATGGATTGGCAGAATTAATATTGTGAAAATGTCAATGTTACCCAGGGCAATTTACACGTTTAATGCAATCCCTATCAAAATACCATGGACTTTCTTCAGAGAGTTAGAACAAATTATTTTAAGATTTGTGTGGAATCAGAAAAGACCCCGAATAGCCAGGGGAATTTTAAAAAAGAAAACCATACCTGGGGGCATCACAATGCCAGATTTCAGGTTGTACTACAAAGCTGTGGTCATCAAGACAGTGTGGTACTGGCACAAAAACAGACACATAGATCAATGGAACAGAATAGAGAACCCAGAAGTGGACCCTGAAATGTATGGTCATCTAATATTCAATAAAGGAGGAAAGACTATCCACTGGAAGAAAGACAGTCTCTTCAATAAATGGTGCTGGCGAAATTGGACATCCACATGCAGAAGAATGAAACTGGACCACTCTCTTGCACCATACACAAAGATAAACTCAAAATGGATGACAGATCTATTTTTTTTAATTTTTATTTATTTATGATAGTCACAGAGAGAGAGAGAGAGAGAGGCAGAGACATAGGCAGAGGGAGAAGCAGGCTCCATGCACCGGGAGCCTGATGTGGGATTCGATCCCGGGTCTCCAGGATCGCGCCCCGGGCCAAAGGCAAGCGCCAAACCACTGCGCCACCCAGGGATCCCTGGATGACAGATCTAAATGTGAGACAAGATTCCATCAAAATCCTAGAGGAGAACACAGGCAACACCCTTTTTGAACACTGCCACAGTAACTTCTTGCAAGGTACATCCACCAAGGCAAAAGAAACAAAAGCAAAAATGAACTATTGGGACTTCATCAAGATAAGAAGCTTTTGCACAGCCAAGGATACAGTCAGGAAAACTAAAAAACAACCTGCAGAATGGGAGAAGATATTTGCAAATGACGTATCACATAAAGGGTTAGTTTCCAAGATCTATAAAGAACTTATTAAACTCAACACCAAAGAAGCAAACAATCCAATCATGAAATGGGCAAAAGACATGAAGAGAAATCTCACAGAGGAAGACATAGACATGGCCAACAAGCACATGAGAAAATGCTCCGCATCACTGGCCATCAGGGAAATACAAATCAAAACCACAATGAGATACCACCTCACACCAGTGAGAATGGGGAAAATTAACAAGGCAGGAAACCACAAATGTTGGAGAGGATGCGAAGAAAAGGGAACCCTCTTGCACTGTTGGTGGGAATGTGAACTGGTGCAGCCACTCTGGAAAACTGCGTGGAGGTTCCTCAAAGAGTTAAAAATAGACCTGCCCTACTGCCCAGCAATTGCACTGCTGGGGATTTGCCCCAAAGATACAGATGCAATGAAACATCGGGACACCTGCACCCCGATGTTTCTAGTATCAATGTCCACAATAGCCAAACTGTGGAAGGAGCCTCGGTGTCCATCGAAAGATGAATGGATCAAGAAGATGTGGTCTATGTATACAATGGAATATTCCTCAGCCATTAGAAACGACAAATACCCACCATTTGCTTCAACGTGGATGGAACTGGAGGGTATTATGCTGAGTGAAGTAAGTCAATCGGAGAAGGACAAACAGTGTATGTTCTCATTCTTTTGGGGAATATAAATAATAGTGAAAGGGAATATAAGGGAAGGGAGAAGAAATGGGTAGGAAATATCAGAAAGGGAGACAGAACATGAAGACTTCTAACTCTGGGAAACAAACTAGGGGTGGTGGAAGGGGAGGAGGGCAGGGGGTGGGGGTGAGTGTGTGACGGGCACTGAGGGGGGCACTTGACTGGATGAGCACTGGGTGTTATTCTGTATGTTGGCAAATTGAACACCAATAAAAAATAAATTTTTAAAAAACTCAGAAAAAAAATTTGTAATAGTATAAAAGCAATCATAAGATCTGAAAAACAATGTTCACTACTGGATGTACTAAGTCCCATGAGCAAATCATTAGTCACTCTGAGCTTTGCTTTTCTTACCTGGTTTGTAAAATGAATGATAATCCATTTTACCTTATATATTTTCTTTATGCCCCAAATCAGATAATATATATTGTGCTTAGATAACTGTATAAGGTGTTTTATGAAAATATTCCACAATGGATAGGATTTCATATTTGGCTTCCAGAAAATTGTTCAATTTGACCAAACAACTAATTCAATTTGACCAAACAACTATTACAAAGAAACTTTTCTATTATATTTCTTGCTATTTATACTAACTGTGATATTGCCTTTTTGAAATTTCACCTTTAGCCTATTTATCTCAGTTCGGTTTTGAAAATAGAGTCACTAGCTAGTTCTACCTAACTGTAAAGGTTTTCTGAAAACCACTGTGCTTTGAAATGCTGAGCAGCAGTTTCATAAGTTATTAAAATTTTTAATACCTGAAAAAAAATAAAATAAAATTGAGGAAGATTTGAACGGACATTAAGTAAAGTTATGAATAGCCAATTTGCACAAGAAAAAAGTGCTTGTGAGTTCAGGAATATACACATTAAAATCACAATAAAATAGCACGATAGATTACTAAAGTACTTAAAATTATGATGACTTAAAGATTCATATGTTGTCAAGGATAAGTAGCAGTCCAAATCCTCACATGTTATTGGTGAGTGTGTAGAGTGTGTAAAATGCTGACAACATTGTAAGAAACCGTAGCACTTATCTTAAAGCAAAATATATGTCTATCTTGTAACAAGGAAATTCAACTTTTAGGTATATTCTCAAGAAGAATTAAGCACATGTCCACCACAAAAAGACATCTATAAAAATGCTCATAACACCTTGATTCATAATATCCAATAATTGAAGAAACTTCAAATATGTCTTAACAGGAGAATGGATAGATTGTCTCTATCCCTACGATACTATGAACATTAATAAGCAGAAGAGAACAAATCACTGATACATAAAATGATATGAATAAAGAAAAAAATGTTAAGTGAGGTGAAAGGCTTATATAATGGAATTTAAGTGTATGATTCATTTAAAAGAAGATCCAAACAGGTGAAGTTGAGATTCGATCTCAAGGAGCAGAGGAATTCATCCTGTCAAAATAACCTTCCCATAGATGACTTAAAATCATGTGTATAGGGGACAGGGAGAGGAGAGGAGAAAGAATCTGAAGGCACTGTAAAATAATCGAAAATAGTCAGAAACAAAAAAAAAAAAAAAAAAAAAGTCAGAAACCAAAAGGGAGTATGCCCTTAGTAAAAAGGAAATAACATTGGGGGAGTTTCCTGTTTTTGTGTCTTTTCAACTGAGACATACAAGGTAACACAATTAAAATTTGTAGAGAAGCTCAATTAGGGAAATAATTTAAAAAAGAAAATACAGGTCTACCACATATGCTGGAAAGTGAAAAGAAATATCCACAGAAAAAAGAGTTTGAAATTCCCATATAAATACTGACCACATCTCTAAAGTACACATGTTTAAGGAAGACTCCATACAACCTAAGTAAAGTTACAAGACCTGAGGAGCTATTTTAGCTGCTACCTATTGCAGACAAGATGGAATTTGAGATCAGCCAAGTAAACTGCCTGAATAAATAAATTTAACTCAGAAAACTATAACAGAATCTAGATTTTTGGCAGCATATCATTCACAATTTCTGGAGTACAATAGGCAATCCAAAATTACAGTTAGTCCCATATGGTTAATATGAGAAAAATAGAAAGAACATGACCCATGTTCAAAAAAAAAAAAAAGCAATCAATGGAGGGTGACTGAGACAGATATTTGAATGAGTGGACACAAAATTTAAAGCAGCTACTTTAATTATAGTCAAGGACACAAGGATAAATATGTTTTTAATGAATGAGCAAGTAGGAAATCTCAGCAGAAAAATTAAAATTATTTTGAAATAATGAAAAGTATAAAACCATAAAAACAATAACTGAAACTTAAAACTGCTAAAAGGGCTAAAAAAAAGATAAGAGATAAGAGAAGAAAGTAAGGAATTTGAAGATGGATTAATTACAGTTATACAGTCTGAGGGAAAAGAAAACTGGATACCAAGGACACCTGAGTGGTTCAATGGTTGAGCATCTGCCTTTGGCTCAGGGCGTGATCCTGGGGTCCTGGGATCAAGTCCCACATCGGGCTTCCATGGGGAGTCTGCTTCTCCCTCTGCCTATGTCTCTGCCTCTCTCTGTGTGTCTCTCATGAATAAATAAATAAAAATCTAAAAAAAATTTTTTTAAACCCCAAAACTAGATATCCACCTGCAGAAGAATGAAATTGAACTTATACTCTACCCAAAAGTCAACTCAAAATGATTAAACACATATATACCTTGAAACTGTGAGGCTACTAGAGGAAAAAGCAGGGAAAAATCTCTCTGACATTGGTCTGGGCATGATTTTTTTGGACATGAGACCAAAAGCATAGACAACAAAAGTAAAACATGATGTGGGTTGGGGAAAAGTATTTGCAAACCATGCCTCTAATAAGAAGTTAATACCCAAAATAACATAAGAAAGAGGTTCAAACAACTTAAAAGCCAAAAACCAAAACCAAAAACAAAACAAAACAACCTTGTTTTTTTAATGAGCAAAGGACCTGAATAACTATTTCTCCAAAGCAGACATACAAAGGGCTAAAAGGCTTTTTTAAAAAAGGTGGCTAAGTGTGACAATAAGCACAGAACTAACCAACAGAAAAATTCAAATCAAAACCAAAGTGAGATATCACTTCACACATATTAGAATGACTATTATTAAAAAGACAAAAAAATAAATGTTGATGAAGATGTGGAGAAAAAAGACACTCGCACACTGTTGTGGGAAGATAAAGTGATATATTCACTATGAATAACACTATGGGAGGTTCCTCAAAAAATCACATAGAATTATTATATGATCCAGCAATCTCGCTTCTTGCTATATATCTGAAGGAAATGAAATCTGCATCTTGAAAAGATATCTGCATTCCCCTGTTCATTGCAGCATTATTCACAAGAGCCAAGACATGAAAATAACCCAGTTGTTCATCACCAGATGAATGGATAAACCAAATGTGGTGTACACACACACACACACACACACACACACACAATACACACACAGTGGTATATTATTCAGCTTTAAAAAAAAAGGAATTTCTGCCTTTTGTGACAACATGGATGGACTTAGAGGACATTATGCTAAGTGAAATAAGTCAGACGAAGACAAACACTGCATGCATGATCTCCCTTATCTGTGGCATCTATAACAGTCAAAGTCATAGAACTAGAGTAGAATTGTAGTTACCAGTGGCTAGGAGCTGAGGGAAATGAGGAGATGTTGGCCAAAGGATACAAAATTTTAGTTATGCAGTATAAATAAGTTTTGGAGAGGTAACACAGGGCATGATGACTATAGTTAATAATAGTAGGGGGGTCTGGGTGACTCAGTTGGTTAAGCATCAGACTTTTGGTTTCAGCCCAGACCATGATCTCAAGGTCCTGGGATTGAGGCCTCCACATTCATCCAGATAGTCTGCTTCAGATTTGTTCTCCCTCCCCCTCCCCCTTACCCTTCCACCTACTCATTTGCCTGTTCTTTCAGTTTTTCTTCTCTCTAAAATAAGTAAATAAAATCCTAAAAAATACTGTATTGTATACTTGAAATTTGCTAAGAGAATAAATCTTAAGTATTCTTACCACACACAAAAAGGAAATCTGTGAGGTGACAGGTATATTAATTAGCCTGATTGTGGTCATCATTTCACAATATATACATATATAAAAACATAATTTTGTATACCATAAATATATACAATTTTTGTTTGTCCACTATACCTCAATAAAGAGGAAAAAAATATCTAACTTGAACAACATATTTAAAAAACTGAAGAGAAAAAAAAAGAAAACAGAGTCTCAGTGACTTGTAGGACAAAATAAAAGGAATAATACACATTTAATTGGGATTCCAGAATTAAAAGAAAAAGAAAACAACATATATCTGAAAATGTTCAAAGAGATAATAGCCAAAAAAGTCCTAATTTTATGAAAGACATAATCCTAATTAGAGTAAATACAAAGAAAATCAGGTTCAAGTATTATAGTCAAAGTTTGAGAAAAATTTGACAGCAGCAAGAGGAAGCAGCACAATAAACAGAGTGGGATGATTGTTGGCCTCTATTTAGAGACATCAGAGACCAGAAGGCAGTGGAATGATATCTTTTAAAAATTGAAGGAAAAGGGACAACTGGGTGGCTCAGTAGTTGAGCATCTGCCTTTGGCTCAGGGCATGATCCTGGAGACCTGGGATCAAGTCCCACATCAGGCTCCTTGCATGGAGCCTGCTTCTCCTCTCTCTGCCTGTGTCTCTGCCTTTCTCTCTGTGTCTCTCATGAATAAATAAATAAAATCTTTAAAAAAAATTGAAGGAAAAAATGTATATATATGAGTCTGCAATTCTGTATGCAATGAAAATATTCTTAATAAGGCCAAAATGAAGACATTTTATCAGATAAACAAAAACTACAACTATTTTTGTAGCCCAAATGTTAGGAGATAAAAAATGGAAATGTTTTGTTTAAAAATTTAGTATATTATCCCTAATAAAAGTAGACAGCTATAAAGAGACTAAGATATTTCTGCAAAAGGAAATAAAGCTCTTAGTGAACAGGAAGACCTGGGGACATTGAGAACATCTGTGAGGGCCCAGGTGCCACTTGTAATGTATCATCACTTCATTGTAGTTTTGCTAGACTATATTAAACACCAAAAATGTATACATGTTACACATTAAATATAAATATTGTAAAATTGTATGAGCTTGTTGAAGATGACAACTTGGCATAATGGTATGTTTGATAGAAAGAAAAATAACATTTATCTGCTATGAGGATTTTTCTCTATACCTTGAAGACAATATGGGTTATTGCTTTCCAAAACTCTCAAAAACAACTGAAAATACTCAGAGACTAGGGATGTGCTGGGAGGGTCTTAGTAGGAAAGCACGACTCAGGAAAGAAATAAAACCACACTTACCACCTCAGACAGACTACAGGAGAGAGAGTCACCAGAACAGAGAGGTGGGGTGAGGAGGAAGGGAGGGTGCATAGTCCAAAGAGGCACAGTAGAGGGGGAGGGGCTTAGGCCTTTGAGATTAAAAACAAGTTTGGGGTTGAACAATTTAGAGAAATTAGGAGTCTCGATCAATTAGATTGAACACCAATAAAAAATAAATTTATTATTAAAAAAATTAGATTGTCTAGTATCCTCCTTGAGCAAAGAGGAAATTATTGGAATTCCAAACCCATGGGGGTGGTCTGCGTGTCAGTCTTCCAATAACAACACCTCAGTTCAGCATATTGAGAAATGTCTGATCACTGTCTGGTGATGGTTCTAGGTACCACTGCCTATACATTGTCCATGGGTGATCCTGAGGGTTGAAGGCTCTCTTGAGCCTACCCAGACTTCCCACTGTGGACACCCATCTCATTCATTAGTGTTCCAGCAAAGTCCTAAGGCCCCAGAAATACAAATGGTGTGATTGCCACTCAAAATTCAGACGTGGTGGGAAGGGCAAAGCCCTAGAATGATCACCTGAAGGCTGAGCGTGTCCAGGAGCTCCCGGATGATCTAAAGAGGTCTAAGCAATCAAGCATCAGAATAGCAGATTAAAAACAATAAACCAAAACAAAAGTAACAGTAAAACCTTTAAACATTCACTGCAGTAGCATAAGGAAGAGGCTAAAACAAGAGAAAATGCTATCAGATTTCATAAATAACAGAAGTAAAACCAGTGAATTACTGAAGTAGTTATCAGTAAAAGTTTATTGTGCACACATCAAAAGGATAACTTGCAAACCAGGGGGAGAACCCAAACCAAAACATGGTATGAGGCCTGCGAGTGTATAAAGCAGCTTGTGTTGTAGGAAAAGGTTTGACTGTTTATTCTTCACAGAGATTGGTTATGATTTTAGAATTTCCTGATAAATTACAGGGAATTGGTCAGTGGTTGCCTGATATCAACCTTGGGAAACCATTCAGGTTTTGCTTAGGATTTCCAAAGGCACAAGTTAGAAATGACCCAGGTTAAGGGAGCCAGGCAAAATAAACATAATTAAACTTTACACGACCAAGCTGGTTTTGTCTCCTTAGACAGAGGCTGAGTCTATAATTGATTTTAACAGTGCCAATGTCCTCACCCCTTTTTCCCCTCTGGAGGAGAGCACAAGCTGAGGGGCAGAGCGATCAGCACAGACACGGGGGTTGTCTCGCTGCTAAGGGAATCCTGAATAAAAGTCTCCTGCCATTTTATGAACCCCTGTGCCTAAGGGAGCTTGAAGAGGGAGGACTAGGAGTGAGATAGTGAGACTGGAGTCAATGGAATGCATGGGATGGCTCGGACACATGCAATAAAAGTGTCAACTTATGCAGGATCATGTGAGATCCTCTGATGGGACAAGAGGTTTGCTGTGAGGCAGAATGCTCCACCTGCCAAGAATGTACTCCACCCCTTGCCCTGGGGAATCTGTCCTTGAGCAGTGATGCAGAGTCTGATAGGTAAGATGGGACAAGTTTTTTATACTCTTTTAGCATCTTCTCACAGGGCAGTGTGTGTGTATAGGCCTGACATAAGGTGGAGTCTAGATTTTCAAAGGCCATCCTCACCTGAATTCAAGAAATTGGTCACATACTGTTTGCTCTGGAGTAGCGGACATTGTAGTCTCCACATTTAGTTGACAGTCATGGTCTATTCATCAATTGTTTCCTTGGCCAAGCATGGGGTCCTCTCTGCTGAGAATCCACATGGATCACAAAAACGTAATAGGAACAATGGACTTTTCTCCAAATTCCCCATCTTTATGGGGAGGCTTGTTTTATATGCTAGCCTAAGGTTCTGTAGAGGTCCAATCAAACAGTCAGGCCATTAGCTATAGCCTGTGAATCAAGTATGTTTACAATCTTCCACATGCCCCACCAAAATGTCCCTATAACGGTTTGGGGCAGAGGCTAGCAAAGGTGTGCACAGATGCTTTATCAATACGGAATACTTAATACAATATCAATACTGAAAACAATATCAATACTGAATACAATATGTTCAGCAGTGGGGGCCATCACAATAGAAGGCTGTAGGGGCCCAGAGACACTTGCCTGTTGTTAGGCTTGTACAAAGGCCTGGATGGTGCCAACGATTCTCTCCTTGACCGAACTCACTCAGGCTCCTCTGAACTCTCTCCTCAACTGGGTCCTGACTTTCAGACTTCTGACATTTCTCTCTGGTCCAGAATCCTGCTGAGTTTTCTGGAAATTCCTGCTGCTGATCTGAACACTCTTCAATACCTTATCACCCTGGCCTGCCCTTTGACCAAACTTCTGTCAGTCATTTTTAGCAATATTTACCTCTTTGGGATTTTCCTAGTAATGTTAGTAATTTTCCATCTACTAATGTCTGACCCTGCTCCTTGGCTACCAATTCCCACTTTTTCTTATTATATTCAGTGTATTTGATAAGGGCCGCAAGGCGGCTATATATTCATTACACAAAATTTGATCTGTTTTCAGAGTCCAGCCTTATAACCTCCAATTCTAGCCTTTATCATCTACACTAAAGGGTGGGGATATTTTCTTCATGTCATCTGCAATAGCATGCTGGCCATGAAGAAGCTCAACATAATATTGCCTATGGTCATGACTTACTTCCATCTCATTTAGGCTAGATGGATTGAGCATATAAAATTTCATTTAATGGCATCTAAGTTTTTCCCTAAGATGCACCAGCCTTCCCCTGCAGGTAGAATTTCCTGACTCTCTCTTCTTCCCCACATCCGTGGGAGCCAGGCTGCTGCCTTCTCTGGGGTGTGGTACAGAGGAGGACCACAGAAGCTGGAGTAGCACCCAGCTGGTACTAATCCTGCCTCCCTCGCTCATTAGCCTTTGGTCCATAGGAGAAAATTATAACACTTTATAAACTTTTTTTTTTTTTTAGTTTATAACCTCTTTTAACCTCCTGATATAAATTTCTCCCTCCTAGGATATTTGTGAAGACTAACCAGGATCATGTTAACATATATATACATGTATTTATACAAATGATTACATGTACATATTCCCATATGTATACATATATGTGTGTATTTGTGCATGTGTATAGATAGACATGTAAAGATATATACATAGATCCCATGCCAGACATTTTCATTTTCTTCCAGCATAGCCAAAATACTCCTCTTTATCTAAAGATCTGCAAATCTTGATTCAAATTTTGTATAGTGGCATAGCCTGCCCTAATTTATAATGCATGCTTCTCAAAGAACAAACCATATCTTCACTATCCTGAGTAGTTCTATCCTTTATTTCATATTCTTTAAGAAGAAGGAGAAAGATGGGAAGAAGGGGGAGAGGGAAGAGGAAGAAGGAAGAAAAGGAGAAGAGGGAGAAGAAGAAGGGGGAAAGAGAGAGGAAAGTGCAGAGGGTGGGCAAATGCAGTGACATACTCAGGTGTTTCACCACAAGATAAAGGACTGAGCAGCAGAAGGCTGTCTCTCATAAGTTCAGTTGAGCCTAGACCTGGCCTCTATAGGACACATCATGAAAATTCATAATGTCTGCAGTAGGGTTCTGGGATCTGAGAAATGAGACATGAGACTTCAACAGAGTCAATTATCATTTTATTAAAGCAAAACCAAACCAAACCAAACCAAGCCAAAATTGTACCTCATCGATACAGCTTATATTTTTTCATCAATAACAGATATTTATTCTTACATATAAAACTCTTAGATAAATGTTTCACACCTAATGAAATTTCGTTTCTCATTGTGACCCTAGGAATTGGGTACAATCTTTGACATCAATTTTTACTTTAGGAAAATGAGACCAAGAGGTTCTAAGTAACTTGTTCAGGTTTACACAGCTTGAAAGTAAAGAGACAGGATTTGACCTCAGAAACTCTGAGCACCAACAATCTATTCTTGGTAAATATTTTACTTATGCACTTCAGCTTTAACTCTATGATACATAAAAGGGTGCCGTTGGTAAAGCAACACACTCTGAAGGATTCAACACCTACTGACAGATTTCTATGTAAGGTCCTATGTCCCATGCACATGGAGAGAATTGATGTTTTCCTTTGTTAATTCTATTAAACAGCAGAGGGAATGAGGGAAAGAAATGTCAAAGGAGGTACAGCAATACTGCTCTGTAGAAGGGATTAGATGTGTTCCCTTTGCAAGTAAACATTCTTTCCTAATAATAAGCAAAACTAATAAGGAAAAAAGCATTCTCTGCTAATGAAAACAAAATATTAGGAAGAAAAAGGCTCAAGCTTTCACTGCATAATAGGGGCATGTAAAAGACTATTGACTTGACTTTTATTCCCCCCAAATTCATATGTCACAGTCTCAGCCCCTAATACTTCAGAATGTGACCTTTCAGAGATAGAGTTTTTACAGGGGCAATTAAAATAATGTGATTAGGGTGGTCCTTGCTCCAATCTGACTGCTGTCCTTAGAAAAACGTAGATTTAGACACAGAAATGCACAGTGGGAAGATGATATGAATAGACACAGAAAGAAGTCAACCATCTACAAGGCAAGGAATAGACAGAGCCCTCAGAAAAAAAAAAAAAAAAAAAACTCTCCTGACACCTTGGTCTTAGACTTCCAGGCTTCAGAACTGTGAGACAAGACATTTCTGTTATTTGAGCCACCCATTCTGTGGTACTTTGTTACAGCAGTCCTAGCAGACTGTTCCAAAAATATTCTAAAATGAAAGATGGAAAAAAGAAGGAAGAGGTGTTCATAATGGTGCAGATGAGCTCAGGTTTAGATAAGCCCCAAGACAAAGGGTGCTACACACAAGTGGATGAGGGGCTAAGAAGGTTCAGGAACTCGGTGGGCACAGGGTGATAGGGCATCGACAGTTCCAAGGATTGAAATACGGATAAGCAGTCTGAGAAAACTGACACTCAGAAAACTTGTAGATGAGTGACCCATGGTTTGTGACATTGAAAAATGAGACAATGCGTGCTTCATAGTCTAGGAAAACCCCAACACGACGGGGAGGAACAGGCATGAAAAGAGTCAAAACCTTGGAATCAGAAGTGGAAGACTCCTCAAAGACCTTATACTCAGATTCATTCTGTAGCCCAATAACCCAGTAACCAAGTTGAGGTTTGAATCTGGAGTAAACATCTAGATGATTTACTTTTGGATTGAAAACAAACCCAGAATCCCCTTTTCTCTTGAGGCTTCTTCCTTTACTGTACACCCCTAGGATCCAGGCAATCTTCCCAGACACATCTACTTCCCAGTAGTACTTCCCTGAGGAGAAATGTTGGCAGCCCAAAACATCAAAAGCAGAGAAATCACATGGAGGTATACTTTTAAGTGGGGAGTTGTGCACAACTGTCACTTGTCTTTTATCTGCAGAAATGGTAATGTTCGAAATAGCATTGACTGGCTTCAACATCACGTCCACTGTAAGAAAAAATGACAGGGTCAGGTGACAGACACAGAGTAGATGTGTCTTGAGACACTGTGAGGTGGAATATTGGGGAGTGACTGGGAGAAACTTATGTTGATGGATCAGAGATGAGTAGAACACTCAAGAACTGTTGTATGCATGTGTGTTTGAGAGGAACACTCAAGAACTGTTGTATGCATGTGTGTTTGAGAGGAACACATGTCGGTGCTAAGACCATGGGACCTGATAGTAACCACAATTTCTAAAAAGGAATCAGAACACAGTGATTAGAACAAACTGTAGCTCCTTCTTACCCCAGTAGCATTGGACATCTGTCAGCTCTGAAATGACAAAAGTTTCAATGATGTTGTTAGAAGCAAAGGAGTAAACACTGATACCTGTCTTTTCACTAGAATGGGGATAGGGAGGGCAGCTCTGTGAGGCTATGAACTCATGAACAAGATGATGAAGCAGACACCTTGACTGTTCCCCCTTAGGTCTGATCACACCTTCAGGAGTTCTACCTCTCCTTCTCAAGTCTACATCTTCTCTTTTATCTTCATCCAGAAACAACATCCTCTCCCCTATTTTGCCCTAATACCATAAGAATTCCACACCCAAAACCTTCCCCTTGACTCTTCTTACCTTTATACACTTGCAACATCCCACTCAGATCTGGAATTAGGAATGTACTCTTCAGTTTCTTGGAAACAATGTTTGGCTTTTTCAAGGTCCAGCTCTCACTCCTAGAGAAGACAAAAATTGATCACCTCACTTCTGACCTTGTGTCTCTACAAGACCACTGTTTCCCTCGCTTTTCACCCCACTGATACACTTAAATTCTCTCCACTGAAGAAGGGGGGAAAAGGGGAGAATCCTGGTGCTGCAAACAGAAGAAAAATGCTCATGCCTACTTTTCCATTTACCCTCCATGTGATCTTCGGAAGGTCTTCACTTCAAAGAGCTTCATATTCTTCCTTCTAAAATGGAATTTTTACCTCTTAAAAATAATAAAACTAGGTGAACTCATGGTGCCTTTAAAAGATATTTGATTCCTCTAAAAAAAAAGTATTTAAGGACAGCTGGGTAGCTTAGTTAGTTAAGCATCTATCTTCTGTTCAAGTCATGATCCCAGGGTTCTGGGATCAAACCCCAAGCCAAGATCCTTGCTCAGCAGGAAGCCTACTTCTCTCTCTGTCTTCTGCTCCCCCTGTTTGTGCTCTCTCTCTCTCTTTCTCACACACACACACACACACACACTGACAAATAAAATCTAAAAAAATTAAAATAAAATTAAAAAGCGTCTGATATATGAAGAAGTCATGGTCATCTTAGTGGTTCCACCACTAAAGATGGATTTCCCAAAAAAAAAAAAAAAAAAAAAAAAAGATGGATTTCCCAGGCACGTGGTCAGTAAAGATGCTCCAGACCCTGGTTACTGAGAGATTTAGGTTATCAAGTACATAGCTCCTGTATTAAAAGTTGAAGGATCTCCAAAGCCTGCTATCCCCAGACATATATCTAGATAATAATATTTAAGGTTACATTCCCTGGGGAAATATTACAAACATCTAGAAAAGGAGATATTATGACAATCAAAAGTTTCGTGTGTTTGGAAAGAACTAGATGCTGCCAGGTGGATAGACAACTTTAGACACAAGAAGACTATATTTTCTACGAGATGCTAAAATGTGTAAGCAAGAAGAGATTAATTATTGGCACCAGGATGAAAGCCACTATTCTTAAAGACTGGAGCTTTTTTTTTTTTTTTGGAAGTCCAAATAAAACCACTAGAAAGATCTTGTTTCTTCTAACATACAGAAGAAAAATAAGTGCAAGAGTGTTATCCTTGTGGAAAATTTGGAGGCCTGGCAGATGGAGGATGGGATCTTCTCTGAAATAAGATAGACACCTATGAAATATGAAAGCAAACTGAGGCAGACATTGAGGTTTGAGTGAAATTATGTTCTTATTGGTCCTAACTCTGTGACTTCCTATCACCAAATTCCATTGAAAACCTCAACTGTGATCAAAATTTTGAAATTATATAATTCCCAAATTCTCCAGCTCTGTGATTTTTTTTATCCTGATTGATCCCAAGATAACTTTGTCTTCACATAAAAAAAGGACCATACCTGGTCTCCCACACATACCTTTTCATGACATTAATCATATCCTGGGGAGAAGAAAGAAAACATGAGTCACATATAGCATTGCCATATTTAGAAAATAAAAATGTCTAGTTAAAATTTAATTCTAGATAAATAACAAATATGCTTTAATTTAAGCATGCCTCCTGCAATGTTTATGATACTTTTCTACTAAAAAATTATTTATTCTTTATCTGAAATTCAAATTTAATTATGCATCCTGTATTTTGTCTGGGAACCCCCCAAGGAGCTATAAGCCATCCTACCTTAAAAAGTTTTATTCACCTTAGACCCCTAACACCTCTTGGTATGAATGTGTTAGATGGTCAGAGTCTGATGATCAGAATATGAAGGACAAAATGTAGAGATAAGACTGAGATCAACCATCCCAAGCACTCATGTGAGGATATTAGAAAGATGCTTTCCAATACTGGGAGATGGGACATATTTAAAAAGAAGATAAGAGACTTGACATAAAAAAATTACATTCAGGAGAAGACCTCATTAATTCATTATGTTTCTATTTGTTCTAGAGACAAATAAAGATGAAACCCATATTTGCAGACATTATTCCAGGCTCTGGAGAGTCAAATATGAGTAATTAATAATAGTAGTTCTCAAAAAGTATACTTTCTTTTGCTGCAGGTACAAGTAAACAAGCACTTCAAACAAATGTTTCTCTGGCTTCCCTCTACTCATTCTACATACCTCCTCTACACTATCTATAGGTAATATCCCTAATTTTTAAGCATGAAATAAGCCTCAGAACCTGAGAAAGTCTAAAACATAACTTACTATTTCCCAAGTATTTACACTCCATTGTCCAAAATGATACCAATATCTGCTCAGTCACTGTCTTAGAGACTAGAAATCTTACTCTGAATTCCGATATTGTATTAAGCCAGTCCAGTCCATAGCCTCAAAATCTTTTAGCCAGCTTTTTATTCCCAGTATAGCCATTATTTGCCTTATTTTTTTTTTTTAACAGAAACCTACCAATATATTTGGTTTCCCTCTCTCCAGCCTAACCACTTTTATACCAACAAATACTTGCCCAGAAGTTGGCTCTACATACTCAGATAAAGTTTTATGCTCTGTATTAGGCTTTTTTGTTGTTAATGTATATGACAAAAACCCAACTAAAAATTGTTTAAATTTAAAAGAAAGAAGAGGGATCCCTGGGTGGCGCAGCGGTTTGGCGCCTGCCTTTGGCCCAGGGCGCGATCCTGGAGACCCGGGATCGAATCCCACATCAGGCTCCCGGTGCATGGAGCCTGCTTCTCCCTCCGCCTGTGTCTCTGCCTCTCTCTCTCTCTCTGTGACTATCATAAATAAATAAAAAAAAAAAATTAAAAAAAAAAAAAAAAAAAAAAAAAAAAAAAAAAAGAAAGAAGAATAAATTCAGGGGCAGGTGTAACTTTAGTCATAGCTAGGTTTTTAAGTGAAAAACTTGTCATCAGAATGTGTTCTCAAAATTCTATTTTCTTCCTGCAATATTGACTCTCTTTTCAGACTCTGTATGATATCAAATTGAATCTCCTGGTTTAAATGATAATCCCTGATATATTACTTGCTGAAAAAGAGAATTTCTCTTTTTAGTCATGATAGTAAAATTCTAAGGCATATAAAAAACTATTGACCTAAATTGGGTCAGATGCATATCTTAAAGTAATTATTGCATCATTGGTAAAATGTAGGAATTTGATATTCTGATTTACCTAGAATTGAGAAACATACATCCCTGCTGCTACTGATTTTATCAACCCTAACCAACTACAATGGGGTGAAGGTAAGGATTGCTTCAACAGATAATTCAAAAGGTTGCTACCAAAAAAAAAAAAAAAGTAATTGAATTGAGATCAAATGTCCCGTGCAACCCATCCCTTCACTCTGACTGCCATCCCCTCACCTTCCTTTTTTCACCAAATTATTCCCCCTCAAAAAAGGCTCAATATAATACAATGTTTACAATAATATTAAACATGGACGACTTACATCACACATAAATTATAATTTAAGATCATTTAAAGCTCTAAACTTAAGATCTGAAAGTGTAGGGACACCTGGATGGCTCAGCGGTTGAGCATCTGCCTTTGGCTCAGGTCGTGATCCTGGAGTCCTGGAATCGAGTCCCACATCGTGCTCCCTGCATGGAGCCGGCTTCTCCCTCTGCCTGTGTCTCTGCCTCTCTCTCTCTCTCTCTCTATCTCTCTCTGTCTCTGTCTCTCATGACTAAATAAATAAAATCTTTTTAAAAAAGATATGAAAGTATAAAACTGTTAGAAAATAAAGGTAAAAATCTTCACAATACTGGATTTGGTAATGATTTCTTTCATATGACACAAAAAAAAAAGCACAAGGAATAAAAGAAAAATAGCTAAGTTGGACCACATCAAAGTTAAAATCTTCTGTGCATCAAAGGACACCAGGAAGAGATTGAAGAGATAATGCATGAAAAGGGATAATATATTCACAAATCATATATTTGATAAGGTGTTAGTATAGAGAACATACAACAAACTCTTACAACTCAACAACAAAAAGCAAACAACCCAATTTGAAAAATAGGGAAATAATTTGAATAGATATTTCTCCAAAGAAGAAATGGCCAATAAACCACATGAAAAGATGCTCAGCATTACTGGTCTACACGTAAGAAATGCAAATCAAAATCACAGGTATTGCACAGTGTAGACTCACCAACAACAAGAAAATCAAATATAAACAGAGATTTGTGTTATTTGACTAAATTTAAGTGAAGATAACGAAAGCTTATTTAGAATTTCTCTCCATTTTTTTGCACTTCCTTTTATAAATTACTAATAATGGCAATTTCTCTTGCTGTTCATACTTTGAATTATCCTGATGACCCTTCAGATGTCAGAAAAGGGGTACTGAGAATCCTGAGAGTCTTTGAATGTCACCGTGAGGAAGAAAGTGTGGGGACCCAGCAGAGAAGGAAATTTTGTCTCTGTGCTTCCCCAGAATCTCATCATGTAGGAACTCCAACCCAAGCCTTACCTGCAGTGTGTCTACTGACGACCCCCATATCTGATGCTCAACGTCTGAGATGAGCTCTCTCAAGTATTGCTTCTGCTGAGCAAACTGGTCTCTGGCCACTATCAAGTTATCCAGCACATTCACTTCATCTTCCTCCAGCTTTTGCAGCACCCTCTTCTCCTCACTGTTCAGGATGGCTCTCATTTCATTAAACCCTTTCAGAATCCTTTCTCTCTCGCTCTGCATATGATTCTTTGGGTATGAGAAGAGAAAGAGGCAGTCAGTGTGTCTGGCCAAGGGCCGACATCATCTGGACCTGGGAAGCAAGACAAGAACTATTTTCCTCAGAGAATTCTCAAAGAGATAGGGAACAGGCAATGAGCAACTACCGAGAAAGCCATTTCCCCACTATTGTCTCTTGAGTTTCTCCCAAAGAAATAGATTAAAGTCTACTTTATCAAGACCCCCTCTGAGGCACAAAGTGATAGCTGGATGAAGTTTGGATTGCAGACATCTGTCCTGTATAATCATGCCACACCATATAGCAAGCCCATCTTCCCACACCTCCTACAAAGGGAACACTAAACTTTTCTCAATGTGTTTTCTGGAAGTATTAGTGGCACAAACTTGATGATGGATATGGGACATGGGATTCATGAGTCATTTTTATTGTTTCTTCCATGCCTTCACTTCCCAATATTTGGTTTCACTCATGATATGTCTACTCTCTAGCACCCAATCCCCAACAGTGAAGGAATGAAATGAAGACTAATTAAGAAGCCCTCAAATTCATTAATTCTGAAGTAACGAAGAGGAAGGGGCATCCTTGTGACTGGACCAAGGTGCTGCCCATTTTCTGTCTCAGAACTCCCTCAGGAAATATCTCTTCCTGCCTTCCAGGAAACTCTCTTCTGTCTGATGTCAGCTTCCAACTCCTCCACTTTTGGATACTCCTTCCTCAGCTTCTTCAGAGCTGCCTGGAGTTTCTCCTGTGAGAAAAGAGTCACCAGAATCAATCTATGAGCTTTCTTAGCACCTGGATAGAGGGAAGAAGTTAGACTCATCTCAGAAGAGACTAGGTTACAGAAATGAAATTGGCGATTAGAATCTAGGATATAGACAAAAATCTGAAGAGGTATTCTGTATCACTGGGTGACACAAGCTACCATCCCTTGGTCAAGAGTAACAGGATTATTATTTTTTTTTTCCTAGAAGAGCTGATACTGCACCAAGGAAGTTCCTTTCATCTCATTGACATATTCCTCACATTCAACCAACCGTGTACCCCCAGAAACCCTGTCTTCAAAGGGGCAATCAGAATTTATCTTGGGAAGCATTTCTCCACTCATCTAACTTCTCTTATTTCTGATCAAGTGAAAGAATGCACAAAAAATTGTTTAAATCCCAGAAGCTGAGCAAAGAGTATGGAAAGAGATTACAGAGCTCAATTCTATGATAACCAAGAGAAGAAAGTAATTTTAAAAGGTGAAGGATTCACTTGAGGTACCATTATGCCCCATTTACCTTCACCCTTGGGCCTACCTGATATTCCTTGATGACCTTCTCTATGAAGAATATTTGATGACCATGGTGCTCCGCAGACTGGGCACAGTGCTGGCAAATGGCCTTCCTATCCTCCTCACAGAAGATCAGGAGTTTTTCTCCATGGTGCTCACAGAGCTTTTGTTTCTGTGGGCTCATGTTCTCCCTGACTTTCTTCACTATGTTTGCCAGTGGCTTATTAGGTCGGAGATTCCAAAACTGGTATTTGCACTGGCACACTGGGCAGTTGCTTCCCTCTCCTTGATGGGTTCCTGACTTCTTGTTCTTTGCAGTGATGCAAGCTTGGCAGAAACTGTGGCCACAGTCCAGGCTCAGAGGCATTGTCAGAAGCTCCAGGCAAATGGGGCAGGTCACATCCTGCTGTATGTTTGCCTGTGCTGGAAAATCCATTGCAGTGTTCCCCTGGCTTCTTCCTGTCCTGACAACTGAGGCCTTTCTTGCTCACAGACTCCTGTAGGGGCAGGAATATTGGTAAGAAAGGCAAAAGTAGAAAGGATACTGATTATGTAGAGATTTAGAACAGGGAAAAATATTAATATACAATACAGAAAGGAAAACAGACAAGAGAAGTAAGTTAATAGCAGAATGAAAATGGCTCTTTGTAATATTTCAAACACTTGACTCTAAGTTTATATCGCATGAGAAACTTCACCGCATCAGGGCAAGCTTGCTAGTTTCTCTTCTTCTGCTGGTAGGACAAATTGAAGCCCTTCCCTGTCTTTACTCTCCTACCCCCAAATACATCCTCCATGTTAAATACACTAAACCCACTGTAACACCTGGTCTTTTGCACTGCTCTCCTCCTAAGCGGAGTGATCCTACCCCTAATATTCGCCTGACTCCCTTTTTAAAAAGTTTTATCAAGTTATATGTATATCAAATGCGCTCATTTTAAGAGTATAATACAATGATTCCAGTAAACTTAGGGAACTGTATTACCAACCCCAAGTCCAATTTTAGAACATTTCCATCACTTGAAAACAAACTGAATGTCATTAGCAGTCTCCCCCATTCTGAGCCTGTTTTTACAGATTTGTCTTTTCTGGTCAATTGATACATTGCTGTAAATTTGCTAAATTTCTTTTATTTACTATATAATATATAACATCTTTCTTTAAATGTCTTATTCTTCCTCCTAAAAAGTAATCTAAGGATAGATCAGGCATGGTTTCGTGCACTGACAGATCCTTGGTATCTAGAGAGGAACATCATACACAGGAACACAAAATGTGATGAATTTATAAAGTTAGAACTCCTCATCCTTCTGTAATTGACTAGATCTTTCTCATTAGCTTTTCATTTTTTCTTTCCATTTATTAGCAGTTCTCTAATAGCTGAAAAATTTACCTCCCAACACATCTGTCACACATGGAGTCTTCCCATGCCCTCAAATTCATT
Source organism: Vulpes lagopus (assembly GCF_018345385.1). Taxonomy (NCBI): domain Eukaryota; kingdom Metazoa; phylum Chordata; class Mammalia; order Carnivora; family Canidae; genus Vulpes; species Vulpes lagopus. The sequence goes on from NC_054838.1 coordinate 20,855,963, forward strand.
CCCCAAACAGGGAGATAGAAACAGCAAGGGCCACAATAGGCAGATAATTGTATCACTAACAATTTTATAACCAGTTGCAGTTTACAAATGACTTTGACCTATTTACCCCTTATATAAAAATCCTTGAGAAATAGGAGTATATCCTTTCCTCAGATGTATAAATAGAATCAAATGATGTACAGATCATTCTATTTACAGAGATCATTATTTTATAAAGGGTAGAGTTGGTGGACATACAATCCACAGGATCCTCTTTCAGAGTTATCTTTGCACTACAAAGATATTAACAAAGACAAACGGGGGTAAAGGTTGTAAGAACTAGATGGGTATTTATATTTTTAGGGAGGAAAAGAACAGATTCATATACTCAGGATCACACACATGACAGATCTCAAGAAACATAAATTCCATTGAGTCCTCTGTCAGTTGTGGGAGAGAAGACTCAATATAGAACAAAGACCATTGATAGAGAGATAAAGTCTGTCCTGTTTCAAACACATTGGGTGCTATTGCAGGTTGAATTATGTTCCACAAAACATATGTCAAAGTCCTAACCTCTAAAATGTGTAAATGTAACTTCACTTGGAAATTGTGTTTCCAATCCAATTCCATAATATGGATCAAGTTAAAATGAAGTCATTATGATGGGCCTTAATTCAATATGACTATGTCCTCATAAAATGAGGCAATTTGGAGACACAGATGGACATACACACATGGAGAAGGCCATGTGAAGACAAAAGCTGAGATCAGGGTGATGCATCTACAAACCAGGGAACACCAAAGATAGCCAGCAAGCTACCAGAAACTAGCAGAAACCCAGAACAGATCCTCCATCACCACCTGCAGAAAGACCAACCCTACCAACATTTTTGATCTTGTACTCTTAGGCTCCAGAATTGAGAGAAAATAAATTTCATTTAAGCCAACGATTTGTGATTTGTGTTTTTATGGCAGTCCCAGAAAACTAATATAAGTGCATCTGTTTCCTCTATTCATTTATTCTTTATTCTATCATTGAAGAAGTGTTTCACCATTGAAACTCCCTCCACCTAAACCAGACAGACAGACACAGAAACAAAATGTAGGCTCACTTTGGAGATGGTACAAATGTAGGACTTTCTATAGTAGGGTAAGGGCCTACTAGATCCTAAGTTTCCTTTTCTCACTATATCCTGATTGTCTGCACAGAGGCTTTCTGTGTCTGCACAGTTTAGACAAGAAAAATGAAAGTGTCTTCACAATAAGGAGAGAAAGTCCTATGAGGGGGTCCGATAATATCTATAATACTTTCCCTATTCCCTGGATTAGGAACCGTCAGTTGGAAAGTAAGGCTTGTTCTTGGCATCCAGAGACCTGGGAACTCAGAAGTGTTACAATTCCTCTGCATTTCTCTACATCCCTCTTCTACCACCCTTTAGAGTACAGGGTTTAATCTTCTCCCACATAAATGACCCTGCCTCCAAGAGCTCAAGCTCTGAAGTCCAGTTGTTTCAAAGCAGTCATTTTGTCACACAAGGCCATGTCCGTAAGTGACAGGAGGTTAATCCTTGTCTGTCTCTTCAAATTAGATCCCATCCAACTGAATCTCTTACCTGGATTCCAGGAATAGGTTCCCCACCAGTCTCCCTGATACTGTCATTCATCTCATACAATCTGCTCTCATCACTGTTCACACCACCAGCAAGAATGATTCTCCTTTTTTTTTTTTTTTTAGAATCAATCAGTCTTGCCATTTCTCTGCTCAAATACATATCATTCAGCTTGAGTCAGTCTTTATGGTGGTTGAGTTAGGTTCACATTATACATCCCCTCCTATTGCCTCATCCCCCTAGCCCAGCTCCAACTCCTCCCCGATTTAGGCTGGCTACCTTATTTGTTCCTTGATCACTCTGGGCAAAAATCCATCTTAAAGCCATCAATTCCATGAAAACTCAGCTCAAAATCACCTTCTCACACTGATACCTACCCTGAAATCTATTTTAAATTGCTAAAGCCCTTTAGCAGGGCACACCATAGACACCAGGCCCTTTGGCAGGCCTTTTTGTCTATTCGTGCTATTGTTTCTTTGTTTTCATCTTTTCTCATATTGAATTATCCTTTTGCTGTTTATTTACTTTCTCTCCACTCACCCAGAATATAATCTTTTATAGATGCTTAGTATTTATTGAATGTTCAGTGTTAATACAATTTTTTTCATCAGAGCTATATACTTTTGCTCTTGTGAATTTAACCTAAAATGTTTAAAAGTTTTTTTAATTCACTTTCTCCCATCCATTGGACCCTGTACTAGCCCCCTGAGTAAACAATTAATATTCACCAGATATAAACCTTGTCTAGATATAAGACACAGACCAATGACTTCTAAAAAGTAAGAGGAAATTACACATCAAAATATTACATAATATGGAGATCAAATTACAAGGTGTTCAGAGAGATTAAGATGGAGTTCTTTCTGAGAAATTACCAACTCCCTTCCTTAGCTCTGTGTAGGGAAAATGTAGTAAAGGGTTGAGCTAGAAAGCAATGAGAAGGTGTGTCTAAGATGATAGAGGACAAGTTCATTATTTTAATGTATATATATTTTTTATCAGAGCTTGATTTGCCAACATATAGTATAACACCCAGTGCTCATCCCATCAAGTGCCCCCCTCAGTGCCCAACACCTAGTCACCGCATCCCCTCGCCCACCTCCCCTTCCACTACCCCTTGTTCATTTCCCAGAGTTAGGAGTCTCTCATGTTTTGTCAACTTCTCTGTTTTTTCCCACTCATTTTCTCTCCTTTCCCCTATAATCCTTTTCACTATTTTTTATATTCCCTGTATGAGTGAAACCATACAATGATTGTCCTTCTTGTAAAGCAGGAGTGAACAACAGACCATTGTGTAGGTGCTGCTGAGATGGCAGTAAGCCATGCACACTCAGAAAAAAAAAAAAAAAAAAAGCAAATACCATGTGGTTGGAGCTCCAGAGAGACAAGTGACCATGGAGGAGCTGCAAAGATGGACAGCCGTCTAATCATCCAGCCTCTCTCATCAGGCTGGCCAAAAGTCTGGTAATTTATCAGAAAGGTCCTAGAAGCTTCCCAGAAGTTATCAGGACAAGAAGATTAAAAGGATGAATTTCAAGAGCTTCTTCTCCCAGGCACAGCCCTTAAGTTCCCTTTCCCTCTCACAAGTCCAGATAAGGACTCTTGTCTGTGCTGGCTTTCTGCAGGAGCTTGGGCTTTTATGAAGAGGGAAAACAGGGCTCCATTCCATGGGCTTTGCTGGAGGAAAAGAGGAAGAGATTTCCTGTTTCTGGGGGGGAAAGTTATTCTGGCTCACCTTGGCAAGGTAGAAAATTCAAAACTACAGGAAGAAAGAAAATGAGAGTAATTCAACTGGGAGAAATAATGATCCCTCCAAGAAACAAATAAGGCTTTTGATGTTGTTAAACCTCCCTTCTTTATCAGTCATGGTGCCCCCAGACTCAATGCACCTCTCTTTTGCAGAAAACCTACCAGCTGGCTCTTTGGTGAATTTAGAGCAGCTTCAGAACCACAAATTAAACTCATCCAAACACATTCAATATGTTCCTTCCAAACTTCCTGTCCTTTGCCCTCCCAAACTGCCCCACACACACCTTTAGGTTGAAGTAGAGAAGTCTTGATTCAGCGGAGATCAGATGCAGGTATAGGCAAGATTCACTCACCAAGCCAGAAAACTGCTCTCCACAAGAGAGTTTCCCTACAGGAACTGAGTGAGAAATGAAACTTAAAATCTGAGAAGGGGAAATGAAAGAAAGGAAGCAGAGAAGAAACTTACAAAACAATAACTGTGGGAGGGCACCATGGATGCCAGGGAAGGATATGTTCTAGAACCTGCACCAGCTAGGCACCCAATCACTGCATTCTTATTCCTACCCTGGCTTACTCCAGCGAGAATATTTGAGCAAGAAAAAAAAAAAAAAAGTGAAGTACAATGATATAGCCTGATTCAATCCTATAATTATTTGTAGAGCTTATCCTATATTCAAGGCCTAAGCAAGTCATGAAGGATAAAATAATGATCCGGAAAGATTAGATCTGAACTCTTGCAATGCAGACTGTGATGGGAAAGATAATCAGTTATAAATCTCTGTAAATACGAGCAGACATAATGACTGTCAGCAGCCGTTATTGTAAATAGTAAAAATAAAATTTAAAAGTTTCTTCAGTGTGAGCCTAGGGAGAAAAATTTTTCCAAAATGTCATTGAATCTTAGGAGTATACCGGGGAATTACCAGTTTCTGTTTCTTATGCAGGCAGGTCAGAAAAGGAAGGCTTCTAGAAATTAATCATAGTAGAACCAAATCAGTGCCTTGTTACCCAACAACCAGGAGGCAGGTGAGAACATGTAAGTTAATACATGATAGTATTCAAGCACAATCTTTTACTGAGTAACACACCTCCATAATTTTTCCACCTTTCCCCACTTCCTTTGGGAAAAATTTGTCCTTCTTTTACTATCAATCAAAAGCAGGAGTGAAACATCTTCTATTTCCTGCACACACTTTAGTGTTGTGTTATCTATCTTGTCCTTGCTCTGATTACATATTGTAGACAGGGCAACTTCATGGTGGTGGCAGCTCTACCAGAGATCTCTGACTGAGGGAATTGCAGAGCATGGCAAACTTCACACATGAACTGATGTGAGATCTGCAGGGCAACTGAGAAGTCGATGTTTGGTGAAGTAAAGCACAGATATTCTGGTATTGTTTGTAACCCACAGACAGTAAGGTAATTGTGGCTTATAAACTTCTCGAATCTCTTATATCTATGAGGCAGGAACCGAAAAATCATATAGGAGTATACTGAAGTAAGTTTTTCCTAACAATGAAGAAAGTTGTGATGCTTTTCACGTGCAATTATAATAATCTCCATTTTGTATAAATTGCATTCTGAGAGGGCAGCCGGGGTGGCCCAGCGGTTTAGCGCCGCCTTTGGCCCAGGGCCTGATCCTGGAGACCCGGGATTGAGTCCCATGTCAGGCTCCCTGCATGGAGCCTGCTTCTCCCTCTGCCTGTGTCTCTGTCTCTGTCTCTGTCTCTTTCTCTCTCTCTCTCATGAATAAATAAATAAAATCTTTAAAAAAAAAACAAATTGCATTCTGAGAGCTAGCATTTTTTATCACCTTTGCTATCATATAATACTATCATCAAGTACTCCTCCCCCTTGCAGCCCTGCACCAAACAACAGTAAGCTTTATGAAGGCCGAAAGGGAAATTTTCTATGTTGTTCCTTCTTGTTTCAGATATATTACAAAGTGTTGTGTACAGGGAATGATATTTAAATAGACACACATTTATATGGCTATAGATACCACTTAAATTGCATTGAACAAACTGATGATAATCATGGTTTGGTTCTACTGTTGCTTTTGCAGTCAACATAAGTGCTGAGGTGTGTGTGAATTTTGGCATAAACATTTATATCAACGCCTTTGAAGAATGTTACCCAACAATTTTTTCATGTCTTGTCTGTTTTGCTCCTAAAGTTTACTCAGATAATTCTCTCAGTGCCTGTTTTTTAATCGTTCTATACCAGCACATTCTAACCACCTTACTTCCTGTGGCTTGTGGTTTTCTCAGACTGAAAACAGTTAAAATTCACCCAAAGGAAAAAAAAAATTTCACCCAAAGTGGGAGATATTTCATGTAGATTCCTCCTCAATAGGAGATGTAGGAAGTGGAGGGAGACACAAAGCCCTAAGGAGGATTTTTTTATTCCCTGGTCTTTTGGAGCATAGTATACTGGCATTTGGATCACCGCAATATGGTTAGCTCCAGAGGTAGACTTTGGGAGGTAGGAGAAAGCATGGTTCATTCAGATTTCCTACCAGCCCATGTTTCCTGGTACCTGACAAGCTCTGATTTCTTCACTGATTTCTCCCACCTTAAAGCTGATGTTTCAGAGGAGGTTCCCAGGACATCAGTGCCATCCCCTTACCTTCCCACCTTCTTACACTCTCTTAGGTCTCTGATTCCCTCCCACATTTTCCAGATGAATTTTTTGTTATCTTTTCCTAGACAAGCTCAAAAACATCAGGTCATCTATGTAACTGTAATTTTCAAATTATAGATTGATCCAAGGCTTTACAGTCTAAAGCTGCCCTATCTCAACTAACTCAGAAATGCATGAGGGGTCCTGGGATTTGAGTTTTGGAAGAAAGGGAGTTCTTGAGGACTAAAGAGAAGGGATCCTGATTAAAAAGTCAGCTTTTACACCCTGTACTTCCAAACATCTCTCTCTTTACATTCCAAAAACTCTTGCCTCATACAAACTTCTCACAGAAAAGTCTGGAGAGAACCCTTAGGTGTCTGGGGCCCAGGATGTCAGGTCAGATGAGAGATTCAAAAGGAGTGAAAGGATGAATATGGGATTTGTGGGAAGCATGAGAAGGGAAGAAGTATTAGGAATTCATCTCCTACAGAACATGAAAGACTCCTAACTGGGAAACGAACTAGGGGTGGTGGAAGAGGAGGTGGGCAGGGGGTGGGGTGACTGGGTGGTGGGCACTGAGGTGGGCACTTGACGGGATAAGCACTGGGTGATATTCTGTATGTTGACAAATTAAACACCAATAAAAAATAAATTTATTTTTTTAAAAAAAGGAATTCATCTCCTTTGGTCCTATCAATTCACTTACCCTGCCCCTATTTAAGCCCCATAAATGCACACACACAGCCCAAGCCCTGTACTCCCCTCTAATTATCAACAATATTTACAGAGCAAAAATAGACTATCCCAAAGTCACATCTACTGTACATCTCTGCCTTTATCACCACACTCCATACCATCCCTATTCTCCTTTCTGACGCGTGATAATGAAAAATGGGACAACCACTTGGAAAAGCATCTGGCAGTTGTTATGATATAAAATATGCATTAACTCTAAAAACCATAAGCCAGTTTACAGTATTCACTCACAAAAGGGATGATCAGTTGGATTTTTGAAGCGTGGACAGGGAGATCTCATCAAGCCCTGCATGAGCAACCACTGAAGAAACAATTCTGGGAGAACCAGCTTTTCTTAATTACTGAGGACTGCCAGGGTCCTCTGTTCACTGGCAAGAATGAGACAAACCAGGAGAAACCAAGTTTGGCCTAGGACATTGTTGAGAAATCCCACAAAGTACTCTGGACTCTTCCATATTACCATGAATAATAATTGAATAAAGCCAGGAAAATAGATATTTCCAATGAAATAGAATTACTGGAGGATATTAACTTTTTATTAGTATATTCAGTTAAAGAGGCTATATAATTATAAAATAAGACTGAGCAACTCTGAAGGCGATAAGAAAAAACTCTTATAATGCTAAAATGTTTATTTTACAATCAGATAAAATAACTTAAAAATCTAAATATTTAAGCAAGTAATTCAATTAATTAAAACAATGCAAAGGCAACAATTTTGAAAGTAAACTAATATTTTTTTAATAATTTATTTCAAGGTCACAGGTAAAGGGAATCAGAAAAATAACAGATATTCTAAATCACTGCTTATGTGTTAAGAAATAGTAGCAATTATTTAAAATACTCTGTTATTTAATTTTCATCATAACTCATCAAGTAATTTTCATTACTTTTTTTAATAAATGAGAAAGTGCATCTCATAAAATATGGTTTATTTGTTAAGGGCCAGCATACGGCATAACAGAATTATAATAAAAGTCCACCTGTGATACAGAAAAAGAAATCTTGCATGTTATTACTTCTATGTGGGATCTACAACAGCTACAGGAAGTAGAAATTAGGATGGTGGTTGTCAGAGGCTGGAGGGAGGAGGAAATGGAGATACATACACACATACACACACACAAGGTAACCATGGAGAAGTGATGCATATGTTTATTAGCTTGATTGTGGTGATCATTTCACAAGGAACAGGTACTCAACCATTAAGTTGTACATCTTAAATATTTACAATTTTTACATGACAATGATATCTCAAGGCTGATAAGAAACTGAAAGCAGATTTGCCTGAGATGTGTGTGGGGGGAGGGGTGTTTATCAAAAGCAGAACTGGAATAGTCTTGTTGGTGGTGGCAAGGATCTGAAAAATGGGGGAAATTGATGAAAGTGTATAAGCATGTCTGTATTATCTCTTACAAATATAAGTGAAGCTACAGTTATCTTTTATTTTTAAAAGTAGTTGACGCTTTGAGAAATTCTTCTCTGAGGTACAAGTTTTTTTTTTTTTTTTTTTTTAATTTTATTTATTTATTTATGATAGTCACAGAGAGAGAGAGAGAGAGAGGCAGAGACATAGGCAGAGGGAGAAGCAGGCTCCATGCACCGGGAGCCCGACGTGGGATTCGATCCCGGGTCTCCAGGATCGCGCCCTGGGCCAAAGGCAGGCGCCAAACCGCTGCGCCACCCAGGGATCCCTCTTTTAGTTTTGTATCCTCAGCTGAGTTTTGCTTCCAGGTGGCAGATGGCCCAGACAGAAGCATGAATATTCAGAAACCTGTTGCTTTTTCCAGAGGACGAGTTGCAGGGCTCAAGAGAGACAAGTGAAGAGATGAGAGGTTGCAGAATTGGGCAGGGGCCCCCTCATCAAGTCTCCTTTACATTGATAAAGAAAGCACTAGGAATTTCTCTGGGGATTACAAATACACTATTATTTTCAAGAAGAATCAAATGGATGAGCTTCCCAAGATCTGCCTGGCTTTAAGATCATGGCATCTCCTTGTTTCCCTTTCTCTCCTGGAGCAGGGCAGACAGAGATATCATCTGCTGCCCCTGATTACAGAAGTGACCCAGAAGCTGGGCTGTCTAAGGGAGCATTGCCTCATATACTTTGGACACTTATAATTTCATAATTTTACAAACCTTCATTAGCATGATCCTACCAAGTTTTCTGCTACTTCTAGAAGACATTTTTACATTCCTCAAATTATTCATTGTAGCAATGGGGTGACAGGAAGGCAGAGGTCAAAGAGAAATTTTAGAAGATCAATTTCCTCCAGTCTCCATGGATGAGTGATGATATATAGGCATGTGTGTGTGATGAGTGATGAGATATAGGCACATTCACCTTGGAATCCCTTGTGTCATCAAAGGTCATCCAAAGATGAGGCAGGTGGGGATTCTGGAGACAGCCAGGAATGAGAGCAGATACTGTTTAACCAGATAGCCCACTTTTTTTCCCTAGCTCTGAACATAAACATGGGATCCCATCAAGCCCGAAATGAAGATACATTGCAGAGATAATTCCGCTCCAATCTCACTAAAGGAGGAGAGAAGGATTTTCCTCTTCCTTCCTGAGAACTTTCAAGTCACTGCAAAAGGACAGGTGACCAAGCAAGCAAAACCCTTAACTACAGCATTGTTAAGAAATCCCACGATTGTACTTCTCTTACTGTATTACTGTGAATAATAACTTTCTAAAGCTGAGCAAACAGCCCAAGTTGAAATTCAACTTCAATTAAATACCATACTGCAGAAAAATGAAAAAAAAAAATGTAAGACTAGGCAGTTATACAAAACATTTATTAGCTAAAATTTAAAGAAAATTATAATTGTTTAATCAAGTTATTTTATTTCTTTCTTTTTTTTTGACTTAATGTGTGGTTTTATTTCATATTACACACTTATTAACTAAGCAGTTAGTAATCAGATGCCAAAGTTATTTTATTTCTTAACACAAAATAAGGATACTAATGTTGAAAGTAAGCTAATGTGTATTCTTAAAATCATTTATTTTAGTCACACTGAGAGGGAGACAAAAAATGAATAGATACCTACCTACTGGATCCCTGTTTATGTGCTAGAAAACATTCTGTTGGTTAATTTTCACAATTCTACATCAGGTATATTTCTTTTCTTTCTTTCTTTCTTTCTTTCTTTCTTTCTTTCTTTCTTTCTTTCTTTCTTCTCTTTCTTTCTTTCTTTCTTTCTTTCTTTCTTTCTTTTCTTCCTTTCTTTCTTCTTTCTTCTTCTTTTCTCTTTTTTTCAAATAAGAAAACTTAATCCCATAGAATTTCATGAGACACTGACACAGCTTATATTTTTTAGGAGCAAATATTTATGAATAAATAGAGGCACTCAGGGGCACCTGGGTGCTCAGTTAGTTAATAACCTGACTCTTGATTTTAACTCAGGTCATGAACTCAGGTTGTAGAACTGGGCAAGCAGCCCAGTTTCAACCCTCCTTTATATAGTGAAGAGAGCAATGGGAATTTCGCCAGAGGATCAGAAACACTATATATTTGCAAGTACAAGAAGCAAACGGATCAGCCCTCCTAGATCCCTGTGGCTTTAAGATCGTAAAGTGATTGTGAAATTGAGCCCCATTTTGGTCTTGGTACTCCGCGGGAAGTCTACTTGGGAATTTCTCTCTCCCTTTCCTTCTGCCTCTATCCCTGCTCAAACTCTTTCTCTCTTTATCTCAAATAAATAGATCTTTTTTAAAAAATGAAAAAAAAATTGAAACACTTAGATGTTAATATTTAATAAATTTATTTTCTCACAATAATCCTAAGTATGGTGCACTTTTTACATCAAGATGATTTTAAGAAAATAAACACAGCATTTATGTACATTATTCAAGGTTACTTTACAGTGTCCAGACACTCTAGACACAAAACTCTTAATTACTATTTTTGATATATTGTCCTGAACGAAGGGTGTTCAAATGGAGAGAAGGAAGGCAGCAAAGAAAAGATGGTGAGAATGGTGCAGGTAAGCTCAGTGCATCAGCTGCACCCAAGGCAAGAGGCACTACAAAGAAATGAGTAGGGATGTAAGAAGGTTCAAGAGCTTGGCGAGCAGAGTCATGATGGGGTCATTCCATTGCATGGGGCTGAAATATGGAAAAGCTTCCTGAGAAAAGGAAAATGAAAAGAACGTATAGATGAGAAACTCATGGTTTGTGACATTGAAAAATAAGACAATGCCAGCCTCATAGTCTAGGAAAACCTATGGAGAATGACAGGCAGGGTCAGGATTAAGATGAGGAGATCAGAGAAGGAGGACTCCTCAAAAGCATTATAAAGTTGATTCATCACTATTTAATGCAGTGGTCATATTTGGTTGAAACCTAGAGTAACTATGTTGATGATTTTAATCATGTCTAACATGAAATTTCATAATGTATTCTGGGCATTTTCCATCTTATACCGCCAGGATCTACCTCCTAGTAATGTTTCCCCAATCCAATGACCAGGGAGCCAAGGACACCATAACTGCTATTATATGCATTATCTAGTTTCCAATGAAACACATATCTCATTTGTCTTCGATCTGTAGAAATAGCATATGTTGTTATTTTTGGCGTTACCTGGAGTCATATGAGCTGCAGAAAAATTAGGGCTGGGTGAGACATGTGACATAGCTTTATTTGTGACACTGTAAAAGGGACATTAGGAATAATTGGAGTGGGAACTGGGAAGAATTCTATTCTGTTCCTGGGGAGAGGTATAACACTGCAGAAGCAAAATATGTATGTATGTGTTGGAAGGGAAAACACAAGTGTGGGAACATGAGACCTACTAAGAATGAAAAATTCTGAAAGGTGATTAGAACAGTTTAGCTTAATTATACTGATTTCTCCTTCCCTCAGTAGTGCTACATGTGTCAGCTCTCAAATAAAAAATAAATAAAAAATAAAAATAAAAAAAAACAACACTCACACAGTCACCCACTTGCTCCAGGGCTCTTCACCTCTAATCTCTTGTATTATCCCTTTCAGATTAGAAACTCAGAACACTTTCTTTCATTCCTTGAGAAAAGTTTTGGTTTCTTCAGCTCAAGTTCTCACTCCTAAGCATGACAAAAATTGAACCTTACACTTTTGACTCTTTGTTCTTCCAAAATGACTGACTTCCTATTCACCCCATTGAAGAGCTTGAATCCTCCTCCCTGGAGATCCCGAGAAAAAAAAGAGAGCAGACTCCTGACCCTGAATCCAGAAGAAATGTGTTCATGTCCACCTTCCCAGTTAGCCTCTGTGTGACCTTAGAAATGTCTTAACCAAAAAAAAAGAAAAAAAGAAAAAAAATAAATGTCTTAACCTTTCAGAGACACATTTCTTTCTTCCAAAATTAAACCATGAACATCTCCCTCTCTATCTCCTAGAAATTATATGAAATAATGGATATAACAAAACAAAACTATAGTACCTTGAAAAAACTTAATGAGTGAAAAAGTCACTGCATGGATGTCGGTTCCCAGGGCGGATAATCAGAAAGTGAGGTTGCAGAACCTGACTTCTGGGTGTTTGAAACATATCAAGTGTGGGAATATTGTCTGGGAAGGACCAAGATCTTTAAAATCTGCTCCCTAGCAGGAAATCCCTCAGAATAACATCTGAGCTTTCAGGTTCTCTGGAAACATTTGCAGACACTTAGAACAGAAGACATGAACATCAAACTAAAGATGACCAGAATTTCATGTGTTAGGAAAAAGCTTGATACTGTCAGGTAGGTGTGCAAATTTAGATGCTACCTTTCCATTCCGGCTTTTCTAAAGTGTGTGACCAAGATGGACCACTGTGTGTACTAGGGTCAAAATATTCCATGAGATATGAGTCTGTTTTTGGAAATCTAAACAGAGCCACATAGAAGTATCTCTTAAATATAAAGGAGCTGTCTCCAATTCCTAAACCTGTGCTTGACAGGTTTAGAAGACATGACCTTCCCACAAAAAGCCAACACCTATGAAATGTGAGAGCCTGAGTTAGATACAGGCATGGAGGGTGAATAAAATTTATGATGTCACAGGTGTCTGCCACCCCTTAACCCCAGTACTGCTATTGACCCAAACTGTGTGACTTTCCACAGTTCTGTCCCACAGAATCTGGTCCATTCCCAATAGTTTCAGAACACTCAAACCATGATTTGTGAGCAGAAATTTAGCATAAAACTATACCCAAATTGTCCTACCCTGAGATGTTTTATTCCAATTGATCACCATAAAACTCTAATGACTTTAAACTTCTTTTCACTGCACAAAAGAATCATCTCTGATGCCCCACACGTACCTTTCTGTAATGTGGTTCACATCCTAGGAAGAAAAGGGAAGACAGGAGTCAAGAGGCTATAGACTCGGGTATCCCTGGGTGGCTCAGTGGTTTGGCACCTGCCTTTGGCCCAGGGCGCGATCCTGGAGTCCCCGGATCGAGTCCCGCGTCGGGCTCCCTGCATGGAGCCTGCTTCTCCCTCTGCCTGTGTCTCTGCCTCTCTCTCTCTCTCTCTCTCTCTCTCTCTCCCTGTCTATCATGAATAAATAAATCTTAAAAAAAAAAAAAGAGGCTATAGACTCTCCTCACTTACAAAGCTTCCCCACCAACTGCCGTAGTAGGAGTAAAGATGGTCCCAATGTGAGAGCAAATAAGTACAAATAAGACCAGGCTAACCATCCCGAAAACTCATGTGAGGTTGTCAGATTTCCTGGAAGGTAGAAACAGCTTTGAGCCTTGTAGAAGTAAAAGCATGAAGCTCCTACTATCTGGAGATGAGGCATATTTACGTGTTGGGAGCCGCGTGCCAGGAAGGGGTTAATGGATTGAGCAAGGGCTCTCTGTTGACTCTTCCAACCACTGCCAGCCGACCTGTCTCACCCTTATGGTTAAAGGCTTGTGGATCAAGGACACTTACCATTGCTATCTAAGGGCGCATACCTTGGCTATCTATTCTAGGGCGCATACTATCACTATATGTTGTAAAAATACATGTTTGAAGAACTAAGCTTAGGACATCCTGATTAATATACAACCCTGGTCTATAAAAGAGTGAGTAACACAAATAAAGTTGGCATTGTGGCTGAATCCGGCCATATGTCCCTCCCGCTCCCACTCTGCTTGTGTCTCTTTTCTCTTCCTCATTCCCTTACCCTCAGCCCTGGACGGTTGTCGCCCCCAGCGCGCACGCCATTTACGAGGAAAACGAGTATCATCATTTTTTCCTAAATGAATGAGATGGTTTGAATAATGCAAAAGTTCTTTCATTTATTCAATAGAAACAAAGTGATATACTATTATCTGCCAAACATCAGGAGAGGATTTGGAGAATCAAAGATGAGTAGATAATCATAATATCCCTCAAGAAATTTACATGGCTTTGCTGAGGATTCAAGAAAATATATTAAAGTAGTTTTTTTTCAAGTCTCTCCTCATTTTGCACACTATCTACAAGTGATCTAGTTCAGTCCCTTAATTTCAACACACATATGTGCATTTGATTTCCAACTCTTCATTTTAACTCAGTTTTGTCTCTTAAATGCAGGCTAATATATTCAGTAGTAGAGAAGCCATAGGCCCTAGTAAGTTAGGATGTCTAATATGTAACTTATCACTTACCAATCAAATCATTTTCTCTCTTATACTCCATTGTTCATAATGTTACCAATACCCACTCAGTCACTATCCCAAAACTATATTTTTTACCTGCACTTTAGTCTCTACCAAGCAATTTAGTCCAATTCATTTTTTGTTATTTTTATTTTTTTAAGTTTTTATTTAAAATTCTAGTTAGTTAACATACAGTATAATATTAGTACAGTTTAGTACACATTCTTAATAGTTCTTAACCATCTGATTTTCTTTATCATCACAGGTATTATTTTGTTATTTGAACAAATATCTACCAATACATTTGATTTCCTTTACGTCAGGCTTACTTCTTTCATGTCACCAAAAACTAGGCCGGCAGGTGGATCTCTAAGGGCAAAAAACAAAACAAAACAAAAAACAAAACAAAAAAAAACCTCACAAGGTCTTGCTGTCTGTATTAGGGCTTTCTGTTGTATATGACAAAAACCAAAACTAGATTAAGTAGAAAAAAGGGTTTAGGGACAGTTATAATTTTAATCAAAGGTTATTTTTGAACTTCAAACACTGCCATCAGGATCTGATCTATGTCCTTCTCCAAAATTCATTTATTTCCACTATATTCACTTTATTCTCAGTTCATGAAGGAAACATGAATCTCTTGATATAAACTCCAGAGGAAAAGAGAATTTCTCTTCCCAGTTAAAACAAAACAAAACAAACAAAACAAAACAGAAAGCAAAAACCAAAGCACTCTTATGCCTGCATGGCGTTGCTATGCATTGGATCAGGTGCCCATATTAAAAGTATTGCTGCATTGTAGCTGGAAGGAGATGAAGCAATGTGGGAAGAAAGTTTCTCTATCTTACTCTAGTTAACTTGGTATTAATCTAAAGTAGACCCTACTAGGGTAAGATGCCTACGGTCATCACTCAAACAACCACTAGGGGGAAAAAAACCCTAAAAAAAAGCAAAACAAACCAACGACAACATAAATAAATAAATAAATAAATAAATAAATAAATAAATAAATAAATAAATAAATAAATAAATATAAATAAATACAGAAATAGGAAAACTTAACACTTTATATTAGAGATATTTGTTTAGGTTGCTGCGCCGCCACCGCCCAAGCCATGGTCCGCGCTGCACTCGGGCTCGCCCCGCCCCGCCCCGCCCCGCCGCTCCCCTTCCCTCCCCTCCTCGCTGAGCCACTTTCCCCCGAGGGCCCGGACCGTCGCCTCCGTCCCGCAGCGGGAGCCGCTGGCCCCGGGCGGCCGCTTGCGCCTGGGCTTTCCGCCCGCGCTGACCTCGGAGCTCTCCCGAGGGCGACCCCGGCCCCGGGCACTGCCCGCCTCCTCCTCCCTCGCCTCCTGGACCCCGCAGCCCCGCGCCCCAGCACCTCGGTCCGAGGCGGCCTGGCCCCGGCGGGAGGCACCTCTCGGGCAGTGCGGGGGTGCGGGGGTGCGGGGGTGCGGGGGTGCGGGCCAGCCCGGGGCAGCTGCCCTGCCCTCCAGCAGCACCAGCAGCCCCGCCCTCCAGCCCCGCCCTCCAGCAGCCCCAGCAGCCCCGCCCTCCAGCCCCGCCCTCCAGCAGCCCCGGCAGCCCCGCCCTCCAGCAGCCCCAGCAGCCCCGCCCTCCAGCAGCCCCGGCAGCCCCGCCCTCCAGCAGCCCCGGCAGCCCCGCCCTCCAGCAGCCCCGGCAGCCCCGCCCTCCAGCAGCCCCGGCAGCCCCGCCCTCCAGCAGCCCCGGCAGCCCCGCCCTCCAGCCCCGCCCTCCAGCAGCCCCGGCAGCCCCGCCCTCCAGCCCCGCCCTCCAGCAGCCCCCGCAGCCCCGGCAGCTCCGGCCCCAGCGCGGCGCGGCGGGTCCCGAACCGGGCGTCCCCCTGGGCCCCGGGTCCCGCGGCCGCAGCCCAACCTGAGTAAACGAGCCCGTTCCCTGGCCAGCTGCCGCCCGGCGCCCCGCCAGCCCTCGTTCAAGAGGTTTTATTTATTTATTTTTATTTTTTTAATAATAAATTTATTTTTTATTGGTGTTCAATTCGCCAACATACAGAATAACACCCAGTGCTCATCCCATCAAGTGCCCCCCTCAGTGCCCGTCACCCAGTCACCCCCACCCCCCGCCCTCCTCCCCTTCCACCACCCCTAGTTCGTTTCCCAGAGTTAGGAGTCTTCATGTTGTCTCCCTTTCTGATATTTCCCACACATTTCTTCTCCCTTCCCCTCTATTCCCTTTGACTATGTTTTATATTCCCCAAATGAATAAGACCATATGTTTGTCCTTCTCCGACTGACTTACTTCACTCAGCATAATACCCTCCAGTTCCATCCACGTTGAAGCAAATGGTGGGTATTTGTCATTTCTAATGGCTGAGTAATATTCTGAATGGAACATCTTGATGATAAATCATGCTTCTAACCTACCATTCTTCCTGTGAACACAGTTGCTGTCACATCATATAATTCAGTTATTCTTCTGGTATCAATAACATATATATGATTCCCCTTTGATAAATTTTTATTGAAGTATAATTAGCATACCTCAAATTAGTTTAGGTGTACAATATAATGATTTAACATTTGTATACATTGTGAAATGTTCATTATAGTAAATCAAGTTACTATCTATCACCATACAAAGTCAAGAAAATCCCCACCCCCAAGAGAACTTTCAAGATTTACTTTTGGAGCAACTTCAAATTTGCAACACAATACTTTTTACATGAAGTCACCATGCTATACATTATATCCCCGTGACTTATTTTATAACTGGAAGGCTTTATTTCTTGACCCCCCTTCACACATTTTGCCTACCCCCAAACTCCTGCCTCTAGCAACCATCAATCTGATCTCTTTATCTATGAGTTTTGCGTTGTTTGCTTGTTTTATTTGTTAGTTTACATGTCTGAGTGAAATGATATGGTGTTTGCATTTCTCTCATTTATTTCACTTAGCATTACACCTTCAAGGTCCATCTATGTTGTTGAATGGCAAGATTTCATTCTTTTTATGGCTATTATTCCATTGTGTGTGTATATATATATATACACTACATCTTTATCCATTTATTCCATTGATAGACTCTTAGGTTGTTTCCACTTTTTGACAAATACTAATCAATCTTTCACTTCTGTCTTATTCCTATGGCTTTCTTGGATTGATTTTTTATCTGTCCCCATCAATACACTTCAACTGTGTCAACTCTTGCTTTACCCTAAGGTTTTCTCAAATGGGAAAGTATTAAAAATCCATGGGCCAAATAGAGATATTTCATTAGATTCCTTTCCAAGCAGAAGACATAATGAAGGCAGGGAAATACAGAGCTCTGAGAAAGATTTCTTTTTCCCTATAACTTAGAATGCAATGAGCTGGAATATGCAACATACCAATATACTCAGCTCTCGTGAGAAAGTATTTATGGTAAGAGAAGTGTAAATTCAGGTATTGTGCTTGCCTAAGTTTCTAGGTATCTTGACAAGACCTGCTTTCCCCACTGATTCTTCTTGGCTGCAAATCTAATGCTTCATAAGAGAGTCCCAAGATATTGATCATGGGTGTAGGGTCAGTTAAGAGATTCAGAGGAAGAGAGGTGAAACAATGGATTTTTGGATCTGTGGAGGGATTGGGAAAGGAAGTACCAGACAGAGAAGAAGTTTTTGGGTAAGAAAGTTCTTTTCTTCTGAGCACTACAATCAATATCATTGTACTGTGCCTGTCACACAGTTGGACTCTGAGCTCTCCAATCCTCTACAGTTTCAACCAAATACACTGAAAAATACATCTATGCTTAATATCTTTGCATTAACCACCTATTCCACACCATCACTGTTCCCTTCCTGAAATATGAAGGCGTGCAGAAATGGTATAACCACTTTGAACAAAATCTGGCAGTTTGTAAAACAAACAAACAAACAAACAAACAAACAAAACCACACACTAAAATTCAGAAATTGAACTTTCAGCTTAGAATATCCAGAGAAGCAAAACTGAGATTCTGTTTCCTCCATAAATAATGGAGGTATTTATTCTAACAAAAGAGTACTCATACCCTAACAGGTCAACACTATTAACTTTGAACATTTGTAAAAATTAAACAAAACAAACAAAAACATGAAGGCACTAGAGACTGACAAAACACTTAGAATCTACAGTGTAATATACAATTAAAAGAAGGGACTATACTATTGAAGGACTTTCCTGGTTTTATGGCTTTTTATTTGCTCAATTGGTAGTGAGCAGGACAGTTAAAACTCAGCAGCATACAGACTTATTAGCTTGAAAAGCAAGAGGAATGATTTGGGGCTATTACAACAGCCAGTAGAAGAATGCCTGTAAAAGAGAGATCCAGAGGAGGAAATCTCTAATTTTACATACAAATAGAGCAATTCTTTGAACAACATATGTTTGAAGTGGATACAGAGGAGTCCCAATAGACCTAAAAGAACTGATCGGAATTTCAGTTGCTGCAAAATGCAGGGGAGATTTTCGAATTTGAGATCAACCAAATTAATTGCCTGAAAAATAAATGTCCTTCAGAAAAATAAACAGAATCCAGAGTCTTTACATCTCATTCACAATTCCCCTTGGGGAATTTAAGGTACATGTTAAAATGGTTTAACCTACAGAGAAACTAAAATAGTCCATACTCAACAACAAGGTGATCAGTGGAGAACAACTTCAAGATAATGCAGATACTGCATTTAAAACAGGACTTACAACAAGGAAGATAAGAACTTCACCGTAACTATCATAACTAGGGTAAAGCCTATTAAAGAAAATATGCTTATAATAATCATCAAATAGGAAATTCCAAAAGACAAATAGAAATAGTTTTATTAATTGAAATACTAAAACTAAAAGCTTCAATCACTCAAAAAAGTAATCCTGGACTGGCTTAAGAGAAATTTAGAATCACAAAAGAAAGACTGAGTGAACTTAAAAGTAGATTAATGCAAATTATCCAATAGGACAATAATGAACAGAGCCTCAATAATCTATGAAAAAAAAAATCAAGGCTTAACATAGGCTTAACCCCACAGAATAATCAATAAAATACAATGATAACAGAACTATAAAGATAGCTGAATTAAATGAGGAACAAAAGGGTAAAAGTTGTATGTTCAGTATATGGAGAAAAGCATTGCACAATTCTATGGCATTCTAACATAAAAGAAGGAGAAAGTAAGGAAGAGGTGTTTAGAATGGTGAACATAAACTCAGGTGCAGATGAGCCCCAAGACAAGGGGTGCTACATATAAGTGGATGAGGAGTCAAGAAGGTTCAGGAGCGTGGTGGGCACAGGGTGATAGGCCCGGGGCAGTTCCAAGGATTGAAGTATGGATACACAGTGTGAGAAAAGCAACATTTAGAAAATTTGTAGATGAGTGACCCGTGGTTTGTGACATTAAGAAATGATACAATCCCTGCTTCATAGTCTAGGAAAACCCCAATACGATGGGGAGGAACAGCCATCGAAATAGTCAAGACCATGGGAAGAGATGTAGATGACTCCTCAAAGGCCTTATACTCAAATTTATTCTGTAACCCAATGACCCAGTAGCCACATTGAGGTCTGTATCTAGAGTAAACATTTTGATTATCTGTGCCTCGTCTAACACCAAGATTTATATTATGGAAACGTTTTCTAGAGTATACCCCCAAGATCCAGGCAGTCTTCTTGGACACGTCTATTTCCCAGTAGTGTTTCCCTGAGGAGAAATATTGGGAGCCCAAGATACCATAATTACTAAACTTAACAGGCCAAATTGGCACAGACATCACTTGTCTCTGGTCTTCTGAAAGGACAAGGCTTAGATTTAAGTTGCTTGGATTCAGTGTGATGTCCACTGCAGAAAAAAAAAAAAAGAAAGAAAGAAAAGTAAGATCAGGTGACAAGTATGGGGTTGGTTTATCTGCTGACATTATAAAGAGGGAACTTGGGAAATGATTTGGTAGAACTTTTATTGATGGATTGGGGAAAAGAGTAAGACACTGGAGAATTGTATTTCATACACACACACACACACACACACACACACACACACATATATATATATATATATACTAAAAAAAGATATATATATACATACAGAGAGAGAATATTATATATATTAACACATGGAGCTAAGATTATGAGATCTCACTGAAATTGCAAGTTTCTGAAAGGGGATTAGAGCACAGAGATTTGAAGAACCAGTAACTTCTTCTTACCCCAGTGGCACTGGACTTGTGTTAGCTCTGAAATGATAAGAGAGTCAGTGATGTTGACTAGAAGCAAATGACTAAGCACTAATGCCTATCTCTTCTCCATAGTAAGGCCAGCAGAGGGGAGCCCTGTGAGGCTATGAACTGGTGAATGAGAGGATGGACTAGGCATCTAGCCATTCCCCCGTAGATTTAACCACATCTCTCTCAGCAATATCCATCTTCTGTGAATACCCTCCTCCTTTCTATTCTCTCTTTGAAACTATACCAGCCCCCCACTTTAGTCACTGACACCACAGGAGTCCCACATTCACCCATCTTGTCCTGGCTCTCCTCACCTCTACACATGCGCAGTATTGTGCTCAGATCTGGAGCATGGAATATACTCTTCAGTCTTTTGGAAATAGTTTTTGGCTTCTTCAGTGTCCAGATCTCACTCCTAGGCATGACAAAAAATGTTGATCCTACTTCTCTTACCGTGTATCCTTCAATATGACTGGCTTCCTCTCTCTTTCCATGCCACTGATGCACTTGAACCCTCCTCCCTGAAAAGCTTGAGTTGGGGAGAAGGGAGAGTCCTAATGCTGAAGCCAGAAGAAATGTGCTCATGTCTACCTTCTCATCTACTATCTGTATAACCTTGGGAAGGTATTCATCTCAGTTTCTTCTTCTAAAAATGGAATAGTTAATCTTTTTCTTGATACCTCATGGACATAATAGAAAATTTGATGAAATAACATGTAGGAAAAGCCTTTGCTACCTCTAAAAAATGTATGCAGTCTGTGAGAAAGTTATCACGGTGGGTCTTTCATGGAGGCCATAGATGAGTCTTCCCAGGCAGAGAGACCAGCAGTGAGGCTGCAGATGCTAGCTATGATATGAAATCCACAGGTCTCTTTTTGAGAGCCTGTGAGCTTGTGCCCTCACCCAAAGCCTGAATCCCAGTGGTGTGTGACCATACAAATAACATTTGAGATTTCAGGAGCTCTGGAAAAAAAGTTAAAAACACTTGGTAAAGGAAAACTTATGACCACCAAACTACAAACTGTTGGTATTTCATGTGTTTGTGAGGAATTTAATGTTGTCAGGTAGGTTGCCAACTTAACCCACAAGAACTACTTTCCTATATAAGCTTCTAACAAGTGTGAATAGGAAGAGATTAATTATGGCACCACAGTCAATGTCACTAAGCCTGAGGCTCAGGGTTCTTGTTGTTGTTTTTGTTGTTGTTGTTGTTGTTGTTTTTAATCTAAAGAGAACCTTGTAGAATGACCCTTGTATATTCTCATGCAAGCAAAGTAAATATAAAGGAGCTGCTCCTACAACCTATTTTAGGGCTTGTTGAAGCCCTCCATGTGATAAGATAGGCATGGATGGAATACAGGAATGAGACAAGGACAAAGTAAAGTCGTAGAAGCCTGATCGTAAAATCCCTGATCCTTATTATCCTTACTGTCCCTAATTCTGTGAACTCTGACCACTAAATTCACCACCATAGAATGTGATCTATTCCCCCATACATATGGAGCACTTAAATCCTTGTCTATGACCAACAATTTAAAATAATACTACATCCAAATTTCCCTGATTTGGAAGACTTTTTATTCTGATTGACCATCAGAACACTCATATGGCTACAATCCTTTCTTAATAACACAAAAGCACCACCCCACGGTCACCCATACATACCATTTCATGATTCCACTCATGTCCTAGAAAGAAGAGAGAAAACAAGAGTCAAGGTGTATAAATATTAGAGCAGGATTAATGAAAGATAGAATAGAAGAACACTAGAGAAAATCAGAGAAATCAAATGTGAACTATTTGACAATATCAACAAAATTGACATACCATGAAGAACAGAGAAGACAAATTATTAAAATTGGGAATGAAAGGGAACACATTACTACTGAGTTTTACACAAACTAATAGAAATATAAAACTATGAACAAAAAAAAAAATAAAAAATAAAACTATGAACAATTGTATGCCAACAAATTAAATAATCCACGTGAAATGGACAAATTCCTAGAAAGACAAACTATCAGTGCTAATTTAAGAAGAAATAGAAAATCTGAATACTCCTAAAACATGTAGCTATTAGACTGGAAATAAAGAATTTCCTGTGAAGAAGGCAGACCCAGATGGCTTCACTGGTGAATTTTGCTAAAGATTTAAAGTGGAAATAATGGAAATACTTCACAAATTCTTCCAAAAAATAGAAAAGGAGGTTATAGTTCCCAACTCATTCTATGAAGCCAATACTACCCTGATGCAAAAACAATACAAAGACATCACAAGAAAAGTGAACTACAGGCCAGTATTTCTTATGAATATAGATGTAAACTTCTTTAACAATATACTAAAAAACTGAATCCAGCAAAATAGGAAAGATGATATATACACCATGGTCACGTGGGATATATCCCAGAAATGCAAGTTTGGTTTAACATAAATAAATCACTGGATTAATAGAATAAAAGTAAAAACAACGTGATGATTTTAATAAACACAGGGGAAAATTTTTGACAAAATTGTGTCCCAGGGATAAATCCTACTTGGTCATGGTGAATCATTTTCTTAATGTACTGTTGGATCCTATTGGCTAGTATCTTGTTGAGAATTTTTGCATCCATGTTCATCAGGATATTGGTCTGTAATTCTCCTTTTTGGTGGGGTCTTTGTCTGGTTTCGGAATTAAGGTGATGCTGGCCTCATAGAACGAGTTTGGAAGTACTCCATCTCTTTCTATCTTTCCAAACAGCTTTAGTAGAATAGGTATGGTTTCTTCTTTAAACGTTTGATAGAATTCCCCTGGGAAGCCATCTGGCCCTGGACTTTTGTGTCTTGGGAGGTTTTTGATGACTGCTTCAATTTCCTCCGTGGTTATTGGCCTGTTCAGGTTTTCTATTTCTTCCTGTTCCAGTTTTGGTAATAATGGCCCAATGTAAAAATACTATTATAAGAACATTAAGAACAGAAGTACCTCTTATTCCCAAGGTAAATAACCTAAAATCTCATCTAATTTTTCATCCATTTTTAAGTATGGAATTTCTTTGTTAGCTCAGACTTCTGAGTCAGTGTTGAAGGTAACAACAGCATGCAAACAACAATAATACCTCTAGCAAACAATAGGCATATGATAAAATGATCCATCCCTATCACTACAGTGAAGATCCAGATAATAGGAAAGTTGTTATAAGAACTTTCAAGGGACAAGGTTATGAAGGGACAGCATCACAATCAATAGTATATATCTTAACATGTTGGAAAGGAACACGCAAACTCCCTAATCTAGTATAAGAGTAAGTTCCTTGGTTGGCCCATTTGTCATTCTTTGAAGCTGTTATCTAAATGTAGGAAGTTAACCCCCCAAATTTATAATATTTATCTACTGAGGACTGTTTTTATTACAAGTAACCAGATACCAACTGAAGCTGGTATAAGTGGAACAGATGCCTGGAAAAGTGACATAAACACGAGTCTTCATGAAGGCAGTTGAAAGAGCTGTGAAGAGCTTGTGAATGAACTATAAACAAGAGAAAAGGAATAAATCTGCAAGATTTTTGTTTTTACTCATAATATAATTAAAATGCCAAAAAATTCACCTTCTATAGCTCACAATTTAGTAGGTTTTAGTTTATTTATGGGACGCCTGGGTGGCTCAGTGGTTAAGCGTCTGCCTTCGGCTCAGGGAGTGATCCTGGGATCCAGGATCAAGTCCTACATCGGGCTCCTTGCACAGTGCCTGCTTCTCCCTCTGCTGTGTTTCTGCCTCTGTGTGTGTGTGTGTGTGTGTGTGTGTGTGTGTGTGTGTGTCTCATGAATAAATAAATAAAATCTTTAAATATATTTAATTCCAGAATATTTTCATTATGGCAAAAAGAAACCTTACTGTTAATAGCAATCATTTCCTATTGCCTCCTCTCCAGAGACTCTGGAAACTACTAATCTAATCTGTGTTTATGGATTTATCAATTACAACCTTCATATAAGTGGAATCATACAATAAGGGCCTTTTGTGTCTGCCTTCTTTCACTTATGTTTCAAGGTTCATTCATGTTATAGCACCTATTAGTGTTAATTTCTTTTTAGAGCCAAACAATATTACATTGTTTGGGTATAACACATTTTATCTATTCATTCTTCAGTTAATTTTTCCACTTTTGAGTTCTTATGAACAATGCTACCATGAACTTCTGTATACAAGCTTAGGTGTGGACCTGTTTTAATTCCCAGGAATGGAACTGCTGAGCCATATGGTAACTTTAACTTTTGGAGGAACTGCCAAGCAGTTTTCCAAAATAGCTTCAACACTTTACAACTTCACTAGCAGTATATGAAAGTTCTAACTTCTACACCTCTTTGTCAACTCTTCGTATTGTCCATTTTTTGGTGGAATTATCATTGTGTTTTTTTTAAATTTTTATTTATTTATGATAGTCACACAGAGAGAGAGAGAGGCAGAGACACAGGCAGAGGGAGAAGCAGGCTCCATGCACCGGGAGCCCAACGTGGGATTCAATCCCGGGTCTCCAGGATCGCGCCCTGGGCCAAAGGCAGGCGCCAAACCGCTGCGCCACCCAGGGATCCCATCATTGTGGTTTTGATTTTACATTTCCCTGATGGCTAATAATATCAATCATGTTTTCATGAGCTTATTGGCTATTTATATATCTTCTCTGGAGAAATATCTATTCAAGTACTCTTTTTCTAAAAAAAAAAAAAAAAGATTTATTTATTTAAGACAGAGAGAGCAAGTGAGTGGGGGGGTTGGGGCAGAGGCAAGAAGACTCCACACTGAGCATGGAGCCTGATGCAAGGTTCCATATTATGACCCATGAAATCATGAACTGAGCTGAAATCATGAGTGGGTGCTTAACCAACTGAGCCCCTCAAGTCCTTTATCCATTTTTTAAACTGGATTTTCTCATTTTTGCTTTTTTTTTTTTTTAAGATTTGATTATTTGAGAAAGAGAGAGAGACAGAGCACAAGCTAGGAGTGAGGGAGGGGAGCAAAGGGAGAGGCCAACCCTGTGCTGAGTGCAGAGCAAGATGAGGCACTGGGTCCCAGGACCCTGAGATCATGACTTGAAGTGAAATTCAAGAGTCAGTTCATGTCTTTTGCCCATTTCAGGATTGTATTGTTTGTTTCTTTGGTGTTGAGTTTAATAAGTTCTTTATAGATCTTGGAAACTAGCCCTTTATCTGATACATCATTTGCAAATATCTTCTTCCATTCTGTAGGTTGTTTTTTAGTTTTGTTGACTGTATCCTTTGCTGTGCAGAAGCTTTTTATATTGATTAAGTACCAATTATTCATTTTTGCTTTTGTTTCTCTTGCCTTCATGGATTATCTTGCAAGAAGTTGCTGTGGCCAAGTTCAAAAAGGGTGTTGCCTGTGTTCTCCTCTAGGGTTTTGATGGAATCTTGTCTCACATTTAGCTCTTTCATCCATTTTGAGTTTATCTTTGTGTATGGTGTAAGAGAGTGGTCTAGTTTCATTCTTCTGCACAGAGGAAGACATAGACATGGCCAACAAGCACATGAGAAAATGCTCTGCATCACTGGCCATCAGGGAAATACAAATCAAAACCACAATGAGATACCACCTCACACCAGTGAGAATGGGGAAAATAAACAAAACAGGAAACAACAAATGTTGGAGAGGATATGAAGAAAGGGGAAGCCTCTTGCATTGTTGGTGGGAATGTGAACTGGTGCAGCCACTCTGGAAAACTGTGTGGAGGTTCCTCAAAGAGTTAAAAAGAGAACTGCCCTATAACCCAGCAATTGCACCGCTGGGGATTTACCCTAAAGATGCAGTGAAACACCAGGACACCTGCACCCCAATGTTCATAGCAGCAATGTTCACAGTAGCCAAACTGCGGAAGGAGCCTCAGTGTCCATCGAAAGATGAATGGATAAAGAAGATGTGGTTTATGTCTACAATGGAATATTACTCAGCCATCAGAAATGACAAATACCCACCATTTGCTTCGACGTGTATGGAACTGGAGGGTATTATGCTGAGTGGAGTAAGTCAATCACAGAAGGACAAACATTATATGGTCTCATTCATTTGGGGAATATAAAAAAATAGTGAAAGGCAGCCCCAGTGGCCTAGCAGTTTAGCGCCACCTTCAGCCCAGGGTGTGATCCTGGGTACCCGTGATCGAGTCCCACGGCGGGCTCCCTGCATGGAGCCTGCTTCTCCCTCTGCCTCTGCCTCTGTGTGTGTGTGTTTCTCATGAAAAAATAAATAAAATATTTTTAAAAAAATAAAAATAAAAAATAAAAAAAATAGTGAAAGGGAATAAAGGGGAAAGGAGAGAAAATGAGTGGGAAATATCAGTGAGGGAGATAGAACATGAGAGACTCTTAACACTGGGAAAAGAACAAGGGGTGGTAGAAAGGGAGGGGGGAAGGAGGTTGGGGGTGACTGAGGGGGGTGCTTGACGGGATGAGCACTGGGTGATATGCTACATGTTGAAAATTGAACTCCAATGAAAAAATAATTTAAAAAATAATAATAAAAATTTAAAAAAAGATAAATTCGAAAGTCAGATGCTTAACTGACTGAGCCACCCAGGCATCCTAGGTTGCCTTTTTTATTGTTGAGTTGTAAGAGGTTTTCTATATATCATGAATATTAAACCTTATCAAATGTATGATTTGAAAATATTTTCTCCCATTCTGTGAGATGTTGTTTTCACTTTCTACATGGTGTCCTTTGAAGCACAATTTTTAATTTTGATGAGCTCCAATTTACCTTATTTTTGGTTGCTAGTGTTCTTAAGCACCATATCTGTGAAGCTATTGCCTAATTCCAAGTCACAAAGATTTATACCTATGTTTTCTTCTAAGAGTCTTATAATTTTTGCACTTTCCTTACTTTTAGATTTTTTTTTTTATCTACTTTGGGTTAATTTTTGTATATGATGTGAAGCAGGGGTCTACCTTTATATTTTGGCTTGTGGATATTGTTTTCCCAGCCCAATTTGTTGAAAACATCTATTGTAAGTTTATTAAAGTTTGTCTGGTGACATAATCACTTAGAGATCCTGGTAAAAAATGCAAAGACTGGGTGGGACACCTGGGTGGCTCAGCAGTTGAGCATCTGCCTTCAGCTCAGGGTATGATCCCAGGTCTGGGGATGGAGTCCTGCATAGGGCTCCCTTCCGGGAGCCTACTCCTCCCTCTATATCTCTGCCTCTCTCTCTCTGTCTCTCACGAGTAAATAAATAAAATCTTTAAAAAAATGCAAAAGCTATTTTACTACAATGGATCTGAGGACCTAACGTTAAAATAGCACTCCAGGTGATTCTGATAGAAGAAAAACAAAAAAGAAGAAGAAGAGTTATTAACCTCTATCCCAAATTAATCTGAAAGCAAAAAAAAAAAAAAAAAAAGGGAACTAAAAAAAGAATAAAGAAAAAAGGACTAAAATGCAAGTATCAGAGAGAAAGGAAACAAGCCAATATGTGAAAATCAATTATCCTTCTGCTTGATAACAAGAATTTTAAAAAGTATTTTGGAAATACAGCAAAGAAAGGGAAGAAATAGACAGGAAATCAAGCAAAAAATATGAAAATTCTGGAATTCCCTTAATGACCATCATACCATCATTCCAGAAAATTCTGGAATTCCCTTAATGACCATCAGGATCATAGTCACACTAATAATGCTTCGAAAATATTATATAAATTTTAATGTTAGTTCAAATTGTTCTCTCAAGTCTCTATAGGTTTGCACCAACCTAATTCCCTGACACCAGCAACCTTTCTGACATACACATACACTCATATACACACTTGCACACAGAATCTTACCACTCAAGTATGACACTTCCTATCCATATATTTCCCATCCTCCTAAGAAAAGGCTCAATGTTCTTTCTCTTTATACTTAAAAAAAAAAATCTAAGAGGAGAAATTTATAATAATAAATACAGATTTTTAAATTAAAAAAAGGATTCATTTCTTAAACCTGAAAATGCATGTATTTTCCTGTGGCTAAAATAAATGAAAAAAGTTTGACAAATGTCCAACACTGGATCACAGATAATAGGGGTATAGAGAATATCTCTGGATCCCATGGATCTTCAAGTGTATTTCCTTACTTCATAAAATAATAAAGTAGGACACTCCCCTGCAATGCTTATATTAAACGGTCCGTGATATTTTGAATGGATGGCAAAGAGGGGCTTCACAAAGCGAAAGGAACCTTTTAGTGTCAACACTGAGATCAGAGCCCAAAGACACAGAAATGAAGGTAACATAAATTGTGTTTCAAGAATTCCAAATTGGGGGATTCTTCTTACCTGCAGCAGGTCCACTGTTGACCATTTACTGCGATGCTCCAGATCTGAGATGAGCTCTTTCACCAACTGGTTCTGCTGAGCCAGCTCAGCCTCACCCTCAGCCAAGTTATCCAGTATCCTCTTTTCCTCTTCTTCTAATTTTTGCAGAACTCTCTGCTCTTCACTGTCCAAAATGCTTCTAAGCTGATTGAATTCTGTTCTAATTCTTTGTCTCTCAGTCTGTATCTGGCACTGCAAGATTAGACAAACAAAAAAGATAAAGAATCTATCTGCCTGAAAGCCTACTGTGTAAGGGATTACGAGCCAGGAAAAGAAATATTTTTTCACTGAGTTCTAATCAAGAGGGAAATGGAGGCATGGGGTCAATTTTGGGGAAAGCTGGGTATTTTTCCTACTGTTTTCCCTTTAGTACATACCAAAAAGCAAGCCTCAGACTGTCTTTTTTTTAAATTATCTTTTTATTGGAGTTCAATTTGCCAACATATAGCATATCACCCAGTGCTCATCCCATCAAGTGCCCCCCTCAGTGCCAGGCACCCAGTCACCATACCAAAGCAAGCCTCAGACTGTCTTATCCAGGCCAACCCTGGGATGGAATGTAATACCTAAATGAGGTTTTAAGTTGTATGTGGCTGTATTGGACATTCACATCTCCCTGCATTACCACATTTCCAAGTTTAAACCTTAGGGAATCTAAATCTTGGTCCTTTGTCCAGAGTCCTTCACCAAAGGTATCAGAGCTTCATTGGAAAAGAGGAATGGAAGACAGAATTCTCTATCCTTCTTCACCAAAGAATCTGTCTTTATGCTCAATTCCAAATCCCTGTGTGTACTTGTAACATGTCCACTCTCCAACCCTCAATTGTAACTGGGACAGGACGAAGAATCAAATAGCTTCTGGATGCATTCGGTGCCAGGGAACAAAGAAGGGGCTTCCTTGTGATTTGGACTGAAGGTCCTGCCAAGATTCCTGTGTCAAAAACCCATTAGAAAGCATCTCTTCCTACCTTCCAGGAAGTCCTCTCTCCTCTGATATCAGTTTCCAACTTCTCAGCTTTCTGCTGCTCTTTCCTCAGCCTCTCCACAGCTGCCTGGAGATTCTCCTGTGAGAGAAAAGTCACATCAGACGACTCACATTAGGAGACATCATCAACCTATGAGCTTTCTCAGCAAAGAATGAATGGAGAAGAAATCATGCTGATCTCAGAAGAGACCAGTTAACAGAAACAGTGATTAGAATCTATGATATGAGAGAAAAGCTAAGGAGAATACATCATTTGTACCTGGGTGGTGGAAGTCACCATCCCTCACCAAGAGTAGCCTAATTCTCTCTTTTCATAGAAGATTGATCCTGCTGTAGCAAGAAAAATCCCATACTCTTACTGACACTCTTTCCACATTCAATCCACAAGGTTGGAACAGCAATGATCCTGCTGAGGGAACTATGAGAGCCAAGTTTGTGAAAGGAATCCCTGACCCATATAACAAAAGAGAAAAAAGGAAAACTTCTCACTCTTGGCCAAGAGTCTAGGCTCTAGATTCTATGCTCATTCTTTATTTTTTTTAAGATTTATTGATTTATGTTAGAGACAGAATATGTGTGTGTTTGTTAGAGTGGGGGTGGGGGAGGGGCAGAGGGAGAGAGAAAGGGGAAGAGACTCCTTGCTGAGAGCAGAGCCCCATGTGGGGCTAAATCTCATGACTCTGAGATCACAAATGAGCTGAAACCAAGAATCGGAGACTTAACTAATTGA
Source organism: Vulpes lagopus (assembly GCF_018345385.1). Classification (NCBI taxonomy): domain Eukaryota; kingdom Metazoa; phylum Chordata; class Mammalia; order Carnivora; family Canidae; genus Vulpes; species Vulpes lagopus. The sequence continues at coordinate 20,886,541 of NC_054838.1, forward strand.
GCCATCCAAGCCCCCCAAGGCTCACCGTTTATGTAAGTGTAAGGAATACGCAGAATTGTCCTTTAGGCATTGGAAGCTTAGCATAGTATAAGAGACATACATGGAATATTACAGGGCTCAGTATCATAGTGCCAAGGTGAGTAAAGAAGGATGGAAAGGTGAGATTTCCCACCAAGTACCATCTTCCCTCCTGTCTCCCTCCATCCTGGGCCTTACCTGATACTCCTTGACTACTTCCTCCACGAGGAATGTTTGGTGTCCCCGGTGCTCCTGAGACCGCTCACAAAGCCAACAAATGACCTTTCTATCCTCCTTACAGAAGAGCAGGAGCTTCTTTTCATGGCGCACACAGAGGTTTCTCTTCAGCAACTCTTCTGGGTTCAACTTAAACATTCTGATTCTCTCCACTATGTTGACCAGATGCTGATTATGCCATAGGTTACAGAGTGAGTATCTGACACCACACACAGGACAGCTGCTTTCCCCTCTGGGGCTGATCTCTGCCTCCTTATTATTCACAGCGATGCAGCCTTGATGGAAACTGTGACCACAGTCTAGACTCCGGGATTCTGTCAAAAGCTCCAGGCAGATGGGACAGGATACCTCATCCTGTATGTTCAAGATTTTTAAAGCCATAGTACGTCTTCCTTGGCTCTTCCTATAGTTGCTCCTGAGGCTCTTCTTGCTTAAAAGTTCCTGGATGGCTGGGCAGATTGAAAAGGGATAAGGTAAGATTGGCAGAAATGTAAAAGAATAATAATTGTGCAGATATTAAGGATTGGCCAAGACTGAAATGTTGAAGGACAAAAAGAAAGAGGGAAAAAAAAAAGAAGAAAGGGCAATGAAATTCAGTGGCCTGGTAAAGCTGCTAATGCCTCAGGCTTCTTCTCCAATTGTTCTTCTTTCAGCCTGGAAGGATCCTCCCCTTGATATTTGCACGACTTCCTCTTACACTTCACTCAACCCTTTCCTTAAATATTTTTTTCATCAGAAGGACCTAACATGATTACTTTATCTATAGCACAATTACTAATATACCATTTGTTGTACATTTGCCATTTTTTCTTATTATATTATACGATATATGACATCTTTTCCTTAAATATCCTCCCCCTAAAATATAATCCCTACATAGATCAGGTACTTTGTTTTTATTCACTGCTGTATCTCTAGTACCTAGAATGCACAGGAACACAACCTTTGATTAATTTATAAAGAACTTCCTCATTTCTCCTTAGGTAATGAAATTCTTTCTTTTAATCATCCTTTCATCTTTTTGTTCCATTAATTACCTGTTTTCAAATAGATAAACATTGGGACCACAGATATAATTTCAACATAAGAAATGCTTACCTCTAAATATGCCTGTCCCATATAGAACCCTTCCATTCTTTCATATTCACTTCCAGAGACACTCACAGAAATAGCAAAGGCCACAATAGGGAAGGAATTTTATCACTAAGAATTATAGAACCTATTTATTCTTCATATGAAAGTCCTTGAGAAATGAGTACTTTATTGAACTGTTTAAATTGAATGAAGTAGCTTATAAAAATTATTTCATTCACTAAGTTGAATTAGGGTGAATACAATGTCTTCAGGATCCTCATTCAGATGTCTGGTAGGTGTGATAAACACTACCACTCAGAGGTCCATGTTTTGGAAGAACTAATAATTTGCCAAATAGGAGAATTCACATGCATGAATGTCCTGCTGATGGAAAATACAACACGTACAGGTTTTAAAATGCCCATATGCCTGGTGTGCCGAGATTTGCTAAGCTTTTGGCATTAATGCGCCTGTAGAGACCAAAAGAGTGACACTTCCTAAATGATGTAAAAGAGAAAGTCTCTCTCCAAAAAGCAGGGATCAGTGATAGGAATTGTAGGACAGGCTGCTGGAGGGAATACAGAGAAGCAGATGAAGCTGAGAGAGAAGGTAAGAGAAAAGAGACAAGATTGGGAGTTGGGTTGGATATATAACAAAAAAAAAGTCATCATCAGGCTTACATCCTTTCTCCTTTCTCCCATAAAAAAAGGATACTGGCATTACCTTCTTCTAGTACTTTGATTTATTTTTATTATTTTTCATAAGTACAGACCTCTGCTTCCACAAGTGGGTTGTTACTCTTGTAATGAAATATTTGCTGGTAGGGTCTTGGAAGCTCCTCTCATGGCTCTTACAAGGTAATCAATCTATTGCCCCAAGACTTACCTAAGCTATGTTAGTTTCATACATACCACCTGGTCTTGTTCTCTAACAAGTAACCTCTTGAAGGGGATAAAGTACCTTCCATATCACTGTGTGGACCCTCATGACTGACATGAGACAGTCATGATGCTATGCTGTATCTCCTGTCCTGTATGCCCCAGATAAGCTACCTGAACCTGACTGGTTTACGTCCTGCTAAATCACATGAATGGGAATGGCAACCCAAACCTAAAACTATTGGTGGTAGTCAGTCAGAAGGCATCACAGAGTGGTAATGTGGTGACACTGCTGATTCTCAGAACCTGGGTTCATTATGGACAAGAAACTGTGAGGCAAAAAAAAAAAAAGGGAAGATCTCAGTAGATATTAATGTTATGATACCTGTTTTAAATAATTGAATTCTATCCCCCATATCGATATCACTTGTGTGAATGTGATATTTTTTGGGAATAAAGTCTTTGCCAATGTAATCAAGTTAAGATGAGGTAATACTGGAATAGGGTGGGCTCTAAATCCAGTGACAATGACAAGTGTCCTTTAAGAAGAAGAAAGGGAACATTGCATACAGGGAAGAAAGGCCATGTGACAATGGTGGCCGACACTGGAGCAATGCAACAGCAAGGCAAGGGACACCAAGGATCTCACGAAACCACTAACCAGAAGCTAGGAGAGAAACATGAAACAAGATTCTCCCTTATTACCTAGAGAAGAAACCGACTCTGCCAACATCTTGACTTTGGACTTGTTTCCTGAACTGTGGAAGAATAAATTCCTGTTTTAACCCATAATTTATTATAAAACCTTAGGAAGCTAACACAGTTGAAATAAAAGAAAGAACTCAGCTGTGTAACAAACTATAATCTTCCCTTTCCAAAAAAAAAAAAAAAATCTTCCCTTTCCCCTAAAAAGAGAAAAATAGGGGCATGATGGAAGCTGTATTAAGATAAAGTTAGGTCTAGAAATATGTCACTTCTCCAATCACCCATGAAGTGAACCTGGTGAAAATAAAGCTGAATGTGGGCTGGCCAATGTTATCTAGCCAATGGTACAGATACTGAAAGTTGTCCAAAGGCCATATGTTATTAGCTCCTAGTTACAATGACTTTGGTCAGATCAGGCTTTAATGACTGGCAAGACCAGGGGTTTACACAACATGATAATATCCACCTCTGCTTACAACTGAAGCTAAAAGCCAACCATAGGGATGGGGTTCTCTGTTATCCTTCATTCGATTCAGTATCCAACCAATGCTGAGTGAAGAAACCTCCCCTCTTGTAAGTAGGGCCAGCCCTAATCCAGAGGCAGCCCATCCAGGCGCCTTCCTGAAATTTTAGCAACTAAAAGCATTCTGTTTGTGATAAGAAAACCATTTCCCCCACACCCTGATTGGAATGTCCCTGAATAGGTTCATGTTGACCCTCTGTGAAATCAACCTGGACGCTATGCGACTCCCGCGGTTCTTTTGTCTTTAGGCGGTTTCTTTCCTTTTGCCTTTTAAAAAATACCTGTAATTGCTAATCGGGGCTCTTTTCCTCCTTGGAGGCGGAGAGCCCGTTTGCGCAAATGTTCAATAAACCCTCTTGCTAATTGCATCTGCCTGTCTGGGGTCTGAGTCTCTGGGGCATCCACCCGGACACGTTGGCACCCGTGAGCCAGGGTCCAACACTGAGAAACAACTAAAGTCTATAGGGGAGTGGACCATGAACTCTACCATGGGGTTATAAACCTCAGGTTCACAGTGGGGCTACAAGAAATCGATGTCAAATTAGCTGCCACCACACTGGCCACAGAAGGAAGATGGTATAAAGGAGCCAGTCCCCCACACATAGGTAGTGACCCCACCAAAGTCCAAGAGTGACCTGAGAGTCCAGCAGTGGTCAAGAAGATAGGAAGGGAATACAAGTAGTACCTGCCTGATGGAAGTCCCATGTCAGCTGGCTGTCACAAGTGTCAGATGATTATATCCTATACTTGAGTCTTCTCCTAACACCTGGACTCATGATAATGCAACTCTATGCCTCTCTGCAGGTCACATAGTAAAATAAGCATCTCCAGGAAGTGGTGTGCAGGAAAGGATGTTCTGTGAATTTTCAAACAGCATCCTAGCCACTTTTCTTGGTTTCATGGGCCAGAAACTTCCAGTGGGGGAAGTAGGACCTATTTTTGACATGAAGAGACCTGGGGAACTCAGAATACTCAGAAATATTGTGGTTTCCCTCCCCATAACTCTATATTGGGAGTTCCTGCTTCAGAAACTCCTTAGAATTCAGGACTAAATTTGCATTCCCCCTCTCAACCCCCCATACATGACCCTCTCTCCAAGAGCTCAAGCTGTCTGGCAAATATATTTTTAAAAAGTAATATTTTTAACAAGTCAATTAAAAAAAGTCATTCTGTAACACGACCACTTTTATTAAATTGTTCCTGATCTCATTAGTTCATCAGAGGATGCTAAAAATGTTTTCTTCAAACTAGTTCCAATCATTTCCACTACCATCATCCTGTCAGGAGCCATATGTCTTCCTGCATGGATTCTGGGAAACTATTCTCCCTGAAACTATCACTGCCCTTCCTCAGTTTGCCATCTCTGTTCTTACATCATTGAGTAGAGTGTTCCTCAAAGCAAGTACCAGTCATGTTACCCTTACTTGGCTCAAATACATGTCATCCAGCATGAGGCAGTCATCATCCCCACCTTCTAGTCAGGGCCACATTATATACCTCCTCCTCCTGCCTCTAACACCTGAGGCCACCCCCTTCTCTTCTCCCTGCTTATTCTGCCCCAGCCCACACTGACCTCCTTTCAATCTTGGTAGAAAACCCATACTAAAGCCTTTAAATCCCTCACATTCTTAAGATTCTACTCAAATATTTCCTCATAATGAGGCCTTTATGAAAACTACTTACAGTTACGAGGCCTTTATCAGGTCACTGCATTTGACACTTACAAACTGTTACCCCATAATATTAGTCACCTTCTTGTATACATATCCATTATCTGTTTGTGTACAATCTCTCCCCAACTAGACTATAAGATCTTATTATGTATTTAACATTTAGTGCATGTTGAATGCATATTCATTGCACTTTTTTTAAACCAGCAGCTTTAGTTCCTATGAATCAATTGTTCAAATAAAGAAAGAAATAATAAATCTGTTTTTTCCTGTGTGCTGGGCTTTTTTTTTGGGACTGTGGGGCACAATTAGTGTCTGAGCAGAAAGGTACCCTATCCAGGAGTAAACCATAGACTCCCGGGGAGACCGGAGAACAGGATGGAATGGGCATGTGTCAGAAGGTATATAATAAATCCATCACTGTGTATGGCCCCTTTTGAGCAATAATCAACCCCTGTTAATTAGTTCTGAATGAAGAAAAATAGTAAAGAATTGAGGTAACCATGCAAAGGTGTGTCTACAGAGGAAGAATGATGAAGAAAGAGCCCTAAGGCAGGTAAGGATGGGTCAGTGGGCTACTGGGAGCAAGAGTACTTGGGCCTATTCTGGAAAGTTGCAAGGATACTCCTGAGATTGGCACTCCCAAGAACACAGGGTGACAGGGGACCACAGAGACAGGTGGCAGGCACATCACTCCACAGACCAGCAGCTAAGGAGATGTCAGCAAGGCCATAGACAGCCCCTTGGTTGGTTTGCCAGAGAGGAATGAGAGAATCAGCTTCAATATTACCCCGGTCATGCCCTCCAAACTCCATTCTGTCTCATGCTCCACTCTAGGAGCTTGGGCTTTCAAACATTTGGAACACAAGGACCTCTTTTGCCAGCTTTTTTTCAAGCAGGTAGACGTGGGCAGAAGAGAAAATACTTTCTGTTCATCTTTGAGAAAGAGAGACAGAGAGCAAGAGAGGAAAAGGACCCAATTCTCTTCAGCCAGTTAGATAATTCGAACTAGAGAATAGAAAGGGGATGAGGATGGACACAGGTTGGAGAAAGAAGGGCCCCTCCAGGAAAGAAACAATGCCCTCCACCTCTTGGGCATTCCTTTCTCTCTAGGCCATCCTCTCCAGAGTCAAGGCCACCATCTGTCTGCTTTCAGAGCAGGAAGTTGGCAAGCTGACTTTGATTCCCGTCAGAGCAAGTCTGGGCCACACAATAAACTCACATAACTTGTACCTTGTACATAGTACCTTCTTTCTAGCTTCTCCTACCCTCTCCCTTTCCACACACAGACCCTCATTAACTTTCCAACGCACCTGTAGGCCCCAGCAGAGAAGTCTTGACTCCCGATTTAAGTGGTGAAGAACAGCCAGGGCAGGCGTCGTCAGCATTTCCTCACCAAACAGGTGCTGGGTCTGCGTAGCTCCTCCTGAGCTGCTGGCTTGAAAATGAAAGTGAAATCCTCAGAGCCGAAGGAAGATGACAGAGGAAGGAGCTTCTGGGCCCAACAGGAAGCAGTCCTGTAGAGCCACTGGAAGAAAAATGCTTTAACTCAGTGGTTCTCAAGTGGGGGAGGCCAGGGCTTGTCCCAAGGGACGTTTGGCAAAGTCTGAGGACAAATTTGGTGGTCATACCTGGGGGGTGCTACTGCCATCTAGTGGGTAGAAGCTAGGGGTACGGCTAACTGTTCTACAGTGCACAGGACGGCTCCCACAGCAAGGAATTATCCAGTCCAAAATGTAAATGGTGCTGGGAAAATTGGACAGCCACATGCAGAAGAATGAAACTAGACCACTCTCTTTCACCATACACAAAGATAAACTCAAAATGGACGAAAGATCTAAATGTGAGACAAGATTCCATCAAAATCCTAGAGGAGAACACAGGCAACACCCTTTTTGAACTCGGCCACAGCAACTTCTTGCAAGATACATCCACCAAGGCAAAAGAAACAAAAGCAAAAATGAACTGTTGGGACTTCATCAAGATCAGAAGCTTTTGCACAGCAAAGGATACAGTCAACAAAACTCAAAGACAACCTACAGAATGGGAGAAGATATTTGCAAATGACATATCAGATAAAGGGCTAGTTTCCAAAATCTATAAAGAACTTATTAAACTCAACACCAAAGAAGCAAACAATCCAATCATGAAATGGGCAAAAGACATGAAGAGAAATCTCACAGAGGAAGACAAGGACATGGCCAACGTGCACGTGAGAAAATTCTCTGCATCACTTGCCATCAGGGAAATACAAATCAAAACCACAATGAGATACCACCTCACACCAGTGAGAAAATTAGGGAAAATTAACAAGGCAGGAAACCACAAATGTTGGAGAGGATGTGGAGAAAGGGGAAGCCTCTTACACTGTTGGTGGGAATGTGAACTGGTGCAGCCACTCTGGAAAACTGTGTGGAGGTTCCTCAAAGGGTTAAAAATAGATCTGCCCTACGACCCAGCAATTGCACTGCTGTGGATTTACCCCAAAGATACAGATGCAATGAAACGCCGGGACACCTGCATCCCGATGTTTCTAGCAGCAATGTCCACAATAGCCAAACTGTGGAAGGAGCCTCGGTGTCCATCGAAAGATGAATGGATAAAGAAGATGTGGTTTATGTATACAATGGAATATTCCTCAGCCATTAGAAATGGCAAGTGCCCACCATTTGCTTCAACATGGATGGAACTGGAGGGTATCATGCTGAGTGAAGTAAGTCAGTTGGAGAAGGTCAAACATTATATGGTCTCATTCATTTGGGGAATATAAATAATAGTGAAAGGGAATAGAGGCGAAGGGAGAAGAAATGGGTAGGAAATATCAGAAAGGGAGACAGAACATGAGAGACTCCCAACTCTGGGAAACGAACTAGGGGTGGTGGAAGTGGAGGAGGTCGGGGGGTGGGGGTGACTGGGTGGCGGGCACTGAGGGGGGCACTTGACGGGATGAGCACTGGGTGTTATTCTGTATGTTGGCAAATTGAACACCAATAAAAAAATAAATTTATTTTTTAAAAAATAATAATAAAATAAAATAAAAACAAAAACAAAACAAAACAAACAAAAAAATATCCCGATTGCTGAGGTTGAGAGACTGTTCTTCTTTGGGGAAATGTCCACTGATGTCTTCAGCCCAATGTTTAGTTGGATTATTTGTTTTGAGGGGGTATTGGGTTTTGTAATTTCTTTATATATTCTGGATACCAGCTTTTTATTATCAAATATGGCATTTGCAAATATCCCTCCCTAGGTTGACTTTTAGTTTTGTAAATTGTTTCCTTCACTGTGCAAAAGCTTTGTGTGTGTGTGTGTGTGTGTGTGTGTGTGTGTGTGCAAAAGCTTTTTATTTTGATGTAGTCTCTCCAGGTGATTCTTATGTGAGTCTCAGGTTGAGAAACACCACCTTCAGTGGTGAATTGGGCCTTTGGGGGCCTTGGTCAGAAAGGACTGATTTGAAAATGAGACAACCTTGACACCATTTCTGATAGGAAGTCATCTTGAACAAGGGTGTCCCTGTCAGGAGTTACCACCTTTTCTGGGCTCAGGATGATCTCAGCATATATTGTGCCTCCATGAAGATAACATGAGAAGAATAAATTGATGGATTAATTTTCTGTGTTGTATTCCTCAAGGAAATCCTGGAACTGCTTTCCAAAGTGTAATTGTTCTTTCAGCCCTCTCTTATCATCTGACTCAGACCTGGTGCCCAAAGACCACCCCCAAGCAGAAAGACAAATAATTGTTTGAAATTTTAACAACTTTCCCATTAAAATAGCTGTATCTATTACACTTAGACATATGCTTTGACCACTTTTAAGGAGTCAATAAATTACCTATTTAGGCTTGCTTATCCTTAGTTCAATACTGATAATTAACATCATTCAGATAATTAGTCATTAGACAGATTTGTTATTTTAGGTGTCTGAATCATTAGTTTAGGTATGTAAATTACCTCAACACTATCAGTTCTGTGTGGGAAACATCCAATTTTCATCAATAATTTTATTCACTTGGGTTTTTTTCCCTCTATTTTCCTTATACCTGACTTGTCTATGAGTTCAATGGGCTTGCAACCATGCTTTGACTTTGCTATCGTTTTATTATTTTCTTAACAACCATCTACAACTTGTAATATATTAAAAGTAGAAAAATTTGACATTTTTGGAAACTCATCTTAGGGCATCAAGAGTTTGTCTGGCATGTCACTGTCAGCTGAGCTGTTTTTCCAGGAGACATGAATGGAAGGATAAGCAAGTTTGGAATATTCAGGAACCTGCAAAGAGCTCCATGGCACTGTACTTGGAGCTCTAGGTAAAGAGAGACCACAAAAGGTGAACAAGCATTGCATCATTAAGACTCATTTACACAGGCAGGGAGGGAGCTGGGAGTTATTTGGAAAAGAATGACAACTACTACACAGATACCAGTGCAGAAGTAAAGTGTTAACTTTCCCAGATATTGTCTTCAAGTTATTTGGTTGGGGGAGGGGGGACACCTCATAATCCCATCACCAAGGTATCCACACTCTCCCATGGCAGGGCCCAGCAGGACTCTCTGCTTTGCAATTTTTCACTTGCAGAAGTAACTTGGAAGCCTGGGTCTCCGCAAATATCAGTATGCATAAGGCCCTCTGCACATGGAGATAATTGTGTACATTATTTTATTTCATTATGGAGCTTTTCTGATTGTTTTTTGAATATTGGGCATTTTTAATTTTTTTTTGCAGAATTCTAAAGCTTACTAGCATAGAATTGTGTAATTCTGTTTACCATTTTTAATTATCTGTAATGATCTACTTTCATTCACAATTTCATTTGCCTTGTTCATTTGTGTAAAATGATCATCTAATTCTTCCTACTGAAATTTAGTGTATATATTTTATACACTAGTATATTCTTTCAACAAGCAAATTCCCTGTATGAGGGAAGATGGCAGTTTGGGGACAGAAGGAGGCTGGGATAGCATTCCAAAACCGAAATCCTTGGCCCAGCTTTACAGAAGACCATGTGCTGCTGTAGCCTACCTCCACTTGTGATACCTGCCAGTGATCCTTTGAGAGTAAATGACTCAGAAGGGAAGGAGCAGGAGGAAGGACACTGCTGTAGGGTGGACTAACACAGCACAGTGCAGACTCACAGACTCTCAGACTCCACACTCCATGGATACAGCTCCAGCCCATCAGCCAGGGGAGGAGACAGTTCAAATCTTTTGTACTCATCAGTACTGAGTGGCATGTTCCCTAAATGAAGAGGAAAATCTGAGGCCTCTGAACACATGTAGGGCCACAGACACCACCTGCAAAGCACGATCTGTTTGCTTTAGCTTTCCTGCGACACAGTAAGAATGTCCCACATTAAATATAAATATTCTAAAATTGTATGAGTGTGTTAAAGATGACTACTTGGCATAATAGCATGTCTGGAAGAAAGATAATTAACACTTACTTTTGGATTATGAGGTGTCCCCCCTACCCCAACCAAAAAACTTGAAGACAATAATGACCTTTGTTTTTAAGTCTCCAATATTCTCAAGAATAATTTAAAGCATTTAGGAGTACCTTAGTACGTTCCCCCATAGGATCTCAGCGGCACAGGAACACTGAGCAAAAAAAAAATTCCTCTCTTCCCACCCTAGGGAGACCAGATGAGACCTGCCCTGGGAAGGTGCACAGCCTGGGAGGGGCACTGCAGAGGGAAAAGGTTGAGGGTCCTGAGATCATCAAAACAAAACAGATCTAGGGTGAAGTTGGGATTTAGAGATTGCCCAGCATCATCCTCAGACAAAAGGGAAGATCATTAGAATCACACACAAATGAGTGCAGATCCTGTGTCTATTGCAGTGAGGATCTCAGGTTCCCAGGGTTGAGAAACTTCTGATTGCCATTTGGCGATGGCTGTAGTTCCTGCTGCTCATTCATTGTCCACGCACAGTCCTGCAGATTGAAGGCTCCTTATGCTCCTGAGCCACCCTCCCAACCCATCCCCAAACTTTCATGGTGGACTCTTTCTCTCTAATTATGACCCAGTGTAGTCCTAAGGCCCCAGAAATATAAGATGGCATTATGTCACATACGCTTTTGGAGATGATGGGAAGGAGAAAGTCCTAGAACTGATTCCCGGGTGGTGAGAATCCACACTTTGTGCCCACCGGATTTTTTATTTTGAATTCAGATCCTTTCTCTGTTCTTTTCCTGAAAGTGGAAAAATTGGAAGCTGATTGCAGGTTTTATGGTCTTGTCAGCAGAGGGTGCCATTTTTTAGTGCCAGGGGCTCTGTTGAAAAGTGTCTTCCTTAGCTAGCAGATGGTTTTGTTTGGGTCGCTATTTCAAGTCTTTTTTTTTTTTTTTTTTTTTCTAGAACTGTCTCATCTTGAGCTGAGGAATTGGGAATTTCAGAGAATGAAAGATCTGAATATCCCAAGAGTTATCTCAGGGATACTCGATAATACTTGCTAACTGAGTGTTATGCTCAACAACACTCAATAATTCAAAAGCCAGAGCCACGGGGTAGTAATAAACTGACTGGTAAGCAGGGGACTAAACAGATAGAAGGAAACTGATAGAGGCTGATTTCTGTTGGTTTCCATGGATGAGTGATGTAGTTAAAGGTGTGTGTGTACCCACAGAGACACTGGATGTGTCTGACTTTACATCGCCTCCCTCAAAGTCACCAGGAGCTGGGAGACTTGAAAAATTCCTGGCAAAGAAGGGACGAGCAGAAACTACTTGGCCAAACAGCTCATTAATTCTACTTGTTGTTGTGCCCAATATTACGAATCTGAGAAACCACCGAGGAGCCGACACCAATGCAAACACGAGGGTTTATTTACAAGCTCGAGCTTGGGTCCAAGTATACCCCACACAGCGGAGCAGGGACTTGGACCCCAAAGTGGGTTACAGCTGGGTTTTTTTATAGGCTGGTCTAGGGGATTTTCAGAAGGGGTAGAGGAATTTCTCAAGTTCTGTTTACATTCTGATATGGGGCTTAAGGACATTGAGCTCTGTTCTCATTCTAATATGGGACTTTCTACCACTGGCGTGGGCTCTGTTGTCTTTCTGATATGGGATTCCCTGCAGTTTTTCCGTAAAGTTCAGCTCTTATTCACAGGGGCCTAAGATGGCTGTACTTGTGCTAATGCTAAACTTGAGGTGGGATGGCCTTAATTTTTCCTGGCCTCCACACTTGTCTCAGTGCAGAATTTGGGAAGAGATAGTCAGCAGTGGAAATGACGAAAGACCTGGGGATCTTACCAAGTATGACGACACCATTGGACCTCTCTCGCTGGAGGTGCAGAAAGGCCTTACCTCATTCCTAATGGGAAAGGAATGGAGAAAAGCAACTCTGACCCACATATACCACTGTTGAGGGGGCCCAGCCCAGAACTCTGGAGCCTTCCTCTGTCACTTTCAGTCATAATGTGAACAAGCAAACTGAAAAACAGACACTTAGCTGGACAAAGAGAGAAAAGTTTCTAGTGAAAGAATTACTGAGTATTATAAAAGAATATCAGAGACTTGCAGTTTTAGTTCCAACATGTAAAAAGAACTTGAAAGTCAATACTTCCAACTTCACAGTAAGAAAAAAGCTGAACCGAATGATTAGAATCAAGAAGGAAAGAAACAAGTGTTGGAGAGGATGTGAAGAAAAAGGAACCCTCGTGCACAGTTGGTGGGAATGCAAACTGTTGCAGCCACTGTGGAAAACAGTATGGAAGTTCCTTAAAAAATTAAAAATAAAATTACCATAAGACCTAATAATTCACTACTGGGTATTTACCCAAAGAAAATGAAAACACTAATTCAAAAAGATATATGCACCCTTATGTTTACTGCAGCATTATACAATAGCCAAGATATCAAAGCAAACCTAAGTATTCATCAATAGGTAAACAGATGAGGACCTCATAAGAAAATGCCATGTGACAAAAATGGATGGATTTAGAGGGTATTATGCTAAGTGAGATAAGTCAGATTAGGGAAAACAAATACCATGATGTCATTCACATGTGGAATCTAAAACAAAACAAGTAAACAAACAAAAAGCAGAATCAGACTTTTATAGAGAACGAACTGATGGTTACCAGATAGAAAGGTGGGGGGATGGGAGGTTGGCAAAATGGGTGAATGGGAGTGGGAGATACAGCCCTCCAGTTATGGAATGAATAAGTCATGGGAATAAAAGGCACAGCATAAGAATATACAGTCAACGATATTGTAATAGTTGCACAGTGACATTTGTGGTGGCTACCCTTGTGGTGAGTGCAGCATAATGTATACACTTTTGCAACCACTATGTTGTACACCCGAAACTAATGTAATGTTGTGTATCGATTATACTCAAAAAAATAATGAAAGAAAAAGCTGAACAAACTGAACATCCATGACTTTTCTTGGATGCAACAACAGACACTTGAGGCCACAGGATAAACCACTACCCTGGTATCTAGAGACAGATGACAGGTAAGCGCAGAGAATAACAGCCTCCATCTGCTTACCTGGAGAAGTTAAAAGAATCATAAACTAATAGGTGCATTAAAATGGTAATTCTAATGAATTGCTGGAGGCCGGGTATGGATAGTTTGAGAGTGAGAAATTCCTGAGATAAACTGCCCTAGGGGACCACCACACAGCCCTGGAATTTATTTCCAAGAAAACCAAATCAGATCTGCTAGTGAAGAGCCAAGGGGAAAAAAAATCCTATCTTTTCTCTGGCAGAGGGAGGGTAAAAGAACCATCATAAAATATGTCCAATGACTTCCCCATAACAAAATGAAATCCAAGACAAAAAGGAATGAATATGGAAAAAAAAAGTATTTAAGAATTGTGTGACAATTTCTTTTTATGTAATATATGTATGATTGGAATACTAGCAAAAGAAAGAGAGAGTGGAGCAGGATCACAAGAAATATTTGATGTAAAAATGGCCAAGAATGTTCCAAAAAATAAAAATAAACATCAAATAGAGATCTAAGAAGCTCAGAGAACACAAAACAAGTCAATACTTTTTTTTAAATTCTACATCTAGAAAAAATAATATCAAATCATTTAACTATTATGTTCAGTTTGCTTAAAAAGGCAGTAAAGAATAAGGTAAGAATAAAGTTTTAGTTTTAGAATAAAGATTTTTTTACAATGAAGAATTCTTTTACAATCAGATGAAATTTTAAAATTATCTGATTTTAAAATCAACTTATTCTATTTCTTGAAATAAAACTAAGGTAACAATGTTTCAAGTAAAATTCTAAAACTGATTCATTCAAATCATAAAGAATGGAGACCAGGATAAAATCAATGGACAGTAGTTATAGATTTAGGTAAGTAGGTCACCAGGTATAAGCTATGTTTCACTCTGAAATGTGCCTTTATTCAGATCCATATGACAGTTAGACCTCACACAAACTACATAGCCAGGAACGACCTTACTGGAAGCCTAGATATGGGGTCAATTCAGAGATTCAAGAAGACATAAGATTAAAAATGAATGTGGGCTCTGTGGGCAGGCTGGAGAGGGAAGACACCTCAGGCTGTAGAACCTATGCACTGCTCTCTCTCCACTTGCCCCTTACACAAACCCATGCAAATACACAGGGCCACACACCCTCCAGATGCCAGAAGCTAGATTCTCTTCATTATATATATCTAAAACTCCATCTATTTTTTTCTCTCTCAAATTCCAACATCATTTTCTATACCAGCATCACTCCTTTTCTGCCCTATGGCTTCCTAATTATTCTCCTGGTTAACACATTCTACCCAACATACATTCTTCCCAGAATAACCAAAATTATCTTTTACAATGAAAATATGATCATGCCATTATTGAAAGTAAAACATTTCATTGAGTGTCCATTACTTTTAGGATTAAAACCTAATTTATTAACAATGTCAAACCAAATGCCATTTAACATATGAAAGTTTAAAAACACTATGGTACACCCTTTGTACATCCATTGTAGAATACTATGGAATTCCACACAATGATAAAATTATTGATATACACAACTATTTGGATGAATCCAAAGTGAATTATGTTGAGCGAAACAAACCCAGTCTCTATTTCGATGAAATTTCTGTTCATGTTTTCTGCCCATTTCATGATTGGATTTTTTGTTTCTTGGGTGTTGAATTTAATAAGTTCTTTATAGATCTTGGATACTAGCCCTTTATGTGATATGTCATTTACAAATATCATATGGTTTCACTCATACAGGGAATATAAGAAATAGTGAAAGGGATGATAAGGGAAAGGAGGGGAAATGAGTGGGAAAAATTAGAGAGGGAGACAAACCATGAGAGACTCCTAACTCTGGGAAATGAACAAAGGGTTGCGGAAGGGGAGCTGGGCAGGTGGTTGGGGTACCTGGGTGATGGGCACTGAGGAGGGCACTTGAGGGGATGAGCCTTGGGTGTTATACTATATGTTGACAAATTGAACTTCAAAAATAATAATAAAAAAAAGTCTCTAAAGGTTATATGCTGTGTGATTCTATTTACATAACATTCATGAAGTATCAAAATTATAGAGATAGAGAACCAATTAATGGTTGCCAGGGGCTAGATATGGAGAGAGAAGGGTGTGAGTGAAGCTATACAATGATACCATATGTAGTGATTGAACAATTCTGTATCTTAATTGTGGTGGAGTTTCTGTGAATCTATGAAGTCAATTACTTAGAATTATACATAAACACAAAGAATCACACACACACAAGGACACACACAAGTAGTGCATGTAAAATGGGTGGAACCTAGTAAGTTCTATGGTTTCGTACCAATGTCAACCTTACAATTTTGATAATTGTATTTTAGTTACACAGGATGTTACCACAGGGGAAAACTAGTGGAAAGATAAACATGACCTTCCAGTATGTAGTTATTTTGAACCTTCCTGTGAGTGTTTAATTATTTCAAAATTAAAAGATGTCTCACAAGTGTTAAATGTGAGAAAAGATATCTTAAGAAAAATTAAAGTAAAAAGTAATAATTATAATAGCAAATATATATAACACTATATCCTTAGTGAATGTGCCATTCTAAGCACATTACATATAATAAGTTATTTAATCCTTATAAGAATTATGTAATGTTTATATAATAATCCTAATTTAGAGATGAGAAAGTAAAAATAGAGAAATTATGTGACAAATACTCAAATCCTAGCTTAAGGTGAATTTTCTGATTAAGCAAGGGGAAAAGACATAAGCGACATACACATAGCTATTAATATAGTTAAACACATTAAATATCTAAATCAGATTATAAAATGGGAAAAATAAAAGACAAATATACTGGATAAATACTTAAATATGAGAGTGAAAATATATCATTGTGATACTTTTTTTTAAAATCATGAAAAGTGATAAGGACAACATAAAGTTTTTAAGAGTTAAATTGCCCAAAGGAAAGACAGTTAAAATCATCTGGGTGATTTAGTAGTCAAGAGAACAAACCTAACAAATAAAAAAGAAACAGATTTGTTTTTGCCTCTGATATTTTCCTTGGTAGAGTTTCCATTTCCTCATCTGTAAGAACTATTTTACAAAGTGCAAATGAAAGGGGTATGAGGTAATGTACATAAAAATTTTAACATGTAAATGGTAGTTATTACTTCATAAGATGATATATTGGTTATCTAATATATATTTAACCTCAAAACAATTAAAAATATAAGCAAAAACTGCAGTATAATATTTTTGTCCTTTTAAAGAAAAATATTCAACTCCATTGTTAGAGAGATAGATTATGCATCCTTTCTGAGTACATTTTTATAGGACTCATCAAAAAACATATATAAAATCTGCAATAGCATTTGTAGGTTTCCATCCTCAAAATAAAAACTGAAACACCAGAGTAAGATTTATGCAGAGAATCCTTGTATATATAGTTAAAAACAGAAAACTCCAAATATCCAGTAATATTTAAAATGTATGAAAAAATATATGCAACGAACAATGAATATAAGGCAAAATACTAAAATGTTACCAGTGGTTTTCTCCTAACTAGGGATTTTCTTTATACTTTTTTCTTTTCCATTTATCTTACGTTGAGTATTTGCATCTTACATTAAAAGGCAATATTTACAAATAATTTATCTAACCATATCTGGACTGTGTACTTAAGAGGCAAGTAGAATTGAGTCTTAAATTTGTAGAGATATACAGTCATAATGCCATGCAAAAAGGGCTTAAAAAATACTGTTTTGTTTAATATAGTAAAACCTTGCAGTAAAACACTATGTAGGGACAGTAATTGATTATATAAATGTATATGTATTAGAAACAATGTCAACAAGTACTGCTGGAAAAGTAGTTACAGACCATATACATAGTACCATCAAAAATTTATGTGTATCATATGATAATATTTTCCAGGTAGATAAAGGAGTAGATCAAACTATAGATAGAGATGGAGAAAAAATACAGACACAGATATAGATACAGATGCAGATGTAAATATATAAGTATATAGATATAGATATATAACTATAGGAGACAAAACTTTAACTATAAAATTGCTTGGGAGCTGTAAGTTTATGAGCTTATGAGTTCCATTTCATGTTTGTCTTTTTTCATAATTTCTAATATTTTCTACAGGAAACATAGCTTTTTAATAAAATACATATTTAACAAGAAACATGGACTAATGTTATCTTCCTCAGAGAGGAAAAATCAACTAAACAGCACATTGGGAAACAGCTGTGGTTGGAGAAAGTGGCAGAGCAGATAATATGAGAAGTGGATATGGAAGGAGGAATAGGAGTTTTTCACAAGCCCATGGGGGGTGTATCCCGAGGCAGAACAAGGACACGGAGAGTGTGGCATGATCTGGAAAAGGTGAGGCATTAAATATCCTGGTGAGTCTGATCCTCAGGTCGCTTAGAGGTGACATGGGCAGTGTTGCAGTGAAGGAGGTCAGGAGTCAGGTCATTAAAGGCCTTGAATGCCCCACTGAGGAGAAGATCACTGAAGAACATGGTCTGACATTGAGATTGGAAGAGCACCCTCCTCACCATCCCCCCAACACAGGAGGGACCAATTTCAATCCCCTCAGTCTCCTCAGGGGCTGTTCTGCTAAGTAAAAAATACATGGTTCATTTACATTCTCTTATTACAGACATGCATGTTGACAAGATATAAATTATAATGTAGAGATACCTGGGTGGCTCAGTGGTTGAACACCTGCCTTCTGTTCAGGGCATGATCCCGGAGTCCCAGGATCGAGTGCCACATTGGGCTCCCTGCATAGAGCCTGATTTTCCCTCTGCCTATGTCTCTGCCTCTCTCTCTCTCTCTGTGTGTGTCTCTCATGAATAAATAAGTAAAATCTTTTAAAAAATTATAATGTAATAGGACTAATAACTACAAAACATAGGAATCACTGATTCTAAGAACGTCGTTAGCCAGAATGAAAGGCATTAAGGAGACAACACAAGACATCTCAGAGCTTGAGAAACTCACTGAGGAATGGTGGAACAAAAATCCCAGGCCAGAGGATTGCTCTCACTTCATCTATTTATAAAGATCATGCTAGAGTCATTAAATATCTATGATCTCTGAAAATCAGTGCATCCTTTCCCAGGGTCTTTGTGGGAGCAGGCTTGCTCAGTCCAACAAGGCGTTATGCTCAGGTTGTTTTGACAATGAAGGAGTAATCCTGCAACCTCCCTGGTGAACTTGCTCCAGAGACAGAACTCACTGAGCTATCTCCAATTGACCACTCCAGAGGCCACTTCACAGATGGGTAGAGATTCCAAAACTCAAGTTTTAAACCAAAGTGATTTCTGCTTTGTGAACAACACATGAACCACCTGCACCCGGATTTGCTTGGTCTTGATCCCATAAATGATGGGATTGAGCATAGGTGGGGCAAGCATACAAACATTAGCCAACAAGATGTGTGTATGAGGTGGAATGTGGCGTCCAAACCGTTGAGTAAGGATTGTGAAGATTCCAGGCCCATAAAAAAGGATGATGACACAGATGTGGGAACCACAGGTGTTGAGGGCTTTGTGGTGAGCATCTTGAGAAGGGATGTGGAAGACAGCATGGAGAATCAGCACATAGGAAACAAAAATTAGCACAACATCTAAAACCACTGTTAACATTAGGATGGAAAATCCATACCAGATGTTCACTCTAATGTCATTACAAGCATATTTGGCCAAGCCAATGTGTTCACAAAAGGTGTGTGGAATGGTATTATTTTGGCAGAAAGTCAATCTTTTCAAAAGAAATATTATGGGGAAAAGTGTACAAAAACTTCTCAGAAAGACAGTCACACCGATTTTCCCAATCAGTGCTTGTGTAAGAATAGTGGTGTATCTCAGTGGGTAGCATATGGCAATGTAGCGGTCAAAGGCCATCACCAGCAATATCCCTGACTCAGACATGAAAGTGCAATGCATGATGAAGAACTGAGTGATGCAGCGATCCAAGGAGATCTCCCCAGCATGGAACCAGAAGATGGCCAAGGCCTGGGGTACTGTGCACGTGGAGAGGACAACGTCTGCTCCGGCCAGCATACAGAGGAAGAGGTACATGGGTTCATGGAGGCTGCGCTTTGTGAGGATAATGCAGATGAGCAAGCTGTTCCCAAGCAAGGCAATGACGTAGGAAATGAAGAAGGGGATGGAAATCCACATGTGCTGGTCTTCTAGCCCAGGGATACCCAACAACTGGAAGACCCTGTGACTAACAGCAGTGTGGTTAAAGACAGTCATGCCTGGAGCAGATGATCTGGGATCTCACTTTCTGTTTATAAAGATATGAACATGCATACTTTTTTTAAAAAAGATTTTATTTACTTGAGAGAGAGAGAGAGAGAGAGAGAGAAAGACCATGAGCAGAGGAAAGCAAATGGGGAAGGAAAAGCAAATCCTGCTGAGCAGAAAGCCGACATGCAGCTCAATTCCAGGACCCTGAGATCATGAACTGAGCCTAAGGCAGATACTCAACCAACTGAGCCACTCAGGCACCTGGAAAATGCATATTATTTTTAATATATTCTTAAGGGGAATTATTCTAATATCCTTTGTGAATATTAGAACTGTTGGCATATCTCATACTCTTCATCTTCTTAAACATACAAATAGAAAATATGCAAAAAAAAAGAAAATATGCAAAGATGAAGGATATGATGTGTGCCTCAATGAGTGACAACCAACTATACTCACCTCCAACAAATCAAAATCAGAGATATTATTCTATGTATCTCACTTTCAAATAGAGGATTATACATAAGTAGAAAAACTCATTATCATTACTAGGAAGAATGCAAAAGATACTTGAAATTGACTAATTTATCAGAAGAGAATCAGCATAAGAAAAGGTGAATATACTGCATAAACATGCACAGTACGTTTATGAAACATTTCTAGCCTTGGGTGACAGGTGCATAGGAAGTGCTTAAGAGGCCAGAAGGGGTGCACAGTCAGTGAAGGGCCTTGATCACAACTTCATACTTAGACCTCACCCATGTGGCAGCCATTATATGTCTTGAAGATTTATTGGAATAGTAATTGCCGAGAAATTGGATACTAAGAGGTAAGTTGTGTCCTAGGAATAGGATAGATCTGAATGTAATATGGTCACAGAAGAATTAAACTAGTATTTCCTAATCATCATTTTAGGTCAGGGACTGCAGTATGCACGTTGCATGTGGCGTTTTGTATACTCTCCCTGTAGGGAGCAGACATCCACTCTAGGAAGTAGATATGGCCTCTATTTCATGCCTAAAAAAGGACTTAAAATTTTTTAAAAAAGAATTTAAAAAAATAAATGACTGAAAGTTGAAAAAGAAAAACATTATCTCTAGGGGCGGGTGTGGAGCACTTGATATTTGGAAGACTCTCCTGATAGAAGTTAACACGTAATTTTACCATTTGCTTCCTAGCATTCACTAACTTTCCTTCATTCATTAGCTTAATTATTCAGCAAGCTAATTTGGAGCACAGGCTATTTTTCAGGCATCTGTCCTAACTGGGCTTATGGACTGAGAAAGTGGTGGGTATGGAAGCAGATGGGTTCAGTAAAATTTTCCAGGTATAATGGGCTCACAGGGTACCCCCTGAGAAGACAGCTATGTCTAATTCCATTTTCACCAGAATGAAGAAGAAATGAAGCCAATAATAAAATATCCTCTTCCCGGGGTTTCTGAAGATATTAAATGAAGAGGCATCTTAAAATATCTAGCTCAGGGGCTAAGATAAATCTTATACTTGATAACATTATTTCTTCCACTCCAGCTCCCTCTTTTGGTGCCTTGATTTTTCTTTCTGTGGAGGAAAATTGGCTTCGAGTTCTCACACCTGCAGAGATGCCCTGGGTCCTTCCCCAAAGTCCCCTCCAATATCCGGCTTGGGGGAGTTGACTAGTTTGCTGCCTTTCTCAGAGCTCCTTTCCTGATTTTTCAGGAGGGGTAAGTAAATGCATTTCCATAGTCTAAGTAACTGCATTTTCTGTTTTTCTCATCTCCAGTCTAATTATTTAGGCATCTACCATTTGATAGGATTGCTTTTCCTGGTTTGTCACCCCTCAGGAACTTCCATCTGGCCCATGCATCCCCAGCTCCCCTCCCAGACCTCACTTTCCACATCTGCTAGAACCAAACAGATTTGTGCCACTGGTCTTTACCACTCCTTGTCCACATGTATCAATAGCCCCTAAGGGTCCTGTCACCTCTGGCCTGTCAGGGACAGAACACCAGTCCAGTCCTTACCTCAATCTGGAAACTTCACCACTCCTAGATATCTAATTCACTCACCAGCCTTACGCTGAACATCCAGGAGCAGATGATATGAGATCCTTAATAAAATTCAGCTTGTAGGTTAGGAGTTGAGCTGTTTATACTCTTTTGTGGAACCCTGGAGGGAACATTTACTTACACTGGGGCTCCAGGGACAGAGCCAGTCTCCACCAGCCTCGCCTTATTCCCAAAAGGGCTGGGTCTCTAAAACCATTTACCATCTACCTCCCTTCCTTCTGACCCTCTTCTCGCTTGCTTTTCTCAAGATTCTCTGATAGGAAAGCTTTTTCCACCTAATCTAGCCTTGCTAGAGGCCTATTTAATGAATATTTAACTCATTTTCAGAGGGAACATAGGGACAGCTAGGTGGCTCAGTGGTTGAGCATCTCCCTTTGGCTCAGGTGGTGATCCCAGGGACCTAGGATCAAGTCTCATATTGGCTCGCCACAGGGAGCCTGCTTCTCCCTCTGCCTATGTCTCTGCCTTTCTCTGTGTGTCTCCCATGACTAAATAAAATCCTTAAGACAAAACAAAACAAAGGGAATATAAAAACTTATAAATAATATGTACTAATGATTTCTATTTATAGTTTTGTTCCTCATAAAAAGAATTAGGTATACTTATCCTCTGGATTTTAATAAGTCGTAAATTTTAGAATCATGAATAATGATGTTGTACTATTGCCTAAGAGTATATAACCATTCATATACTCTTAACACACTTAACAGTTAGTGGAAGAGGTGTGAGTCTTGATTACCTTAGACATTTTTTTTTTTTATTGTATGATTCCATTTATATGAAATGTCCAGAACAGGCAAGTCCAGAAAGCAGGTTAGTGGTTTCCAGGGATTGGGGGTGATGGGAGTGACTGTGTCATGGGCATAGGGTTTCCTTTTGATGAAAAAATTAAATAGTAGCGATGGTTGCACATATTGTAAATGTCACTGAATTTTAAAATGATGAATTTTTATTTGTGTTTTACCGCAATAAAACTTCAGAAGAATGATTATGAGGGAGGGACAGAGGGAGGCTAAGAGAAGTAGCAGGGATGGGGACCGAGCAGAAATGAGTTTCAGTGGGTTAAGTGGAAGCCGTGGTAAATCCAAGATCCTCCCACTGTTGATGAGCTCAGGTTGACATGCTGCCTCTTTTAGTCAAGGCATTTCCTGGTCATTTCTGGTTCTGGAGCCAACTCCCACTTGCTCATCCTACATACGGATGCAGTTGGCGGCTTTCCTCCCCTCTTCACTACCTGCTTTACATTTGGGGTTCCTTGTTGCCACAGGACTCTCTACAAAGCAGACACTGTACTCTCTTGCTTGCCTCAGAACAGTAGTTCTGTTACTTCTTATTTCAAGATGTTAGTACAGCTTTCACTTGCTTAAATTGTAAATACTCGTAGTGATGAGAGGACACTCATTCAGGGATTCCCTGACCTCTTCCAGGTAGTCTATTAGAAACAATACAGAATCCCACGGAGAAAAAGACAAAATCACAGCCAATCTCCAGAGAGGCTATTGCTTATACAGCATCACCACCTGGAGTCGAGCATTCATAAGCATAAACTCCTGTTGGTTTTTCAGGTTTTCATTCATAGATTTTGAGAAAATAAACCCCATCTTGACCTGTGTTCTGGCCTTGGTTTCTTGGGCCTGGATGGTGGTGCGGATGTGTTAGAGGACACTCCCAAGGGTTAAAGGCAGAATCCACGCAGGATGAAGAGCTTCCTTGTGTTCCTGAGACCTTAAAACGGGCTATTGAATGCTCCAGCCCCTCTCAGCTGTGCAGTGATTCACAGTGGGAATGGGTATTTCTGAGGAGTGCAGGGGCTGCAAGTTCTAGGCAGCCTTCCCCCAGTCACCGCAGGGATCCAATTGCTGTAACTCGGGGATTTCCTGCACTGCTGTGCTGATTTCCACCGACTTCCACCGACAGGGCTCCGCGGCTTTCCCCAACTCCTGACGTGGATACGGGAGTGGCCAGGAGTCCCTGCAAGGAGGAGTGGCTCTCAGGGCGGGGGGCACTCCAGGCGGGGGCCTGCAGCTACCTTAGACATTTATATTTCATTTCTCTGCTTCCTTTGCCTGCCTTTAAGATTTTTTACTTTACCTCTTTTTCTTTTTTACTTTCTTTTTTTTTTTCATCTTCCTTTTTTTCTTTTCTTCTCTCTTAATGAGAGACTCAGAGAGGCAGAGACATAGGCAGAGGGAGAAGCAGGCTCCCAATGCGGGACTGGATTCCAGAACCCCACGATCATGCCCTGAGCCGAAGGCAGTCACTCAACCAATGAGCCACCCAGGTGACCCTTTACCTCTTTAGTGTGATTGTGATGTACCCAGACGTAGCTTTATTTGCATCCTCTGTATAAAGTTCACTGAGCTTTTTAAATCTGTGAATTTATGACTTTCACCTAATTTGGAAAATGTCAGTAATTATTACTTCTAAACTTATTTCCTATCTCCAGTCTCTCATGTCATTTTGGGATCTCAACTGCATACTTTAGATCTTCTGACATTGTTCCACCAATAACTGAGGGTCTCTTCATTTTTTTTTCTTTTCCTCTCACATCTTAGTTAGAAAGTACTTTTGATAAATCTTAGGGATCATTATTAGAAATATGACTATCAGAGGTGCCTAGGTGGCTCAGTCAGTTAGAAGTCTGCCTTCAGCTCATGTCATGATTGCAGGGCCCTGGGTTCGAGCCCCACATCAGGCTCCCTGCTCAGTGCTTTTCCCTTTACCTCTGTACCTCCCACTGCTTGTGCTCTTTCTCTGCCAAATAAATAAATAAAATCTTAAAAAGAAGAAGAAATATAACTATGGTGGTCAAAGGAGAAATGTGGTTGTATGTTTGTTAGATACTAAAGGAGAAATGTGGTTGTACCTTTCCCCAATGCCACTAACAATGTATGAGAGTGTCTTTTTTCTCAAGATCTTGTCAGCAGAGTTTGTTATCAAGCTTTTGACTATTCGTCACTCTGCTAGTTTATCAAGTGTGGCTGGCCCCTCGGCAAAAACGGCTGCCGATAATTCTTTCCTCTACTGCACACACAAGCCAACTTCACCCATCATGAGGTGCAGTCTGTTCTCCAGCCCCTTGAATCTGGGATGGCCTTATAACTTGCTGTGACCAATAAAATAGGATTGAAATGATCTGGGAATTTCCAGGCATTTGGACCTTGCAACTTCTATTTTGCCCCCTTGGGGAAGCCAGCAGTCATTTAAAAAGCTCAGGCTAGACAAACGAATAAGAGACCAGGTGGAGAGAGATCACACTAAAGACAACAGAAGCATACCAGTGGACATAAAGGTGAGGACTTTTCTTGAGTTGCTTCTTCATAGCATAAACCTGAACTGTTCTTGGCATACTATAGGCACACAATATTTACTGAATGAAACATGATTTAATGAATAACCTTTATTTGAATGATAGAATATATGACTTCAGTTGCTGGATAGAACTTTTAAGGTGCTTGGATACCCTGAAGCCTGGTGATCCCCCAGTCAGGGACAGTTTGGTAGAGTTTTATAATGTTTGATTGGCATTGGATGATGCCAGGGAATGGGATTTGGGAACCTCTCACTACCCAATTCATAGCGTTTTTCAAGAATTCCCACCTCAGGTAGTTAGGCATCTCACTGCAGGCTATCTTTCCAGCAATATTTCCCATTTCATCTTTCATAACTGTTTCTCAGACACAGTGCAAATTCATCCTTCACCACTCTTTAGTCATGCCGGGTGCTTCTATTATTTCTGTGTCCTTATCCTCATTTATTTTTTTCTGCCAGGAATATCCTCTTTCTTTGGCTGGTTGGTGAGCCTGTACTTAGATCCCAATCATTTGAAATCTTACCTTTCATAGAGCATGTTATAAATCATCTTCCCAACTAAGCATTTTAAAATAATGTCTTGATGAGAAAACATGTTTGTATTCCTTTTTTTTCATTTTAACAGTTTTTACTCAAAGTTGCATATAAGATTACTTATGCATCTTTTCAATTGTTTCTTCCTTATATTTGTTCTTTTCCTTTCCTATTAAGATTTGGCTTTACATTAAAGGATATTTTTGCAGTCTTTGTCCAGTTTTAGTCTACTGATAACCACCTTGCTAGGTTGAAAGTCCACATGGACAGTCATGCCATCCACCTTGCTCTCACTGTACTCATTCAATGTAGATGACATACTTCTTCCTGTAAATTTACCAATTTGCAGACCTTTGTAGTGTCCTCACACAACTTACACTTCATCATCCTTTCGGATGGGCATGGATCAAACATCATACTACTTTCTCAGCTCTTTGGAAAGAGAGGAAGACATGATCTTCCTACAAATGTGGGAATGCCATATTTACAGTTTTAAGATTTAAATTATTTATTCATAAGAGACACACACACAACACAGAGATAGAGGCACAGACACAGGCAGAGGGAGAAGCAGGCTCCATTCCATGGAGGGAGCCTGATGTGGGACTCGATCCAAGGTCCCCAGGACCACGCCCTGGGCTGAAGGCAGCGCTAAACCGCTGAGCCACCCAGGCTGCCACATTTACAGTTCTTGATCTGGTCAGAAGTCACAAAGGGATTGAACTTCATTTTGGCCACTGGTGCTTCAGCAATGGTCACAAAGGGAAGAGGACATTCCTCTTTTTAAGAAGTACATTTTTTAGTAAAGCAGGTAAATGTGGAATAATATGACAATAGGGTCAAAATAAAATGTTTATAAAAATCATTTTTCAATGCAGAGATATTATTACATCAGAAAATATTGCTAAATATTTTCTATGTTATACGTATTCTATCCAATACATATTTGCCTTAAAAAATATATATATATTTCCTCTATTTTTATATAATATAATATAATTATAAAATTATATAAAATATAATATATTTCCTATATATTTTTTTTTTTTTTAAAGTTCCTACTTTTTAATGGGCAGAATTTTGCGAAATGTCAGATTGATCCGTGGAGCTAGAATCTTCTTTCGTACAGGGAGACTGTGGTACCAGTGAGTGTTGGTCGGGTGGTTCATCAGAAGCAAACTTCCGTGAGCCAGCTGAAGCCTGACCACCTCCACCTTCCGAGAGGGCTTTTTCCCCCGAGAATCCTTGTGCCGGAAGAAGAAGTCTCTACAGGCCCCAAAGGAGACAGAGGCTATGGGGCTCCCGGGAGCCAGTTCTCGTTCATCATCTCTGTGCTCACCAATGTGGTCACAGCCATCTTTATACCTGTTGACAAGCACAAAGTTGAAGGTCTCTCCTGTCGCCACAGAAACACGATCCCGGACATGTTCTAGAACTGGGATCCAGGGCTTTGGAGACAGAGTGAGGCCCGAGAACGTGTAGGTCAGCCCAGCGTTGCCATAGGTCGCTTGCTTCCTGGGCAAATGGAACTCATACTTTTACTTTGAATAATAGTGGTGAGAGGGATACCCCTGTTGTGTTCCTGACCTTAGTGGAAAAGCAGTTTTTCCTCATTGAGGATGATATTAGCTGTGAGTCTTTCATACATGGTCTTTATAAACATATGTGGATGTTCAAATTAGTCCCGATTTAAAATGGGATTAATATTTGCTAATTCCTATTCAAATGGAAACATGATTATTTGGTGCACTAATGCTAACAATTCATTTATTGGAAATAACACATTTAGGGACGGTATTGTGGAGTAGGGCATGTGCAGGTTTGAAAAGTCACAAATATGTGGCCTCTGTATGTGGGTCGGAGGGAGAGATATTAAAAAGGCAGCTCTACTTCTGGGTTTCTTGCAGTAATAGCTGGCCCTGAGATCTTCAGGCTATTACATTTTCATCTCAAGAACATCTCTTGGTATTATTTTCTATAACAGTAGTATAACTAATGTTAAGTTTGTCCTCCTCTTATCAACTATTTTATCGTTATTGGTGAGTAAAGTCTTTACTTTTTATGATATGGAATTATCGCACCAATAACTTTAGAGGAAGTTTGACCTCTTTATTTTCTTTCAGTAAACACTTTAATAGTTTATTGATATTCAAATCCTTGTCTATTTAACCCTATTTCTTTCCCCTTTAACTCCATTATTCAGTAACTAAATGAATATCTATTTCTTGTTTAAGAATTTTGTCCATCAGAAGAGATGTTATGTACATACAGATGGACCTGGAAGGTATTATGTTGAGTGAAGTAAGTCAATCTAAGAAGGACAATCATCATATGGTTTGACTCATATGGAATATAGGAAATAGTGAAAGGGACCATAAGGGAAGGAGGGGAAACAGAAAGGGGAAAAATTAGAGAGGAAAACAAACCATGACAATCTCTTGACTCTAGGAAATAAATAGGGTTGCTGAAAGGGAGGCGGGTGGGGGGGGTGGGGTAACTGAATGATGGACATTAAAGAAGGCATGTGATGTGATGAGTACTGGGTGTTATATGTTGGCAAATTGAATTGAATTTTAAAAAATAAATAAAAAGAGAAATTAAAATTAAAAAAAAAAGAATTTTGTCCATCCATGCTTCTTCCTCTAGTTCCTTTTGAATATTTCATATCTTTATATATGACCAGAGACCCAATCCCCTCTGCTCACCCCTCAGTACTTCAATCTCCACAGAGGTCTTTCCTGGAAGTGACAAGGTAAGAGACAGAACCCATTTACAATCTGTTCAGGAGTCCATTCACATCAGAGCATACATTCCAGATTTGGCTGTCCCTCAACCTCCTGAAAATCTTAATATACTATCCACCAGTTCCATTCCTCTTGTTCTGTTTCTTTAACTTATTACCATTTGATCTTAGCTTGGCCTTTAATTTTAAAAAGATGGTTGTTACTTAGCCCATGTCCATGTGTATGACAGGAAAACATCTCATCTCTTCCCCTTTTCTTTATGAATTTTAGGCTACAGGATGGAATAAACATAGTTCCAGAAAAAGCTAAGGTCCTGGATCTTCTGTAATGAGAAAGAGGAATTGCCTAAGATTCCAGGCACTCATTGTGTCCCATGTAACAGACTACTAGGTCTCCACAAAAATCTGCATTTTCCTTCCTTTGAAATTTGATTGTACATAATTGCAAATGGTGGGCAGCCCCAGTGGCGCAGTGGTTTAGTGCCACCTGCAGCCCAGGGTGTGATCCTGGAGACCCTGGATCTACATCGGGCTCTCTGCATGGAGCCTGCTTCTCCCTCTGCCTGTGTCTCTGCCTCTCTCTCTCTCTCTGTGTCTCTATGAAAAAATAAAATAAATAAAATCTTTAAAAAACAAAAAAGAAAAGAAATTGCAAATGGTTAGCCAAGTTTACAACTTTTCTTTGTAGTTAGATGTGGCCCCACAGCTATTCTCAGCAATAGAAAGTGAGCAGAAATTAGGAATCTCATATATAAGTGAAGAATTTAAGAAGCAAATTGCCTCCCCGGGTCTTTTTTAAAAACTATTCTACTGGCTTGATGCTTAGGACAATACTATCTTTGGGGATGCAGAGATTCAGATGAAGAAAGCTTGGTGCATGAAACCCATATGGAACAGTGCTACATGGCACTGACTACACTCCTGTTTGATTTTTATAAGAAATGAATTTCTTTAGTATTTGATCATATTTAATCATAGCAGGTTAGTCTATACCACATTATGCCCAAAACATCAAGGCCACTCTCCCCAGAACCCCCAGGAGAGTCAGGGCTGCAAAATCATTCCTCCAAATCTCAAACTGGACAACCTTCTCCAGATTTCACCAACAAAATCCCAGGAAGTACTTTGTCTTTCCTTATTGTGTAAGGTCATTCACTGAACACCTCCACTGGTATAGGACATCGGGCTGGGCTAATTCCTTTTTACCTGGAAATTATTACATGGGAAAATAAGTAGAAGGGATTAATTACTCAGGCAGATTTTTCTCTTTATCATCTCTCATCCTCAAACCCCCACCACCTCTATGAGCAACCATTTACCAGCTCTATCTCCTTTTATATTTCCTGATTGAAATGCAAATCAGGATGAAGCATATACATTTGGCCTCTGGTCTCCCACAAATTTCATCTCCCAAATAAAATTCTGCCCTAGAGCAAACCAATATTGGGTTTTTACTATAACCTGTACTTCATCTCCCCCACAGATACCAGAGCTGAGCCTGAGGATGAGCTACTTTGTATTTCTTCAGACTAAGTGCTCAAAAGACTGGGGGCTAAAGACAGGGACCAGACCATGTAGAATGATTTTTTTCTGGCCATGATCCCTTTCTATGATCTTCCACATTGTAAATTTCTAAATATGTTGAGATCTCCTTCTGCCATTACCTTCTACAAAAATGCCTCAAAGGGAGGAGGTCTGTGCAGAGATGAACATACCTTCCCTACACAAGGGCCCCTGGAGAGATAGAAATTGCATTTCAGAAAGAGCTGTCCAATATAAAGGCAATATAAGCCACCACGTAATTTTAAATTTTCTAGTATCTACATCTAAAAAGTAAAATAAAACTGGTGAAGTTAATATATATTTATTTAATCCAGTGTATGCAAAATATTATCATTGCTATTTACATTATTTTTTTAAACTAAGTCTTCAAAATCAGGTGTGCATATTATATATAGAGCACACTTCAGTTCAGACTAGTCACATATGAAGAACTCAATAGGGCAGCCTGGGTGGCTCAGTGGTTTGGCGCTGCCTTCAGCCCAGGGCCTGATCCTGGAGACCTGGGATCGAGTCCCACGTTGGGCTCCCTGCATGGAGCCTGCTTCTCCCTCTGCCTGTGTCTTTGCTTCTCTCTTTCCCTGTCTCTCTCATGAATTAAAAAAAAAAAAAAAAAAAAGAACTCAATAGTCACAGGTAGCTCTTGGCTACCATATTGGACAGTAGCTCTAGTTAGCTCCTTGGTATTTATTTCCACTCTCACATCCACCTCCTAATTTCTTTTACAGTTGGCTCAAAAGCATATAGCACCTCTAGCAAAGCCATTGCAGCTCATTCACAGGCTGCTCACATTTGAGCATAAAGAAAGGGGGTGACACTGGAAAAAGTCATTCTCTGCCTAAAAGTGCTTTATATTATTTTCTTTGTATGTTTTCCTCCCATTCCGGGAGAAAAATCTGTATTCGATCATCATTTTCTTTTCCCTTTTTTCTACTTCAATGAATTTGGGAAATTTGCTTTAAATTTTCAATTAGTAATCTTAAATTTTTAAATCCATAAAGGCTGCAGTGAAAACTGAAGTTAAAATTTGATTTAAAGCCACCAAAATTAACATTATAATGGTTTTTAGCACTCAATCCTATATATACTTACACAAAAGTATAGTAATTTCTTTGCTCATTTATTGCATTTTACAAAACCTGACATCGGTGTTACAACACTGAAACATCATAGGTCGCTTTTTTTCATCAATGGGGATGGTAATGAAACCCACACAATATACTAGCAAAAACAAATCCAGTATTGCATATGAGGAATAATGATTTATTTCAGGACTTTGTGTTGCATTTAAAAATGGAAACAAATCAATGTATTCCAATGACAGAATAAACAGGGCACAGGATTATCTCAATAATTATGGACAGTATCTATTGAAATTCAATTTTCCATTCAGTGCAGAAAATGATAGCAAATTAATAGAAAAGAACTTCCTAAATTTGATCCCATGAATCAACGGTAATGGTAAAATGTTGAAAGCTACCCTCACCCATCTCAATATTGGTAATTAATCATTCAGGGATGTTCACAATCACCTCTGGGTATATTTTGGCACTGAATAAATGTTTGAAGGGAAGGGTGTGAGAACGCAGGAAAACAGAAGTGCAGAAAGGAAAGACTGAGATACAGATGAATCTTAGTAGAGGGTCCTGCTCAGATATGGGTGGAGATAGCAGAATGTTCAAGAGCTTGGGCGACGCAGGGTCATTGGGACTACACAGTTGCAAGGATTGAAATATGGAGAAAGGGTGGTAGGAAAGTAATATTTAGAGAAAGTATAGATGGGAAAGCCATGGTTTGTGACATTATAAAAGGAAACAGTGCCGGCCTCGTAGTCTAAGAAAACCCCAACACGGCGAGGGGGTACCATCATGGAGAGGAGCAGGGAAGTAGAAGATTCCTCATAGGCTCTATATTCATGTTTATGATGGAGCCCAATCACCCAGTATCCACTCTGAGGTTGATATCTGGAGTAGACATTTCGATTGTTCGTAAACTGGCTGAAACAGTACGTTGGTCCCACTGAATTACTGCACACCCCCAGGATCCAGTCAGTCTTCTTGGCCACATCTACCTCCCAGTAATGTTTCCCAGAGGAGAAGTGCTGAGAGCCCAGGATACCACAGTCATAATGCTCTTCCAGGTAAGAGGCAGATAGCTTGGCACCCACAAATCTCACCTGTCTTCGGTTTTTAGACATGACAAGATTTAAGTTAGCCGTGTGTGGATTCAGAGTCACGTCCACTGTGGGAAAAGGTACAACATCAGCAGATAAGGATGGGTACATGGGTCATAAGACACAGAGAAGAGGAAACACAGAAGTGGAGGAATGGGAACTATGTGGGGGGTTGGAGAGATGGTACTAACACCTGTAGTTGAGAGTGTGTGTGGGTATGTCTGAGTGGGAGGAACAGGTGAGAAAGGCTAAGGACATTTCAGCTCAGAGAGGCCATGGTTGTTACTTACCCCAGTAGCTCTGGACATCCGTCAGTTCTGTAATGATAAACAGAGCCAATTATGTTATACAGAATGGGCAGTTTCAGGTCGGCTGTCTCCCCCTTATTGACTGAGGGGTGAGGCAGGAAATTCTATAATGATGCAAGCTGGCCATCTCATTCCACCTTATATATGAACTGCATCTTCTTCAGCATGGTTATGTCCTTCTCTCTCTCTGATCTCTCTCTGCACCACTATTACCAAATACCAACTCTACACTCCATTCTGTGTATTGCTGAGGCTACAATAATTTCACATCCAAAAGCTGTCCCCTGAATCTCCTCACCTCTAAACACTCGCAGCATCTTCTTCAGATCTGGAACTCGAAACATACTCTTCAGCTTGGTAGGGAGAGCTTCTGGCTTCTTTAGGGTCCAGAACTCACTTCTAGAGAGAATAGACCTTATGAATCTCCTACACTGCTGGCCTTGGGTTCCTCCAACACCCATCTCCCCCATCAACCAGGCCCCTGGGAGAACTTCAGCATTCTCTCCTAAAGAAAATGAGCAACATTCTGCAAAGAGCTCTGGCACTAGAACTGGAAGACCTGGACTAGAAACTAGCTTCTCACCATCTGTGCAAACTTGGATAAGATCTAACCTTTCAAAGACTTCATTTTGGTTTGCTTGTTTTGTTTTTTTGTTTTTTGTTTTTTATAAAACACAATAATTTTCCCTTCTCTCTCTACATCCTAGGACTATATAAAATAATGGGCTGGGAAATATTTTTCTACCTCTAAAAAAGATACAAGATGTTTACAATGTCAATGCCATCCTAAAGGTCTAGTATAACGGACTGGAGATGTGTGTGTTCAGGAAACTGCTGCTGGGGCTCTGAGAGTATCGAGTAAAGGGCTTCATTGTGAAGAGTGAGTTATGCCTTAGGCTCTCCTAAAGGCTTACGGAGAAAGGCCTGCAGAACAGTGTTTTAGGAGGGAATATCTCTGTCTCTGGGAATATCATGCCAGTTGGAGAAAGAAGACATCTTTATCTCCAAGCCAAGAGTGAATATTTCAGAAGGGACAACGGACTCTGTGTTTCATGTGTCTATGAGGAGCTGAAAGGTACAGGTGTGTGGGCAACCTCAGATGTCATCTTGATGGATGAGATTCTAGAGTATGGGAGAGAGAAGAGAACATGTTTTGTTTCAAGGCCAAAACCAATCTTCTCAAGACCTTGTCTATGTTTTTCCTGGAATTTAAAAAAGAGGAAGTCTGAGGAGAAAAGGTAGTAAGGCCTGGACTTTTCAAAAGCCAAAAGAGAAAGGGAAATTGAAGTGAAATGCCCCAGGTGTTGTATTTTGGACCTTGGAAAACACAGATGGGAAATTTCCCTCTGATAATATAGAGGGACAAAGAAAAGCTGTGTAGTTTCAGGTAACTATAAGCTACTAGAATCTGGGTTGGAAACATCTAAAGTTTTGTGGCAATGGAGTCCGGTCATGGGATACTAGGGGAGTTAATGATACTGCAATTTTTATTCTTAAGAACACTACTGTCCCCAATTTGTGACCAACCCCCCTTCATCCAAATTCTCTTACCATAGAAACCAGGTCATTCCCTTTATTTTGGGGAACCCAAAAATTCTTATGATGAGCAACTCAAGGCATCACAGTCCTATATCTTCCCTGCCTTGTGATTTTTCTTTTTTCCTTTTCCACTGCCCACAAGATAACTCTATGGGTGCAGAAATCTTTCTCAATCCAAGGGGACCATTCTGTGTTCTCTCCTACACATACCTTTTCATGACATCACTCACATCCTAGGAAGGAAAGAGAAATGTTAAGTTAAAGAGTAATAGACTAGGCCTCACCCATTAATAGCCTCATCCATATTCCTTATCCCATTCCCACCACCCCATGATATGAAGGGAATAAAAAAGGACCCAAACTGGAGGCCATAAAGTAGATTAAGAACTCAGAGCAGACTGTCCCTGAGACTTTAATGTAGGGATGTCAGGAAATGATTCAACTCATTCATTAGTACCTTTATTTTGATGATAGGGTGTGTGTGTGTGATGTTAAATATGCACACTATCTATTAGCACTAGAGAATCCCACATGATTAAGTCATCATTTCTGTCCTTGAGATGCTTACATTCTGATTGCTAAGGATACAAGAGCCTTAAATGCGGTTATTTCTCAAACTTTACCTCCTCTCACCCTCAATGCTATCCTTTCTGACTTCATCTAGTTTTCTTGATTTCGACACACATTCATGTTCATGGTTTCCAAATCTGTACTTCCACTCAGATGTCTCTCATATACGCCAGCAAAAGAGCTATCGGCACCACAAACTCAAGACGTTTAAAAAAAAAAAAAAAAAAAAAAAACCTTACTTTCCCTGCAATGGTGAAGTCTCTTATCTTCAATCTTCCTCAGTGTTGCCAGCATCCATTTAATCACTCAATTTAGACAAAGTATGATTCTAAAAACTATGTCATATTCACTTCGATGTCCCATCTCAGACCAAGCCAGTCCATTTCACACTCGTAACTTCTTTTAGCCACCTGCTCTTCACTGTCATCACTGCCACCATGGCCTCCCTGGAGCAGAGCCTCCCGCTTGGTCCTCATAGCTTCTGCTCTATGCACCACATTGACTGAAAGGACAATGGCTTGATCTATGTAACATGGCAATAACTATTTTCTGTGTTGGGCCTATTTTGGGTGGCATTTAACAGAAACACAACTCAAACTGGTTTGAATATGGAAAGCAATAGAGGGGGTGGATGTGTCAATTTACACCAAATACCTAGGATTGGATCAGCCTTAAGGCATGGCTGTACTGAGGAACTCAATGGCCAAATCTAGGTGCCACTTCATGTCTCCTTCTCTTCCGTTAGCTTTATTCTCAAGGGTCACATTCTGATACTTGAAAGCCACAGGCTGGCATGGGCTATCAAATCTAACATGCAACAATGTCACATCGATACAAAAAAAGGGGAGGAAGAAAGTATTTGTGTTGAGCGAGCTCTAGAAAACCTGACTGTGGAACAGCACTCAGGTTAAAACACCCATAAGGCAGTCATACAAACAGATGTGAGAGTCTAGACAGGTCCTGTCGAATGATATAAATGGATGAGCCCTTTGCACTTATGGAGCAATTTTTACAGCTTGAAGAGTCTGTGGAGGGGCTCAAGTGGGGGCAGGGAGAAGCATCAGGGCAACCCAATATCCAGGCTGAAGAAAAGGACAAGAAAAATAAAATGAAGCAGTGCGTGGGAAAAGGTCCAATAGGTAGAATGTAGCTACTCCATGACCCTAATACTAGGACCCAAGGATAAGTAACTAGGACTAATTATTCTACCAATAAAGGGAGAGCAAGAGGAAAGCAAGAAAGCAAACAGAAAATAAGGAATAGCCTGAATGTTCCAGAATGTTGAAACTACATCCAGTCTCCAGTCACACTATTCATTCTATGCAGAAATCACCCGCTCGGATTTCAACTTTGGTTCAAGCTCCTGTATCAAATATCTCCAAACTGACACCATGTACTCTCCAGGCACACACACATGCATACACACACCCCAGTACACAGGTCCCAGAGCTCAGTCTTGTTTGTGTCTTAAAAAGACCCATTCAAACTTCTTTTACATGTTAAATGATTTTGCCCTAGAGAAGAGAGTGAAAGCAAAGAAGGACTGGTGATGACACAGAATCTCTAAGTACTTGAGCTTGGGTGTTTGCCTGTAACTAAGCTGGCTGAAAAGTACCTGACAAATCCCAACACAGCCTCAGAGTTGACAGATGCCAAATGGCCAGTGAATCTCAACAGGAGGAAGAGGGATTATGATTCCCCCAGGGACATTTGGCATTATCTAGAGGATTTTGATTGTCACAGCTGAAGAGAGATGCTACCGACATCCAGTGGGTAGAGGCCAGGGATGTTGCTAAACATCCTCCAAGGTACAGGGCAGTCCCTCATGGCAAGGAATTTCCAGTTCAAAATATGAACAGTGCCGAGATTGAGAAATGCTGCTCTAAAACATCAGTGGATATAACAGACCTTCTCCATAGTATCAAATACACTTTTGGACTACCTTTTATATATAATAAATGAAAATGAGAATCCCCTAACATTTATACCTTAATTATCCTATGTTTTACCCGTGACCTCTGCATAGTTTAATAGGCAAGAGGCACAACAGGGCCAAGCAAATCTTTTTCTTTCTCCTACCAGGTCATTAGTCCTACATAAGAAGGGAATGAAAGTCAGTCTCCCTTTGCCTTGACTCTCAGACTAAGGGCTCTTCCCCGAGTCTTACCTGCAGCAGCTCCATTGCTGACCCCTGACACCGAAGCTCCAGATCAGAAATGAGCTCCCTCAGTGTTTCGCTCTGCTGGACCAGCTCATTCTCAGCCTCTTCTAAAATACTCAGGCCCTTCCTCTCTTCCTCCTCCAGCTTTTTCAATTGTCGCTGCTCCTCTTTGTCCAGGATGCTTCTCAACTTATTAAATTCTGTCTGAATCCTGTGTCTCTCAGGTTCCATCTGATTCTTCAGGAACATGTAAGAGAGAAAGGCTGCTCATCTGTTGAGCTGAGAGTCCCTACTCTTGGGTGGGGGTGGAGATTCAGGCTCAGCACCACTCTTCTGGCTAGGTCTCACCAGGAAAGGAGTAAAAATGGGAAGGGAGTCCCACAGAACCTGTTCTTTCCTTCTGCTTTGTCTTCAGCTCTTCCCAGACCATCAGCCCCAGGCTACCTTATCTAGGCCTCCAGGACATAGACTGTGGATCCTGGGCGAGGTCTAGATTCCAAGGCACCTCCCTGGCCTCCTAGGTCTCTGCATTGGCCTCCCCTTCCAATTTTGAATACCCAGGTGGGAAGGATTGTGTGACCTGTCTTTCCAGGAGCTTCCAGAGCTTGAAACCGTAGAACAAGGTCTGGAATCAGGAATTGGGGGCTGCCAATGGTCATGGTTCCTCTCCTATGTAACCATCTTTAAAAACCTGAATTCCTGTTTGATATGTTTATTCTCTAACACCGCCTTCCCCATCCTCACACTGAGAATAATGCCCATGTTTGGAAGGGCTTCAGAAAAGAATTAGGCAAAGGGAAGCTCTTCCAGTCAAATCAGGGAACAGACAGACCCTGGGCTCCCATGCCCTGCCCTGATTCTTGTCCCAGGACACCTTCAAGAAGAAATCTCTCTCACCTTCCATGATGTCCTCTTCCCTATGATAACAGCTGTTAGTCTCTCAGCTTCCTGTTGCTCTTGCCTCAGCTTCCCCAGAGACTCCTGGAACTTCTCCTTAAAGAAACATCAGGGCAAGCAGGGTCAAGCACTAACTTGTCTCTGTGTCCAGAATGGAGTGAATAGGGAAGAGATTATGCTGACCTCAGAAGTCTCTCCTACCACGGCTGAAGAACCGAGAAGGCCTAAGGATCTTTTATGCACAGGGAGTGTGCATAAAGAGCCAAAGGGCATAGACTCATTTCTCTTTCCTCCCAGGGATAGAACCTGTTTATGAAGGACTTTTCTCTCACCACCACCACATCCGCCACACTCGATCATACCAAGTTATACCCTGCAGCATCCTCTACTCTTGCAGAGCAGGTCTTGAGCAGCAGTGAAGAGATAAAGTCTCTACCCTTGGGCAGGGGGCATTTTCTAGGTTATCCTCTAGGTAAATGGAAAAACTACAAAGAAATTAGATTACAGGATAAATGGGCAGCCTGGGTGGCTCAGTGGTTTAACGCCACCTTCAGCCCAGGGTGTGATCCTGGAGACCCAGGATTGAGTCCCGCGTCAGGCTTCCTGCATGGAGCCTGCTTCTCCCTCTGCCTGTGTCTCTGCCTTTCCCTCTCTCTCTCTCTCTCTCTCTCTCTCTCTCTCTCTCTGAGTCTCTCTTGAATAAATAAAATCTTAAAAAAAAAAAAAAAGATTACAGGATAAAGAAAAGTCATCTGCTGCCAAGGGCCCTGCTCCTCCCTGCCTTCTTTTTTTTTTTTTTTTTCCTCCCTGCCTTCTCCGTTTGGAATCCTACCTGATACTCATGGGCAACCTCCTCCATAAGGACTGTGTGGTGACCACGGTGCTCCTGAGACCGCTCACAAAGCCAGCATATAAGCTTCCCATCCTCCTTACAGAAGAGCTGGAGCTTTTCCCCATGGTGTGCACAGAGAGTCACTTTCAGCTGCATCCCAGGGCCTAGTACCACCTCTCTGAGCCTCTCCGCTATGTTGGCCAGGTGCCGATTAGGCCGCAGGTCCCCGGGCTGGTAGCTGGTCTGACATACAGGACAGCTGCTTTCCCCGTCTGGGCCCATCACCAACTCCGTGCTATTTCCCATGATGCAAGCTTGGCAGAAGCTGTGGCCACAGTCTATGCTCACGGGTTCTGTCAGGAGCTCCAGGCAGATGGGGCAGGTCACTTCATCTCGTATGTCCACCAGGACCGCTGAAGTCATTGTAGCTTCTCCCCTGGCTCTTGCCTGCCCAGCTGGGATTTCTAAGGCACTTCTTGCTTCCAGAATCCTGGGTAGATGGGCAAACAAAAAAGGGTCAAGGTAAGAAAAGAGTACAAATAAAGGGATGCTGAGTATCCTGGACAACTTGGCCAGATACCCGGGTAACACGGTATTCAAACCTGTTATTCACTCCAGCTCATATTAGACATCAATTTGTACTCTCGTTAGAACAAGAATTACTCCTTGTTAAATTAAAGATTTTCCTTTACTCCTACTGGATGGAGGGACCAACTGAAGCCCATGAGAGGAGTAGCCCTGTGTGAACCACCATCTGTTTGATCTTTTCCCATCCACCAAAACACACCCTTAGTGTTAAAAGCATCAAAACACACGGCTGCCTCAGCATGTTTGCGCTTGCTGTTACTGCTTGAAGGCCCTGCACCCTAATATCCACCTGACTGGGTGACTTCATTCCACACTCTCCTTACACGTTCCCTTATCAGAAGAGCTGACTCTGTCTAGCCTAACTAAAGCATGGCCGTCCATACAATCACTCTCCATATACTAACCTGCTTGCTTTTTTCTTTTCATCACCACCTAATGCATATTTTTAATTGCCTGAATCCTCCTGCTAGAATAGAAGTTCTAGAAATCAGAGACTGTTTTTGTTTTGTTTTTT
The DNA here is from genome assembly GCF_018345385.1 of Vulpes lagopus. NCBI lineage: Eukaryota > Metazoa > Chordata > Mammalia > Carnivora > Canidae > Vulpes > Vulpes lagopus. The sequence continues at coordinate 20,926,136 of NC_054838.1, forward strand.
TCCCCCCTGTTCATTACTATATCCTCAGAAATATCAGTGTCTACACACAGGTCCTCAAAAATTTTTTTATTTTAATTCCAGTAGACTCAACATACAGTGCTATATTAGTTTCAGGTGTATAAGGTCCTCAACTTTTGATGAATGAAAATCCAGAACTTCCTTTGTCATGAGCCTTCCCATGAGAATCATTTAGCATGAAGACACTTGCACCTCCTAAGAGCTCTAACACCTTCTAACAGGTCAAAACAATGATCACCATAACTGTGAGGTAATATTTTGACTTTCATAACTATTTGTGATTTGAGAATCACATTCCCCTGCCTTCCTTATCCTCAGAGAAAAGCTCTGAATAAATAAGAGTATTTTTGGCCTTTTGATAAAGCAATAGAGACATTGAGTGACATTATAAAACCAAACAGTCTGTAAGTCAGAGTTGGCAGCTGGCAGACCTAACGTGTCTACAGTCTTAGTTCAAGGCTCTGTCTGCAACCTCAGAGCTTGAACCAGACATTTGGTGGGAAAGGTGGTAAGTCGAACACAGACCCTTATGCATAAGGTGTGTGGAAATGAGAAAGGGCCTGTTTGATGAAGAAATTTCACCAGGGCCTGTCATAATCTTTGACAGGAGTCTTAGAGGATCCATGTTTTGGGGGGAGAGGGGAAAGATGAGACGATGGGGGCCACATGCATTCCAGTGTAGGGCAGGCCAGAGAAAGACCTGAGGGAGATGTGTGCAGGTGGGACGGCTGGCACAAAGAGGTTTTACAGCATTTCAGGGAAGTAATTTGGAATCACTAATGGCATAGAAGTGTAAACATGGAAGGAAGGGAGAAATGAAATATTGGCTCATGATACACATGAATGAAACTTGACAACACTAGGCCAAGTAAATGAAGCCAGACACGAAAGATCACATGTTATAGAATTCCATTTACATAAAATGTCCAGAATAGCAAACCTTGGATGTTATTTGTGGAGGGCTGGTGGGAGAAAGAATGAGGATGACTGCTCATAGGTTTGAGGTTTCTTTTGGGGGTTGGTGAAAATAATGTGGAATTAGATAGTGGTGCTCGTTGGACGTATTTCTAATTATATCCCCCAAATACTGTATATCTTTAAAGGGTGAATTTTATGGCACAAGAATGGTATCTCAATTAACAAACTGTATGAGAGGAAAAAAGAATAGGTGAAGACTACCATGACCTCCTGTTCAGTGCTCTCCCAAGCCCTGAGCTTGTACACAAAGCATGCCATGGGAGAGGACTGAGGAGTCAAGCATGGTTCTGCAGTTGGTGTGGAGAGATAATGATGTATGAAGGTATTCATTTCAAGAATAGTAATAGGAAGGTAGAAAATCATCATCAATGCCATTTTCTGATCAGTTCTGTGCTAGGCAATGGCTGAACGCTTTACAGACCTTGAATGAGCAAATCCCACAGTAATTCTATCAGTGAGGTTTAATAACACCTATTTTATGAAAGTGAAAAGTGAAATCCTTAAGGAAGTATTTAACTGCCAAATGTCTCAGAATGAGTAAGTGACAAAGTAAAAATTACAATCCAGTTTTATGGAGCTCCAAATCTCAGGTTATTAACTAGTGACCTGTCTGGTCCTTAAAGGGAGAGAATGCTTTCTTCATGCTACCCATGCCACATGCACAGGCGCTCAGATCATGACGTGACTGACGCTTTTCTCATTTTTAGGCTGTGCTGATTCATGATACCATATTCTATTTCTCTTAACACTTAAAAGCATCCAATACCTCTTCCTAAGTTATCTGCAAGCTCCCTCCCCAGCCCCACTTGGCTTTATTCTTGGCAGCACATCCCATAGACCTAGGCTGCTTCCTTTTCCCTGGCAGTTTAGGGCAGAAAAGAAGGCTCTGGTGCTAGAGTAACATAGACCTAGGTCTAAATCCTGAATTTATCGGTATCTAGCTTTAGAACACTGAAATGTTTCCTGATCTGAGCTGTGGCTTCATCCTTTGTGCATTGCCGAAATCAATTCCTCCCTTAGGAGTATAATTGTGAAAATTATCTGAGCCAATGCATAGAATAGTCTCAATAAAAACTAATTATGGCTACACTTATGCTAGCACTGCTCTCTGATCCTTCAATGCTCTTAACCTGTCACCATGAGGAAAAGGGCCTCTTAATATTTTTACTGGGGACAGAGCCAAGTCTGGTAGACAGATAGCTCTATATAAGTATCTGTTACAAGAATTCATCATTCACTTTCTTATCCCTTTTCTTTTTTTTTTTTTTTTTTTAATTTTTATTTATTTATGATAGTCATACAGAGAGAGAGAGAGAGGCAGAGACACAGGCAGAGGGAGAAGCAGGCTCCATGCACCAGGAGCCTGATGTGGGATTCGATCCCGGGTCTCCAGGATTGCGCCCTGGGCCAAAGGCAGGCGCCAAACCGCTGCGCCACCCAGGGATCCCTTTCTTATCCCTTTTCATTTCTTCTTACTTCTTTTGGACTTAGGAGAAAAATCCACTATTTCAATTCATAACAAGATTTAACTCCATGGCATTGAAGGACAATGTGAGAAAGCCTGACCTGTGCCAGTTAGTCTGTTTGTGCTTGGGACAAGGTCAGTTAAGAAAGCTAGAAGCTTCTCTAACTACACAACTAGAGATGCTAGAACTTTCTCTAACTTTATTGTTTGTGAATTAAAATAGATGTTCTCATTGAAAAATACCATTTCAGGCAGCCCAGGTGGCTCAGCAGTTTAGCTCCACCTTCAGCCCAGGATGTGATTCTGGAGACCCAGGATCCAGTCCCACGTCAGGCTCCGGGCATGGAGCCTGCTTCTCCCAATGCCTGTGTCTGTGCCCCTCTCTCTCTGTGTCTCTCATGAATAAATAAATAAAATCTTAAAAAAAAAAAAAGGGAAAAACACTATTTCTCATTATTAGAAGCTTTCAGTTGTTAAGTTATATTACCATTGTCTTAAATCACAATGAGAATTTTTTAAAGACATCTTCCTATGTAAATATGTATAGAGTGAGTGAGTGTGTGTTTCCCCCATTTGATCACTTTCCTTGAAAGTCATTTGTTCTGCTTGCCTAGCTGGAGTCTTGCCTGGGACATTAAAGAACCAACTCACAGGGATGCCTGGGTGGCTCAGCGGTTGAACACCTGCCTTGGGCCCTGGGCATGATCCCACAGTTCTGGGCTCAAGTCCCGCATTGGGCTCCCTGTGTGGAGCTTGCTTCTCCCTCTGCCTGTGTCTCTGCCCCTCTCTCTCTCTCTCTCTCTCTCTCTCTCTCATGAATAAATAAAATCTTAAAAAAAAAAAAAAGAAAAGAGTATCTGGCCCTTTTGAAAAAAAATAATAAAGAACAAACTCACAAATACACTGCCTAGTTGAAGGCATGCTAGCTACCCCTTGGATCCCAGTTGAGACCTTTATGTACAGAATAGGCCATGGGGCATTTCTGCATCATAAGTGCAATGCAATAATACCAAAAGCTGGAAATAATTCATAGGGGCATCTGGGTGGCTCAGTGGTTGAGCGCCTGCCTTTGGCTCAGGTGGTGGGGTATACCTCAGGGTCCTGGTACGAAGTCCCACATCTTGCTCCCTACAGGGAGCCTGCATCTCACTCTGCCTGTGTCTCTGCCTCTTTCTGTGTCTCTCATGAATGAATAAAATAAAATCTTATAAATAAATAAAAATAATTCATAAAACCAATAACTGGTAAATGAACAGACTGTGGTATATCCATACAATGGCATTTTACCAAACATAAAATGAAACTGATACTTAAAAACAAGATAAATCTCAAAAGCACGATACAAAGGGAAAGAAACTAGATTCCAAAGGTAAATTACTATAGGATTCCATTTATACGAAATTCTAGAAAAAACAAAACTATCCTATTTCAAAAACAGACTAGTGGATGACAAGCCCAAGGCTGTGGGAAGGGGATTAAATCCAACACAAGGAACTTTTGGGGGTGATGGAAATGTCCTATATATATGACTGTGTTTGTGAATGCACAACTGTATACATAATAAAACTCACAGAATTGTACGCTTAAAGTTGATTTAATAGATGTAAATTATAACTCATTAGGGCTGAAGAAAACAGAACAAGGAAGAAACATTTAGAAAAGTTGAAGGCTTGGTTTTCTGATCTTCTAAGCATAAATTAGAACTGAGCTGTCAAATATGGTAGCCACTTGAAATGAGCACGCAAAATGTGGCTAGTCAAAAATAAGATATATTATGCATCAACTATACACCAGATTTCAAAGAACTTGTTAGAAAAAAAAATCACCTAAAACATATCATTAACAGCTTTTGTATTGATTATACATCCTAATATTTTATATTATTGACGCATTGAGTTAAATAAAATATATTCAAATCAATTTCACCTGTTTCTTCTTTTTAATAGGCCACCAGGAAATTTGATATTCAAGACAGAGAAAGAATTTTGAGCTGAAAAGATGCTGTAAGAGTTAACGTCTCTTGTCAAAGGGTATAAAGTTGAGGCTGGAGAAAGAAATTTGAAGGAGGGGAACATACAGTTAGCATGTTTGACTAACCCTTGCCCACATCCCAGAAGGCCTTTGACTGCCTGTATCAACAGAGGGAGCCCAGAGGAGAAAAGGCAGGTCAGCTCAGCCTTCCAAGGAGGCCTGTCTCAAGAGCGGTGTGGTTCGACCAAGAGATGACAGCCTGGCTGTGAGAGGAGCAGTTCCCAGAGCCCAAAATGCCAGAGCCCTGTGGATCACATTTGCAAATGAAAGAGCCCAAATTCATGACCTGAGTGGAACTATTAAATGAGAAGCAGATGCCTGAAAAACAATGTCAAGTGATCACGGAACTACCAGCATTGGCGTCCAGTGGAGCTCTTTATGCAGAATCTCAGCCTCACCTGGGCCAATTCAGTTTCTGCAAGTCAATAAAGATCTCCAGGTGACACCTATGCACATCAAGGTTTCAGAAGCCCAGTTTTACAGAACGGCGCTTCCTTTCCAGGCAGATGCAATTTAGGGGCAAAATAGCTGGAAAGGGGCAGGGGGAGAGGAAGAGTCAGAGGAGGGGCCAATAGTTAGATCTGAAGCATCCAATAGAAGCTCACAAGTCAGTATCAAAATGACTTCAGAATTAAAGTCAGTGACTCCGGAGGGAACACTAGAGGCTAGCCCAGGCTGAGGGCTCAGAATGAGTTAGAAATAAGATGGGCAAGACTAACCCCCCAGCTCGGAGCTCCACTGAAAATGCAGTAAAAACCTGAACAGGTGGAAACTGCATTCATGAGTAAGTTTGATTTCTCGTACTTAGGGAATAATTATATATATATTTACCTTTGTGTAGGGTTCAATTCTACTTTAACCTATTATCTGGAATGGATAATCGTAAAGGTGGCACTTGATAAATATTGGAATTGGAACACAATCAGCTTCAAATTCTTTTTTAAATGTACCTCAAAAGAATCTCCATCCCAAGCATTTCAGAAATTTATAATAACTTTGCAAATTCTTAAAATACTGTCCCGCACAAGTTGTCGTCTTCTCCCTGAGTTTTAGACAATCCATTAACTGAGGGGTTTTTTTTTTTTTTTAGAGAACTGTTCCCAAAGTTCTTATTTCTCCCTGCATTTGTGATATTCCACTTGTAATTTCCAATTTTTAAAACTCGTTATATTTTCACTTGCTTAGAGGTTAGTCATATTCTTCTTCATCATAGCGCATTTTAACATATTTTATTGCCCACTCTCTTCTTGCAAAAATTGTTTCGACTGCAATTTTCTAAAAGCTCGGCGTTGACTTGGTCAAGAATAATGACCTAATTTGCTAACTTACTATTTGTCAGGAAGTCGCCTGGGTGTTTCAACCTCTCCCTCGCTTAATGCTCACCAAAACTCCAGGGTGGAAGGATCACTGGGTCCATTTTGCAGATGGGAGAAACGGAAGCTCAAAGACGTCCGTGTCCGAGGCAGAATTTGGCCACAGGCGGTTCTTCAGCCACCGTTTCTGCCTCCATTGACTGATTTTGTCCCTAATCTCGCCGAGCTCATTCGCAATGAGGATGAAAAAGAAATAAAAATGATCTATATCGTGAGCTCAGGAAGGGAGGGGGCCTCCTATCCTCGTCTACTGCCGTCTCCCCTCCGCCAGGAGTGACAGTAGGTGGCCCGCCGCGGAAGGGCAGGCGGGACCCGCACACCGCCAGCATGAGATGCCCCAGAGGGCCCAGAGGTGAGCGGCCAAGACCCCCCCCCCCCGGCCCCCAGCAGTTTTGAGTAGATGGGGAGGGCCAGGGGCGCGCGGGCCTGCTCCCTTCCCAGGAAGGCCGCGCTCCAGGGCCAGGCCGTGCACAGGCCCAGGCCGGAAGGCTCACCCCCACCCCACCCCCCAGCTCCCTGGAGAGGTCAGGCCCTCCTGGGTGGAGGGTAAGCGGTGCCGCTTCCTGGGGCCGAGCGCAGAGGCGGGGAGGGGTGCTGACCTCTGCGCCCCGCCGGCCCCGCGGTTTGCGCTCCTTGGCGACCTCAACACTTGCAGCCCGGCCTCCCTCACCTCCCGCGGCCCCCTGTCCCCACGCTGCGCACCGACCACCCGGGGCTGCCGACTCGGGCGTGGCCGGGCCTTCCGAGCTCCCGGGCCAAACTCGAGTCCGCTCAAAACCAGAGGTCTCCGCCACCCTTGCCCGCCCGCGATCCCCGCGACCCAGCCTGCAGGGCGGCTCACTCACCTGGACCTGGGGCCTGGAGCCGAGCCGAGGTCCCGCAGCCGCGGCCGCCCGCACCCAAGCCGAGACTCCGGGCCCAGGGGCGGGGCGCCGGACAGCGAGGGCTGCTGATAGGGCCGACCTGGCCGCGCGCGGGTCCCGCTCCCCGGGGGTGTGGTCGCCGGGGCCCCACCTGCCCGCGGGGGCGCTGTTGCGCTCACCTGTGCGCCGCAGCTCTGCGGCCTTGGAGAGCACCTGAGTGCGGGGCACGGCGCTTGCAAACTGCCTCCACTTGAGTTTTCCGACCTCCTGTCAGTGTTGAGGGACACTGATAATACGCCTGTTAATTATTTTTTTTTTAATTTTTATTTTTGATAGTCACAGAGAGAGAGAGAGAGAGAGAGAGGGAGGCAGAGACACAGGCAGAGGGAGAAGCAGGCTCCATAAAAATATCCAAACTTAGAGGACTAGGTAAAGAAAACCACTTCGCATCATAATGGTATGTTTTGCAAGAACATCATTAAAATTTATTAAGTTAAAAATTGCATCTGTGATTTTTTTTTTTTTTTTTTTTTTTTTAAAGAGGGGAGCTTGGGTGGCTCAGGCGGTTAAGAGCCTTTGGCTCAGGTCATGATCCCAGTGTCTTGGGATGGAGGCCTCGCATCAGGCTCCCTGCGCAGTGGGAAGCCTGCTTCTCCCTCTCCCTCTGCAGCGACTCCTGCTTGTGCTCGCACACACACACTCTCTGTGTCAAATAAAATAAAAGTCTTTTTTTTAAAAAATTGTATCTGGGGATCCCTGGGTGGTGCAGCGGTTTGGCGCCTGCCTTTGGCCCAGGGCGCGATCCTGGAGACCGGGGATCAAATCCCACGTCGGGCTCCCGGTGTATGGAGCCTGCTTCTCCTTCTGCCTGTGTCTCTGCTTCTCTCTCTCTCTCTCTCTCTCTCTCTCTCTCTCTCTCTGTGTGTGACTATCATAAATAAATTTAAAAAAAAAATTTAAAAAAAATTGTATCTGTGATTTTAGCCTATGTGACCTATGTACTCTGAGAGACCGTGTATATGAGTTTTTAGGTCCTTGTGAATACACGCAAAGCTTATGAAGTGTGAGAGCGGGTTTCAATGGCACAGCAACTCTTGAAAAAGAAAAAGGAAGGTCAAACTTTTTGCCCTAAGGGAACGGAGGAGATAAACCTAACCTGGTCCCGGAAGTTGGGTTGGGGGGGGGAGGGCTCACAGGGAGGAAGGTGTCAGATAAAAGTCAGGACAGAGGGTTAGGCAACATAGATTTTTTTCATTTAGCATACTATTTTTAAGGTTTATTATTGTTATATCACCTACGAGCACTTTATTCCTTTGATGGCTGAATCATATTCCATGGTATGGATTTTCCACGATTTGTTCATCCATTCATCAGTTTTTAGATATTCTGCATTGTTTCTACTTTTTTGGCTTTTATGAATAATATGACTGAGTTTTCTTGTACATTTTTTTATTATTATTAAACATAGGCTTTTTGTTTTTCTTGGGACTATACCTAAGGATAGAATTGCCGGATCATGTATTTACTCTTTGGAGAGTCTTCCAGACTGTTTTCCGAACTGACTGCACCATTCTACATTCCCACCAGCAGTGTAGAAGGGCTCTAATTTCTCCATTTCCTTGCCAGTATTTGTTATTCCGTGTCTTTTATAATCATCTTAGTGGGTGTGAAGTGGTATTTCAGTGGTATTTTAATTTGCATTTCCCAGAGAACTAATGGTGTTCAGCATCTTTTCATACACGTTACTGCCATTTGCATATCTTCTTTGGAGAAATGTCTATTCAGAGCCTTTGCCTGTTTTTTTTTTTTAATAGATTGTCATTTTAGTATTAAGACTTCTTTTTTTTTAAGATTTTTATTTATTCATGAGAGACACAGCAAGAGAGAGAGAGAGAGAGAGAGAGAGAGAGAGAGGCAGAGACATAGTTTGAGGGAGAAGCAGGCTCCCTGCAAGGAACCCGATGTGGGACTCCATCCTGGATCCTGAGATCACACCCTGGGCCAAAGGCAGACACTCAACCGCTGAGCCACCCAGGTGTCCCTAGTATTAAGAGTTCTATACATATTTTAGATATGATCCTTTATGAATTCTATGATTTGTAAATATTTTTTCCCACACTAGGGATTGTCTCTTCATTTTCTTGATTGCATCCTTTAGAAGAACAGGTTTTGAATCTTGATGAAAGTCGTTCTTTTGCTCCTATATATATTTTTTTTTTTTTAACTTCTAAAAGATTGCTCCCTTTTTATTTTTATTTTTATTTTTTTTAAATTAACTTTTATTGGTGTTTAATTTACCAACATACAGAAAAACACCCAGTGCTCATCCCGTCAAGTGTCCACCTCAGTGCCCGTCACCCATTCCCCTCCAACACCCGCCCTCCTCCCCTTCCACCACCCCTAGTTCGTTTCCCAGAGTTAGGAGTCTTTATGTTCTGTCTCCCTTCCTGATATTTCCCAACATTTCTTTTCCCTTCCTTTATATTCCCTTTCACTATTATTCATATTCCCCAAATGAATGAGAACATACACTGTTTGTCCTTCTCCGATTGACTTATTTCACTCAGCATAATACCCTCCAGTTCCATCCACGTTGAAGCAAATGGTGGGTATTTGTCGTTTCTAATTGCTGAGTAATATTCCATTGTATACATAAACCACATCTTCTTTATCCATTCATCTTTCGATGGACACCGAGGCTCCTTCCACAGTTTGGCTATTGTGGCCATTGCTGATAGAAACATCGGGGTGCAGGTGTCCCGACGTTTCATTGCATCTGAATCTTTGGGGTAAATCCCCAACAGTGCAATTGCTGGGTCGTAGGGCAGGTCTATTTTTAACTCTTTGAGGAACCTCCACACAGTTTTCCAGAGTGGCTGCACCAGTTCACATTCCCACCAACAGTGTAAGAGGGTTCCCTTTTCTCCGCATCCTCTCCAACATTTGTTGTTTCCTGCCTTGTTAATTTTCCCCATTCTCACTGGTGTGAGGTGGTATCTCATTGTGGTTTTGATTTGTATTTCCCTGATGGCAAGTGATGCAGAGCATTTTCTCATGTGCATGTTGGCCATGTCCATGTCTTCCTCTGTGAGATTTCTCTTCATGTCTTTTGCCCATTTCATGATTGGATTGTTTGTTTCTTTGGTGTTGAGTTTAATAAGTTCTTTATAGATTTTGGAAACTAGCCCTTTATCTGATATGTCATTTGCAAATATCTTCTCCCATTCTGTAGGTTGTCTTTTAGTTTTGTTGACTGTATCCTTTGCTGTGCAAAAGCTTCTTATCTTGATGAAGTCCCAATAGTTCATTTTTGCTTTTGTTTCTTTTGCCTTCGTGGATGTATCTTGCAAGAAGTTACTGTGGCCAAGTTCAAAAAGGGTGTTGCCTGTGTTCTCCTCTAGGATTTTGATGGAATCTTGTCTCACATTTAGATCTCTCATCCATTTTGAGTTTATCTTTGTGTATGGTGAAAGAGAGTGGTCCAGTTTCATTCTTCTGCATGTGGATGTCCAATTTTCCCAGCACCATTTATTGAAGAGACTGTCTTTCTTCCAATGGATAGTCTTTCCTCCTTTATCGAATATTAGATGGCCGTACATTTCAGGGTCCACTTCTGGGTTCTCTATTCTGTTCCATTGATCTATGTGTCTGTTTTTGTGCCAGTACCACACTGTCTTGATGACCACAGCTTTGTAATACAACCTGAAATCTGGCATTGTGATGCCCCCAGCTAAGGTTTTCTTTTTTAAAATTCCCCTGGCTATTCGGGGTCTTTTCTGATTCCACACAAATCTTAAAATAATTTGTTCTAACTCTCTGAAGAAAGTCCATGGTATTTTGATAGGGATTGCATTAAACGTATAAATTGCCCTGGGTAACATTGACATTTTTACAATATTAATTCTGCCAATCCATGAGCATGGAATATTTTTCCATCTCTTTGTGTCTTCCTCAATTTCTTTCAGAAGTGTTCTATAGTTTTTAGGGTATAGATCTTTTACCTCTTTGGTTAGGTTTATTCCTAGGTATCTTATGCTTTTGGGTGCAATTGTAAATGGGATTGACTCCTTAATTTCTCTTTCTTCAGTCTCATTGTTAGTGTATAGAAATGCCATTGATTTCTGGGCATTGATTTTGTATCCTGCCACGCTACCTAATTGCTGTATGAGTTCCAGCAATCTGGGGGTGGAGGCTTTTGGGTTTTCTATGTAGAGTATCATGTCATCGGCGAAGAGGGAGAGTTTGACTTCTTCTTTGCCAATTTGAATGCCTTTAATGTCTTTTTGTTGTCTGATTGCTGAGGCGAGGACTTCCAGAACTATGTTGAACAGCAGTGGTGAGAGTGGACATCCCTGTCTTGTTCCTGATCTTAGGGGAAAGGCTCCCAGTGCTTCCCCATTGAGAATGATATTTGCTGTGGGCTTTTCGTAGATGGCTTTTAAGATGTCGAGGAAAGTTCCCTCTATCCCAACACTCTGAAGGGTTTTGATCAGGAATGGATGCTGTATTTTGTCAAATGCTTTCTCTGCATCTAATGAGAGGATCATATGGTTCTTGGTTTTTCTCTTGCTGATATGATGAATCACATTGATGGTTTTACGAGTGTTGAACCAGCCTTGTGTCCCAGGGATAAATCCTACTTGGTCATGGTGAATAATTTTCTTAATGTGTTGTTGGATCCTATTGGCTAGTATCTTGTTGAGAATTTTTGCATCCATGTTCATCAGGGATATTGGTCTGTAATTCTCCTTTTTGGTGGGGTCTTTGTCTGGTTTCAGAATTAAGGTGATGCTGGCCTCATAGAACGAATTTGGAAGTACTCCATCTCTTTCTATCTTTCCAAACAGCTTTAGTAGAATAGGTATGATTTCTTCTTTAAACGTTTGATAGAATTCCCCTGGGAAGCCATCTGGCCCTGGACTCTTGTGTCTTGGGAGGTTTTTGATGACTGCTTCAATTTCCTCCCTGGTTATTGGCCTGTTCAGGTTTTCTATTTCTTCCTGCTCCAGTTTTGGTAGTTTGTGCTTTCCAGGAATGCGTCCATTTCTTCTAGATTTCCTAATTTATTGGCGTACAGCTGTTCATAATATGTTTTTAAAATCGTTTGTATTTCCTTGGTGTTGGTAGTGATGTCCCCTTTCTCATTCATGATTTTATTAATTTGAGTCTTCTCTCTCTTCTTTTTAATAAGGTTGGCTAATGGTTTATCTATCTTATTAATTCTTTCAAAGAACCAACTCCTGGTTCTGTTGATCTGTTCCACAGTTCTTTTGGTCTCGATATCATTGAGTTCTGCTCGAATTTTAATTAACTCTCTTCTTCTGCTGGGGGTGGGGTCTATTTGTTGCTTTTTCTCTAGTTCCTTTATGTGTAAGGTGAGCTTTTGAATTTGAGATCTTTCCAGTTTTTGAATGTATGCTTGTATTGCGATGTATTTCCCCCTCAGGACTGCTTTTGCTGCATCCCAAAGATTTTGAACGGTTGTATCTTCATTTTCATTAGTTTCTATGAATCTTTTTAATTCTTCCTTAATTTCCTGGTTGACCTTTTCATCTTTTAGCAGGATGGTCCTTAACCTCCACGTGTTTGTGGTCCTTCCATATTTCTTGTTGTGATTAAGTTCTAATTTCAAGGCATTATGGTCTGAGAATATACAGGGGACTATCCCGATCTTTTGGTATCGGTTCAGACCCGATTTGTGACCCAGTATGTGGTCTATTCTGGAGAAAGTTCCATGTGCAACTTGAGAAGAATGTGTATTCAGTTGAGTTTGGATGTAAAGTTCTGTAGATATCTGTGAAATCCATCTGGTCCAGTGTATCATTTAAAGCTCTCGTTTCTTTGGATATGTTGTGCTTAGAAGACCTATCCAGGGTAGAAAGAGCTAGATTGAAGTCACCAAGTATAAGTGTATTATTATCAAGGTATTTCTTGAGTTTGGTTATTAATTGGTTTAAATATTTGGCAGCTCCCACATTCGGGGCATATATATTGAGGAGTGTTAAGTCCTCTTGTTGGATAGATCCTTTGAGTATGAGATAGTGTCCCTCTTCATCTCTCACTATAGTCTTCGGGGTGAATTTTAATTTATCTGATATAAGGATGGCAACCCCTGCTTTCTTTTGAGGACCATTTGAATGGTAAATGGTTCTCCAACCTTTTATTTTCAGGTTGTAGGTGTCCTTCTGTCTAAAATGAGTCTCTTGTAGACAGCAAATAGATGGGTCCTGCTTTTTTATCCAGTCTGAAACCCTGCGCCTTTTGATGGGGTCATTAAGCCCGTTCACATTCAGAGTTACTATTGATAGATATGAGTTTAGTGTCATCATATCTATTCAGTCCTTGTTTTTGTGGATTGTTCCACTGAACTTCTTCTTAAAGGGGAATTTTAAGAGTCCCCCTTAAAATTTCTTGCAGAGCTGGTTTGGAGGTTACATATTCTTTCAGTTCCTGCCTGTCTTGGAAGCTCTTTATCTCTCCTTCCATTTTGAATGAAAGCCTTGCGGGGTAAAGTATTCTTGGTTGCATGTTCTTTTCATTTAGGACCCTGAATATATCCTGCCAGCCCTTTCTGGCCTGCCAGGTCTCTGTGGAGAGGTCTGCTGTTACCCTAATATTCCTCCCCATAAAAGTCAGGGACTTTTTTTCTCTTGCTGCTTTAAGGATCTTCTCCTTATCTTTGGAATTTGCAAGCTTCACTATTAAATGTCGAGGTGTTGAACGGTTTTTGTTGATTTTAGGGGGGGATCTCTCTATTTCCTGGATCTGAACGCCTGTTTCCCTTCCCAGATTCGGGAAGTTTTCAGCTAGGATTTGTTCAAATACATATTCTGGCCCTCTGTCCCTTTCCGTGCCCTCGGGAACCCCAATTAAACGTAGGTTTTTCTTCCTCAGGCTATCATTTATTTCCCTTAATCTATCCTCATGGTCTTTTAATTGCCTGTCTCTTTTTTCCTCAGTTTCCCTCTTTGCCATCAACTTGTCTTCTATGTCACTCACTCGTTCTTCCACCTCGTCAAGCCTCGTCGTTAGGACTTCTAGCTTGGATTGCATCTCATTTAATTGATTTTTAATTTCTGCCTGATTAGATCTAAATTCTGCAGTCATGAAGTCTCTTGAGTCCTTTATGGTTTTTTCTAGAGCCACCAGTAGCTGTAAAATAGTGCTTCTGAATTGGCTTTCTGACATTGAATTGTAATCCATATTTTGTAACTCTGTGGGAGAGTGGGCTGTTTCTGATTCTTTTTTTTGAGGGGTTTTCCTTCTAGTCATTTTGTTCAGTGCAGAGTGGCCAAAAACAAGTTGTATTGGGAAAAGGAGAAAAAGAGAGAGAAGGAAAGAAAAGAGAAAAAGAAAAAAGAGAAAGAAGAAAAAAATAGGGGAAAAAGAGAAGAAAAAGAAAGAAAAAGAAAGAAAGGAGAAAAAAGAAAAAAGGGGGGGTGGGGGAAGCAATCAGAAATCAAGAAGAAAGAGAGAAAAAAAAAAGCACAAAACAAAACAAAACAAAAAAAAACAAAAACAAAAACAAAAAAACAAAAAACAAAAAAAAACCACGGGGGAGTATCTTCCGATTCTGTGTAGTTTAAGTCCCTTGATTTCCCTTGGAACTGGTCCGTCTCGCTGGTCTTCTGGGGGGAGGGGCCTGCTGTGCTGATTCTCAGGTGTTAGCACTTGGGGGAGCTGCTCTGCCCCTGCCTGGTGCAGGGCTCGGTGGGGGTTGTTCACCCCGTGAGGCCCCGGGAGGCAGCCACAGTGTCGGGGGCAGCTCTGGGACCCTGGGTCCAGCCCCCGCAGTAGCTCCGGGGCTCTCCTTCTGCAGGGTCTGGGGGCTCCGGGGCGGGGCCGCTGATCTGCTCAGTTCCAGGCAGGAGCGTCCTTGCTGTCCTGGGCCCTCCCGGCCTCTGCCTGTCCCGGGGGAGGCCGGATCCTGGGCTGTGTCCCGGCGCCCTGTGCTCCGGGGCCTGCGCTGTTGGATTCGCGCTCCCGGCGGTGCAGCCCCCTCCGCGGAGCCGCCGCCCGAGCCTCTCCGAGCTGTTCCCGGAGCCGCGCAGCCCCCTCCGCGCGGAGCTTCTTCCTCTGCGCGAGCCGCCGCCGCTGAGCTGTTCCCGGCGCCGCGCAGCCCCCTCCGCGGAGCCGCCGCCCGAGCCCCTCCGAGCTGCTCCGGGTCCCGCCGAGCGCTGCAGCCCTTAGGGAGCTCGTCGCATCTCCCGGGGCGCAGTTCCTCTGTTACTGTCCCAGGGAGCCCGAGGGCGTCCCCGCCTTTCTGGGGATCCTGCTCCAATTCCCGGGGAGCCCCTTTCCGCGGGGAAGGTCGGTGCAGCTCCTGCTCCTCCGGGATGGGGCTCTCCTGTCCTGGGGACACTCGCCCCGGCCTCAGCCCGGCTCCTCGCGGGGCCCCTCCCCCTTGGAGGCCTTTTGTTTCTTTATTTCTTTTTCCCCGTCTTCCTACCTTGATAGAAGCGCGAACTCTTCTCACTGTAGCGTTCCAGCTGGTCTCTCTTTAAATCTCAGGCCGAATTCGTAGGTTTTCAGGATGATTGGATGGTTTTCTAGGTAATTTGCTGAGGACAGGTGACCTGGAGACCCTACTCCTCCGCCATCTTGCTCCTATATATATTTTAAAGTAGTATGATTTAACTCTTATATTTAGGTTTATGATCTATTTTTTTTTTGCATTTTTTATGATTTATTTATTTATTTATGATAGACATAGAGAGAAAGAGGCAGAGACACAGGAGGAGGGAGAAGCAGGCTCCATGCCAGGACCCTGACGCAGGACTCAATCCCTCAATCCCGGGACTCCAGGATCACGCCCTGGGCCAAAGGCAGGTGCCAAACCACTGAGCCACACAGGGATCCCCAGGTTTATGATCTATTTTGAGTTAATTTTTATTGTGTGAGACAGAGGTCCAATTTTATTCTTTTGCATGTGGATATCCAGTTATCCCAGGACCATATTCTTTCCCCACTGAATTATCTTAATGTTGTTGGCAGTCCACTAAAGACCTTTAATAAGGGGTGTGTGTGATGGTACGGGGTAGGTGGGAAGTAATATGTTCTAAATTTGTAAATGTCATGTCAGAAAAGATCACGTGGCAGCAGTAAGCAGGTAAAGAGTTCTGGAAATTACTAAATGCCTAAATCCAGGGAGAATAAATGTCTAGCTATTGCTTTAGTACAGAGGAAAACATGCTTAACTAGATGCTCTTGAGTTTAGTTAAAAGAGGTGTTATACTATATGTTGGCAATTGAATTTAAATAAAAAATTAAATTAAATTAAATTAAATTAAAAGAATGGATCTGTGAAATCACTGGTTTTCTCTCCATGCAAATTGGTGATAATGTGTAGGTGGGGATTAAGGATAAATAACTCTAGATGTACATCCAGATTTCTTGCTCTCATATTTTAATGAAGGACATGAAGGAGAGATGACTTGAGAGATGAAGAATACAAGTAGGAAGAAGAGAAATATGAAGTGATGCTCAAAGGAGCACACTGAAGGAGCATCTTTCCAGGGAAAACACCTTGAAGACACAGAGCCAAGGATCAAGGAGAACGCTCAAGAGAGGGATGCCTGGGTGGCTCAGTGGTTGAGTGTCTACCATTGGCTCAGGTCGTGATCCAGGGGTCTGCCTATGTCTCTGCCTCTCTCTCTGTGTCTCTCATGAGTAAATAAATAAAATCTTAAAAAAAAAAAAAAAGAAAGAAAGAAAGCTCAAGGGAGCCCTGGTATTAAAGAAGGTCTGGGGCTTGTATTGAGGGGTACAAAATGGGTAAAGGGAATTAAGAATTACATACTTCCAATTACAAAATAAACGTCACAGAGTTAAAAAAGTGCAGCGTAGGGAATATAGTCGATAACATATATTAACTTTGGTGGCAGATGGTGACTATGCTTATCATAGTGAGCACTGAGTAATATATAGAATTGTTGAATCACTGTGTTGTACATCTCAAACTAACAGGACATGGTATATCAGCTATACTTCAATAATTTTTTTTTTTTTTTTAAGGAGAAGTCTGAGGTCTGGGACTGGAAGAGATGTAAAGGAAAGATGGTATGTAGCACAAGAATAAGCTAAAAAATCATTTCATCCAAAGCTTTTTTCAACATGAGGATGAATAAATCAAACAGTGGATAATTGATTCCATTCAATACAACTTGCATTTCTTTTCCCACTTGTTTTTCTCTCAAGAGACTAGCTACTCCGAAATTGCAGGTCAAAGGCCACACTTCTTTGCTTTTTTTAAAATGCCTTTTTATCTTTCAAATGAGTCTGAGTTCTCTTAACAAGTTTTTCTCTCACTCTCTCTTATTTCCCCCTCAGTGTTGAACCCCTACTTCATGCAAGCCCAATCCACCCACCCTTACACTTCATAGGCCTTTAAAGATTCAGTTTTTACCCCTGAAATTCAGCTTATCACAGAAAAGATAATGAAAGAAGGAAATCCGCTTTACAAAGAAACCCTGAGAAATTCAACTTACAATTGTTTGCCTAAAATTAACTGGCATGCCAGGTACTAAATAAGTCTTGCCCTGTAATGTGTCTGCTAATTTACTTTCCATTCAATAGATATCTTCTATGGGGCTTGATTTTATTATCTTATAGGCAGTGGAAAGTGTAATTATTTGTATTTTGGGTAGCCTTTTTGGGTGTCCGGGTAGGTGGTAGCTAGAAAGTACACAATGCTGAAACCAGGGTGACCAACTCATGGATGATTAAAACAGTCCAGATGAAACTAGATAAAGGCAACAGAGTGAGAATATGAAGTAACCATGAAGCAAGTGGCCAAGGTGGCAAGATCAGACTCTGTGACAGCAGCGAATTGAAGGGAGGAAGAAGGTGAATCTGAGACAGATTTTGCATTAAGCTATTTGGAGGATGGTGAGGCTCTACACACAGGAGATCTTATTTTTGCATCTTTTATGTCCCCTCTTGTTTTTCTAGTTCAGTCTGTGTCCTGCTTTTCTGACCTCAGTACTAAGCCTTTCTAAGAGGGGATGTGTTCTGTGATTTCTGAACTTGATCTGTCTTTCTTTTTCCTCTCATAGGAGGGAGACAGTGGATGGGGTTGGAGTGGAGACTGTTCATTCATTCATATCACTTCATTTTGTGAAATGTGATATGAGCCCTTGTGAGAATCATAGGGCAAAGAAGATGGGATATTGAGCAGTTAGCAGATAACACTGATCTGGGTTTTAAGGAGTCATGATCAACAGGAATGGACATGGAGAACTTGGCAAGGTCTCCAAGTCAGTGGGGGGATATATAGTAAAAGGAGTCTCAGGATTAGTAATTCCTGTGTCCTTGCATTAACATCCATTAATGTATAAATTGATTAAAAAGATGGGGTATATTCATACAACAGCATATTATGCAGCCATCGAAAGGAATGAAGACTGATACATACAACATGGATGAACCTTGAAAATAGCATACTAAGAGAAATAAACCAGTCAGAAAAGATCACATTGTATGATTTCATTTATATGAAATTTCCAGAATTGATAAATCCATAAAAAGAAAGTAGTTTAGTGGTTACCTGGGGCTGGGAGGTGGGATGGAAGAAAAAGGGATACTGGTTTTGTTGAGGGAGGTGAGTAATGCAGATGTTCTAAAATTGGTTGGGTGATAGTGACAACAGCTTTATGAACATAATAAGAAATACTCATAACACCCAAAATAAATGAATTGTGTGCCATGTGAATTTTATCTCAATAAAGCTCTTATTGAAATTGAAAGAAAGAAAAGAGGAAAGGAAGGGAAGGAAGAAGGGAGGGAGGAAGGAAGGAAGGAAGGAAGGAAGGAAGGAAGGATAGATAGAAGGGAGGGGAGGAGGAAAGAAACTAAGTCTATCTCCTGGATCAGAAAGAGAAATGTGGGCTGCTGGCCATTTAGCTTTCTGTATCAGTCTGCTGAACAATAGCCTTTATACAGTTACTTTATGGCCCCAAGATCATCTTTCCTGTGCTCTCTCCCCCAAGCTTGGGTGACACTTTAAACTTGTAAACTCCCCTACATTTCTTCACTCAACAAGAGTCCACTGCAGAAGTCTAATAGGGGATGTGAAACTCTCAGAAGGGAGGGCAAAGGACACCTGGCTTCCCACATCTATACCTGCTTATGCCAATTGGAATAGAGAGCAAGGAAAACTTCTGGAAGTGGAGGAAGGGTAAAAGAGGAAAGAATGGAATGGGGCAGATTCTCAAAGGGATAGGAGGAGACAGAAAAGCCTGCTGTAGGGAGGTATTCAAAGTACATCCAGCCATTCTCAATCTCTGGTTTTGTCAGGAATGCTGCAACACCAAATCAGAAAATTGAGAGGAAGAAATGCCTTTCTCAAGCAAAGAACTGTGACAGGATCTTGAAGAACAGCAAATACAAAGGGCTTAGAAATTATCAGAGGCCAGTAGACGGTGGTACCGAGGTCTTGGCCTCAGGGATGATTATTTTTCCTCTATGATTTAAAACAAAGAAAAACATGCCCACATCCCATATGTTCAAAATAATTAACTAGGAGAGTTGAACTGAAGCAGTTAAGTATTGATTAACTTGGGTTTTACAACTTATCGTTCCCCTATATTATGGGGAATATTGTTTTTAGGATTCAAATATTTTGTAAGCACCTAAGAGGTCCTGGAGTCTAACGTTGTGCATTTAAGGCAGAGGGAATTAAATGGGTGTGTCTGGGTGGCTCAATATGTTAAGTGTCTGCCTTTGGCTCAGGTCATGATCCCAGGGTGCTGGGGTGGAACCCCACATAGGTCTCCCTGCTCAGTCGGGGTAGTCTGCCTCTCCATCTCCCTCTGCTGTTCCCCATGCTTGTGCTCTCATTCTGTCAAGTAAATCAATAAAATCTATATATTAAAAAAAAAAGGGGGGGGGATGAAATGTTGGAGTGATGCCCCAAGAATCAAGAGAGTGATCCCCTGCTTCAGAGAAGACCAGCCCTTCCCCAGCCTCCTCATCTCCAGAGGCTGGAGCAGACAACAATGAGCTCCCCTGGACTGACCCATCACACCTCCCCACTCAGGATACTCACCACCACTTACTGCTTTGAGACCATTAGGAATAGTGTCAGTAAGCATTTTATTTTTTCCCTGTTATGTCTCATGCAAGAAACTCATGATTCAAGGTTATTGCCCAGACTCTCATCTCCATAAAGCCCTATATATCCCTAGTTCTTTTTTTTTTTAAGGTTTTATTTATTTATTTATGAGAGACACAGAGAGAGAGAGGCAGAGACACAGGCAGAGGGAGAAGCAGGCTCTATGCAGGGAGCCCGACATGGGGCTCGATCCTGCCCTGGATCATGCCCTGGACTGAAGGCAGCACCAAACCGCTGAGCCACCTGGGCTGCCCTATATCCCTAGTTTTGATTCGATATTCCACCCCTCTCCAATTTTTGAAATCCTTCATTGGACAATCTGGGATTCAGTCATCATTCAGTAAAATTCCCTGTATTGTCAATTTCTTGGAATATTCTCTTTACTTTCTTGGTCTCACTCCTGGTTCTTTATCTCTGTCTCTGTCTCTGTCTCTCTCTCTCCTTAATTCTTTTGTCATGATTCTTGATATTTCAATTCATAGAGGATTCTTGCTTATGCTGACCTTCAGTCCTCTTCACTACCTTTCCTAAAATAAGCTTGTCTTTCATCCTTCCTCAGCCTCTTCCTCCCGTGGTCATCCTACACATCCCATTGTCACCAATAACTACAAAACCTTTCTGTGACCTTAGTTTCAATCATTTCACTCTTCCTCTAGGTGCCATCACTATAATTTCCTTTGATCCCACCATAATCAAACTGGTTCCTACCATTGATTCTCTGTGCACAGCACCCCCTCCATGTCTGCACTACTCTCCAATTTTCTCAGTTTAAATTCCTCTATTATAATCACTCTTTGATGTGTTCATTCAAAGACTTTGTTATTATTCCCCACCTTCTTTGTAGGTTCTTAGCAAAATACCAACCCTGTTTTTTTGTTTTTGTTTTTGTTTTTGTTTTGTTTTTGTTTTTTTTTGCACCAACCCTGTTTTTACTTGACTCTTTGCTGCTCCTCTTTATCCAGTTAGCTGACCATGATTGGAGAAACAACCCCTTCCCTCCCCCACCCCACACACTTCACTTTAAATTTATGTGTGTCTCTAATGCTCTGTAATCTATTCTCTCCCCCATTCTCCCAGGCTCTCATCTCCTTTCTCATTAAAGGATTTAAAACATAAAATCCACAACATTTATACAATTCTGAAATAAATACATGTCAGAGATTTACTTACTTCATTAATTAAGGAATGAACCAGTAAGGTAGTAAAATCAGTTCAAATAAAATATGACTTCAGAAATGAGAACCGCAACATTCTATATCTTATATAGTTTACTTTCTACATTAGCAAAACCTTACTATTCCAACATGATTTTACTATTTTAGGAGGCTCTTGCCTAGCAAAATAAAAATTTCAAATAAGTTTATTATTCAACCTAGAAATACATTTATATGTGATCCATTTGCTCAATACTTCAATAGAAGAGTTTAGTCCTCAGGACTTTTCAAGCCTCCTTACCTCAAAATTCTTCTTACCTTACTGTTTCCATCAATCTTAAGCTGTTATCCATACCCAATCTTAAGTCTCTGAACTGCAAGACTCATCTTGAAAAGAACTCCAAATCTTCATAAACATCTTAACTTTACCATTCTCCCTCTGAAGACTCTTCCTCATTGCATTAAGATAAAACTTTGCCTTGTTTTATCAACAGGTTATTTATGGATTACTCTGAGAGAGCCAACAGTTGACAAGAAATTTGTATACTCTAGCACACAAAATTAATTTTATATGCCACGAACAGGAATCATTTGTAATTCCAGGAAGAAAACATTTGCTTTGTTAACATTTTCTATAATTTGTAGGGTTGCAAAATAGCCTAGACCCCAGTTAATCAAAGATGATCACGGTAGTACATCCTTATAGAATCAGGTAATAATTCCCAGAGAGTCTGTTAGACAACGTCCAAAATTCCACTCCAAGAATACCAGTCATCTTTTTCTCCCATTTCCAAATCTTTGACAATATTTCCTGACTATTCTTGTGAAGTTCCTGTCTAGGACTTAGCCTGAAGTTTTCAGCCTGGATGGCCAAATGGAAAAAGAGATAGAGTGTTCTAGGTGTTGATCCAGTACATGGTATACAGTAATATAGGTTTGTTTTTCCCTTGGTTGACTCTTACTTCTCCCAGATTCCAAAGATGCAGCCTCTCTGGATGCTGGGGGCATAGTTGGTGCTCAAGGGTACTGTAGGAGGTCCAGGATGATGACACAGACCTCCTTCCTTGTTCTTAGTAAGCAACTGTTTCCTAATTCAGATTGGTGAGATTCTGTTTCCTTCAGAACCTTCAAAGCTCTCAATTTCTTCAAGGTTATTCAGACTGAGGGGTGAAGGAGTAAAAGAATACCTTACTAAAAGTTACCAAAGCAGTTACCAAAAATTTGCTAAACATGGAACAGATACCCTAGTGCTATTTAATTCAAATCATAATGGATATGAACAATAATATGCATAATAATAATAATAAAGCTTTTATAAAAAGCTTTCTAATAATAAAACTTTAAAAAAAAACCTTCTCAATAAAAGTAGCATAATTTATTAAATTTTTAAAAATGCATAATGTATCATGTAGCTGTTCCACTTTTAGGTACTTAACTTACAGAAATACAGAACTCCCAAGATGCACATAAATATACACAAACTCCAGCTATTTTATAACAGTGATAGATTTTTAAAAATATTTACTTATTTATTTGAGAGAGAGCAGGGTGAGGGCAAGGAGCAGAAGGAGAGGGAGAGAGAATCTCAAGCAGACTCCCTGATGAGCACAGGGTCTGACATAGGGCTGGGTGCTTTATCCCAGGACGCTGAGATCATGACCTGAGCCAAAATCAGGAGTTGGACACTTGACTGAGCCACCCATGCACCTGAAAGGTGTCAAGTTTGATAGCAACAAAATATCCATTGAAACACCATTTATTTTGTTATGTCAGGCTAATCTCTTTAATAATCAAAGCATCTCTGAAGTGGGTGTTACTATATTTTACAGAAAAGGAAAAGAAGTTTAAAGAGGTTCAATATATTGCCTAGAGACAAATAGCTAGTATGTACTGAATAGGGTGACTTCCTCTAAGTCAACTCTGTGTGGCTTTAAAGCCTTTGTGGAACTTGGAGAAGATAGCACTCCTAGTAAGCTCTGGGGCCCAGGGATTCAGGCTCCATTTAAGTTTTCAAATATTTTAGTATTTTAAAAATTTTACCATAATTACTGACTTTGTGCATATGTTGTTTTGTACCTGTGAAGATAGGTTTAAAAGGCAATTTCCCTTGTGGCTGCTAGATCAAAGGACAAATACATAAGAATTTTTTCAAGAGATTTCCAAATTACACAAAAATTCTGTCATATTTTATATTCATGAGCAGTGTATGAGAGAGCTTGTTTTCTTAATTCTTTGCCAACACAGTGTTAATCTTTTTAATTTAAGTCAATCTGACAGGTGAGAAATTAAATTTTGGTGTACTCTTATTTCATTTTCTCTTGTTAATGGTTAGGCACATTCCAATTGACTTTGTCTTCTTTCATCAGACTCTTGATCATTTCTTCCCTAGATTTTAGGGATCCTTATATACTAGGAAAAATTAACCATTCATCTGTAATATAATTTGAAAATATTTCTTCACAGTTTTACACTGAATTTTGATTTTGCTTATGTTGTGTTTTCTTTTTCTTGGTTTTGGTTTGGATTTGGGGGATTTTTTTTGCCAAGAAAAAGGAGGCATTTATTATTGGAAGATCATAGGGATATCTCTGTGGAAGAGACATATAAACAGAAAACTGAATGAAAGGAGGGAGTGAGTCATGTAAAGATATAGGAAGAGGGTGTTTCAGGCAACAGACTGACAGTTACCAAGACCTGAGGAGGAGATGAATTTGGTACATCTGCAAAATATCAATGAAGTCTATGTGTTTTTTAGTAGGTGTACCTAAATCAATGTCTACAATAATTTCTAAGTGCATTTAATTTTTATATTTTAAAATTATATTTGGATGAATTCAGTTATTATAAATATTAGGTTAATTCTTTTTAAAAACTTGTTCTCTTTCCTATTCCTCTATGTAGAAATAAAATTCATGTATGGTTATGCAATCCTCTTGGGTCTCAGGACAACTTTTTAAAATTCAATTTGTTAATATAAGTGTATTATTAGGTGCAGAGGTAGAGTTCAGCGATTCATCAGTCTTATATAACACCCAGTGCTCATTACATCACATGCCTTCATTATAGCCCATCACTCAGTAACCCCAAACCCTCAACGACCTCCGCTCCAGCAACTTTCAGTTTGTTTCCTATGATTAAGTCTCTTATGGTTTGTCTCAGTACAACTTTTATTATTTATCAGGTAATAAGCTATTAATTAATAATATTTAAAACAATACAAGTAAAACTATATTTGCAAAGCATTTATTATATAGTAAGCACTGTATATATATGCTATGTGATATATATTTGTATATATATTATATGTGTTGTACATAGTCTATAGTACATATTCTTATACACACGTTAAGGAGAAAATGCAAGTGGATGCTTAGAAAGGTCTTATTTGAATGGTAGATATAAACAAATTATCACAATTCCCCTAATAAGTTTTTTTTTTTTTTTTTGAGACGGTGGGTTATCAGAAGGTATTGAGTCATAGGTGGAAGTAAGTGGGGTGGGTATTACTATAGATTTCTAAAAAAAGAAATCAAAGGGAGATTTGAGTAGAGCGTGTACTTAAATAAATTAGGACATAGATGATAATAACACGGCAATACTTGGAAGATGTGGATATGGGGATAGTGTGAATATAAGAACGACTGATAGATACAAAAAGGGATTAAGTTGAGGTCAATTTAGGAACATTTATTTAGATTCTTGGACAAGATATGAAAACATCTGTTTAACCCCTTCCCAAATCTGCTTGGTCCTCACTCCATAGATAATGGGATTGAGCATAGGTGGAATGACCACATAGAGGTTAGCCAAGAGGATATGGACATAGCGTGGGATGCGTTTCCCACCAAATCTATAGGCAAAGACAGAGAAGAGGGCAGGGATGTAGAAGAGTAGGATGACACAGACATGGGAGCCACACGTGCTCAGGGCCTTGGACCGGGCATTTTGAGAAGGGAGGTGGAAGACAGCTTGGAGGATGTGAATGTAGGAAACAGTGATAAGGATGATGTCCAGGCCTGTGGAGAGTAGAGCAGCTGCCAACCCATACCAGATATTGATGGAGATATCAGAACAGGACAGACGGGCGATGCCCATGTGCTCACAAAAAGTGTGTGCAATGATGTTTATCCGGCAATAGTGCAGGCGCTTGAGAAGAAAGACAGATGGAAACATGATGATGAAGCTGCGGGTCATGGTGGCAGCGACGATCTTCCCAATGACCGTCTTCGTCAGGACTGTGGAATATTGCAGAGGGTAGCAGATGGCCACAAAGCGGTCAAAGGCCATGGCCAGCAGGACCGCAGAGTCAGCCACAAAGAGGAAATGAATGAAGAACATCTGGGTGAGGCAGCCATCAAAGGAAATATGGCTTGAACCCAGCCAGAAGTTGGCCAGTGCTTTGGGCATGGTGGAAGTGGAGAGCAAGATATCCGCACTGGCCAACATGGACAGGAATATGTACATGGGCTCATGCAGGCTTGGCTGGGAGAGGATGACACAAATTAAAATGCCATTGCCTGCCAGGGCAGCTGCATACATAGTACAGAAGGGGATGGAGAGCCAGATGTGCAGATGCTCCAGACCAGGGATGCCAATGAGGAGGCAGCCGGCCACTCGAGTGTCAGAGTCATTCACAGCAGCTGGGCTGGTGGCAGATGAAAGGGCCATGATTTTCTTCACCTGTGCAGAGAGGCAACCTAGTTTCAGACTTTGTATATACTAGCAGAGTGCACATAAAGCCTTGCAAGCAGCCACACGGTCTGCACACACTCACAGATCCTACAACCCCTATGGGCTTTGCACAGGTATATTCTCTTTGGATTCTTATACAGAGGCTCTGCACAATGTGCACAGTTATAGACCCTGCCCACAGAAAGACTCTGTGCTCTTATTCAGAGGCTTTCAATAAGGTTCTAGGACTTTCATAGGGTTTCAAGACATTGCCAGACTCAGTAGAGTACCACAGGTTCTGAAAAGAACTGGAATAGCTATAACACCAAAAACAATCTCTATAATCTCTATAGGTATGTTTTTTTTGTTTTTTTAAGTTTATTTATTTATTTTTTAAAGATTTTATTTATTTATTCATGAGAATACACAGAGAGGAGAGAGAGAGGCAGAGACACAGGCAGAGGGAGAAGCAGGCTCCATGCAGGGAGCCTGACCTGGGACTTGATCCTGTGACTCCAGGATTGTGCCCTGGGCTGAAGTCAGTGCTAAACCACTGAGCCACCCGGGCTGCCTTCTATAGGTATGTGAATGGTGATGAGTTCTGCAAGAGGCCCAGGCTCTGCACAGAAGGGCCACACCACAGAGCAACTGCCTCAGCATAGCACATCTTGTGGAAGCGTAGGATTGGGGACAATGCAATCCACTGCAGATATTACATCTCTTTCCTCCCTATCACAGATGCTCTGACAAAGATGGAGGCAGTCAAGGCAGCCACGACATTTCGAAAGAATACTGGAGGGGATCCCTGGGTGGTTTAGCGCCTGCCTTCAGCCCAGGGCACGATCCTGGAGTCCCAGGATCGAGTCCCACATCAGGCTCCCTGCATGGAACCTGCCTCTCCCTCTGCCTGTGTCTCTCCCTCTCTCTCTCTCTCTCTCTCTCTCTGACTCTCCTGAATAAATAAATAAAATCTTAAAAAAAAAAATAGAAAGAACCCTAGATATTATGTGAAACAAAACAAAACAAAACACCAACCTGGGTCCTCTGTATCAACTAGACTGAGTGATTTTGGACAACTCCACTGTCAGTTTTCTAAGTAACATTTTTCTTATCTTTAAAATGAGCAGAATTGTTGTCCCACTGGTATATTACATTAAATTTTGTCTTTGGGAGCCTTATTAAGTTGTGTGGTGCTCCCTGAGTCACCCATCTGTCTCTGAAACATGGTGCTATCATCGGGAAGAAGAAGAAAGGTATGGAATAATGCTTCAGAAGGTGACGTCCTCAGACCAGTGTCATCAGCATCATCAGGGAGCCTGCAGATTCTTGAACCCTACCACAAATCCAATGAATCACTAACTGGATTTGGAGGCAGCAATATACTTTTTAGCAAGGCTACCAGCTGACTCTGAGTCATGCTAAGGTTTGTGAGCCACTCAGACAAGAACTTTTTACCTTTCTTTCCTATGTAGTCTAAATGCCCATCCCTTCTGCTAGGATCAATAGCTTCTCATTCCAACTGGTTTCTGCAGCATTCTCTCTGGAAATGCTCAGACTTCCACTAAATCTAACCACTGTTATCCTCAGCTCACATGGTCAGGATGTGGAGAAAATATCGACCATACAAATAGTCTTTACTACACATTAGGCCACCTGACACCTTAGTCCTATCCAATTATCCTCACAATAAACATATAACTTTTACCACTGCCCAAATTCCTATTCCTCTCTCAACAGAACTTTCCTCCTATATTACCCAGACTTCAATTTTGTCAGAAGCCAACTCCTCATATTATTATTCCACTCTCATACATTTATCTTATCTCTACACCCATTCTTCTCTCATTTCCTCCAGTTTTAGACAAAGTGGTATGAATGTTTCGCCTGTGTTTCAGTGGTTCATTTATCAGAACCAGAATATATTTTACATTACCTAGCCATAAAAAAGCTCCTTCAAGTTATTTTATTTATTTATTTAGAGATAATATAAATCAATTGTAATTTTCTATACTGGCAGCAAACTGGAAAATTACATTTTAGAAGTTCCATTTTAACATAAACATAAAAGCGTACAAAATATGTTAAAATCACATACTTAAAAAATAAATGTAATTGAAATTTGCAAAGCCTCTACACTGAGGACTACAAAATATGGCAGAGATTTTTTAGAACATAAATAGATGAAGATATACACCATGTACACAAGTCAGAGGACCAAATGATTGTTAAAACATCAATTTTCTCAAAATAAATCTCTAGTTTGTTTTTTAAATGCAATTTTTTGAATAATTGGCAAATACAAAATTGTATATATTTAAAATATACAATGTGATGATTTAGAACATGCATACATCTGTGAAATTATTGCCACAATCAAGTTAATTAACATCCATCATCTCACATAGTTACTTTTGTGTGTGTGTGATCTTAAATTATTTTTAAAACCAGCTGGATAAACGCACAGAGACACATATATTTGCATATGGGCATATGTATATATATGCATATGTGTTTAAGTATCTATGTATGTACGTATGTCTAAAAGAATAATTTCCCCATCTATTTTCTGAATCCCCTTTCTCTCCTACCTCCTCAGCTCTCATAAAAATATCTTATTCTACTAACCTGTCCCACCACTTACTGTTCTTTCTTCTTTCCTTCAAAGTCAGTCCTTCCATAAATACTTCTTTAGATTTCATTTCTCTACCTTCCACTGGTTCTTCTCTTGTTTTCTGGCCTTCCTTTCCAGTCTCATCAAGGGTTAGTCTGTCCCAGCAGGATGGCTTGCTGTTGGTGTTTCCTATGGGCCTCCTCACCACCCACTCAGCCTAACTAATCTGGTCCACTGCCTGGGCTTCACTTAGTGGGCATGTGCTAGTCCCTCCCAAATCTATATTTGTCATCTACGTTGTTTCCAGGCTGGCTTCAGATCCACTTATCCAAACACTTCCCCCACTCCCTTGTAACTAGTCTGCAGTCCTCCCAGTCTAGAAAGCAGCCTCCATATAGAAGTCATGTTTCCTAAAGACACTTTTGAGCACAGTATTTACTTGATTGCAGATAATAACTTCCCGCTGCCTGAAAGATTCACACAAGTATGTGCCCTGCTTTCTCTGCTAATACTGGATCAAATGCTTGTCTCTGTGCCTGTTCTTCTTTCTCTGTGGTCTTTTATATGTTCTGCTTCTTCTAACTCCATCCTCACTTTTATCTACCCGTTTATAGTTCTCATTCAGGAAGACTTTCCTGAGGCTGAGTGGTGTGCTCCTTTCATGCACCTATGTTCCCCTGCAAATACCAGTATCTCTCTAGCACTTATCACACTGAAATCTTTTCAGGCCCAATATATTGTGAGCTCCTTAAGGGTCGGTGCTGTGTCTTATTTACTGGTGTCTGGGATAGAGTTGACATGTAGTGGATGTTAACAAAAATGAGAGAATAGGTAAGTTTCCACTCACACAGCCACATAAATTCCCACCATCAGGGACACACACTTGTGCCATTAAAATCATAGGTTCACAGTCACAGACCCTCTGTTCTCACACCCTCTTCTAGTCTGGAGCCTATGCCACTTGTTGCACCCATCCTTCCTCCAGCATCACTCATCATGTGCCTTCACCACACATGCTCCCACCTTCCTGGATTGCATCGGCCCCTGAGTAAACTATTCTTCTCCGACTTCAGTTCTACATAATCAACCTCCAAGGCAGCCTTTGTTCACAAGACCCTGGGACTTGTGGTTTCACTCCAGTTCAGGCAGGCCTTGATGTTGCTATGCCCCCAAACTAGGGAGCATCCCTAAGAGCTCCACTTACAGTTTTCTCTCCCGCAGCCCCTGTTATCAGAACTCCCACTCCTTCTATGCCCAATTGTCTCGTCCTCTAGTTCTTGCTTCTCTCAGCTTTGGGGAAATTACCTGAAAAAGTGTTCCTTCTATCCCAATGAATTCCTCTTTTCACCTGTTTTTGAGTCCTTTACCTGATTGTTCCATCCAAGAACTTTATCCTTTATAAATGACCCCCAACTGCAGTAGAATAACATTTTCCCCCTTTGTTTATTGATGTCTGAGGATAGAACCCATGTGCCATTTATGATTGTGGCATCTTCCTTACAAGCCAAGGATCAGTTGCTCATCAATATCTCATCCTCATCTGTAAGGTGACCCTTCCAACTGCTCTTCCCCCATCTTACTCCACAAGAAGAACACGATTCACTCTGGCGACCTAGTCCTTTCTTCCCCTTCATCCTTCACCTCTCCTTGAATGTTGCTACAGAGGTGTCCATTCACCTTGTACCCATTCCCCAATATTAATAACCTCCTCTCCATCCTGAAAATATTTGATCCCAGACTTACCTCCCTGAGGCCACCTTCTCAGATCCACAGTTTTCGATTCCGCATTTCATACACAGCTCAGCCTTCCTCAATATATAGTATTGAGTCTTGAGCCTTGCTTCATAGGTCTATGTTTCCTCTTCTCCTTTGGGACTATGGATTCTCCTCCCTTGTATGTTCTTTCCTCCCTTAGTTTCAAATCTCTGCCCTGCCATTTGGGCCCATATACTTCCATTCAACACAAGGATTTAAGGCACATAAGGAAATGCTCTGGCATAGAGCCAGAGAGAAGAAAGCTATTGATAGACACTAAGGGGTGGTGGTGGTGGTGGTGGGACAGTGGTGGTGAGGACCAACTCAGAGGCTCCTCCTTAGCCTGAGAGTTTCCACTGAACTAGTTTTTGCATCTCCTGCCCTAATATAAGCTCTCTTCCATGCCTTCAATCCCACTCTCTCTTCTCTTTTCCTCTCATCCTTTTTCTTGTCTAAAGTTTTTCCTCTAGGGCTTCTTTCATTCATCATCTGCCTAGTGTCTGTCTTCAAACTTCTGCTTCTTTTTTTACCTTAATGCTCTCTCTTCACCCCTTCATTGCCCCTAAAAATCTATTGCATTATATGTCCTGAAGGAAAGGATACATAAGGATTATTGGTTTATATAAAAGATTAACTCATCTTGCTTAGAAGTCAAAGATTCTTCAAAGAAGTACCTCAGTATAGTTATAAGTAGAGATGAGAAAGCCTCATTCAGTGAAATAGGTAATATTAATATCTGTCCTACAACCATATCATTTGGAACTCACCCACATCCATAATTAATCAACTGTCTTTCTCCAAACACTCACATAAATATCTGGGATCTAGAGGGTTTTTTTAGTAGGCTCCATCCCCAATGTGGAGCCCATCATGGGGCTTGAACTCATGACCATGAGATCAAGATCTGAGCTGAAATCAAGAACCAGAAGCTTAACTAACTGAGACCCCCAAGGGCCGTTGGGATCTAGAGTTTAAAGGGTTTTTATCACACCATTCTTCAAAGTCAGTACCTGGAACCTAGTTAACTTTAATTTGTTTTTCTTTCAAAAAATAGTTTTTGAGTGTCTATAAATGACTAGTCTACACAGGCCATACCCTGGAGAATCCCAGCACTTCCTAATTTCTCCTCTGTCCCAAATCCTGAATCATACCATGTTTGTGTATGATGCCATTTCTAGACTAGGAAAACATTAATGTAAACATTTGTATACTAATACTAATAGTATTGACTGGTGACTGGAGCTTCCCTAGAGTCCCTCTGGATTTTAGAGCCCTCAATTTTCAGTCTTTCCATCCCCTGAGAAAAACAATGAGAAATAAAAGGCTATGCTGTCCAGGTGTGTTTGTCTCTTCTGTTTGAATTAAATTTCTTTGTTCCTGTGCCTCATCTCCTGTCTGAGTACCCTTCTCTTTCTTTTTACATGTGCTCCCCAATTGTGTTGTGTTACCTCCTGTATTTTTCTGTTCTCAGCTTGGAACTATCCTCTTCAAGCCCTTTATTGGTTTCCTAGCATCAGAATAAGGTACCTGTGAGTATAATCTGCATGTAGTAATAGTGATAGGAGTCTTGGGGAGGCAGACTGGGGAAGATCCTGGGAAGGATCCAGGGAATGATTAAGGTTGCTGGAATACTGAATGACCCCTCAAAGATATGCATATCTCTCCTTTTTTTTTAAGTCATCTGGCTACCTTTCTTTTTTTTTTTTTTTTAAGATTTTCTTTATTATTAATGAGAAACACATACACACACACAGAGAGAGAGAGAGACAGAGAGATTGAGAGAGAGAAAGGCAGAGGGCAGAGACACAGGCAGAGGGAGAAGCAGGTTCCATGCAGGGAGCCTGACTTGGGACTTGACTCCAGGTCTCCAGGATCAGGCCCTGGCCTGAAGGCGGTGCTAAGCAGAGCCACCCAGGCCGCCCAAGATATGCATATCTTAATCTCTGGAATCTATGCATAAATTATATGTCAAAGGAGATTTATGGCTGCTAATCACTTGACTAAAATATAATGGGTTATCTGGGTGATTCTGAAGTAATTGCAGTAGTCTTTAAAGGAAGAGGGAGATAGAAAAGTTCAGAATCAGAGAGAGATATGTGACTATAGAGGTTAGAATAATGAGACTTGAGAAAGATTCAATCCCTTCTATTGTCTTTGAAGATGGAGGAAGAGACAATAAGCCAAGGAAATGTGTGTGTGTGTGTGTGTGTGTGTGTGTGCGTGCGCGCACACTTATGTGTGTATTCAAAGTATATATTCAATATTTTCTGGCCCAAATAGGACACAATGAAAAAAATTAAGTGAAGAATGACAACTTAAAATTTCAGTTTTACTCCTGAGACTGTATGAATGGTTATTCTATGTGAAATCCTGCTTCCTTTTACTCTGGACGAGGCATAGAAGGACAGAAAATTTGTCCTCCAGGAGAGTTCCCAATCATTAACAGAGGATGCTCACATATCTATAAAAGAGAATCCAAAAGAATAAGCAGGAAAATAATGTAAAACTCGATATAGTCATCTGATTGTTTGTTTGGTAAAATGATTTAGAGCTGTGATTTTATAAGCAGGGGAATGGACTGCATGTTTCAGGATTACTGAAGAACATGTCCTGGAGACATCAGTGTTGGTAGGATCAAGAACAATAAATAGAATTTACACATGTTGAGAGAAGACAAGATTCCACTGATGGAAAAGGCAACAATCCAAGCAATGAGATGTAGGAAAGGGGGAGAAATCTATGAAGGTCTATATGGACACCTCGTAGAGAGGAATGTGAGACACATTCACATAGGTAGAACTAAATTATATGGTTTATGTATACAATGAAATATTACTCAGCCATTAGAAATGACAAATACCCACCATTTCTTCAATGTGGATGAAACTGGAGGGTATTGTGCTGAGTGAAATAAGTCAGTTGGAGAAGGACAAACATTATATGTTCTCATTCATTTGGGGAATATAAATAAGAGTGAAAGGGAATAGAGGGGAAGGGAGAAGAAATGGGTAGGAAATATCAGAAAGGGAGACAGAACATAAAGACTCCTAACTCTGGGAAACAAACTAGGGGTGGTGGAAGGGGAGGAGGGCGGGGGGTGGTGGTGAATGGGTGACGGGCACTGAGGGGATGAGCAATGGGTGTTATTCTGTATGTTGGCAAATTGAACACCAATAAAAAAATAAATTTATTTAAAAAAAAAAGAAAACTATTGACTGCCAGGCAGGGGATAAAATATTTTCTGTAGGTGTAATGGAGGGGGAACTACAAACTTTTAAACAAGGTTGTAAGCAAGGTAATTTCATATTTTTAAGAGAGCAATCTGGCAACATGAGATAAAAACAAAGATATTGGAATAACTGGGATTCTTATTGTATGGCTCTAATTAGTGATTAATGACTTGAGTAGGTGAGGAAGTGGAAAAATGGAGTAGTCAGATCAAGCAGGAGTTTCAAAAAGGATCAGAAGAACTGAAAAATGAGATATGGGGACTGAAGGAGGATGAAGAGCCTTAGTCACCCCTCAGATCACCATGCTCCAGTGATGGGAGAGTTTTGTGATGGCAAAGTGAGGTAGCTGGTCAGGAAGTTGGCAGATGGAAGAAATTATGAGTTGTTGATGGGTTGACAGAAGAATATTTGGGTGGAAATTTTCTTCCAGATATCAAGGAAGTGGAGCAAACAGGCAGCAGTAGATTGGCTTGCCAGAGTCCTAATGATGCGCTGGCAAAGAAGAATGCAGATTTGCTAATTTGACCTGGTCCCTATTATTTCTTTGAATGGATACCTCAGTGAAGATATTACTGAGACTCATGCCAGGTAAGATATTCAATACTTACATCTTTGAGAAATCTCAGAGTGAATTACTTGGTGAAGGCAAGATAATCTTGGAAATTTAGTTGACAACACAGGGCCAGTAATGATCCTAGATCATGGATCTGATGGTACACGGTCCCAATATGGTACCAATACTGTTATGGTAATATCTATAGACAGGGAGTTATTGGTTTAATTGATACCTCTTGGCAGCCTTTGGTATCAAGGTATCAAATGCTGTGGAAATTGTGACAAAAGGTAGGTTGTGTTTGCCCTAGTGTTTGTTATGTGATGGGAATAAATGGATCTTAGTTCTGGAAAAGACTTAAAGGGAATTCACTGCCAGCCAGTTCCAGGAATAAAGTAGTATATTTTATCCTCAAGGAATTACAATTACCATGATGTCCACATTGAATTTAACAAGTGTCAATCCAAGCGTCTTCATGTTGGTGGGGATCCCAGGACTGGAGCAATTCCACATCTGGATTGGAATTCCTTTCTTCGTTATCTACCTGGTGGCCCTTGTAGGTAATGGCATCCTTCTTTACCTCATCACTATGGACCACAACCTCCATGAACCCATGTTCTTCTTTCTCTCCATGTTGGCCTCTGCAGACCTCATATTATGCACCACGTGTATGCCCAAAACACTTGGCATATTCTGGTTGAAATCTCAGAAAATCACTTTTCCTGGCTGCCTTACCCAGTTGTTCTTTCTTCACTTCAGCTTTTTTCTGGATTCAGCCATTTTGTTGGGCATGGCATTTGATCGTTACATGGCCATTTGCTCTCCTTTGAGATACAGAAGTGTTTTGACACCTAGGACAATAGTCAAGATCATGGTGGGCATTGTGGGTCGGAGCTTTAGTGTCATTCTGCCTGTTGTTTTCCTGGTGAAGCGTTTGCCCTTCTGCAGGACGCGAATCATTCCTCACACATACTGTGAACATATAGGCGTGGCCCGGCTCGCCTGCGCGGACATCTCCATCAACATCTGGTATGGCTTTGCTGTGCCTGTAATGACTGTTATCTCAGACCTGATCCTCATTGGTATTTCCTATTCTCTCATCCTTCATGCTGTTTTCCACCTTCCATCCAGAGATGCCCGGCAGAAAGCCCTCAGCACCTGTGGTTCTCATGTCAGTGTCATTCTCATATTCTACACACCAGCCATGTTCTCTGTCCTTACTCATCGCTTTGGCCACAATATCTCTCTCACGTTTCACATCATGTTTGCCAACCTCTATGTGGCAATACCCCCTGCACTCAATCCTATCATTTACGGTGTAAAAACCAAGCAGATCAGGGACAAGATCATCCTTCTATTCTTTCCTAAAGGGATGCAGTGACCCTGGGCTGAGCACATGGAGAGAAAAATTGTGGGAAGTCTGATTTAATAGAATTTTTTATGTAAATCAGTAGCAGGAAGACCTCCAACAATGGACTCAATTCCTATGAATTTCAAGGCCTTAATTATGTAAGAGAAAATCATTGGTAGAACTAGAGGAAGAGAGGTAAGGATTTTTCAAGTCCCTAGAAAATGACAGACATCAGATGGAAGAATCCTAATTTTCTACAATCAAAAACTTAAATGCAAAAGCCGTTTACTCTTTGTTTCTTTTATCTTGTTTCAATGTCTTCCTCAAATAAATTTTAAGAAGTAAAGAAAAGAAAAAAAATAGTACCTTATTTATAGGCTTGTTTAGTATCCAGTAAGCTCATAAATTCAATAACCACCTGCATGCTGAAAATTTCCACATCGAAAGCTCTATTCACAATTCTTTCAGTCCCACATAGACAACTTTGTATTTAGTAATGCCTCCTGGCTCTCCTACTGAAACTTCACAATCAACATGAACTAAAAGTCGTATTATCAATTACATCTTCTGAATTTCCTTTAAATTCATCATATGTTTCACACTAAAATATGATCACCACTCTTTCTTTCTGTGTCCTGGATCTATTCAGCAGCCTCATTTGGAATTTGCATCCATTTTTTTAAAAGGGGGGGGGGGCAAATTATATTATTATTTAAAAATTTGAGTACAACCAATTTTATTGGTATTAAAATTAGAGGTATCTTAAATTTGGATAAACCAAAAACCAGAAATTAAGTTTGGTAAAAATGGGAATAGTTTTCCAGTAATTACAGATTAGAAGGCAGAAATCAATTTAGAGAAACATAGACGAACCCCATGTTTACAATGATTGTGCCACAGATTTAAACTTCAGTAGAGCATTAGTAAGCTGTTCACATTTCGATCTTCACCTTGAGATTAGATAGCTGTTCCTTTAAAAAAATCTCAGTACCTTGTGCAAATAAATCGGTCTTCCATGTGCCTTAGCACACTTAAAATTTCTCCATCGTATATATACAAAACACCTACCGTTTGGCAGGGCAAAATACATACTTTCATAACAAAACTATAATGTATGTCTCAAGTATGAACAATATACACATAATACATGGTATACAGTATTTACAAAATATAAAATATAAAACAAGTTGTTGGTTGTAATTTTTTCGACTCATCTTTTGCACTTGTAAGTTAGCAGGCAAATTTTCATTTCTGTACCAATTCTCTTTTCAAGGGTCCAGAGATTTTGAAAGCTGACAGACATACTGCAGTCTGAGATCTAAGTTTGAACTTTTAGGAGAGTTTTTAAGTGTACTGCCATCAACTCCCTATTTTGGTTGGAATTTTCTTTTCTTTTTTTTTTTTTAATAAATTAATTTTTATTGGTGTTCAATTTACCAACATACAGAAAAACACCCAGTGCTCATCCCCTCAAGTGGTTGGAATTTTCAATAGTGCTTCCCATCCAGTGACTAGGAGGCTTTGGAAGAACACTGGGAGAAGGCGGATCACTGAACTTTGCCCCAGCATACTTTTCCTTTTGGCTCACTTCGGTTAGAAATGCTGATTTCTTCAAATGCATATTTTTAATATTCTCAGTGTTTTTAAAAGGCTTTTTTTTTTTCCTCCTGCTTCTGAATTAAAGCGGATGAAACAGAATCCTGCCAAAAGTTGTTTTCATTTCTTTTTGCAGAGGTGATCTCGGTTAGTGGTAAGTAGTATTTGCTTTTCTGTCTGTTTATCTTTGGTTGTTCACACAAGTGTATACCATGAACACGCCGGCCGTGGGGAATGGCAATTTTCTCCGATTTTCCCATCTTTGATTTTAAAACCTCTCTTCGTGGATGGAACTGGAGGGTATCATGCTGAGTGAAATGAGTCAATGGGAGAAGGACAAACATTGTATGTTCTCATTCATTTGGGGAATATAATAGTGAATGGGAATATAAGGGAAGGGAGACGAAATGAGTGGGAAATATCAGGAAGGGAGACAGACCATGAGAGACCCCTAACTCTGGGAAACGAACAAGGGGTGGTGGAAGGGGAGGAGGGCGGGGGGTTGGGGGTGACTGGGTGACGGGCACTGAGGGGGGCACTTGATGGGATGAGCACTGGGTGTTATTCTGTATGTTGGCAAATTGAACACCGATAAAAAATAAATCTATCATAAAAAAATAAAATAAATAAATAAAACCTCTCTTGAACGAGGGCTGGCGGGGCGCCGGGCTGCAGCTGGCCAGGGAACGGGCTCGCTTCCTCAGGTGCAGATGGATGCAGAGGGTCCGCGCCGCGCTGGGGCCGGGGCTGCCGGGGCTGCTGGAGGACGGGGCACCTGCCCCGGGCTGGCCCGCACCCCCGCACCCCCGCACCCCCGCACTGCCCGAGAGGTGCCTCCCGCCGGGGCCAGACCGCCTCGGACCGAGGTGCTGGGGCGCGGGGCTGCGGGGTCCAGGAGGCGAGGGAGGAGGAGGCGGGCAGTGCCCGGGGCCGGGGTCGCCCTCGGGAGAGCTCCGAGGTCAGCGCGGGCGGAAAGCCCAGGCGCAAGCGGCCGCCCGGGGCCAGCGGCTCCCGCTGCGGGACGGAGGCGACGGTCCGGGCCCTCGGGGGAAAGTGGCTCAGCGAGGAGGGGAGGGAAGGGGAGCGGCGGGGCGGGGCGGCCAGAGGGACCGAGTGCAGCGCGGACCGCCTGCATCCATTGTCATAATCACAGACTAGAGTGGTCTTACTAAATCCTAATTCATCATGTCAATCCTCTACCTAAAAATCACTCAAGTTACCCACTTTGCCCCAACTCATCTTCAAAGCCTTTCACAGCCCGGGGGGTGCTAGCCAACTGCGGCTTGGTGTCCCCTAACCGCCCCTCCCTTTCCTCCCCCTTTCGTTCACACGCGCATTATGCTATAATCACCCCAGACATCTTATGCTTTTTTCAAACTATGTTCTCTTTCCTTCTGGAGTTTCCTGCGTGCTATTTCCTTTAGAGGCAGAAGCTTAGCTCGCACTTGGGTAAGAAAAGGAGTGAAAGGAAATAATTTTTCAATCCCTTTTCATTGTTCTATTTCACACCCACTAGGATAACTGTATTTTTTTTTTCTGTATTTTTTTTTTAATGGGAAATAATGAGTGTCGGTGAGGATATGAAGAAACTGAACCCTGATGTACTGCTAGAGGGAATGTAAAATGGTGCAGCCTCTGTAGAATATGGATTGGCAGTTCCTCAAAAGGTTAAACATAGAATTATCAAATGATCCAGTCCTCTTTGTAGATATATACCAAAAAGAATTGAAAACAGTTGTTTACGCCAAAGTTTGTAAATAAATGTTATAGTAGCGTTGTTTATAATAGCCCCCAAAATAGAACCAACTCATATCAAATGCTATCAACCAATGAATGGAGTCTTTTTCAGCCATAAGAAGGAATGAAGTTCTTATATTTAATATCACATGAATGAACTTTAAAAACATGCTAAGTGAATGAAGCCAGACACAGAAGCCTGACATATTGTACTATTCCATTTATGTCAAAAGTCCAGAATAGCCAAATCCATAGAGACAGAAAGTCAATTAGTAGTGGCTAGATGACTGGGGGGAGGGGAAATAAAGAGTGACTGCTTATTGAGGATGTGGTTTCCTTGTGGGGTGATGAAATGTGCCGCAATTAGATAGTGGGGATGATTACACAACATTGCAAATGTACTAAAAGCCATTAAATCGCACCCTGTAAATGGTTAAGATGGTGGATGTCATGTAATGTGAATCTTACCTTAATAAAAGATTAAATATGCTCAGCATAATATAAACAATATATGATGAGTGTAAAGCTAATAAGTCCTCTGATTTCAAAGTATTTGCTCTTCCTTACTCAATGTCCTAGCTCCCAGTGAGGCAGGATTTCTCTAGCACAGAGACCTCACTTTTTATATCCTTTCTGAGTTAAAGCAAAGCTGCAATTTTCAAGCTCATTCTAATCTCAGTGTGTCAGGCTTGCAATTGGTGGTGTGGTAGATGAAGACTGCTCATACTGGCTTATGAGAGCTAAGTGTTAAATTTTCAGGAATTTTGCAAGCAGGTCAACATCATATTGGCTGCTTGAAAGCAGCAATAGTGGGAATATCTACACCTTGGGAATCAGTAAATGTACAGACCAAATTTTCAAAAGATAGTTGCTAAACATTCACTAGCACATCATTGGCTATAATCCTCTTAAAGCCTGGTTCAGAGTCCTGAATGTGGTTGAGGCCATGACTTCGGCCCTTATAGGGCTACACTTGACTTTCAGACATTTTTGGGCTGTTTATGTTCCTTTGGCCATACTTCACATTCCTAAGCTTGTTAGTATTGTTGGGAGTTGGGGATGGGGATGTAACACATTATTTTGTTGTGATTGAGGTAGGCTCTTTTAGGTATATGGATTTATGTGGCTACAAGGAATAGAGTGGGAAGGAGAGACCAGAATGCAGCCACCCAAGACTTACAGGGTTGAACGTTATGGAAGTAGAAGACTCTCCAGGGAAAAGATGAAACACTTGTCTTCAGCTCTAAACCCAGCCACGTTCTTGTGCTTCTGGAATTAGGTGAATCTCTCTCGGGTTTTCTTCATATCTTTATATATCTCACTATCATTATAAATTAACTTCCCAAGATTTGCTCTTAGGCCAGGTTGCCAAGATTTGGCAAAAGTTATTCACCTCACCCAGGGAAAACACAAAAATATTTTCTTTATAAACCAAATATGCCAGAAGTCTGAGCAGACAGCTGAAAAGTAAGCTCCATGGTTAAGGAGCAAGGTATGATTTCCTTGCGAAGTCCTGTAGGGGATTCTGAAGGAAATGCAAAACCAGCCCACACTGCCTAGAATAGGTGCAGACTGAGCACCTGAAGAGTATCTTTTATCATCCCCCATCCAAAGTGGGAGGAGTATGCCTGATAGGAAAAAACTGTAGGAGGACACTTCCCTGCAGCTAGATAAACCCTGATGGGAAAAGAAAGGAGGCAGGAGATAGAAGGACCTTGCTGTGGACAAAGGATGGGGTTTTGCTTTGTTTTGTTCTTATCCTTTGACCATAAGGAGGGTGAAAGCTGGGATCCCTGGGTGGCGCAGCGGTTTGGCGCCTGCCTTTGGCCCAGGGCACGATCCTGGAGACCCGGGATCGAATCCCACGTCAGGCTCCCGGTGCATGGAGCCTGCTTCTCCCTCTGCCTGTGTCTCTGCCTCTCTCTCTATGTGACTATCATAAATAAATTAAAAAAAAAAAAAAAAAGGAGGGTGAAAGCTTATACCAGGAAACATAATGACATTAACAACAATGACACAACACATGTGTATAGCATTGTATAACATTTTATAATTTCCAAAGTGCTCTAGCATCCAATTTTCTTTGGATCTTCATATCACAACCCTGTGAGATAGATGTTAAAGGAGTCTAAAAGAGGCTTGCTCAAGTGCAAATTAGGAGGGTAACAGGAAAAAAAAAATTTAAAAAAGGAGGGTAACAGGACACCCAGCATTCAAGGGCGTTTGTGTTTCCAAACATCTAATTGTCTTGTCCTGTTTTTTTTCTTCCAAATTACATACTTATAGCCATAAATATTTCATTTATGCAGATCGTACTATCTACTATCATCAAATTTTCCTATTTGTGTTACAAGATTGTGAAGCAGTTCTTCCACGAATAAACTGAGATAGAAGGGAGAACCTTTACATTTCCCTTACTTATACAGTTTTGATATGAACTCTAATTTGTATTCAATATAGCTGTTGAGGAGTATGCATAGAGATCTAAAAATTTAAATAGTAGATGGAGAAGTGTTATATATATCTTGTTTTTGTTTGGTAGAAATAGAAATATATTGTTATTAAACACTGAAGAATCTTATAGACATTTATTTATTTTTATTTTTTTAAAAGATTTTATTTATTCATGAGAGACACACACAAAGAGAGAAAGAGAGGCAGAGACATAGGCAGAGGAAGAAGCAGGCTCTATGCAGGGAGCCCGGTGTGGGACTCGATTCCGGGTCTCCAGGATCACGCCCTGGGCTGAAGGCGGCGCTAAACCCCTGAGCCACCCAAACTGCCCTCTTTAGGCATTTAAAATAGTAGCTTTAGGGATCCCTGGGTGGCGCAGCGGTCAGGGCCTGCTTCTCCTTCTACCTGTGTCTCTGCCTCTCTCTCTCTCTCTGTCTCTCATGAATAAATAAATAAAATCTTTAAAAAAAATAGCTTTATGCCTATAATACATATTTATCTTTGAAATATGGGACCCCTACAATTTGGGTCATCTCTATTGAATGAAAAAAGACTAATTTCATAGCAAGTAAGGTCTATCCTAAATGACAACTTATCTGTCTTCTGTTTTAATAGGATCCTTTTTCCTCACTTCTAAAAAACCATGAGAGCCAGTTATCCTCAGCAACACCTTCTTTTTGAGGAAAACAGCAAGGCCACTCAGTCATGAATCTGTTTGGTCTTTACTCCATAGATAATTGGGATTGTTATGGGGACATCATAGAGATTGGCCAACAGGATGTGGCCATGGTTGGGGATTTTTCAGCTGAAGCGCTGAGCAATAACAGTGAAAACCCCTGGAAGGTAGAACATGAGGATGACACAGACATGAGAACCACACATGCTGAGGGCTTTAATTTTTCCATCGTGGAATGGCAGTCTGAAGACTGCCTCAAGAATGAGCTCATAGGAGATGACTATTGTCACCATATCTAGCATAATAGTGAGTAATGGCACAGAGATTCTATGCCAGATGTTGATGGTGATAACAGCACAAGCCAACTTTACCAGCCTCATGTGTTCA
The DNA here is from genome assembly GCF_018345385.1 of Vulpes lagopus. Classification (NCBI taxonomy): domain Eukaryota; kingdom Metazoa; phylum Chordata; class Mammalia; order Carnivora; family Canidae; genus Vulpes; species Vulpes lagopus. The sequence continues at coordinate 20,968,150 of NC_054838.1, forward strand.
CAGAATGTGTGAGCAATGATGTTTGTAAAAAGAGGGGCAGACACCTCTATTATCTTTCCCTACTAGGAAGATAATGGGGAAAACAGTTGCAAAATTCCTCAGCACTACAGCACCCCCTATTTTACCAATGACACCATGGTAGAGAATGGTGGTATATCTCAGTGGGTAGCAGATGACCACTGCTATGCAGAGCAGAAGGGTTCATAGCAATCAAAAGCAGAGGCTAAGAGAATGTCTGACTCCACTACAAAGGCAAAATTCATTAAAAAAAAAAAAAAGAGTTGGGCTACACAACCCCAAAAGAGATGTCCATATCATCAAACCAGAAGATGCTCAGGTCTTTGGGTACTATGAATGTGGATAGCATCAGATCCCAAAAAGCCAACATGGAGAGGAAGAGGTACATGGGTTCATGAAGACTGTGTTCCACTGCCACAATGCTGATTAGGATAACATTTCCTGATACAGCCACTGGGTACATCAGACAGAAAGGGATGGAGATCCACATGTGCAGCTCTTTAGGCCAAGAATGCCATTGAGGATAAACATATCATAAATGACAGTGAAATTGTTAGGATGAACCATGCCTGAATTATGCTTTGGAATTTTCATCACTTACCTATAAGAATAAAGAAAGTTTGAGAGCTTGCCTGTCACAATCGACTAGCATGATCTGCTATGTAAAATTTCAGTTAGTAAGTTCCCTCCTACTCAAAGGTGTTAAGTATGTACCTAAATGTGTGGGATAAAAGAATTTCATAAAGATGCTTCTGAGGAAAGTCCTGAGGCTGATACTGTTTTTTCACACAACTGTCATAAACTTAAAATGATAGTCATAGGAAAATTTAAAATCTATAATAATAAATTGTATTCTCTGACTAAATATTTTAAGACAGGGAAGAAAATTACAAATTTTTGTAAAACATATTCAAAACCAAATAAAAACAAAAAGCTTTTTTTTTTGGTTGAACTAATTAAACAACAATTCTGTAATCCAGTGCACATATTTACCTAAGTAACTATTAATCTATTGATCAACTAAACATCTATAAATCACCTACAATGTGTACAGAGATATCCTCATGTGCATAAAAGGGAAAAGGAGTTCAAAGCCTATAGAATAGAAATCTCACATGTCAGTGTATAGTTTATAGAACCATTGTCCCAACAGAGATGTTTTCTATTTAATTAATTGTTATCCACTGATTATAGATACCCTTTGTTTTGAAGTTTCAATGGTGAAAAATTTTATTAAATTATGAACAGCCATCCTCGCAGGTGGGGATACGGCTCTTGAGAATGGGTGGAGATGGTTATAGCACAACTCACTGAGGATGAGACACTATACTAAAGTTTACCTAGATTATTCAAAAATATTGCTTCTCTATGTCAAAGTTTCATTATTAATACATTCCAACTTCATTACTTTTTTCAACTTTATTACCTTAAAGAAGCATCATCAGAAATAAGTAATGAGGAAGCTAAAAATATAAATCATAGATGTAATTGGATACTGCTACCAACCACTTCATATTTAAACTTCTTTAAAAATAGATTTGATAATTTCTTTCTTTGTTGGTTTCTAATTCCTTCAAGTTTTATTTTGTGTGTGTGCAAGCACTGAGTTTGAATAAAATTAGTAAACAAGAAAATTGTATCCTTCGGGAAACATAATACAGTTGACTTTCCTCAAATTCCCCCTCCCAGAGATTTCTGTGAAACCCTCCACCTGGTGCTAAATGAGTTTCATCACTGAAAAAATGACATATAATGGACACTATACCCCTTAAAGAAAATAAAAATAAAGTCTCCTACACTTACATCATTTTAAGATTTTTGTTTGTTTGAGAGGGGCTGGGGTAGGGGCAGAGGCAGAGGGAGAGAGAGAATCTCAAGCAGACTCCATGCCCACTGTGGAGCCAACACGGGGCTCAATCTCAGGACCCTGGTATCATGATCTGAGCCAAAATCAAGAGTCAGAGGCTTAAGCAACTGACAGCCATGCAGGAGCCCTATACTGCCATCATTTTAAATAGACTAAAATCTTCATTAAAAAGGAAATTAAACTTTCATTAAAAAGAAAATTAAGGGATCCCTGGGTGGCGCAACGGTTTGGCGCCTGCCTTTGGCCCAGGGCGCGATCCTGGAGACCCGGGATCGAATCCCACATCAGGCTCCCGGTGCATGGAGCCTGCTTCTTCCTCAGCCTGTGTCTCTGCCTCTCTCTCTCTCTCTCTCTGTGACTATCATAAATAAAAAAAAAAAAAAAAAAAAAGAAAATTAATTTCCTTATTAACAAAGAAAAATCTTGCTATTCTGTATCATAAAAGATCAACTTATATACAAAGCTTAATACATTTTATTTTAAAAATAAATGACATTTAATATATTTCAGTTTTTATTAAACTTTTTTAAAGGTTACAAAATGCTTGTGCTTGGTGTTATTCTTGAACAATATCAATGGTACATAAATATATATTTGTATAGATAGGCTTTCTGATGGGTAAAAACATGGACATAATTAGTTATATCTGCATAGTAAACCAATAGATATTATTTTATTTTTGTTTTGTCTTGATAGTTTCTATTTTTCTATTATATGGAAAAATATGACATTATTTTACTATTGTTAAATATATATGACCATAATTAGATGAAGTTGTTTTGTTGTAATTAAAGGGAGTGCTAAAAATGCAAGCCTTTATTAGAAGTTATTTGATTTATATATTCTACCTTTGGAGGAATTGACCCAATATCCCTTCTAATCTATAGTAATCTAACTCTGTTGGACCAGTTCCAGGCCAATGACCTCTATAGTTGCCCTTTAGCTGTTTAAGATAAACTGGGAAGTCTAGTATTGATTAGCATCAACTAAAATATTCATTGATGCCATAAATTTGCATGGCAAAGAATAGGGAATTACATTTACCAAAGAAAAAAGGTGTGTATAAAACAATACACAATACATTTGTTCTTTACTTCATATTAAGATATCTTCTTGGGACACCTGGGTGGCTCAGCGGTTGGGTGCCTGCCTCTGGTTTAGGTAGTGATCCCAGGATCTGGGATCGAGTCCTGCATCGAGCTCTCTGTGAGAAACCTGCTTCTCCTCCTGCCTATGTCTCTCCCTCTCTCCCTCTCTTTCTGTATCTCTCAGGAATAAATAAATAAATCTTAAAAAAGATATCTTCCTAATATTTAATGTTTAAAACCAGAGCATTCTCCTTACAAAGATTAACTTGCTGGACAAAATAACGTATTTGATGTGGTGTCTCATGCTTTTAAAGTGTAAGAAACTATGTGCATAAGCCCAGACTTCGTAGACAGGCAACCAAGAAGTCAAAGCCAGGGTTTCATTACCCACAGAGGATAAGATTTGAGAAGGACTCATAGATTCCATAATTCCCCTGATCCATCAAGAGCTTCCTTTCCCCAGACCACCCATTCAGGCACAGCTCAGATCTGGGGTCCCACCTTGGATTAAAAGATCAGAATACTCTCTCGAAATAGACTGTATTAAGAGCCTGTCTCAGAGCAGACATTTCTCCAAAGAAGACATACAAATGGCCAACAGACACATGAAAAAATGCTCAACATCACTCAGCATCAGGAAAATACATACCAAAACCATGATGAGATACCACCTCACACAGGTAGAATGGCTAAAACTAACAAGTTAAGAAACGACAGATGTTGGCAAGGATAAGGAGAAAGGGGAACCCTTTTACACTGTTGGTGGGAATGTAAGCTGCTGTAGCCACTCTGGAAAACAACATGAAGTTTCCTCAAAAAGCTAAAACTAGAGTTACCCTATGACCTAACAATTGTATGACTAGGTATTTATCCAAAGGATACAAAAATAATGATTTGAAGGGGTACCTGTCCCCCAGTGTTTATAGCAGCAATGTCCACAATAGCCAAACTATGGAAAGAGCCCAGATGTCCGTTTGCAGATGAATGGATAAAGAAGATGTGGTATAGATATACAATGGAATACTACTCAGTCATCAAAAATGTAATCTTGCCATTTGCAATGATGTGAATGAAACTAGAAGGTATTATGCTAAGCCAAGTAAGTCAGTCAGAGAAAGACAATTATCATATGATCTCACTCATAAGTGGAATTTAAGAAACAAAACAAGATCATAGGGGAAGGGAGGAAAAAATAAAACAGGACAAAACCATAGAGAGAGACAAACCATAAGAGACACTTAATCATAGGAAACAAACTGAGGGTTGCTGGAGGGGAGGGGGAGGGGGGATGAGGTAAATGGGTGATGGGCTTTAAGAAGGGCATGTGATGTGATGAGCACTGGGTGTTATATGCAACTGATGAATCACGGAACCCTACCTCTGAAACTAATAATACACTATATGTTAATTAATTGAATTTAGATTTTTAAAAAAACCTATCTCATTCAGTGGAGGACTGCTGGTGTTCTCATCATGAGCTCTCCTATGAGTAGCAAACTAGAATGAGGTCATTGCAGCTTTAAAATATTACTATGGGAGGCTCAGAGAGCAGGGTACAGGAGTGTTAATTACTTTTGAAAAAGCACAAGAAAACTGAGCCCAGAGGTAAAGAGAAATTGCTGCAGGGAGAGCAGAGGGGAAATGCCGATCCAGAGAATTAATATGCGGAAGGGTGGTCAAAAAAAGTACAGTCTAAAAAAAAGTTATACTTTCTTTAACTCCTGCTCTTATGGCCAATTCACAGACAGAAATGGCTTCTTGCAGTGTGGGTAATTACAGTAACTGCTACGTGTCTGTGTCCAAGTTCATTGGAAATGGTCAACCTCGTATCTGCACAACCTAGCTCAGTCACCTCCATCTATTCCCAGAAGGGAGACTCCCACTACACAGAGGGCAGAATGAGCCCAGGATTGTGTATTGCTCCTAGAATATCCCAAGCCTTTCCTGCTTTCCCTAAACTGCAGGCAGGGACAAATGACTCAAGAACATACTGATCGCCTTTCCTGCCGAAATAGCAATAACTCTTTGTCCCTGTACTAAACCCTATAGGGACATGCACAAATTTAAGGAGGCACCTCCATGAAGGAAAGTGTCTTCTTAAATTTTGCATCCTGGGGATTTCCCTAGCCACATCCTAGTCCCAGCTCTGGAGGGAGCATTATTTAGTTCATTATTGTGTCCTCCCAGCCTGCCTAGCTCATCATCTCTGGCTGGACTACAGTGAAAGTTCTCAAATTAATTTCACTGTTGCTAAAGCTTCATTCTAAGTGCATCTTCCCCATTCTAGCACCAAATCTAATAGTGAACGTCAGGAGTAAGATCCTTTCCATTCAGAAACTTGCCTTCTAGAAGCAGAAACAGCTAAACAGATAATTACAACATGATGTGATTAGTGCCAGGACAAGGATAAAGTCAAGGGAAACTAAGGGGTGACTTTCCAAATGGGTAATGCTAAGATTTTAAGCTGAGTCAGACAGAAAAAGATAGGAAGGATATTCTAGAAAAAAGAAACACCATATATGCACAGGGATGATGACTGCAAAATTATAATGTGTATTTGGAACTCCAAATAGATTAGTCTGGAATTTAGGGTGTTTGGGGGACAAATGGGAGGAGGTGACACTCCAAAGGATGTCAAGGGACTGAAATTGCTAGATATGTGATGCTAATAGGGATCTATTTTATATTAAAGGCTTTATAAATTCTGTAGAAATGATTATTATATTTCTATTTTATAAGGATTATTATGGCTTGAGAGAAGGGGAGGGATTCATGGGGTGGAACCGAGATCTTCAGATCAATGAGTATCCAATAGCAGAGGTGACAAGGGACTGAAGAATGGTGACAAAGGAGAAATGTGTTCTAACAGTATCTTAAAGTCTCAATGGCTGGGTTGGCAAGCATGTGTGTAAGGAGTTTTACATGATAGTTCAAGTCTTTGATCAATAGGACTGATTCATGATAGCGAAGGTATTCCTTTTTTAGGCTTGAATCAGAAAGAATAATCTGTACCCCTCCTTCCATAGGTCTATTTGTACTTTCATACTAAAATTACCATTATGTGTACTTACACAAATGATTGGATATTTATGACATAAATACAATAACCCGCAGAAACAAAAGTAATTCTTTTCTCTCTCTCTCTCTCTAACACACACACACACACACACACACACACAGATCGCACTGTTGATGGCTTTAATGTGGTAGAGAGTCCACTTGCCATTTTGCAAGCCCCAGTGGACTGTGCCCACTCAGGATACTGACTAGAAGAAAGGAGGCTGCAGGGTCTCTCTTGGGACCTCAGAACTTCAGGAACTAGACCCCTGGGAAATGTTTCTTCTGCAGGCCACAGCTTGATAATTAGGTTTGTGGCTATGGTCTCTCAGGAGCCCACAAGTTTTGAGTGCCCTCTCTGAAGACCAGAAAGAGAAATAAGAGGATTAATTGCTTGAGGGTGCCATTTCTATGTAACCTCGGTGTTCACCAAAGGCCTAGGTTTGGTGAGTGTTGGGGAAGCCAGGGGCAGAGCTCAGGTTTGGATCCTAGGACAGCTAATTGAAGGATTTACAGAAGAACCAAGAGGAGGGCAAAGAGATGCTGAGAAAAGATCAGTAGGCTCAATCCAGCTTTCCCCATGAAATAGAGTCCACAAGACTGGGGGCCAGATTTTAAATAGTTCCTAGGGGTTGGCATAAGGATGGACAAATGGGGCAAAGGGAACAAATAGGACTGGTCCTTTTCTTCAGGACACAGTTCAACAGCGGAAACCATATGGTCTGAGAGCCTGGATTGGAAGGAGCAGATCAAACTCTGTGTTTTCTGTATGTGATTTGAAATTTTCTGTTACTGTGTGGGTTTCTGGCATCCATGTCTATTTGCAAGTTTTTGTAATAATAATGACATTACATTAATAGTCACTCTTTATTGAGAGCTTAACATTGAGCTGGGGACTTTCCTCATGTAATGGCCACAAAAATTCTATGAGGAAACAGGCATCTTTTTAAAAAAATTTATTTATTTATTCATGAAAAACACACAGAGAGAGGTAGAGACACAGGCAGAAGGAGAAGCAGTATCACTGCGGGGAGCCAATGTAGGACTTGATCCCAGGACCCCGGGGATCATGACCTGAGCTGAAGGCAGACGCTCAACCACTGAACCACCCAGGCGTAAGGAAACAGGCATTTTACAGAGATCATATAACTTGTTTGGTATAATGAAAAAACAGGCACTGATCAAATGCAAATCTAATACTGGATTCTAAAATGCAAGTTCTTAAGAAGTAGCAATAATATGACTTTGTATAAACTTTGCCTAGGAATTCCATGTGTGTGTTTTATTTCACTCATTCATTTATTATTTTAGCCACTTATTAAACTCTAAGGGAATATAGAGTAAATAGAAGAGAAAATGGAGGTGGGGTAGAGATATGTGTCAGAAAAAGAGCAAAGATCCCTATCAAAAAGGACTTGTGTGGGAATTTAACATTATTCATAACAGGAATTTAATCGTTATTCATCTATTCAACAAAATTTAAATGGTCATGAGAAGATGGGAATATTCTTTGTGTCTTGACTCAATAGCAACATTCAGTTCCAGAAATAGTCACTGAGCACTTTTTAAGTTCCACTATTGGGCAGATATTGAAAGCACTTTTGAAACAACAATAGCGACAACAAAAGCAGAAAGAACAAAATTTACATGATCTTTGCCTTTGTAGAGAACGCAGCTTAGCAGAGAAAATAAATAGTAAACAGGTGTTCGCAAATATGATGAATTTAAGAAAAGAAGAAATATAATTTGGAAATAGAATACTCTAACAGAGATCAGAAAGACTGTTCCCAGGGAAGCGATATTTCAGTTGAATGAAGTGGAGCTTAGTTGAAATTTGAATGATAAGTAGAGCCTAGCATTGCTTGGAGATAAGAAAAGGGATGGCGATGCTTGTTCTAAAGTCCAGGGGGAAATATGTGCACAGTCTCATAGTCAGGAGACTTTGGCACTGAGGGAACATGTGGTAACCTATCTGTATTTAGAATAGCACACATTGGCTGTTTAGACTTTTATTTATCTACAATGATGGTTGTTCAGAGAAGTACATCATCAGGGTGGGCCACTCACTGCACAGATATCTCTTTGAATATACTGCACCTTGCAGTGTGATAGCTCACCTGTAGGGGGTCATGGTGGTCTTGTTTCTCTTTATCACATAGCTTTCCCATATCTCTGGCCTCATTTCTGTTCAACTGCAGAGAAGTGTGAGTCTCAGCAGATACTTAAGTCAAAATTGAGGAAATAATTAAACACTGTAGTTGGAACCCCTGAAATAAAGTGGTAGAGGAATTTACCACACATCTTATATGGAAGTTGCTTTTAATATACACATCTTTAGAAAAAGCAGGACTTCTTTTTCTGGTAAACATTCCAAAGATGTAACAGGAAAACAGAAGAGGTAACAAGACCAGATTATGGATATCTTGTTAGCTATGTTAAAGATTTTTCATTTTGATCCAAAAGGATTGGATCCGCATAATCAATTGTACATGGGGGTTTAAAGAGAGAAAGGTATAAATGGTGCAAGTCAGGTTTTTGCTTTGGCTTATTTAGTGGATGATATTGTATTCTGTGAAATATTAGACACAGTAGGGTTTCTGAAGAAATACGATGGGACTTAATTTTAATTTTTGAAAATTAAATCTGAGTCCTGTGAGATATCCAAAAGAAGATATCTAGAAAGGAGTTGAATATATGTGTCTTGTAAGATGTAAAGAAGAGGTAAAGAATTGGGAGATGTCATGTACAGCTATTAACTGGGATCTTAAGAGTTGATGATCTAGTTAGGAAAAGTATAAAGAGAAGAAAAATGGGCTTTGAGCAGGCCTTGAGGAACCCCAGAACTTAAGATACAAGGAACAGGAAGAACAGGCAAAGGATGAGATGAGATGCTAGCGAGATTAAGAAACACTTAAAGTGTTGTGATAAAGCATCCAGAGGATGTTTCAAGATGGATGGGATAGTGAATAGTGTCAGATGCTGCTTGAGAAGGACTCAGGGTGGGACATGGACATCGCCGGTGGTGTTAGCAAAAGTTGCTTTCGTGGAAAGGTGAGGCCAGAAATGAGACTAGCACGAATTAAAGGGTGAATAGGACATAAGAAGCACATATGTGGTGTAGACAACTACACGTCTAACTATGATGAGAGAATATAATTGCTTCTGTGTAATTTACACTAGAAAATACTTGAGCACGTTTTAATTGTTTAAATGTTGAAGGAGTAAACTTTTAAAAAGCCTAGGTTGAAGACAAAGGCAAGAAAGAGAATAAATGATAATAAAAGATACCTGACACGATGTAAAGATGTGTGAGAGAGGGATGGGTTTGTTTTTGGACCCAGATACAAAAGGAATTATTTTTTCCAATGTATATAAAAAAGACACTTACAATCTAATATAAATATATACATACACACACATACACACAGATGTGATAGCTTTCTCACATGATTTCACATACAGTGCCTTTGAATTTCTCTGTGAAGTAAAATGAAAAATTATCTGCTGAGAAAGAGAGAGTTGGAATTGGTGGATGTGCTTGGAGAAAAGCAGGGAAAAAAGTCATCCAAGTAGATTAAGCTGAAGAAGATCATGTAGGGTCATCGGCAATGTTGAAGATGAACTTTAAGGCTGATGATAATGAAATTATGGGAACATTAACATGTCTAGTTAAGTGCCTTACTGTGCCTAAGACTTACCAGGTTGGTGAATCTAGGAGTTCAGTTTTGCATGCATGAGAGATGGGAGGTCACGCAAGGGTGGGCGAAATATATGAGAGTATGTGACATGATGAATCATAATTTAACCTAGAAAAGAGGAATGCAAAGACACCAGGGTAGTGAATGAAAAATAATGAAAAAGTCCGTGCTCTGGAGGGCTCAGGGTTGTTGAAGAACAAATTGGTAATCACTAAACCACATAGATGAGCAGACAGAAAGTTAGCATGTGCAAATGTGTGATTAATGAGGCCAGTCAATTCTAAGTTACTGTACTTGAAGATACAATAATGAAATTAGGTACCTTTCTTTTCGGTAATAAAATGAAGGTGTCTGAGGTGATGTTGTGCCACCTTGAGGGAAAAGTTTGGAGTAAGTGAGTGACAAGGATGTTAACATGCTGTAAAATGATCACCACAATCTGTCTAGTTATACATATCGCCGCACAGAGTTGCAAATTTCTTTGTGTGATGAAAATTTTGAAGATCTACTCCCTTAGAAAGTTTCAAGTATACAATATGTTATTATTAACCTGAGTCACTATGCTGTACATTCCATCCCAGGACTCATTTATTTTATAACTTGAAATTTGTATATTTGACTCCCTTTATCCATTTCACTAACGCCCCATGCCCACCTCTGTCAATCGCCAATCTGTTCTCAGTGTCTGAATTCCACGCTTTCATGTTGTTGTGTTTATGGTTAGAGATTGCACACACAGCATTTGTCTGTGATGTCATATGATATTTGTCTCTGTATTCTTTTTTTTAAGGTTTTATTTATTTGAGAGAGAGAGATAGCAAGAGAGAGCACAAGCGAGAAGGAGTAGGCTCCCTACTGAGCAGGGAGCCTGATGCAGGGGTTGATTCCAGGACCCTGGGATCATGATCTGAGCTGAAGGTAGATGCCTAACTTCCTGAGCCACCCAGGCACCTCTTGTTTGTTTTCTTTTTGTGACTTAATTTTATATCTTCTGTTATACAGATATCATGTATGTGTCACTTGCCCTATGCTCTATAGAGAATTGTGTTTATTACATGATAGTTTATATAAAGACTTCTTATGTGTTATTTGCAGCTCTAAGCATTTGCTTATGTGTAGGCTTTAGCAGCTTACTTAACTTCTCTGTGCTCCGTTTCTGTATCTTTGAAATGTAGGTCACATTATTACCTATCTCATAGAGTTTTTAAGGGGATTATAGAAGTGATTTCATGTAAAGAGCTTTAGACTTGGGGATCCCTGGGTGGCGCAGCGGTTTGGCGCCTGCCTTTGGCCCAGGGCGCGATCCTGGAGACCCGGGATCGAGTCCCACGTCGGGCTCCCGGTGCATGGAGCCCGCTTCTTCCTCTGCCTGTGTCTCTGCCTCTCTCTCTCCCTCTGTGACTATCATAAATAAATAAAAAAATTAAAAAAAAAAAAAAAAAAAAAAGAGCTTTAGACTTGTGTAGTATGTGAAGGTTTCCCAAAATATTGCTTCTGTTTACAGAGGTTGCTTTTTTTGCTTTTATCTTGACCTGAGATTTAAAATGTATTAATTCTGTATTTCTTCCACTAGAGGTCCCTCAGTTACTCCCTTTGAATACATGTCTTTGATAGTTTTTTTTTTTTTTTTTTTTTTTTCTTTTCTTTTTCTTTTCCTGTTTCTAACCACATGTTTATGGTTTGGGGAAGAGGTATCATAGAAGTTTAAAACACACCATTTGGAGTCAGAAGTGCCTGGATTTGGGTCTTACTCAACTTTCCATCTATGTTAGTCTCTTTGAGAGAGGTATAATAATACTATTTATACCCTAGTGCTATTGGGGATAGTTTGTTTTCATTCAAAATATTATAAAGATTATTTTTCTTATGCTAGGAAACAATGATGATAAATGGGCTACAGTGACAAGAAATGTCACTGTATGTCACTTGTATGCTTGCAAGTTAACCCTCTTAAGATACTATTTTATTTAAAACAATTTTTAAGATACTATTTTATTTATTTTTTAAGATACTATTTTAAAATGTAATAATATCAATACTTTTTTTAAAAAAATATTTACTTATTCATGGGAGACACAGAGAGAGAGAGAGAGAGGCAGAGACACAGGCAGAGGGAGAAGCAGGCTCCATGCAGGGAGCCCAGTGTGGGACTTGATCTCCAGAATCACACCCTGGGCTGAAGGCAGATGCTCAATAGCTGAGCCACCCAGGCATCTCAATATGTTGCACGTGCTGTGGCAACACGATTAGGGTCCTGAGGATAAGGGGATGAGGAAAATAAAAGTAAAGAGATGGGGACAGGAGGGGCACAGTGGATGATGTCCAAGCAGTGTCAGCTTTATTCAAGGTTTTACAACATTTTATAGCATGAGCAAAACAAAGCCAAGAAGGTGTCTATTTTTAGCATGTTTGTGAAACCCTCCAAAGTTCCCCTTTCTCAGCACATAAGACAGACTCACGGGTGCCAGAAGACCTTGGTAAATAGATAAGCTTGTTGCTCCAGATGTGCATACTTCAAAGGAATATTAGGTATGGTAAACAGACCAGCAAGGACAGCACAGACCCTTACTTACATTTATGACCAGGCCAGAATAAGTTGTATCTATTGTGTTATGTGGGCGATCATGTACAAGCGAGCCCTGAGAACCATTGCTCAAGCCCTTTCTCAAGTGTCAACCAACTATTCACCCTTTAGGCTCCTGAGCCTTTTGAGTGAATGAGGGATCCAAGTCTGGGCCCGGTTTGGTTCAGTTACTCCAGTTAGTTTGTGGTCGCCCACACCAATACTTATTTTTTTTAAAAGACACTTGACCCAGTTTCTTCATTCAGTGCTAAGAGGGAGCTGGACACGAACTGTATGCCCATTTCCACATCATTCTCCATGGTGAGGCACCAAACATCAGTCTCAGAGAACATTCTGGTCTGAAAATCCCAGGTGCTAGAATGTAAGGGAAATCAGGAGAGAAATTGCAATTGGCTTAGGGTTAGTGTGCTGGACACACTGTAGTTTGAGTGTTAGGTTTTCCACACTGACTTCCCTACATCCTAGGCCTCTTCTCAGTGCCTGGCATCTAGTATGTATCGCCTGAGCAATTATGTGGTTGGCACCATAGCATAAATGTGTGGATTGTATAGATCTTGGCTCTGCCAGTTACCCAAGATGAGATCTTAGGTAAAATTTTCTCTCAGAGTATTAGATTCTATTTAAAAAAATGGAGGGATAAAAACATATGTCTCAGACCATATCCACAGTCATGCTAAAGTAGGAGTTCTCTGTGGACATGACCTGAGAAGGCTGCTCTAAAGCCATCAGTAAGGGTTCTCAACAACCTGGGAAGAGTTGAGTTTGATATTGGCCTGCCTAACAAGAAGGTTGGGCATCAACTCTGAGCAAGGTTGGGCATCAACTCTGAGCAAAGCACCAATGTTCTGCTGGAGACCCTGAGGAAAAGAGAAGGCTGATTTGTACTTGGGCCCCAAGTAATGAGGGCCTGGACCCCTGGTCCCAAAATGGACCAAAGGGGGCAGGACACTGACCCTTTCCTGCTTTCCAACAGACATGGGCCTGGCAGTCCTATCAGTGATGGTAGTGTCTGCAGAGACCTTCATTTGCCTGCTCCTCCCTAGCTTCCCTTTAATAAAGTTGAGCTGCTTTTATTGGAAAGAAAATATATATTTCAGAAGACTGTTCTAAATTGGATAATACTTTGTAAAGCTGGGAATAATAGGAGTTGTAATTGCTAATTATCTACTTATTTTTCCAATTGTGCTCCATTTCTTAGTTTCTTTCCCTGCATGTGGTTAGATTGTTTTTTTTTTTTTTCTGTACTCAAGTCTACATAGAAACTAATTACATTGATTCAGTGAACACTCAATCATTACATGGAAAAAAAAATTAGGGAGATTGAAGATTCCAGAGTAATTGAGTAATTAGTACTAGGAGTGTCACATCTGAGAAATTTTTCTTTTCTTTCTCTCTCTCTTTTTTTTTTTATGGGAATCTTTCTTCAAGACATGAATATTGTTGTTCTTACTAGCACTAGAAGGGTCTTTCTTGGCAGATAGGAAAGAGAACTAACCTAAAGGAGAGAGTGGAGGAAGAATTACCATACACTATTCTCAGGTTTATTATACACATTTTGTTTTTCAGACTCAAAATCTATTCATGAGACCACCCTGGCCATGTACAACCAGAGTAGCTACAACACAGGTGACTTCACCCTCCTGGGCATCCCTGGCCTTGAGCAGTACCACGTCTGGATCAGCATCCCCTTCTGCTTTATCTATCTCGTGGCCATTGTGGGCAACAGTATCCTCCTCTACCTCATTGCCATGGAGCGGAGTCTTCACGCACCCATGTTCTTTTTCCTTTCCATGCTAGCCATTACAGATGTGATCTTGTCTACCACATGTGTCCCCAAAACCCTTACCGTCTTCTGGCTTGGTCCCCAGAAAATCAGCTTTCCTGGTTGCCTCACCCAGTTATTCTTTCTGCACAGTAGCTTTGTCCTGGACTCAGCTATACTCCTGGCCATGGCATTTGACCGCTATGTGGCCATCTGCTCCCCTCTGAGATACACCACTATTCTGACCCCCAGGACCATCACCAAGATTGCAGTGGGCATCTCCTGTCGAAGCTTCTGCATCATCCTGCCAGTTATATTCTTGCTTACACGCTTGCCTTTCTGCAGGACACACATCATACCACACACATACTGTGAGCACATAGGTGTGGCCCGGCTCGCCTGTGCTGACATCTCCATCAACATCTGGTATGGCTTTTGTGTTCCCATCATGACGGTCATCTCAGATGTGATTCTCATTGCCGTTTCTTACACTCTCATCCTCTGTGCAGTCTTCCGCTTGCCCTCCCGAGATGCCCGCCAGAAGGCCCTTGGCACCTGTGGTTCCCATGTCTGTGTCATCCTCATGTTTTATACACCTGCCTTTTTCTCCATCCTTGCTCATCGTTTTGGACACAATGTCTCCCGCACTTTCCACATCATGTTTGCCAACCTCTACATTGTTATTCCACCTGCACTCAACCCCATTGTCTATGGAGTGAAGACCAAGCAGATCAGAGATAAGGTCATCCTTTTGTTTTCTACCAAGGGTTCAGAATGATGTTTAATATGCTATGGGAAAACTAACATCACTGTGTAGGGGTATTAATGTAGCAATATGAGAAAAAAATCTAATTTATTTATTTAAAGACAGCATGAGCAGGGAGTGAGAGGAGGAGGCAGAGGGAGAGAGAGAACATTAAGCAGGCTCCATGTTTAGCACAGAGCCAAACACAGAGCTCAATTTTATTACCCTGAGATCATGGCCTGAGCCAAAATCAAGAGTCAGGCACTTAACCAACTGAGCCACCCAGGCACCCCTAAAAAAAGCTAATTTCTTTTTTTTAAGATTTTATTTATTTATTCATGAGACACACACACACACACAGAGAGAGAGAGAGAAAGAGAAGCAGAGACACAGGCAGAGGGAGATGCAGGCTCCATATAAGGAGCCTGATGTGGGACTCAATCCTGGGACTCAATCCCGGGACTCCAGGATCACACACTTGGCAGAAGGCAGGCGCTAAACTGCTGAGCAACCCAGGGATCCCCTAATTTCTTTTTAAATATAAAGCAAGATCTGCCTGTAGGTACTTTTGCATACCAGTAAAATGACATAATCTAATGTAGGAAATGGTTCTATGTATGAAAAATTCCTGATGGCCTGTTTGTTTGTGGAATATGAAGTTATATAGAATATAATAAGAAAAGGAGGTGGAAACAGAGAGCTGACTTACCTTAAATGGACAAAACAATACAAATTTGAAAATTGCAACTTTGCAACTATGGAGTGAAAAATGTAAGGGAGAAACACTTAAGCAGAGAGACTAAAAGTAAAAATACCAATGAATAATCCATTATTGAGGGGATCTGTAAGTGGATTGAGAATATTTACAATAATATTCAATGCTCATTATTATTCATGATGTACATTCACAGTTCCCTTTCAGTGGTGCCCCAACACATGAAGTCTTTCAATACAAGTGCTATGAACTGGGTGGTCTACCAGCAGGGCTGTAATGAGGAAGAGATAACATATACTTTTTAACACTAAAGTTCTTCACCCCAGTGCTGGCAGAGGACAGTAACTTCTAGGCTCCAAGACACATTGAGGAAAGGAGCTGCAGAGATTGGGTCAGGAGATCTCATGCCAGTTTGCTGGGACAGTAAAGTAGACATTTAACCCCACTGGCCTGGAGCCTGTGAGACCCACCTACGGAGTGTGTTTCCTGGACAGTGGGAAAATCAACTATCAGACACATAAGTGTGGTACAGGAGGGATAAACAGAGGAACTCTACAGGGAAGTAGCGCATGCATGAGAAGATGCATCTAATTGCACAAGGATCACATGGCACACAATACCATGTGTCATATTTGAAGAATGATCTAGAGTTCCTATGATAAACCTTTCATTTTTTGGAAATTATCCATTGATTTAGGACTATCTATTGAGTACTCACTGTATTGCAATGAGCTTCTAAGCATTCGGGATATAATGCTTCTAAGCATTCGGGTTAATAATACAAAGAGACTCTGCCCTGCTCTGTGGAGCTCATATTCTCAGGACAGAGATTCATAAGAAACATGAAAACAAATAAATTCTCTACCTTCAAAGAGTAATGTAACTGAGAGAATAATGAAGTGAATGCAGTGATGCACTACAAGTGGGCAAGGAGGACAGTGGCAGAGAGGACAGCACAGGCAAAGGTCCTGGGGCTGGAAACAGTGTGACATGACTGTGGACAGAGCAGAGGCACATGTGGCTTGAGCACACTGAGGTGGGGGGACCAGAGGAAGGAGGAGGAGGAGCTTGGTCAGGTCCTGTGGGACTGGAATCATCCAAACTTCATTCTAGGAGGAGGAAACTGAAGCCTGGAGAGTGAACATGACTTCTCTAAGGTGCATGGCAAGGCACTTACAAATGCAGAGCTTGAATAGCATCTGCCAAACCCCTCGTTCAGAGATTTTCCCACTCCACATAACCTCACTCTTGAGATAACATCAGAGGGAAGAAAACATAAGTAGAGATATCAGAGCCCGTTTTTCTAATTTTGGTGAAGTCTAATTGTCTTAAATTAAGCCCCATCCTACTAATTGAGGATTCTGCTCTATGTACCAGCTTGGTAAATCTGCTCACAAATATCAGAAGAAATGACCTCTTATTTTCTTCTAATTATTTCCGCCCTTCTGAGCACATGGATTAGATAAGAGCTGATATTTTTAAAAGCTTACTGTGGAAATCTAAATAAATAGATTCTGAGCTAATTTAAAAGTATGTTCTCACACACATGCACAAAAAGAGTACATTCTCATTTCATCCTGTTAGGAACTCAAAGCCATGGTTGTTCACCAACACACAGGAATGGCTCCCATGAAAGCCTAATGCCCTAGAAAAAGCAATACAGCAAGAGATTTTGTTCTGCATTGTGTCCTTACCTTCTTCCACTCTCTATCTTTGGCCAAGTTATCTGTTATTATATTTCTTTTTTTTAAGATTTCATTCATTTATTAATGAGAGAGAGAGAGAGAGAGAGGCAGAGACACAGGCAAAGGGAGAAGCAGCCTCCCTGCAGGAAGCCTGACATGGGACTTGATCCTGGGTCTCCAGGATCACACCCCGGGCTGGAGGCAGTGCTAAACCACTGAGCCACCGGGGCTGCCCTGTTATTATATTTCTATCATCACTCTATAAAGGGGTTCATTTATTTCTGTGACTTATAGCCCCTGTGCTGGTAACTCTATACCCTAATGTCCATATATGATCTTCCTAATAAATCTTAGTGTCTGCTTTTTTACCTAAGGGGGCCAGTGTTAGGATGAAACAAGTAATGTGGATCATGTGCTTTGCAGATTGTAAAATATTAATCTGTGTTAGCTGTTAGGTTAGTATTCTACTACCTACCACTGTCATTCTTGTCTGGAAGGAGAATCTCAGCATGTTTAACTCTGAGCTTATCATTGTCATTTAAAATCCCTCCTCCACTGGAACGTATTATGCTAAATGAAATAAGTCAGAGAAAGACAAATACATATGATTTTACTTATATGTGGAATTTAAGAAACAAAAAGTTAAATATAGAGGAAGGCAAGAAAAAGTAAAATAAGATGACAATAGAGAGGGAGGTAAGCCCTAAGAAAGGAGGAACTATAGGAAATAGACTGAGGGTTGCTGGAGGGGAGGTGGATGGGGAGATAGTATAACTGGGTGATGGGCATTAAGGAGGGCACTTGATGTAATGAGCATGGGTGTTATATTCAAATAATGAATCACTAAATTCTCTCCCTAAACTAATAATACTGTATATGTTAACTAAATTGATTTTAAATAAATAATTAATAAGTAAAGTAAAATAAAATAAATTCCCACTCCACTTTGATGTTTATGGAAGGAGAAAACAGGTTAAGCCTGGTGTTTCTCTTCCTCAAGGTCAAATCTACTGCCTCAGTTGCTAACGGCTCTTTGTGGCGAGACTGGCTGCAAATATTCTGTTCCAGTGTCAGACCATGAATGACATTACATGTTCTGGTTGGATTTAAAAGATAATAGTGTCAAACATAAATTGTCTTATCCTATATATTTTTCTTTTTGCAAATTCCTCATCCCTTATATTAGATATGAGATATTAAAACCAAACCATTAGGGGAATGAAGGGTTTTACCTTTCCATCCTCAGAATTTAGAGCTGCATCCTACAAATAGTAGAGATACAAGAATGTGTCTCTAAAACCTCTCTTCCAGAAATTCTCCATGTCGCCATTCTTTAGGTGTTTGTGATTATATTTGCTGTCTCTTAGATTTCAGTGCTATTCATTCCATCATCCTGTGTATTCCCATTTAGCCAGACATTTGCATTGTATACCTAGACCTGATTGTGTACGTGTTTTATTTTATAAGCCAATGGCAACTGGATATATTTCTTGTGTTCAGAAGAATAATGTAGGCCTTATAAAAATGAGTAATGGAATAGATTTACAATGTCTCTCTTTGAAGAGAGAAGGAAGTTGGTTTTATGCCTTGCACCTGTCATTTTGAACCTATGTTTTAAAATAAATGGACAATGATTTATGTGTCATAATTTCAGTTGAGTAACATTCACAAAGTGCATGTTATAGGAAGCAAAATGCATAGAAATTGGCAATACTGACATGTAGTAAGTACTACCCACGCTGCTTACAATCAGAAAGCTTCTATGTTAGCAAAAGGAGTACATCACATTTACAAATACTTTGCTCAGCTAATCTTATATGTTGCAATGAGTGGCAAAGGGTGTTAGGGAATCACAAAGGAAGCATACTCAACCATTCCTCAGAGGCCAGGAAAGATTTCTGGCAAAGTACATTTCCATGATTGTCTAGAAGAACACAAAGCAGTTGAGCCTCGTGAATAAGGGGAACAGGATCTGCCAGCCAGAGGGAATACTGAGCCTAGGCAAGAAACCATGTGTTTCAAAATCTGTTAACTCTGATCTGTATGTTGATATAGGAATCATCCATAATGATAATGGCATTGTGCAGGGGAGCTGGACAGTGAGAAAAGGGAGACTCATAAACTAGTCTTCGGTAGAGGTAGGAAGCTGGTGGGAATATCAGTAGATGAAGTTTGTAAACTATCTCATACCTTGATGCTATTGTTGATACCTGAAAGTTAATAATTTCATCACACATTTCTTACTTCCTCTTGGAAAGGAATTGAGGATAGGCATATGAGTCAGACAAGCTGATATATGAAAATATGAGCATTATTTCCATAGTGCCAAAATCAAGAATATGATATAAGTGTCTCTTCACGTTGCCTTCTACTATTTTATTTCCAAGTGTAAACTTGGGAGGATACATCCAAGAGTGAGACAAGACCCACCTAATCATCGCTGTAGTTCATTCTTCTGCTGAAGAAAACCAATGAATCGCCAAGGTGGATGTACTCGCATAGGGATATATCAAACTATCAATGAGGAAAGATGATATTTTTAATTTCCAAAAACCATATATTAAGGCTTTTGTAGAGTAAAATAAATTACTAGAAAAATACAATTTTAAATAACCATGGAACACAGTCTCATATCTATTGTATTCAAAGGCATAAAATATATTATAATAAGTACAACTGGATTAACCAGAGGAAACCAATGAAAGACAAGCATAAATATATATATTGGTTCTTGAAAGTGTGCATAGTGGTATGTACTATAGAGAATTTATATTATCTCATGAAATAATACTTTGCCAGCTTTGTTTGTTCTATGGGTTCTATGTATCACTAACCACTCCTTAAACATATGATATTATGTGGTCATGTAACATGATCAGCCTGCTGAGGTACATACTCCCGCAGACAGCAGTGCAAGATGGATTCCTCACTTAGAATTCTTAGGAAAAAATTGTCATGTTTTCAGA
Organism: Vulpes lagopus; assembly: GCF_018345385.1. Taxonomy (NCBI): domain Eukaryota; kingdom Metazoa; phylum Chordata; class Mammalia; order Carnivora; family Canidae; genus Vulpes; species Vulpes lagopus. The sequence continues at coordinate 20,988,335 of NC_054838.1, forward strand.
GTGGGCCATATATCAACAATTGCTCTCATATGCCCTAGTCCAATGTATCCACACATACTCCACAAGGGAAAGGTTGGGCAGGAGAAGAGGTTATTAGACTGTTCTAGACTATTAAAATACAGCATGAAAATACCATAAAGATTTTGTTGTTGTTTTTTGGCATCCTGTAAGTTTGTTTTGTGACGGTGTAATTGCAAAACAATTCATACAAACGAGGTCTACAAAGACAAACTGTGGAGGACATATTGTGAAGTACGTCATTACCACATCCTCTTATGTGCCTCTACATGGAAGGAAAGGCATCGGTGAGAGAGAGAAGAGTTGTGAGGCTACTGTCTACTATGAGGGTCCAGTAGCTACCCCATGTGGGTCCACAGGCATCTCAGCCAGAGTTTGTCCTTAAGCTGACACTGTAAGCCACACAACCCCGAGTAACGTGTCAGCTCTCCCAAGCTCAAACACCCTGCTGGTGCTCCGGTTTGCTGCTCTACTCTTCGCACCACCTCTTGGGGAAGGTCCATGAATCGTCATTGTATAAAAGAAAAAAAAATAGCTCAAAGAAGAAGACACTTGCTCCAGTCTGTTTAATAGTGGAATCTATTCAATCCCATGTCTGCTTGATTCAACAGCTCTTCCCCCACATTGCTTTGTCTGTATATCGGGCTAGGGGGCAGAAACAAATACCAAGTAATGAAGACTGTCCACGTCTAGGCGGCAGCTGGGGTTGTTATTTGTGCAGCAGGAAGCATGTCTCCATCTGAGTCTGCTGTGCCCCACCCAGGGGCTCTGCAGAGACCTCCCTGCTTGGTCTCTTCCTTTCCAGGGCTCTGAGTGCATGAGGCATGGAAACCTGGGGGGACTAGGAGAGTCAGCAGAGATGACTGCAGGCTGCTGCAGATCCCTCATGAACAGTGCACAACTGAGACTCACAGGTTCTCAATCCCACCAGGAATGCAGGGTCCATGCCCCCCTGATGCCCTGAGAAGAGACCCATAAATTCTTCCTGCCCACACCTGCTCTCCCCCAGGCTTGCCTGAGAGTACCTTCAGAGTCCTCAGATCACTGATGCCCTGACTACTGAATGGACAGGGTGGAGCAGCAGGGACTGGAGCAGCACTGGATAGATGGAGGATGGATGTCCCTTCCTCATCTTTAATCCCACCTCCCCAGCAGAGAGGTGAGAGCTCCTGACTGATGGACAACAGGACTTCCTCAGCCAGGCTCAGTCACAGGATCTGAGGGTTCCTGAAAACCTCTTCCTCTCCCTGTGCTCTACCTGGATTTATCCCACGGTGATCCAAGCACTGAAGATCCTGGTGAAGTGCCAATCTTCCTGTAATTGTTTCAGAGAGCCTGTTTGTCCTTATAGAAACAGTCTACTTCAGATTCTTTTTCAGAGAACAACTTTGATTTGCCAAGGAAACCCTGTGTTGGAGGTCCAGTGAGACTGTTTGAGAACTGGAGTGCGGTGTCCCCACTCCCTTCTCACAGTTCCTGGATCAGAAAAATATGGAAGGTACAGATTGGGACTAGGAACAGGGATTAAAAGACAATACCACGACATTCTCTATTTTATTGGAAGGAGTCTTGTATTCAACCTGCTTTTCTTGGGCTCCATTGGCAAAAAAAGGTTGCTAGTTTGGTCTAACTAGGTCTATTTTGAATCTTTCAGCCTGACTTTTAGCAATTTGATTTTTCCAAACTCAGGACCATTCTTCTTTCAAATATCATTAGTTTAGTCTCTATCTTTCCTTTTTTTGTGTTCTAAGATATGTTAAAGGATGGATGGTTGATCAGATTGTGAAATGAAGACTAGGAATGAAGTGGAAAATTTCTCAACAGGATTAGATTCAGGAATAATACAAATGCTGAAAGTACAATAATTACAACTATTCTATTTAACATGTTTTTGGTATTGGCTGTGTTTCAGGCAAAACTGATTTATTTATTCATTATTCACTTTTTATTGTTTTTTTTATGAAAGTGTCATTTCATAATTTAAGCCATATGCTTAAATCAAAAACTACTTTTGATGAGGCCTCTTCTTTATGATTACTGTGGAGAGCATGTTCCACCTGGCTTTGGGTCATTTTCTGGGTTGGTTAAGTGATATGGATATTATCTAGGGCTATGGAGTACAAGGTGAGCTCAGAATCCTACTCCACTATCTTGTCCAGAGGTCCCAGAATCACTTTACATATATTATTTTTTTACTCTTACATGATTTTTTGAATTTTATTTATCCTTAAAAGTTGTCTTATCCCCAGTTTAAGTAAAATAAATAAAGGTGTAGAGAAGTTGAATATCTTGTGCAAAGTCCCACAGCTGGTAGGTGGCAGACTAGGGTCTGAACCATATACTGTGGCCATGGAGCTCACTCCAGATCTTAACCACTGTGCTAGAGGGGGAGTACATGGCAACAAGTGGATCGTTGTGCCTGGCTTCCCTCTCACTCCTACCTCCACAGAGAGCATGAGGATCAGGAATTCTGATTAAACCAAACGGCCAAAGTGCTTAACCCATTCACTCCAAATCATATGACAAAGCTGGGACTGAACACATGCTGCCAGAGTTCAGTTCCTGAACTCTTCCCCTCTGCCTTCTTTCTGTGTGACTGCTTCCAGCTGCATTTAATACATTCCTTGTTCTGCTCTTCCCTGGACGGAACACTTGTGCCCCCAGCCCCTTAGGCAGGACACAGTCTGTGAGCCACTCTGAGGAGAAGCAGGCAGCGTGAGAAGGATCATCAGCCCAGGAAGAGGGAGGACACGGGCTCTGGCTTGGAACCCACGGGGGCGAGCCACAGATGGATCGAGGTGAGTCTGAGTCTGTGGCTGGTTTATGCAGGTGTGTGTGTCCCAGTGCCCCCAGTGACTTATGCTGGCAAGAAAGCATGCCTGTGTGAATGGAGTCAGAAAAAGGACCACCTCAGAGTGGGTGGGAGGAGAGGGGGACCCAGGTCAGATGAGCTGCTGAATCTGTGTGAGTGGTAGAGTAGGCTTCTCCTGCCAAGAGGAAAATTGCTGTCTGCTGGGAACAAGGCAAAGACTTCCCAGGCAGGAAAGGGTCCTGGACTAGGATCCAGGAGACCTTATTCCTCGTCCCAGCTGTGTGTGACCCAAGCCTCACTGTGCATTGGTTTCCTGATCACAGAAAGGGGCATGGACAGTGGTGGCTGCGTGCATTGGCAGGTAGGAGCAGCTCCAGGGCTCCAGGCTGTGGCTCAGAGACAGTCTCTTGCCCAGGAGTCAGGGGGAATGGCAATCCCACTGCCACCTCCATCAGCATGTCCCTTGTGAACCCCTGACTCTGAGAGGACACTGAGGTGTGGAGGCCTGGAGATGAGGTGAGAGACCTGGCAGAGAGCAGAGCGGGCAGGGGAAGATGAGAAGCTCTAGCTGTGCACCTCTATTGAGTTCATAATATTGATATCCTATGACTTATTGGATACAGTATGGGTCATCAGATTTCTGATGATATATGAGGGAATTTGATTTTACTTGTTGAAAAGCTATATTTGAGTGCCTATGAGATATCCATAAGAGGAGATCCAGAAAGGAATTGCATATATGTGTCTTGTAAAATTAAACGAGAGGTAAAGAATTGAGAGGTGTCATACACAGCTATAAATTGAGATCTTAAGAGTTGATGATCTAGATCAGGAAAAGTATGAAGACAAGACAAGAGGGCTTCAAGCAGAGCCTTCAGGAACTCTAGGACTTAAGATACAAGGAATAGGAAGAACAGGCAAAGGATGAGATGGGATGCCAGAGAGATTGAAGAAAAACTCAGTCTTGTGATAAAGTATTCAGAGGATGTTTCAAGATGGAGAGGATATTGAATAGTGTTAGATGCTGCTGTGAAGTTCAGCAAGGACTCAGGGTGGGACATGGACTTCACCAGTGGTGTTAGCAAAAGTTGCTTTGGTAGAAAACTGAGGACAGAAATGAGATTAGCATGAATAAAAGGGTGAATAGGACATGAGAAACATGTATGTGGTGTAGACAACTACACGTCTATGATGAAAGAGTATAATTGTTTCTGTGTAATTTAGACTAGAAAATACTTGAGCACATTTTAATTGTTTAAATGTTGAAAGAGTAGAAATTTTAAAAGCGGGATCCCTGGGTGGCGCAGCGGTTTGGCGCCTGCCTTTGGCCCAGGGCGCGATCCTGGAGACCCGGGATCGAATCCCACGTCGGGCTCCCGGTGCATGGAGCCTGTTTCTCCCTCTGCCTGTGTCTCTGCCTCTCTCTCTCTCTCTCTGTGACTATCATAAGTAAATAAAAAAAAAAATTAAAAAAAAAAAAAAAAAGAAATTTTAAAAGCCTAGGCTGAAGGCAAAGACAAGAAAGGAAATGAATGATAATGAAAATTGGAAAGATTTGAGAGAGGGAGTTTGGGTTTGTTTTTGGACCAAGATATGAAAGGGATATTTTTTCCAATTATGACAGAAAAAAAAGTAGAGAAAAAAAGGGATATTTTTCCAATTATGACAGAAAAAAAAGTAGAGAAGAAAAGGGATATTTTTTTCCAATTATGACAGAAAAAAAAAGTAGAGAAAAAAGGGATATTTTTTCCAATTATGACAGAAAAAAAAGTAGAGAAAAAAGGGATATTTTTTCCAATTATGACAGAAAAAAAAGTAGAGAAAAAAGGGATGTTTTTTCAATTTTGACAAGAAAAAAAATTATATATGTGTGTGTATGTGTATATGCATATATATGTAGATGTGCTGTCTTACTTGATTTCATATCCAATGTTTTCTAATTTCTATGTGAAGTAAAATGAAATATCTGCTGAGAAAGAGGGAGTTGGAATTGTTGTATGTGCTTGGAGAAAAGTAGGAAAAAAGTCATCCAAGGAGATTGAGCTGAACAAGATTATGTTTTTAGGTCATCTGGCAGTGCTGTGGTGAAGCTTAAGGTTGATGATCATGAAATTATGGGAAAACAATTAAACCTGATTAAGTGCCTTTCCATCTTGATCTAAAGGACTCATAAGGTTGGTGAATTTTAGGATTTGAGTTTTGCATACATACGTGATAGGAGGTCAGTGGCCCTTATATGTGTAAGAGAGTGGTTGACATGATGAATCAGAATTCAAACCAGAAAAGACGAATGCAAAGACACCAGGATAGTGAATGAAAAGTAGTGAAAAGGACAATGCTCTGGGGGGGGTTCAAGGTTGTTGAAGAACAAATTGGTAATCACTGAACCGCATAGCTGAGCAGATAGAAAGTTAGCATGTGTGTGATTAATGAGGCTGGACAATTCAAAGCTACAATTCTTCAAGAAAGAGTCCTAGAATTGGGTACCTGACCTTTTAGGAACAAATGAAGTTATTCAAGATGAGATTATCATGCTTTGAGGGAAAAGTTTGGAGTAGGTGAGTGACAAGGATGTTAAACTTGCTGCAAAATGATCACCACAATATGTCAAGTTAACATCCATCACCACGTGGTGAATTATTTTCCTGTGATAGGGACCATGAAGATCTATGCTCTTAGCAAGTTTTAAATATAGAATTTCAGACTATAGACTGGAGTCATTGTCCTATACATTCCACCCGGAGGATTCATTTATTTTATAACTGGAAGGTTGTACATTTGACTACCTTACTCATTTCATAACCCCCACCTCCACCTCTGTCAATCACTAGTCTGTTCTCTGCTTCCATGAGCTACAAGCTTTCATGTTGTTGTTGTATTAAATTGCAAATAACAGCACTTGTCTGTAGGTTCATAGAGTATTTGTGTATTCTTTATGTGACTTAATTTTTTATCTTCTGCTATACAGCTGTCATGTGTATGCCATTTGCTATACACTCTGTAGAGAATTTCCTTTATTACATAAGAGTCTATGAAAAGACGTCCTGGGTTTTATTCGTAGCTCTAACATTTGCTTATTTTGGGGTCTTTGGCAATTACTTACCTTCTCTGTGCTCTGTTTCTGCATCCTCAAAATGTAGGCAACATTATTACCTATCTCATAGAGTTTTTAAGAGGATTATAGAAGTGATTTTATGTAAAGAGTTTTAACTAGTATAGTATTGTGAACGTTTCACAAAACATTATTTTTTATGTTATGGAATTTCCTTGTTTGCTTTTATCTTGACCTGGGATTTAAATGTATCAATTGTACATTTCTTCCACTAGAGGTCCCCTCTATATTTACCAAGGGCACCTTTTTTTTTTTTTAAGATTTATTTTATTTATTCATGAGAGAGACAGAGGCAGAGACATAGGCAGAGGGAGAAGCAAGCTCCATGCATCAGGAGCCCAACATGGGATTCGATCCGGGATCACCTCCTGGGCCAAAGGCAGGCACCAAACTGCTGCGCCACCCAGGGATCCCTCAAGGGCACATTTAAAAAGATTCCCCTTTCAGTGCTGAGAGGGGGCTGGAGGCTGAACTGTGTATATCCATTTCCATATCATTCTCCATGGTGAGGCACCAAACATCAGTCTCAGAGAACATTCAGGTCTGCAAATCCCAGGTGGTAGAGTATACTCTCCCAGTAGAGTAATTTCAATTGTTGTAGGGTTAGTGCCCTGGACACACTGCAGTTTAAGTGTTAGGTTTTCCACCACTGACTTCCCTACATCCCAGGACTCTTCTCAGCGCCTGGCATCTAACAGTGTGTCACCTGAGCAATCACCTGGTTGGCACCACAGCTGTGGTGGAGTTTTAGCTGTGGACTGTACTGATCTTGGCTCTGCCGGTTAATCAAAATGAGATCTTAGGTAAAATTTTCTCTCAGAGTGTTAGATTCTAGAGCAAAACAATAAAAAACAAATGAGGAGAATGAAAATATTTACTCAGAAGATTATTCTAAATGAGATGATACTGTGTAAAGCCTGACGTCTAGTAGGAGTCTGTCATTGTTAATTATCCTGTTATTTTCCCATTGTATCCCCACTTTTCTTAGTTTTTTTCTCTATATGTAATTAGCTGTGGTTCTCTCTGTTCACTTCAATATAGCAAAAAATTACATTATTATTATCGATATAATATTATGATATGATATATTTTTTGATATAATTTTTATACAATAATATATAATATTAGGTATTAAAATGGGAATAGCATTTGGGCAGTTGGGAGAAGATTCCAGATGCCCAAGGGACTACTACCTGGGTATCAAGTCTAGGGAATCTTTCTTGAAGAGATGAGCACTGGGAGTATCTTTCTTGGCAGACAGGAAAGAGGAGAACTAACCGGAAGGAGAGAGTGGACGAAGAATTACCACACAATATTCTCAGGTTCACTATACACATTTTGTTTTTCAGATACAAGATCGATTCATGAGACCACCCTGGCCATGTACAACCTGAGTAGCTACAACACAGGTGACTTCACCCTCCTGGGCATCCCTGGCCTTGAGCAGTACCACGTCTGGATCAGCATCCCCTTCTGCTTTATCTATCTCGTGGCCATTGTGGGCAACAGTATCCTCCTCTACCTCATTGCCGTGGAGCGGAGTCTTCACGCACCCATGTTCTTTTTCCTTTCCATGCTAGCCATTACAGATGTGATCTTGTCTACCACATGTGTCCCCAAAACCCTTACCATCTTCTGGCTTGGTCCCCAGAAAATCAGCTTTCCTGGTTGCCTCACCCAGTTATTTTTTCTGCATTATAGCTTTGTCCTGGACTCAGCTATACTCCTGGCCATGGCATTTGACCGCTATGTGGCCATCTGCTCCCCTCTGAGATACACCACTATTCTGAACCCCAAGACCACTGTCAAAATTGTTGTGGGAATTTCCTTCAGAAGTTTCTGTGTTATAGTTCCATGTGTTTTCCTTGCAAATCGTCTACCTTTCTGCGGGACACACATCATACCACACACATACTGTGAGCACATAGGTGTGGCCCGGCTCGCCTGTGCTGACATCTCCATCAACATCTGGTATGGCTTTTGTGTTCCCATCATGACGGTCATCTCAGATGTGATTCTCATTGCCGTTTCTTACACTCTCATCCTCTGTGTAGTCTTCCGCCTCCCCTCCCTAGATGCCCGTCAGAAGGCCCTTGGCACCTGTGGTTCCCATGTCTGTGTCATCCTCATGTTCTATATACCAGCATTCTTCTCCATCCTTGCCCATCGCTTTGGGCATAATGTTCCCCGTACATTTCACATCCTCTTTGCTAACCTCTATGTAGTTATCCCACCTGCACTGAATCCTATTGTCTATGGAGTAAAGACCAAGCAGATTCGGGACAAAGTCATTCTCCTTCTCTTTCCCCAGAAGGTTGCAGTGATATAGGCCTGAAGTCGAGGTGAGTGGGGGAGAAGTTCTTAGTGTATATTAGCTTAGAAATCTAATCTGTAGCCCTGGGTCCAGAGAAGGAATAGATGAAAAAATTCCTTATTAATCTGACGTGTGGTTTGCCTTCTTTGTTACTTTACGCAGAATCTATTCAGATACAAAAATTGCAAAAAAAAAAAAAAAAAAAAAACCACTGATAAAACTGAGTATAGACAATAGTATATATGAGTATATTGATTTCTAGAAGTGAAATTTAGCAATTCCTTATGATTGTCCTACGGCAATTACAAAACAGCTAATAAAAACGATAGAAAGATCAGCATTTCTTTTTCTTTTTTTATTCTATTTTTTGCGTACTTTTTATTGGAGTTGTATATGCCAACATAGAGCATAACATCCAGTGCTCATCCCGTCAAGTGTCCCCCTCAGTGTCCGTCACCCAGTCACCCCAACCCCCACCCACCTCCCTTTCGACCACCCCTTGATAGTTTCCCAGAGTTAGGAGTCTCTCATTCCTGTCACCCTCACTGATATTTCCCACTCATTTTCTCTCCTTTATTCTATTCCCTTTCACTATTTTTTATATTCCCCAAATGAATGAGACCATATAATGTTTGTCCTTCTCTGATTGACTTTTTTCACTCAGCATAATACCCTCCAGCTCCATCCATGTCGAAGCAAATGGTGGGTATTTGTCGTTTCTAATGGCTGAGTAATATTCCATTGTATACATAGACCACATCTTCTTTATCCATTCATCTTTCGATGGACACCGAGGCTCCTTCCACAGTTTGGCTATTGTGGACATTGCTGCTATAAACATTAGGGCGTATGTGTCCCGGCGTTTCATTGCATCTGTATCTTTGGGGTAAATCCCCAGCAGTGCAATTGCTGGATCGTAGGGCAGTTCTATTTTTAACTCTTTGAGGAACCTCCACAGTTTTCCAGAGTGGCTGTACCAGTTCACATTCCCACCAACAGTGCAAGAGGGTTCCCCTTTCTTCACATCCTCTCCAGCATTTGTTGTTTCCTGTCTAGTTAATTTTCCCCATTCTCACTGGTGTGAGGTGGTATCTCATTGTGGTTTTGATTTGTATTTCCCTGATGGCCAGTGATGCAGAGTATTTTCTCATGTGCTTGTTGGCCATGTCTGTGTCTTCCTCTGTGAAATTTCTGTGCATGTCTTTTGCCCATTTCATGATTGGATTGTTTGTTTCTTTGTTTCTTTGCTGTTGAGTTTAATACGTTCTTTATAGATCTTGCATACTAGCCCTTTATCTGATGTGTCATTTGCAAATATCTTCTCCCATTCTGTAGGTTGTCTTTTAGTTTTGTTGATTATCACATTTGCTGTGCAGAAGCTTTCGATCTTGATTAAGTTCCAATAATTCAGTTTTGCTTTTGTTTCTCTTGCCTTCGTGGATGTATCTTGCAAGAAGTTGCTCTGGCCAAGTTCAAAAAGGATGTTGCCTGTGTTCACATCTAAGATTTTGATGGATTCTTGTCTCACATTTAGATCTCTCATCCATTTTGAGTTTATCTTTGTGCATGGTGTAAGAGAATGGTCTAGTTTCATTCTTCTGCACGTGGAGAAGCACCAGCACCATTTATTGAAGAGACTGTCCTTTTTCCAGTGGATAGTCTTTCCTGCTTTGTCCTTGTTTTTTCTCTTGTTGATATGATCTATCATGTTGATTGCTTATGAGTGTTGAACCAGCCTTGTTTCCTGGGGAAAAATCCGCTTGGTCATGGTGAATAACCTTCTTAATGTACTGTTGGATCCTATCGGCTAGTATCTTTTTTTTAATAATATATTTTTTAAAGATTTTATTTATTTATTCATGAGAGACAGAGAGAGAGAGAGAGAGAGAGAGAGAGAGAGAGAGAGAGAGAGAGAAAGGCAGAGACACAGGCAGAGGGAGAAACAGGCTCCATGCAGGAAGCCTGATGTGGGACTTGATCCCGGGTCTCCAGGTTTACACCCTGGACTGAATGCGGCGCTAAACCGCTGAGCCACCCAGACTGCCCTATTGGCTAGTATCTTGTTGAGAATTTTTTGCATCTGTGTTCATCAGGGATATTCATCCAATTCTCCTTTTTGGTGGGGTCTTTGTCTGGTTTTGGAATTAAGGTGATGCTGGACTCATAGAATGAGTTTGGAAGTACTCCATCCCTTTCTATTTTTCGGAACAGCTTTAGTAGAATAGGTATGGTTTCTTCTTTAAATGTTTGATCAAGTTCCCCTGGGAAGCCATCTGACCCTGGGCTTTTGTGTCTTGGGAGGTTTTTGATGACTGCTTCAATTTCCTCCCTGGTTATTGACCTGTTCAGGTTTTCTATTTCTTCCTGTTCCAGTTTTGGTAGTTTGTAGCTTTCCAGAAATGCGTCCATTTCTTCTAGATTACCCAATTTATTGGTGTATAGCTGCTCATAATATGTTTTTTAAATCATTTGTATTTCCTTGGTATTGTTCATGATCTCTCCTTTCTCATTTGTGATTTTATTAATTTGAGCCTTTTCTCTTTTGTTTTTAATAAGGCTGGCTAATGGTTTATCTATCTTATTGATTCTTTCAAAGAACCAACTCCTGGTTTTGTGGATCTGTTCTACAATTTTTCTGGTCTCTATTTCATTGAGTTCTGCTTGGATCTTTATTAACTCTCTTCTGCTTGGCGTAGGTGTTTTTTGCTCTTCTTTCTCCAGTTCCTTTAGGTGCAAGGTTAGCTTTTGTATTTGAATTTTTTCCAAATTTTTGAGGGATGCTTCTATTGCGATGTATTTCCCTCTCAGGACTGCTTTTGAATCCCAAAAGTTGTATGAACGGTTGTATCCATTCTCATACAGTTTCGACTGTATCCTAAAGATTTTGAAGGGTTGTATCTTCATTCTCATTAGTTTCCCTGAATCTTTTTAATTCTTCCCTAATTTCCTGGTTGGCCCTTTCATCTTTTAGCAGGATGGTCCTTAACCTCCACGTGTTTGAGTTTCTTCCAAATTTCTTCTTGTGACTGAGTTCAAGTTTCAAAGCATTATGGTCTGAAAATATGCAGGGGAAAATCCCAATCTTTTGGTATCGGTTGAGACTCGGTTTATGACCCAGTATGTGGTCTATTCTGGAGAAAGTTCTATGTGCACTTGAGAAGAATGTGTATTCAGTTGCATTTGGAAGTAACATTCAATATCTGTGAAATCCATCTGGTGTATCATTTAAATCAATCCAGTGTATCATTTAAAGCTCTTGTTTCTTTGGAGATGTTGTGCTTAGAACACCTGTCATTTGCAGAAAGCGCCATGTTGAAGTCTCCCAGTATTAGCGTATTATCTAAGTATGGTTTTACTTTGATTATTAATTGATTGATATACTTGGCAGCTCCCACATTCGGGGCATAAATATTGATGATTGTTAGGTCCTCTTGTTGGATACATCCTTTAAGTATGATAGACTGTTCCTCTTCATCTCTTACTACAGTCTTTGAGATAAACTTTAATTTATCTGATATGAGGATGGCTACCCCTGCTTACTTTTGAGGACCATTTGAATGGTAAATGGTTCTCCAACCTTTCATTTTCAGGCTGTAGGTGTCCTTACATCTAAAATGCGTCTCCTGTGGACAGCAAATAGATGAGTCTTGCTTTTTTATACAGTCTGAAACTCTGCATCTTTTGTTGGGATCATTAAGCCTGTTCACGTTCAAAGTTACTATTGATAGATATGAATTTAGTGTCATCATGATACCTATTCAGTCCCTGTTTTGTGGATTATTTCTTTGGGCATCCTCTTTCTATTACAGAGTCCCCCTTAATATTTCTTGCAGAGCTGGTCTGGTGGTCACATATTCTTTCAGTTTCTGCCTATCTTGGAAGCTCTTTATCTCTCCTATTCTGAATGAGAGCCTTGCTGGATAGATTATTTTTGGCTGCAGGTTCTTCTCATTTAGGGCCCTGAATATATCCTACCAGCCCTTTCTGGCCTGCCAGGTCTCTGTGGAGAGAGCTGCTGTTAATCTAATATTTCTCCCCATAGAAGTTAGAGCTCTTTTGTCTCTTGCTGCTTTAATGATTTTCTCTTTATCTTTGGAATTTGCAGTTTCACTATTAAATGTTGAGGTGTTGAGGGATACCTGGGTGGATGTAGCGGTTTGGCACCTGCCTTTGGCCCAGGGCGTGATCCTGGAGACCTGGGATCGAATCCCACATCGGGCTCCCGGTGCATGGAGCCTGCTTCTCCCTCTGCCTATGTCTCTGCCTCTCTCTCTCTCTCTCTGTGACTATCATAAATAAATACAAATTTAAAAAAAAATTTAAATGTTGAGGTGTTGAATGGTTTTTATTGATGTTAGTGGGGGATTTCTGTAGCTCCTGAATTTGAATGCCTGTTTCCCTCCCCAAATTAGCGAAGTTCTCAGCCATGATTTGTTCAAATATGCTTTCTGGCCCTCTGCCTCGTTTGGCACCCTCTGAGACCCCAATTAAACGTACCTTTTGATCCTTCTGAGGCTATCCTTTATTTCCCTTAACCTTTCCTCATGGTCTTTTAATTGTTTTCCTCTTTTCTCTTCAGCTTCCTTCCTTGCCATCAACTTGTCTTCTATGTCACTCATTCTTTCTCCTACCTCATTAACCCTCGTCATTAGACCTCCAGTTTGGATTGCATCTCATTTAATTGATGTTTAATTTCGGCCTGATTAGATCTAAATTCTGCAGTCATGAAGTCTTTTGAACCCTTTATGCTTTTTTCCAGAGCCACCAGTAGCTTTATAATTGTGCTTCTGAATTGGCTTTCTGACATCAAATTGTAATTCAAATTCTCTAATTCTGTCGTAGAGAGTATGGTTTCTGACTCTTCCTTTTGTGGTGAGTTCCTCTTTCTAGTCATTTTGCTCAGTGCAGAGTGGCTAAAAATGAGTTGTACTGGAAAAAGGAAGAAAAAGAAACAAAAAACAAAACAACAACAACAAAAAAAAAACGAACCACAAAAATCAAACAAACAAACAAACAAAAACCAAGGAGGGGTATCCTCTGTTCTATATACTGTAAATCCCTCGATTTCCCCTGGAGCTTTCCAGTGCTGCTGGGCCAAGAACTTGCTCTTCCCCTGTCCTTCCAGCTGGTCTTCTGGGGCAGGGGCCTGCTGTGCTGATTCTCAGGTGTGTGCACCTGGGGTAGCTGCTCTGCCCCCTGCAGGGTGCTGGGCTCAGTGGGAGCTGTTTATCCTGTGAGGCCCCTGTTCCCTGGTGGCCCCCAACCTCCCAGGCACAAGGTGACACAGGGAGGAACAACAGTGGTGGCGGCCAGGGTCCAGACCTGGAGTCAGCTCCCCCAGTAACTCCCGCAGTCACTCCCGCAGTCTCCCAGTCTGCACTGGCCTGGATGGTCCGGGGCGGCGGGGTGCTGACCTGCACAGCTTGGGGGCAACCAGCATCAGGAGCGTCCTCGCTGTCCTGTGCCCTCTCCACCTCCGCCTCTCCTAGGGGGAGCGCAGGATCTTCGGCTGTGTCCCCCTCCCCTTGGGATCCGGGGCCTGAGCTCCTGGAATCACGCTCCCGGGCCCGGGCTCCCGAAGGCAGCAGGCCGCAGCCCCCTCTCGGAGCCCCCCCCCCCCCAGCTGCTCCCGAGGCCCCGCCGGGGCTCCAGCCCTTTACCCGCTGGGCCCGCGGTGTGGGGCGCTCTCCCCCGGGGCGCGCTTCCCCTGTTGGTGACCCCGGGGACCTGGGGGCCCCACTGCCCCTCCTGCGGTTCTGCCCGAGTTCCCTGTGAGCGCCTTTCCCTCTGGGAAGAATCTGGTGTGGATTTTTAAAGTTCCCGCTTCTCAGAGGCTGGGATTTCCTGCCCTGGAGGCTCTCGCTGCCCGGCCTTAGCTGGCTCCTCGCGGGGGTCCCTCCCCCACTGGATTCTTCTTTTTTTTTTTCTTCCACCTTCCTACCTTGGTAGAAGTGAAAACCCTTCTCTCTTTAGCATTCCAGCTGTTTAAATCTCAAGTCGAATTTGTAGGTTTTCAGGATGATTTGAAAGTTACCTAGGTAAGTTGGCGGGGACAGGTGACTTGGGGACCCTTCTCCTCTGCCATCTTGCCCCTCCCTAGGTCACCTCTTCTTTATCCATTCAACTGTAACGGACATTTGGGTTACTTCTATATCTTGGCTATTGGAAATAATGCTGCAGTAAACATAAGGTTGCATACATCACTAAAAATTACTGTTTTCAGGTAAATACTCAGGTAAAGCAGTGGGATTACAGGACCATGTGTTATCTCTATTTTAAATTTTTGGAGGAAACTCCATGCGGTTTTCCACAGTGGCTATACCAGTCTGCATTCCCACCAACAGTGTACAAGGGTTCCTTTCTCTCCACATCTGTTCAACACTTGTTATTTCTTGACTATTTAGATTTAGCCATTCTGACAGGTGTGGAGTGGTATCTCATGGTGCTTTTTATGTATTTTTCCCTGGTGATGAGTGATGTCGAGCATCTTTGATATATCCCCTTGCCACATAGTATTCATAATTTATTAAAATAAGGAATATTTTGCATTTTAATATGAAGAGGATGTTTTGGTAATTTTTAAATTATCAATTGATACTAATATGGATAGGATTCATATTCCAGAATTCTGAAAGCTTTAATCAATCACAGACTACATACATAACAGTGGTGTTGGGCTATTTCATTTAATCATTTACTTTTTTATTCAACAAATATTATTGAGCCTCCAGGTTACATTAAGGGATATGAGAGGAACCAGACCCCTTACTTCTTCATGGTCTCAAAATGAATTTGCAACCATAGCCTGCGGACACTCTGAATACATCCCCTCATTGACCATAGCAGCAACATTTCAGGAAATATAAAGGAGGAAGTGTTTGGGAAGAATCGACTGAGGCCAAACCACGGTTCAAATTCTTTGGCTGCAAGTCCAAGTCCCATGTGATATTCTGAAAATGGCTGTTTGCTCTGGTCATGTTATTTCTCATCTCCAAAAACATTTCTCAACATCTAAGTTTTAAAGAAACTTTGAAAACCAGTGAATGGTAATAAACACAGATGACACTGTCAGAGGATCCATGTAATAACTGCTGATTTACAGAAACATCATTAGCTATGTCATTAATATGCATGTGCCCACAGACTCACTCCAGTCCAACAGCAGCTGCTAAATATCTATATCACACAAAGCCATGCTAGACTTCATCTGTGATTATGACATTGACAGCAATGTCATTCATTCATTCTCAAAGACAACCAAGATGAAAGCAATGAGCTATGTAGGGAGGACAAGGCAACGAATATAACACGGAGTCCTTAATTTATTTAAGGTTGTAGAGAATTCAGTAGTATTTGATAAACTCTCTCATGAAGAAAAGAAAAGAACTAGAGTGTCACAAACAAGCTTAAACATTAGGAGAAGAGTCACAGAGTACATAAGGCTTCTAATGAAGCTTAGAGCTTAAGAATCTTAGAGAATCTTAGGCTTATAATGAATCAGCAGGAAGAGCTTTAAGTGACAGAAATCCACGCAGAGGAAATGATGAGGCCACAAGATTGGAAGCAGGAAGCATGAACTACAGTAGTGTTTGAGAACCTGCAACAGGTGCATAAGACCTCTTTCTGAACTACATGGGTAAGTCAAGGAATAACGGAGATTATAGGAAAGGGGAGTGATGAAGGCAATGTCTGCACACAAGCTGAAATCCTTGCAGAGGGAGGGGTTCGATAAAGGAAATAGGCAAACTTCAAATTGGATAACTGCAGCTGCAAAGTGGCCTTTGGGAAGAACAGATTCCAATCTGCCAGGATTATGACATGTACACTTACAAGGAACAGAATTTTTTTTTTTTAATTTTTTATTTATTTATGATAGTCACAGAGAGAGAGAGAGAGGCAGAGACACAGGCGGAGGGAGAAGCAGGCTCCATGCACCGGGAGCCTGATGTGGGATTCGATCCCGGGTCTCCAGGATCGCGCCCCGGGCCAAAGGCAGGCGCCAATCTGCTGCGCCACCCAGGGATCCCCCAAGGAACAGAATTTTAATGTGAATCCTTTATATCCCCAAATGGTCAATACGTGAAGACAGTGGGTACTTTCTTCCTAATGAACAACCTGGGGGAAATTTGGAATTAGTTTTTAGAGAACTGGGTAATACTCTATTGTATACATAAACCACATCTTCTTTATCCATTCATCTTTCGATGGACACCGAGGCTCCTTCCACAGTTTAGCTATTGTGGAACTGGGTAGCGAAACTTTAAATACCTATTGGCCTCCTCGGGATTCAGTGGTTCTCCCCTGTGGTGCTTTGTCCCACAGGGATGTTTGGCAGTGTCTGAAGGCATTTTTGGAAGTCAGTACTGGGGTGGAACACGTGCTGTGTGAACACCAGGGATACTGATAAATATTCCAGGAAGCAAAGGACATCACACCACAATAAAGGATTATCCAGCCCTGAATGTTAATAGTGCTGTGATTGAGAAATTCTACACTAATTAAGGTTATAAAAGAGTTGTGAATTACAGAATAAGATTTCTTTTTCTTTTTTTAAAAGTTTTATTTATTCAGAGACAGAGAGAGAGAGAGAGACAGAGAGAGAGAGAGAGAGAGAGAGAGAGGTAGAGACATAGGCAGAGGGAGAAGGAGGCTCCCTGCACAGAGCCAAATGTGGGACTTGATCCTGGACCCTGGGATCATACTCAGAGCCCAAGGCAAATGCTAAACTGCTGAACCATCCAGGCGCTCCAGAGGATAAGAATCCTGAAGAGGACTACTGGAAAGAATTAAGTCCTCAACCTCATACTCCACACCCAAGAAAAAGGGGTAGAGAGGTACAGCCCATTTTACCTTGGGTCAAGAATCCTGAAGAATTCTACAAGACAACATATGTTACTTGATATTAGGGGAGAGACATTGCAGACAGGTACCTTACTCATGCCTGTAATTTGAAATGGAGAAATGACAGTGCCCCTGCTGTTGGAATGAGAGACTAGTGATCTTGTGAGGTGGGTGTTTGCTACACTAGTGGAAGGTTGACCATTCCTTGGATGATCTGTATGCTAGAGACAGCTGTCATGGTATCTTTGATTTGGTCCACAGAGCCTACAGTTCTACAAGGGTGACCTGTGTAGGGTGAAATCATAATCAGCCATTCAGAATAAAGAGATATTAATTTACATCAAGTGAAGAAGAAGTAAAAGAGGGAAAGAAGTTTCTTCAGTAATCTATGAAACACAATATCAAAGAGTCAGGTTGAAACACTTAACACACCTAGGAAGCATGGTAACAGCTAACTGAAGCACTCATGGATTGTGAATCATCCTCTGTCTCTACTCTGTCCTTTTGGAAGGAAACATCAAAAGCCAGGTTAGCAAGTGAGGGATGGGAGGAGAGGAATGGTGTGACTTTGAATGCTGGACCGTCTGGCCGTTATGTGAGCATGGGGATTGTGAATATGCACCAGGCTCACCAGAGGCTATGCGATCCTCTGAACGTGACCAGAAATCTTAGGAAACTCTGTTTCCATCCAGGGTGGAAGAAAGAACTAGCCAGATTCAATTAATTCCAAGGGGTCAGTAAAGCAAAATTGGTTATTTTCTGTTGATACGTTATATGTTGGACTTGGTCAACATATTACATAGTCCCAGGATCTCCTAGAAGGTAAGGAGATCATTTCTTACACTCCTGTCCTTCCATCACAGATGGTGTCTTGCACGGGGTAGAGAATTGGACTGGCTAATTAATTGCTGAATTCTATTTCAGAAACAGGAGCGCACGCTTTATTCTCCATGGTCTCTAAGGACCTCTAGAGGCTAAAACCTTCCTGATGCCTTTTCAGACACAAAGCAGCATCACTCTTCTCTCTCTGGAGGCTTAGAATTAGGTACAAAATGGGCAGTCATGAATTCATGCTAGCTGATAGAGAGAAGGGTGTGTTGTTCCTCCAGTGTCTCTCCTCTGTCTGGCTTCCGGTGAGTTCTGAAACCCTGTAGGGGGCAGCTGGCTGACTCACCTGAAGCCTGCTTTAAGAAGGAACGAAACCCTGAAAGAGATGGAGGAGATGACAGATGAGAAGGGAGAGAGTGCTTGGAGGTTAGCACAAGGGAGCTTTGAATAGAGTGAGCAGAGCAGGTGCAGAGCCCCAGGACTGGGGTCCCTGTTCTGGCACAGCCACTAACTGTGCAACTCTGGGTACTGCGCTGTGATTCTCTGTGCACACAGCTCACTGGGCAGATTCAATGCACTTAGGATCCAGGTCTCTATGACTCATTAACATCGCACAGACCAGGGAGGAAAGTCAGCTCGGCACAGGCAAACTTCTGAAATCTAGGAGCAAGGGGTTCACAAACTACAATATGGATCAAATTAACAGCTGAGTGAACACATTACAAAACCTTCCATTTGATTAGGAATTCTGACATTAAAGCGTGTGAAAGCTGCCCAGGAAATAAGAGAGTAAGGAAATCAGCTAGTCCTAAACTTTACAAGAGCCTGACTTGGCCAAGCATCTCTAATCTTTTGCTTTTTCTGCCCTTGGTTTCAAGGCTGGTCATCGGAAGAGCCTCTCTGTTCATCCCCCAACTCCGTCTCTGCCTATCTGTGCCTTCTTGCACAGCAAACTTTATAGGCATTCTCTCTTTGACTAGAAGTTCAAATGTAACAGAACATGAGATCCATGAAGAATCATAGAATACATCCAAACAGCAGTGACAAGCGGGAAGGGGCTTGATCTACAAAGAGAACAAAACTCTCTCAAGCTCACACAGCCAGGGCAAGCCAGAGCCAGCTTAGCCCCAGGGCTCCTCACCTCTCAGCACCCCTTCCCCTAAACCACCTGGTCCCTATTGGCTGCAGAGAAAGGGAGGGTTCGGAGTTCCAGGGTTGCAGGAACTGAGTCCAGCACTGGAGACAGGGACTTCTGCCTCTTGTTTGCCACATGAGTCTGTGCCCATCCCCTGGGTCCGAGAGTACCTTTGAAATCTCTGTCCAGAAATGTGTACCCTATTTTCCTTTTCAAATTATCCTCCAACACGTTAATGGTGCCTCAAAGACTGAATAAGGTATTAGAGTCTTACACATCTCTATGCAAATTGAGGCATCACCAGCTACTTGCCCTGTGGTGGGAGGCAGGCTCACAGCCAGAAGCCTCCTCATCTGCCATGGATTAGCCTGGTAAGTAGATACAACGTTTTCCTTGCAGAGTATCTGACACATAATGTGCTCCATACTGCTTGGTTTCTCTCCTGGTTTCCTTTCTTCACATTCATCCAGACAACTCACACCATGAGTGAGTCACTGCTGGGAATGATAAAGAATGTGATCCTGGGACTGCCAGGATCACACTTTCCCACAAATACTACAACTTAAATCCCTACATGCAGAATGGCTTTGGCCCTGCACTGCCCAGAGTCGTGCTCATTGAAGCCTGGTTTCTTCTTCCTTCTCTTTCTGTTCCCTTCACTTTTGCTCACTTGTCTTCTGGGTTTTTTTCCCCTAAATTCCATCATTGGTGGTTGTATGAAGAATGGGAACTGTATTCAGGGGGAAGAAAAAAGGGCTTGTTCAGCGTTGGATCCCAAGCAGTCACGTGCCTGGAGGGAGACAGGCCAGGCAGGCACAGACTGAGCTCTGTGACTAGAACGGATGCAATGAATCACACAGAGAGGTGGCACTGATCTTGGGAACCACGGGGCGATCCGAGTCCTATACTACCCCAGAAATTCCAGGCACGTTCCCCATGTAATAATGCTGCATTAGTCCTCACTGGAGCACTTCTGGGGCCTTGAGATAACAGAGGCTCCCAGGTCCCCTTCCTCCTTCCTCCTCCTCAGCAAAGACTCTGAGTTAGGCTCTGGCCTTGTGTCATTAAGGTTGGGAAAAGGGGAAATGGAAAATATTTCTGGAGTTCCTCTGCCTAAGGAGGGTGCCTTTGCCTGACACAGTTCTGCCAGAAGCAAAGCTTTCCAGCCCTCTCTTTAATCACCATGAGGCAATGAAGGTGAAAGAGTTTCCAGATCATCCGAATGACGGGATAGGGACCAACTATAATCACTCTCACAGACAGAAAAGTCTTTGCAGTTAAGGTCTGGGAATGCAGTGAGTAACATGTGTCATTGTAACAAAACCCGGGTAAGGCTGTGCCTATGTGGTGAGGGGTTAATAATGTGAGTTCCTGATGCCACAACCTGCCAAGGTTCTCTATTAACACGTTCAATGCTGCTTCAAGGACATGTTGAAATTGTAGAGAATACGGCTTAACATAACGCGACTTAAGCATTTTCTGTTACCTAACTGATGTATTTATCAATGTCTTCCTTCATCTATAAAACAGAGGGTTATTATCCCAGCCTGAAGCCTGATGATGAGGAAATATGAAGAAAGGAAGTTTGCCAATGTTTTCCCCTAAGCAGTGATCTCAGGAAGGCATCAGTTTCCCACTTTGTGGACTTCATGCCCTGTGTCTCCTACTCCCTGGCCCCTGCCCCCCAGAAAGGGCAACTCTCCAAAGTCCTCCAGGTCGGAACCTATAAAGTGCCCTGGCTTCCCCCTGCCATGGGACTGTTCAATGTCAGTCATCCTGCTTCCTTCCTCCTGACTGGCATCCCTGGTCTGGAGAGCTCTCACTCCTGGCTAGCAGGGCCCCTCTGTGTGATGTATGCCGTGGCCCTCGGAGGCAACACTGTGATCCTACAGGCCGTGCGAGTGGAGCCCAGCCTCCACGAGCCCATGTACTACTTCCTGTCCATGCTGTCCTTCAGTGACGTGGCCATGTCCATGGCCACACTGCCCACCGTGCTCAGAACCTTCTGCCTCAATGCCCGCAGCATTGCTTTTGATGCCTGTCTGATCCAGATGTTTCTCATTCATTCCTTCTCCATGATGGAGTCAGGGATTCTGCTGGCCATGAGCTTTGACCGCTATGTGGCCATTTGTGATCCTTTGCACTATGCCACTGTGCTCACCAATGGAGTTATTGCTGGAATCGGCGTAGCTGTGACTGCCCGGAGCTTCATCACCCTCTTTCCCCTTCCCTTCCTCTTCAAGAGGCTGCCTGTCTGCAGATCCAATGTTCTTTCTCACTCCTATTGCCTGCACCCAGACATGATGAAGCTAGCCTGTGCTGATATCACTATCAACAGCATCTATGGACTCTTTGTTCTTGTATCTACCTTTGGCATGGACATGTTTTTTATCTTCCTCTCCTATGTGCTCATTCTGCGTTCAGTCATGGCCATCGCTTCCCGCAAGGAACGCCTGAAAGCTCTCAACACATGTGTGTCACATATCTTGGCTGTACTTGCATTTTATGTACCGATGATTGGGGTTTCTGTAGTGCACCGCTTTGGGAAGCATGCCCCACGCTACATACATGTCCTCATGTCTAATGTTTACCTCTTTGTACCTCCTGTGCTCAACCCTCTGATTTATAGTGCCAAGACAAAGGAGATCCGCCGAGCCATTGTCCGTATGTTTCGCCCCATCAGAATGTGACCTTCATGTTTGCCCCTAATATCTCATGTTCAATATAGGCATATGTTGTTACTCACAGTGTCCTTATCATCATCATCATTGTCAACATTATCATCTTTGTATCATCTAGAATAAAATAAATATATAGGGGAAAGTAAAGGTCAGAAAATAGAGCAATGAAAAAAAAAAGAAAATGGAGCAATGAAATTAGAACAAGAAATGTCTGGTACATTCACCAAATTTCAGTGGTATTCATAGAGAAGTTAATAGGTTATTAGACAGGTTAATAGGTTATTCATAGGAGTCATAGGTTATTAGACAACTGTTAACAGAGGGTGACTGATATAAATAAGAATCATTTTCCATTACAGTGACTGTTACCAATATTATATTAGCTAATTCATTGAATCATTAAAAATGTCAGGTTCTGTAGAAATTATTGATATGATTTAATTCATTTAAACTTTATAATAATCTCAAGAGGTATAGAGAATTAAGTCAATTTTTTCAGAGTAATACAGATAATAGGTGATCCAGATGAGAATCTATACTTTTGTTTCCTGGGGAACCTGGGTGCTCAGTTCAGTTAAGAGTCTGACCTTTAGTTTTGGCTCAGGTCATGATCTCATGGGTTATGAGATGGAACCCCACATCAGGCTCTGTGCTGGGGGGTACTGTTTGAAGATTCTCTCTATTTGCCCTTCCCCCTGCCCAACAGCGTGCATATGTATTCTCTCTCTCTCTCTAAAATAAATCAATCTTAAAGAAAAATACTTGTCTGTCTCCATTATGTGTATCAAACACCTACAAATACTATCTGTGTGCTGAACTGGCCTCACTAACATTCCAAATGTTATCCTTCCCTTTGGCTTCACTGTCCTCACATTCACGAGTGTTTCAACTTCACAAAGTGAAATTTGATGTACTGTCAGAATGTGATATAAAACGTATGACCCTGGAAAACTGAAAGAGACTGACATCTAGAAGAAAGTCCAGATTCTTCTCTGCTTCCTTCATCTGCTCACCAATCTATCCTTCCACAGGGAAAACAGTATTCAATATATGAATGATAAACTTTTGTGTTTTTTTGCCATTATACTAAGTATATGATTTCTCTTTCTCTTCCTTTCTTGGGACTTTAATTTTCTTCTATATAATGATGTGATAACAGATGCCAAAAATCATGTCTTTCTAGAACTTCTAAAAATCCCTGGGAGAGGTAATAGAGAATTTATGATTTAGACACTACAAAGTAAATATTTTGGACCTTTTATTAAATTGGTTTTCGTGGACACTCTTTCCTTGATACTGGGGAGGTATAATACAATAAAAAGTCCTTGGCAGAAGTGGAGTGCTTTCAGATGAGGTTTTAGCATACATCTAATCTAAATTAAAGGAGGTGCTCTGTGGAGACTGACCTACCACCAGTGATACTGAGCCAGAGGCTAAAGCGGCTGAGCATAAAGTTATCTAGTTTTGTCTCTGTGAAGCTTTCTTGAGGGAATATGAAGAAAAAATATCAGGTGCTAGAGGGAGGGAATTATTTTTGAATGGAAGTGATGTATTTGGGATCCACATTTCCATATATGCTTATAAGCGAAATAAAAGACTCATAATGTAAGTGCCTCATTCACTATATAAATTATTTTAGGGGCATGATTGGGTAACATAGCGCAGCATGATTTCAAATGGAAAATAATGAGTCAGACTATGGGTTTCAATCAATTCAAATAATGATTATTTTGATTCACACAAGAAGCTCTATATTGTCACCTTGATTAATAGCAGTAGTAGTAGTAGTAATAGTAGTAGTAGTAACAGTATAATTTATTATGGCTTAAGAGTAGGGTTAAATAATTATATAGATACAAAGGCAAGACTTGGGGAAACTTCTATATATGAAAATTTGGAAAACATTCTCTGATTCCTACCCCAGGGAGAAGAAGAAGACAACCTTTTGACCACAGCCTAATGTTGACAGCCAAGGGTGGAAAGGAGAAAGGACAAGGAGCACTGAAATAGGAGCCTCCTATAAACACCTCTGGGTCTTCTCCACCTTATTTCCTCTCTCTCTCTCTCTCTCTCTCTCTCTCTCTTTAAACAAGCTTTTCTTTGAAGTCAATATTTTTCCTTATTGAAATAGAAAAATATCTGGATTTTGGCCAACTAAAAAGGAGCAATGAAGACTTTATACTTCTTTTGTTTTAGGCCTCTTACTTCTGCCTCAGAAAGTTAGGTCACCTAAGAAGACTGTATATCGAACTTGGATCAACTAACCTTGGATGGGGGTTATAATGAGGTTTCTGGGGGAAAAAATCTCTAAGTAACAGAGGTCATGCTTTTGCATTGTCTTGTCAGGGGTGCCAATCTCATCCTCCAGGGCCTGTGTCAGGTAGGTCAACACAAGTAACAGAGAGAAGAAACTAGAACAAGACTAAGGATAGGGTTGGATTCCTGTCTCCCTTCCCTCATCATAAGACTCATAATAAAATCAATGCAGTGAGAGTATAAGAATTGAGAAAACGTACATCCATTTGCGGGGGGGGGGGGAGGTGGGGACTTCTATGAAATTAATTTCTATATGAGGCTGGGAAGTGGGAGAACCTTTAGAAACAAAAATAAGGTAGTAGAGGTTTATGAACCGGTGCCTGGGTATGGCTGACACCAGTATCAGGGAGGTGCAGCCCCACCTCAACGAAGCCAACCCAGACCTGCTCAGCTCTGCTAGGACAAGACAGCTTTGCCACTGCAGGTGCCATTCAGTGGGATGAGAAGTTCTCCTCCCCAGATACTGTTCTATGAATGAATAAATAGGAGCAAGGGCACACACTGCCTTTCTTCTGAGTTACAGTTCTCCACAGCAAGGGCATTGCCTCATCAGGAAGATACCCACCACTCCCTCATCAGCTGCCACACTGTCTCACTGTGTTGACACAGGGGTGGACTCAGGACCCTGAGCTGTTCTATTTCATTTTCAGAGAAGAGAGGATTCATGTGCTGGGGCCTGTGCATTGAGCAACGACAACCAGATGCCCTCTGAACAGTTGAGTGGAGTGTGTGCCCTGAAGAGGGCTCAGGTTTCAAGAGGGCCAAAACACAGATTTATGAAGTCAGCCATCACTCTGAATTACCATCTTCCTGGCCTCAGACAAGTAATTGAGTCCCTGCTGAGGCATTACCCTATGCAGGGAAGAGGAGGACAGCTAATCAAGCAGTGCCTCCACATGAATGTCTGTTGGGAGGATCATGGAGAGCACGTGACCACCAGTCGACCTATGCACTGGAGCCCAGAAATCGAGGCTCCTCATTTCTGACCCTGTCCTTGGAATGTGCATAGTTTGTTTTGCCCTTTCTTGAAATGGCCCCAAGGTCATGACCTTGAGATACTCATGTCTTGCTGAGACCTTCTGTAAAATATACATGACTGAGCCTAAGTAAGAAAGACCTCTAAACTTTTAAAATTCTGGTATCAGGTTAAAGACATACTGGCCTTAGGCCACCCAAGACAAACCTCGTATGTAAGTTCCCTTGCTTGTTAAATCTGCCACCTACTGATTGGGAGTGTCCTGCCTCTTCTTTCAGGCTCTTCTTGTCTTTGGAATATGGTGGCCAGTTTCAAATGACACTTGGGAAGCCCCGGAAGATCTTTCAAACCAATGCCAGTAGCCAACATTTTATTTAATGGATTTTTCACACTAGGTGTAGCTGTATGTGGCTTGCAGTCATATTTATAATATGAAGTGTTTTTATTTCTTTTTCTTTTCTTCTATTATGCATGGAAAACTTGTTTATCAAATGTATGTAAGAAAATAAACAGAAAGAGGTATGTTACCTGTTAGATAATTATTATTTTTTAAAAGTCTTTATTTATTTCACACACAGAGAGAGAGAGAGCACAAGCAGACAGAGCATCAGGCAGAGGGAGAAGGAGAAGTAGGGTCCTTGCTGAGCAGAGGGCTGGAAGCAGGGCTTGATCCCTGGCTTGATCCCAGGACCCTGGGATGATGACCTGAGCAAAGGCAAATGTTTAACCTACTGAGCCACCCAGCGACCCCTCTGTTAAATGATTATTTAATTTAGTTTGTTTTGTACATGTGTCATTCAGGAGTCAGCTGACACTATCTAAACATTGGATATTTCACTGAAATTTGCATAAGCCCCCAACAATCTTCAAAGAGAATGTATAAACCCCAGCCAAACATTTCTGGAGTCATGCATCACTCACCCAAAGCATGGATGTGTGGCAAGCTTTACTAACAGTTTAGATCCAAACAGATCTCAACTAATAGAAATACAACAAACAGAGCTGGTTATTGGACAATCTTGATTTTATATCTTTAACTGACAGTCAGGTGCTCAGAAAAATTTCTTTCTCAAGTGTTTCTCAATTTTCTTTTCCCTTACAGAGATATTTAGACATTCTTTTTTATTCAACTTTTTTTTTTAGTAAAAAAAAAAAAGTACTGGTTTTTTAGGGGACTAGATATAATGCTGGTAACATACTATGTTCCTTACAAGCTTTATTGTTTGTTTGCTTAAAAGAAACATAACAGCTCGCTCCTTTATTTATTCCTTCAACAGTGTGTATTGTGACCTACAATGTGGGCGGCACTATGTTCACTTGGAGGGCTCTGTGATTACAGAATTTGGTTGTTAGTGTTTGTGAGAGAAATCTATCTGAACAGAGCTGGAAGGGCTATGCCAAAGTCTCTCGAGATGTGTTTACTAACTATTGCTTTAAATGACCTCCCCCTTGCACAGCCACACCAGGTTTTGAACAGCTGCAGTGTGATGGAGGATGTGACTGGTGAGGATGTAGTACGTGCGCATACGGACAGTGGCAGGCCAGAATGAAGGCTGGGAGCCTCAGGTTGTTTTTTTTAAGGCAAATATCTCACATTACAACAAGGCAGGAGAAAGAAGGTTCCTGAGTGGCCATCTGTATTTTTACCATGGAATATAGCCTGTAAGCAGCAATGGCTCAGAGTCAACTTTAAATACTAGATTTGGCAATCCAGCACTGTCTCTGAGACAAAGCCTTCTGTGAATGTTAAACAGCTTGGAAGTAGTAGAGTGCTAGGTGGCTTTTCCTGTATTTGAACAGTTGACATGCCATGACATTGTGTAAACTAAATCTTCTGTGGATTTTAACACAAAAATCCAGCAATCAGCAGTTTCGTAATAGGTCTTTGACTAAAATTTCTAAAAATGTAGAAGCAAGTAAAAATAGATCTGAAACTCAGACAAAGAAATGTCTGTGAAACACATACATCCAAAACTTTATAGGCCTGGGTTGCCAACACTAGAATGAAAATAGTTCCCATTTCATTTATACAGCAAGGATGGAAATTAATGATTATGGGAAATGCCATTCAACATTTTGCATACAAATATGTGCAAGAATATTTTTATAAATAATGTAGAAAAACAAGTTTATGGTTTTCAGGTGGGAAAAAATGAAGGCACAACTCTGGTATAAATTGGACACTATTTTTAAACTGATTCTGATTCATTTTCAATATAATCTCTTAACCGTGTTAGACTTCAGACCACACAAAATATTATAAACTGGTTTATAAATTTATGATTTACTTAGTATATTTAGATATCACATTGAATACTAATCTTACCAGTTTGAACAAATGCAATTTATGTAAAAAAGAAAAGCCTTTTTTAAACATACTGTTAATTAGGGACTTGGTCAATATTTTTTAAGCAGCAGTTAAACATACATATACATATGCGTATATGTAATGGATTTTTCTATATTAAAAAGTTAAGAGTCTTTAATTTTCTGCCTCAATATTTTTCTCTTAATCCATAGTCATTACAAACAGGTTGTATTTATTGTGTGTGTGTATATGTATGTGTATATGTGTATGCATGTGTGTACATCCCAGTGGTCCTTATCCAACTGAGAGCTGGAGGGTGAGTAATTCTGGAACACTGAAAGGAATTTCTATCACTTTCTTGTTTTTTTGTCCCTTTTTTATTCAGAGCTTAGCTCAGCATATCTATATTCAACAGTGAGACATACACAAGGAAACATCTCACAATGTAATACACTTTGTTATCAGGAACCAGATTCAATTCAGCCATGTCCCCAGTTGAGTACAGTACAGGTTCATCATTCCATGTGTGTTTGCTAAAGAAATAAATAAGGCATCACTGCACAAAATGGTGACCAAAATACTTTGTGTTACACCTAGCACTCCCTTGCTCCTTATTCTGTGACTTCTCAATTCTGAGGTTGAATTCAGATATATGTTTAAAAAAAAAAAAAAAAGAAACTTTAGAAATACTGAAGTCACCCATATGATTTCGTTTTTTTAATTTTATAAATTTATTTTTTATTGGTGTTCAGTTTGCCAACATATAGAATAACACCCAGTGCTCATCCCATCAAGTGCCCCCCTCAGTGCCCATCACCCAGTCACCCCCACCCCCCGCCCTCCTCCCCTTCCACCACCCCTAGTTCATTTCCCAGAGTTAGGAGTCTCTCATGTTCTGTCTCCCTTTCTGATATTTCCCACTCATTTTTTCTCCTTTCCCCTTTATTCCCTTTCACTATTTTTTATATTCTCCAAATGAATGAAACCATATAATGTTTGTCCTCCTCCGATTGACTTATTTTACTCAGCATAATACATTAGAACCCATATGATTTCTAATACTTAGTTGTAGATACTGAAGCATTAGGATACAACATTTTTTAAAAAATAAGAAAGATTCCTGTTATAAGCATGGCTTTAAGGGCTGTGGATTAATCTATGTCCTTTTTCTTCCTTTCATTTTTGCTCATAACTGTGTACAGAGTTAACTCATATCCAGCTATTGGATATATATATATATATATATATATATATACACATATATATATATAACTATATATATAACTATATATATAACTATATATATATAACTATATATATATAACTATATATATATATAACTATATATATATAACTATATATATATATATATATATATATATATATATATATATATATATAACTACATATATATATAGTTTTCCAGGTAACTGGGAGGAGAATTTTCTGGACTGGGTGGAGATGATTGGGTGGCTTTTCCAGCTTTGTGGCTCTGCAGCTCCTTCTGTTGTGTGAACAGCTCCAAGGAATACCTCTCTTAGAGGCCACTTGTGTGTCTCAGAGCTAAGACTATTTCTAGAGGAAATAGTCCCTCCCTCTGTTCTAGCCCTAGAGCTCTACAAGCCTTTCTTCCAAGAGTTGTGCTCCATTGAGAATTTTAGTGTGGTGGCCCTGCTATCTTGCATCTATCTGCTTCCTCCATGCCTGTATCTGTCATCAGCACCTTCTTTCTTGCTCAGTGATTTTTATCTGTTTTATTTGTGACTTCTTTCAGACTGAGGTCAAATCCTCCCAGGACAGCTTATTTGCTGAACATTTCAGAGATTTTCAAATGCTTAGGAGCACCACAGCTTTGCTTGATCCTTTCAGGTTCATGAGGACTTGGATATTATATGGATTATTCCCAGTTTCACCAATCAATCTCAAGGCCACCTGCCCAGATTTCTGCCTAGGTTACCATTTTCTCTTACTGGGGGTGAGTAGTTGTGATTTTTGGGGAGTTTGTCATTTCCTGTTGGACTAAGTTTGGTTATTTCCCTTCACTACACTGCTCCTTACCACGTACTTTCTAACTTTGTGTTTAGGCTGTCCGTACCTTGATCTAGGGACATTTGTCATTTGTCATTTCTATGTCATTGAATATTATTGAAGATGTTATCTCTAGGTTTTTATTCTATTTTTTCTTTTCTTTTCTTTTTGGTAATGGTTGGTTAATTTGGCATTCAGGAGGTGTTCAGAGGAGATTCAGATCTATATTGCTGCTATGTTTAGGACAATATCATGTCACTCAGTCCTTATGGCTTTATTTTAGAAAAGTTATTTCAAGATCCTTTGTGGAAAAGAAAAACCATGGAAAAGGATATTTCTTTAAAAAATGATATGTTTCTGCCTCAGTGTCTGCTTTTCTCAATCATCCAACAGAGCTGAATTATGCAATAGCCTGTTCACTCTCCAGTGAAAGCCACTGTGTTTGTGTTACCTCTGCCAAGTGTCCACATAGCCTATGTGGGCTACGCCATGTGTGGTTTGCATGAATCTGAAGAGGATTCTTCTCTCCTCATGGCAGGGATTCTACAGGGATTATGTTCTCTTAATGTCCTGATATTATTAAGCTACCTCTTTTCTATTCCAGCATGTGAAATCTCTGGGCTTGGGCTCAACACAGGCCATTAAAATCCATATTCTAGCAAACTGTGGGCCAATATGCCATTGCTGCTGAAGCAGACACACCCCCCCATCAATCAGTGGTGTCTGTTAGGCTTCCATGTAGACTCCTTACTAGCTCCCTAGAAGAAAGTTAATCATCCTCCTAGTCATGCCCAAGGGATTATTACACAAAACTTTTCTCCTTGTTTCAACTTGTGAATTTCAGGTGTTAACATCATGTATATTGCTTGGTCAGAATGACAAACGTATAGGTTCCATTTTAGAAGACTGAAGAATATTATTTATTTCAAAAGTGAAAAGTTGGTCACAACTATTGTGTATCTTTAATTTTTCAGGTTTAAAGATTCTCAGAAGTATTATTCTTTTAAAGTATATTTGGTGATACCTTTTATCTCAAGTCACATATTCTCCAGTTATAGCATGGTTTACATAAGTTTTTGTCTGTTTTGAGATTTACTTAAAACCATAGGTGGAACCTGTTTATTGGGACAAATAAAAGAGTCTAATTGAAGACCCTCTTCCTTGTTAGCTCTGAGAGAAGTCATCTTTGACAACCTGTGAGACAGTTAATTACAACATAAGGCAGACTGTTGTATTGAGTCAATGGGTTAGAATACAACTAACAGCAAGTACCGAATCAGAGGTCCATTTATAGAAAGAGATTAAAACCCTCCATGGCCAAGTACACCTGAAAATCAGCAATAACAACAAATTCCTAGGGTACTTGGATTTCCAGATCTCTTCCTGGTCAGAGATTAGGCTTCAAAAACATTTTGTACAGCCTCTTACGAATTTCTTTAGTTTTAATGGAATAGATAATTGGGTTGAGCATTGGAGGCACAAAGAGATATACCAGGGACATGAACTTGTGCATGTACTCAGGGGCATTCTTCCCAAACCGATGAACCATGGACACACTAACCATGGGTACATAGAAGATGAGCACAGCACATATGTGTGACACACATGTGTTGAGTGTCTTAAGCCTCTCCTCCTGGGAGGCAATGGCCAATATGGAGTGCAGTATAAGCACGTAGGAGAGGAGAATGAGCACTGAGTCTACACCAAAGGCAGAGATAACAATGAACAGGCCATACATGCTGTTGATGGTGGTATCTCCACAAGGCAGGTGGATCAAGTCTGGGTGCAAACAGTAGGAATGTGTTAACACATTGGCCTTACAGAAAGGCAGCCTCTTCAGAAGGAAAGGCAATGGGAAAACCATGCAGAAGCTGCGGATGATGATGGATATGCCCATGTGAGCCACACGGATATCAGTGAGCACTGAAGAATAACGCAGAGGGTTACAGATGGCCACATAGCGATCAAAACTCATGGCCAGCAAGATCCCAGATTCTGTCCAGGAGAAAAAGTGGATGAAGAACATCTGGGTCAGGCAGGCATCAAAGGCAATCTCTGGAGCATGAAAGCACAAGGCAGCCAATACAGTGGGCAATGTAGAAAAGGACACACCCAGGTCATTGACAGACAACAGAGACAAGAAGTAGTACATAGGCTGGTGCAAGCTCTGCTCCTCCTTTATAATGAAGAGGATTAGGATATTGCCCAGGATGGAAATAGCATAAAGCAGCAAGAGGAGGGCAGCTAACGAGTGTTGTAGACCCTCCATCTCTGGGAAGCCTGTTAGTGAGAAGCTGGTAGTGCTAGAGATGTTAGTCCCAAAACTTCCCATGAGGGTCCTTGAGTAGCTTTTGGGGAAATAGAACCAGAGTAAAGTGAGGTCAGACAGTGGAAGATCAGGAGTGGTCACTGTCCTTAGTCAGGATGGAAGAGGCAATGATACTTAAATTCTATGATCGCTAGGTCATGAAAGGGTCAAGAAGGAGCAGGTTAGGGATTGTTGGTTACATCTCAGACTTTTTGCAGTCTGACCATATCCACAGATGTGTCTTGGGCTCCAAACTCTTCCCCACAGATATCCTTTGACTCTTTTTTAGGGGAAGGAGGAGAAATTATCTGTTGTTCTTCTTGTCCCTGTGTTCTTTACAGAAAGATTCCAATCTTTCTCCAGTAGTAGAGAGTGACTTTGCCTTTCTCCCTACCAGTTCTTAGCTACCATCTTCTTCAAGAAGTGAGGTATGGTATGTCCTTCCTCCCTCTCTGCTTATTGATGCATTCATTCCTGTGCAGGATGACATCTCCACCTAGACTCTGAGCTGTATCCTCTCTTGTCAGCATTCAACCATCACTCCAGATCCTCATCCTCTTTGTTGCTTGAGCCCTTCCACTTATTCACCAAGGGTCCAGAATCTCATGTTTCTGCACATATGATTGCTTTAGATTTTCCTCTCCTGCATGTTCACATGTTTTGTTTTTCACTGTTTATATTAAGGATTCTCAAACTGTATATTAGATTCATTTGAAGAGGTTTACAAAACTCCTTTGTCTGGGCCTCATTCATATCAATTAAATCAGAATCTGTCAGTGGAACTCAAGAATCAGGATTAAAAAAAAAATTCCAGGCGATTATGATAGGCAGCCAAGTTTGAGACAATCAGGGGTTTAGATCACTCCAATAAGCTTCAGATATGTCCCACCTCACACCAACTTCTTTTTTATTGAGGAACAATTTCATGATCTACTATCATAAGGAATAAACAAACAATAACAACCCTCTTTTTGGTCCCCACATAATCTTTTTTCCCCACATAATCTTTTAGTAACCATTCATCTCTCTGTTCTCTTTCATAACTAATATTTTCAAAATTGGGATCCCTGGGTGGCGCAGCGGTTTAACGCCTGCCTTTGGCCCAGGGCGCGATCCTGGAGACCCAGGATCAAATCCCACGTCGGGCTCCCGGTGCATGGAGCCTGCTTCTCCCTCTGCCTATGTCTCTGCCTCTCTCTCTCTCTCTCTGTGACTATCATAAATAATAAATTTAAAAAATTTAAAAAAAATATTTTCAAAATTATTTTCACTCATAATGTCCTTCTTTATCTCTTCTCTGTACATCAATCCTCCCAAATTTATATCTCTAGCTCAGATTTCTTTTAGCTATGGGACACCAAAAGTCAACTCCCTATTGGACTATCAATTGTAATAACTCCTCTGTATCTCAAACATAATATAAGAATTTGAACTTCTTGTTAGTCACCATACTTGATCCTCTCCAATATTTACCATCTCATGGAAGCCCATCACTATCTATCCATGCACTCAAGCCAGAACAACCTAGGAGGCATCTCTCACACTCTCCCATCCCGAGATCTAATTAATCTATTACCATCTTTCCAAAATACACTTAACACTGGCTTCTCTCCATCTCACTTCCAACTGCCATCCACCCCTCAGCATCATCAACCAGGGTGTCTGCAGAGCCTTCCTTGGTGATTACCCAGCTGAATGTCATGCCTCTTACCAATTCATCCTCCATAAAGCAGCCAAATTATTTGTTTATAATATAAATAAGTGAAATAGTGTTATACTCCCACTGAAAATCTTCTAATGGCTTCCCTTACCTTTTGAAATGAGAATTCATCATCCTCATTGTGAAGTAGCATCAGTACCACCTGGGAAGTTGTCGTCTCCCAATTATTTGAATCTTTCATTACTTTTCTGCTCATGTTGTATGTCAGTGTTTTATAATCTTATACCATTTTTCTTCATGACTCATCACACTTTAGAATCATGATGAATTATTGTGTATCTGTTTGGATATTTGATTAGTATGTTTCTCCTCCAATAAATTGTAAGTTCACACAATTGTCTGTTCTTACTTATTCTCAATGTTTATCCAAGCACTGGGCATAGAGCCCTGGGCTAGGACTCAAAGTTTTTCTAGTTTTAATCAGTAAGTATTGGTTAAGTAGATAAACTATCTGAGGAAGAAGGTATCATAAGCTACACATTTTTAGGTGTAACATGAATTTTAGGGGTGCCCGAGTGGCTCCTTTGGTTAAATGTCTGCCTGCCTTTGGCTCAGGTCATGATCTAAGAGTCCTGGGATAGAGACCCACATCAAGCTCCCTGCTCAGCAGAGAGTCTGCTTCTTCCTCTAGCCTTCTCCCCCAGCTCATGATCTCTCTCTCTTTCTCACTCTCTCTCTCTACCCCCTCTCTCAAATAAATAAATAAAATCCTTTAAAAAGTTTTTAAATGAATTTGAAAGTTAATAACTCACCTAACAGCTAATAACTGAGTTTTTGTCTCAGCTTTGCCATGTACCAGCTATGCATTTAGTTTATCTACATGCCTTATTTTTACATCTATAGGATAGAGAAAAAAACAGTACAACACTTAAAATTCCTATTCTGGACCCTGGTACAAATTATGTACTGAATAAATGGCAACCAAGAGAATGATGTTGAAAAGGGTTACTCAGGGGATGAGATCCTCTTTCCACATTTTTAAAAAATTTATTTTTATTTATTTATGATAGACAGAGAGAGAGAGAGAGAGAGAGGCAGAGGAGAGGGAGAAGCAGGCT
The DNA here is from genome assembly GCF_018345385.1 of Vulpes lagopus. Lineage (NCBI taxonomy): Eukaryota > Metazoa > Chordata > Mammalia > Carnivora > Canidae > Vulpes > Vulpes lagopus. The sequence continues at coordinate 21,022,790 of NC_054838.1, forward strand.
CCAGGTCGGGAGCCCGACGCGGGACTCGATCCCGAGACTCCAGGATCGCGCGCTGGGCCAAAGGCAGGCACGAAACCGCTGAGCCACCCAGGGATCCCCCTCTCTCTACATTTTCTTCCTACTTTTGGGCTTCCAACCAAAGGCTCCCCCCTTTTGTCTCAGCCTTTATCCACCACACAATGAAAATATTGGAGTATGAGTTAATTACACTGAAGCATTTGCACTGAAAAAAAGCCTTAAATGCTATCTGGTAGGTCTATATGTGCTAGGAACTATAGAGTAAATCTGTAAGAAGGAGGCCAGGATAGTGGGATTTCAGACATCAGGGCTGCAGATGCAGAGTATGGGTTTGGGGAAGAGGAATGCAGACAAAAAGTCTCTAAATTTGGATCATAGACAGCCTCTTCTTCTTCTTCAAATATCTGTACCCTAATTGTCTTAGGAGTTTGAAGCTTATAATGAGGTTCCTACAGACCTCTGTGTAAGAGATGAAGTCCCAACTTACCTTCCCCAGGACGGCTCTACTGGAAAGGAGGAGAGAGATGGATGAAGTATTTACCAGGGAAGAAACACCAAGGACTATGCACATTGCATATAGTCTCCCCACCCTGATCTCTATAAAGCTGATTCTTAAGAATCCCCAGGGTCCAATTAGTCCTGGAGCTCAGAGGTGGCTGGGGTAGCAGACAATGCAAAAAAATCTTGAGGCGATGGCTTCTCTGTGTCCTAGAATCTCTTCCCCTTAGAGGTTTCAAAGAAATTAAGAGTTAGAACTGTGTTGCTCTTTATTTTAGAGAAGAGGAACTGAAGCTCAGAAGGATCCCATTTAGTAAGCCAACAAATAGCTGGATTCTATCCCAAATCCCCTGACTCTTACTGATTTCCAAATTACAGCTCCTTTTACTAACTATTCCACAACCCAGATAGATTTAAAGAAGCAAAATAACATAATCACTAAAAACCTAATGATCCATAATCAGCAAATAGAGTAACCATCTTGGTTTGCCTGGAACTATGCTGGTTTTAGCACAGAAAAATCCTGCATGGGGAAACCCTTCAAGCAGTTTGTCACCCAACATCCCAATCTAGATTCAAAACTAACTTCTTCCCTATTTAATTGAGTGTTCTTTAAAAAAAATTATTTAATTGGTTCAATTGCCTAACTCCTCATTTGTAAAAATACAGTAAAAATTCCTGCAGATCTAGTAGACTATGACACTTAATATCACATGTTAAGTGTTTATGAGACAAGAACTATTGTAATGACTTGTCAGTTTTTCATCTGCCAGGAAAGAATTTGAATAAAGATGGGATAACTAGTGGGCTTTGGAGGCTCTGAGGGCTGTGAGGACAGGTTGATTCCTAAGATACTAATCAAAGGTCTTAAGCTAGGAGAGTCTTTGGCTCTCCGTTTGTGTCACAAACTTCTGCAATGAAGAAATTGAGGTTCTAAGGGAGAAGAGTCTTGCTGCCATGCACAGAGAAATTGTTACAAAGTCAGAACTTGAACGGAATTTTCCTGATCTAGGCCGAAAGTCTATCCCCATTGCCCATGCTGTCTCTCATTACCAGGTTAGGAGAGGGACAGAAAAGTAACTGGTATGTTATAAGCTTTCACCAAGTGTCTGGGACTATGATAGGTTATTTGATATAGAGTGACTCATTTAATCCTCACAGAAAACCTAATGAATGCATTTTATTATGCCTAAAATCAGTACTGGATTTTTCAGTAGACTAAACTTAATACAAAATTACAGCAGTGAAGGGGCACCTGGGTGGCTCAGTGGTTGAGCATCTGCCTTTTGCTCAGGTGGTGATCCCAGGGTCCTGGATTGAGTCCTGCATTGGGCTCCCTTCAGGGAGCCTGCTTTTCCCTCTGCCTATGTCTCTGCCTCTCTCTGTGTGTCTCTCATGAATAAATAAATAAAATCATTAAAAAAAATTACAGCAGTGAAGAAAACACTAAACACTATCAATCTTAAAAATTATAGCATTACATATATTTTAAATAATAAATAAACATTACATTCATATTATATATTAAAATGTATACATTTATTTAAATGCATAGGCATTTGTATATATAAAAACCACACATGGCTCCAATGGAGATCTAGAAAATGAGAATAAATATCTATTTCTTGAAATAAACACAAAGCACAAGAGAGGAAGTGTTGGTAAATTTTACACCCATAGTCTCCAAATATTCTGTCATTCATTTTAAATTAATGATCTCATCCGATCCTTTGGCCATGGCTTCGGGGGAGATGGGATATGGAGAGTGGAAGCTCCCTGTGCTCCAGATAGGCACTAGGTGGGAATGAGTCTTTAGGCCGCAGGTAGTGATGTGGGCCCTCCACTGCCAGTAGCCACATCTGGAAGGGAATAGCTACCCTAGGAAAAGAAAATGCTTATCCCTTGAGATGAATAAAGCAGAGTATTTGGAAAGCACCTCTGTGGGGAGCCAGCAGGGGCAGCAGGCTCAGACCCCGCCCCTGGGAGGCTCAGCACCTCTCTAGGAATTTCAGATCCGTGGGACTCTTCAGGTTATTTCCACCCACCTGCATCTCTTTCTCTCCACTCTCCCTCACTTTACTAAAAACATATATGTTTTATAGAAAATTATAGAAGATACAGATAATTAGAAAAATAAGACTTCCCGATTCTCACTAGCCAGAGACAACTACTACTATAATTTGTTATTCCTAAAAAAAAAAAAAAAAGTGTTATTCCTTCCAACTACTTTTTCTATGCAAATGTATGAATGTTTAACAGCAATATTACATCAGTATTTTTACTAAGAAAAAAGTGTCAGCATGCTATAAATTCTATTTGATAAGATGTTTTATTTTAAATACAACTTTACAGTGGCTTATACATTCTCCCAATCTGTCTCCTGCTAGAAATCTGTTGCGGCAGCCATAGCTTCTGATTCAGGTAGTATATCTTTCTAATGTTGTTTTCCTTCATGTTTTAACATTTGAGAGGTCTACTATATTCCTGTCCCATTTCCCACTTTAAAAAAAAAAAAAGATTTATTTAATTGAGAGTGAGAGAGCATGCACAAGCAGGGGGAGAGGAGAGAGGGAAGGAGAAGCAGGCTACCTGCCTGAGCAGGGACTTGCAGGCAGGGCTTGATCCTGGAATCCCAGGATTCCAGGATCATGAGCTGAACCCAAGGCAGACACATAAGGGAGTGAGCCACCCAGATGCCCCACCCCCCTTTCCCACTTTAAAAAACTTTACAGAAAATGATCTCCATTATGTAAAAATTCTAAATTAGCTTTAAATCCATGCTGTTGTATTCCCCAGAATACTCAAAATTAAGTAAATTGAATTGGGAAAAAAAGATACCTTCAGTATTTGTTTAACCTTTCCACCTAGACACATGCTTTTGTGTCCATTTATCCAAGTATTTTATTTTATTTTATTTATTATTTTATTTTATTATTTTATTTTATTTTATTTTATTATTTTATTTTATTTTGTTTTATTTTATTTTATATTTGGGGCGGGGGAGCAGCAGAGAGAGACAGAGAGAATCTGAAGGAGGCTCCAACCCCAGCACCAGCCCAAACACCGGTTCCATCTCACTACCCTGAGATCATGACTCAGCGGAAATCAAGAGTCAGTCCCTTAGCAACTCCACCACCCAGACACCCCTCAAGTCTATTTTAAACTGATAAATAATACAGTTTTGTTCCCTAACATAGATCATTAAAATATTACAGAGAGAAATTATTTTTTAAGCTTGAGAGTTGAATTAAAATATTTGCTTTTTTTGAAATTGCCAATTTTGTATTATAGTGTTGTATTTGGAAAATTTTCTCAATTTTTAGTAATTTTTCTTTTTAGATCTTTGTGTTTTCTTAATCTACAAATGATTTCGCTTACAAATAATAATATGGTCGCATTCATTCATTTGTTCAATCAATAAATATTTATTGAAATCTGTGTAATTTGTACAAGGTTAAGCTCTGAGAGTAATCTGGTTATAAATGTAATTTAAATATAGGATTTTTCCTTATTGAGTACTTACTATATGCCAATCAATGTGCCAACCATCTTGCAAACACTATCCCTAAACTTTATAAAAATGTAATCTGGCTATTTTGGTAGCAATTTACAGAGGGATAAGTTGAGGCTCAGAGAAGTTGGGATTTTTCTAAGGCCATGATCTGCCTTGTGCAAAATTCACATCATTTCCAATATTAAACAATTCATTCTTTTAAGAAGCTAATGGTTTAAATAGGAAGCTATATGAGAAGTAGTACAGAATGATATCTAGCTGCTTTGGTGTAATTTGACACAAACCTGTAATTAAAATAATAACAATAAGCACAAAAATAATAGAACATCTGTTTTACTGCTATTGGAGGTGAAGGGACCAAGTAGACAGAAGGCAGGTGGTAAAGGAATTCCTTAAAATGCTACACAGAGCAGATGACTCAAAAGCTGAGCCACTATCTGGCCCATGATATCTGTCTAGTACGTATTTCTGATGAATAATTAGAATGGTATGCAGTTTCAGGCATATAAAAATGGACAAGCTATTCTAAGTAAAGTTTCTTTTTTTTTTCCTCTGTTGTCTTTTTTTAAATAATAAATTTATTTTTTATTGATGTTCAATTTTCCAACATACAGAATAACACCCAGTGCTCATCCCGTCAAGTGCCCCCCTCAGTGCCCGTCACCCATTCACCCCCAACCCCCGCCCTCCTCCCTTTCCACCACCCCTAGTTCATTTCCCAGAGTTAGGAGTCTTTATGTTCTGTCTTCCTTTCTGATATTTCCTACCCATTTCTTCTCCCTTCCCTCCTATTCCCTTTCACTATTATTTATATTCCCCAAATGAATGAGAACATATGTTTGTCCTTCTCCGATTGACTTATTTCACTCAACATAATACCCTCCAGTTCCATCCACGTTGAAGCAAAACTAAAAGACAACTTTTAGAGATCTTAGATACTAGTCCTTTATCTGATACGTCATTTGCAAATATCTTCTCCCATTCTGTAGGTTGTCTTTTAGTTTTGTTGACTGTATCCTTTGCTGTGCAAAAGCTTCTTATCTTGATGAAGTCCCAATAGTTCATTTTTGCTTTTGTTTTTTTTTTGCCTTCATGGATGTATCTTGCAAGAAGTTACTGTGGCCAAGTTCAAAAAGGGTGTTGCCTGTGTTTTATTGTTTTATTATTATTTTTTAAATATTTTATTTATTTATTCATGAGAGACACAGAGAGAACGAGAGGCAGAGACACAGGCAGAGGGAGAGGCAGAGGGAGAAGCAGGCTCCATGCAGGGATCCCGATGCGGGACTCGATCCCGGGACTCCAGGATCATGCCCTGGGCCGAAGACAGGTGCCAAACCGCTGAGCCACCGAGGTATCCAGTGGTGATATTATTAAGAGACATGTTAAGACTTCTGGACTTTATCCATAGATATTAAGAGCCATTGAAAGGAATTTAACAATCAGATAGTCTTTAGGAATATCTTTCTGGCTGCAGTATGAGAAAATGAGAGAAAAGATCAGTAAACAATGAGATCAGTTTGGAAGATAATGCCAAATGAAGTAAGGGATGACAATGAAGGCTCAAAATAAGGTAGTAACAATGGTGAGGTAGAAACAAAGATTGGAAAAATCAAAATCTAGAGTGGTCAGGATTTAGTATTGAGTTACAGATAATAGGGTAAAGTAAAATAGTCATTTCTATTTCAAGTTTCACTCCATTGTTTAAAAATTCCTCCAAAAATGGTAAATGATGACAAGGAAAAAAAAGTGTGTATATATATACATATATATATAGCAACATTTTAAAAACTTTAAACAGAAAGTATACAATATAACACATTAAGAAAATATACAGAAAAAACTTTGTTTTATTTTTATATATATTTTTTGTATCTTGGTCTCATTAGGTACTCTTTCCAGAGTCTAATACTGCTTACATATTTTTTTCGTTATTCTCACTAATGTGATGAATTATATTTATGAATATCTGAATAATGAGTCATTCTTTAATCCTAGAATAATGTTGATTATTTTTTGTTTATATTATTGAATATTCACAATTTTTAGTATTTACACATATGTTCCCATTAGTCTTTTGTCTATAGGATTGTTTGTGGATATATATTTTTGTCTAAATTTTTATCAGAATTATATGTGCTCTTTTGTATAGCTTTCCAATTTTATTTATGACAAGATATATAGAAAGCATGATCTGCTTCTTGAAATGTGGGGAGAAAACTAAGGAAAAAGATAGTGTACTATAGTATGTTGGAGAGAGTGGGAGTATAATTGTTAAGTTTTAATTTCTTCCTCAGTTATCAATTAAGTCTTCATGGATTTATGTTTTGTAATTTTCCCTCAAATATCAATTTATTCAAGACTTCGTATTACTTATAGAACATGCTACTATAATTTTAAAAATATCTCTAATCTGGGACGCCTGGGTAGCTCAGCGGTTGAGCATCTGCCCCTGCCGGGGCATGATCCGCCGTCTCAGGATCGAGTCCCAAGTCAGGCTCCCTGCATGGAGCCTGCTTCTCCCTCTGCCTACGTCTCTGCCTTTCTCTCTCTGTATCTTTCACGAATAAGTAAATAAATTTTTTAAAAAATATATCTCTAATCTAGTATTATATGATTCCTAAATTTATTTTCTATTTCATTAGATTTTTAGAAGTTGGTCTATTTTGAGAGCTTGTTAAAGATTGGTTATTGGATTATTTCTAATCTTTCCCATTTGCCTTCATTCAGCCCTTTTAACATAAAATTATTTTATATAATACTTTATCCTTTTAAAATGTCTTAAATTGAATGCTGGATTGAATGCTTGATCCGTCCAAAGACGGATCTCTTTGGTTTTGATGGAATAGATGACTGGGTTGAGCATAGGAGGTACAAAAAGGTACCTCTCTTTTTTTTGTCATAAAAAATACCACTAAGATTTTTCAAGACTATGAATTTGAGCAGAATATATCATTGCATAGATTTCACATGTTTTGCTATATATACTGTTTCACTTTCATTGTTCCATTATTAATATATGTTTTTCCATTGTTCATATAAATATGTAAACTTATGTATATGTGAACATATATGATGTATATTATCATATACACTTGCCGGCTTTTCTTATTGAAACCTAAATCACTTAGTACAATTTATATTGCAATTGTATTTATTTCATCTTAAAAGCTGGTAGGTAGTGTGTAGTGTATGAAATAAATGCTGACATGCATAGTGATAGCTAATGTATATATAATCATTTTAACTAATTTTTTTGCATAATCTTTTTAAAAAAATTTATTTACACACAACATGAAGACCTACCCTCCTGACAATTTTTTAAGTGCACACTACATTATTGTCAACTATGGGTACAATGCTGCACAACAGATCTCTATAGTTTATTTATCTTGCTTAACTACAACTTTTGTCCTTCATAATAACTGATTATTTCCCCCTCCCCTAGCCCCTGGCAACCACCATTCCACTCTTTGATTCTATGAATTTGACTATTTTCTGTAGTTCATGTAAGTGGAATCATGCAATACTTGTCTTTCTGTGACTGGCTTATTTCACTTAGTGTAATGTCCTTAATGTCTTCAATCCACAGTGTCACATATTGCAGAGCTTCCTTCTTAAAGCTGAACAGTGTTCCATTCTATGTATAGGCCACATTTTCTTTATTCATTTGTTGGTTGATGGACATTTAGGTTGTTCCCATATCTTGGCTATAAGTAATGCTGCAACACAGGTGTGCTAATATCTCTTTGAGGTTCTGATTCCAATTCTTTTGGATAAATACCCAGAAGTGAGATTGCTGGATAATATGGTTATGACAGCAAAAGCAAGATAACAAAAACAAAAGAAAACCACTGGGGACTACACCAAACTAAAAAGCTTCTGCAAAGCAAAGGAAAGCATAAAAGCAACCATGAAAATATTTGTAGACCATATATCTGATAAGGGGTTAATCTTCAAAATATACAATGAACTTCTACAATTTAATAGCATAAAAACTAATAAACTGATTTTAAGATGTGCTATGAAATAGCATAGGCATTTTTCCAAAGAAGACATTATACATGGTCAACAGGACATACAATGGCTCAACATCACTCATCATTAAGGGAAACACAGATATATATATATAACCACAAGTGTTGACAAGGATGTAGAGAATTTGGACCCTTGCACACTATTGATGGGAATGTAAAACAGCGCATCCACTATAGAAAAGAGTATAGAGATTCCTCAAAAAATTAAAACTAGAACTACCTTTGACATAATCTTGAGGAAACAAATTCCTTTACCCATTATAACAGTTTCCATGGTAATAAGCAATTTCCTTTGTGCTGATTCACTTTAAGCAAAGGTAAGAGAAACATCGGGCTGAAATGAAAGATTTGTTATAGGATGTGTATTGTTGGATTAAAAAAGAGGGAAAATGAGCAAATTCTGTTCTATTTGTTTGTTTTTGCTAAATTATGACCCAGTTTACCCTGGCAAAACTTGGCTTGAGTCTAAACTGTTGTTAGGCAGAAATCCTAATTTTGGTTACTGACTAAAAAGATATTTTAAAAGTTTTGTCAAAGCAGTTTTTAAAAACTCAAATTTGTGGACTAACAATAGATATCCGCTGAATCTTGGAATTTTAACATGTCTCCTCCTTAAAACCTTGTTCCCAGTAGTATTTTGCAAAGCCTTTGACGGATCTCTTTGGTTTTGATGGAATAGATGACTGGGTTGAGCATAGGAGGTACAAAAAGGTAGATGAGGGACATGAGTGTATGTACATACTGTGGGGCATGCCTCCCATAGCGAGCGGCCATGGACACACCGACCATAGGCACAAAGAACATAACAGCACACATGTGAGACACACGTATTGAGGGTCTTAAGTCTTTCCTCCCGGGAGGCAATAGCAAGTATAGAGCGCAGGATGAGCAGGTAGGAGAGGAGAATGAGAGCAGAATCCAGACCAAAGTTAGAGATGACAATGAATTGACCAAAAATATTATTGATGGTAATGTCACCACAGGGCAAGTGGATCAGATCTGGATGCAGGCAGTAAGGATGAGAGAGTACATTGGCCTTGCAGAAGGACAACCTCTTCAGAAGGAAGGGCAGTGGGAAAACCATACAGAAACCACAGATGACAACAGCCATGCCCAGGCACACCACACAGGCATCAGTGAGCACTGTGGCATAGCGCAAGGGGTTACTGATGGCCACATAGCAGTCAAAACTCATAACCAGGAGAACTCCAGACTCCATAAAGGAGAAGAGGTGGATAAAAAACATTTGAGCTATGCAAGAATCAAAGCCGATCTCTCTTAAGTGGAAGCAAAATGTGGCCAACATGGTGGACAGTGTGGAAAAGGACACACCTAGGTCATTAACTGACAGCAGGGATAGGAAGTAGTACTTAGGCTTATGCAAACTCTGTACCCCCTTGATGATGAAAAGGATAAGGGCATTGCCCACAATGGAGACAATGTAGAGGATACCAAAGAGCAGAAACATCCAATGTTGGGATGTCTCCAGCCCTGGGAACCCTGACAGGGTGAAAGGAGGCAAGTCTGAGCTGTTGTGGGGCTTACCTCCCATGTTGGCACTACTGCTTAGGTTCTAGGACCACTATCCTGTAAAAAAGACAAACATACAGTTTAATTTATGGCCTAGACCTAATATTTTAAGACTCTCATGTATCATCCAACCCCTTAGTTTATAGCATTAACCAGTCTTGCTCACCAAACCACTTATCCTTGTCCCTCATTGTCACTAAGATCTCTGCAATTGTCTGAGTTTTCTCTTTATCCAGCTGGCTAAACAGGTTACTTTGCTTCCTTTACACCTGTGCCCATTGCCATGATGCTCCTTCCCACATTCAAAGCTATGAACTCTTTACATCAGTCTCTGGGCATCGTTTTGTTTAAGACTTAAGACAAAACTGCCCTGATCACTACCTTCTTGAGTATTCTGTCCTCTTTCTGAGCATTTCACTTATTCATCAGACCATAAACTCTCCTCTTTCCACTCTCTCATGGTACTGAACATTTACTACCTTATCATGACTCTCCAGCTTCCTACTCCTATAATTTGTTGGTTCTTTTATCCATTCATCCTGACAGAAGATAAATGGGTAGAAAGATATCCATCCACAAAGATAACCTTCCAGGCATTCAACAAGAAGCACTAGATACCCACTCATCTTTGCATTCTTCTATCCAGTTAACTTATATCATCAGTTTTTTTCCCTGAATAATTTAATTTACTAAATGTTAGTTCTTAATAATGTCTTTCAGAACCAAATGACAACCTCACTTCTGAAAGTCCCTGGATTAATAATCATTCATTTATACCATGAAGTTGCTTCTTGTCTGTGTTCTCCATCTCTTTGAATGATACCACAATTATGCCTGAGATTGAAACTCAAAATCCAAATATCATTTTGATTTTCTTTCCTGTATCTATTGCATTAAACCAGGTAAAACCCAGCGAAGATACTAACCCCTAAAATGCCTCTGTCAGGACCTTTCTCCATTCCTTTCCACCCACAGTCCCCACTCCAGACCCAAGGAATCACATTCTTGTACCAAAATGACAGCCTCCTAATAAACCTCATGCCTCCCTCTGTTTCATTCTGCAGTAGGACTAATTTAATGAGTAGCAGAACTAAACTAATATTTTTAAAAGACAGATCTGAAAATGGCACTATTCCAGTTGGAAACCTTGAATGCTCCCTCATTACCAAAGGATTTAATCCAGGCTCACTAGTCTAGAATTAAAGGCCTTTGTAGTCAGTACTAAATCAGTAGATCTGGTCTCAATCTTCAAAATTGCCTTCCTTATACCTCAAGATACCCAGATTGATCTCTTTGCTGTCATCCAAATAAGAACTGCAGCCCCTCAGCTCCCAAAGGCTTCCCTGAGTATGAGAACATCCCCATTCAATCCATCTTCCAGGACCCAGGACTAGCAATGCCCTCTGCTGTGAATACTTGCTGGTCATGACCAGCAGAGGTAACATGGCTCCCTGCCACAGCTATAGGTTTGCATCTCTTCTTGTGCCCACTTCTCTGCCTGGCCTGCATTATAGTTTTGTGAATCCACCTGACTCCTCAGCTCCAAGAACCGAGCCCTGACTCTCATTTGTTGTTGAGTCCCTTCTGTGGTTAGCGCAAGGTCTCACACAGAAGATGTACTCACTGAGTCACTGATCCCTTCTGGGTTTTTGGTCTCTTTGTTTGTAAACTGGAGATGCTAACAAACTGAGCTAATGGGGTTGTAAAGATCCAAAAGTGGGTAGTTGTGAAAACTTTCAGGATTTTGAAACCCTGAGTTCTAGAGACTGATCTCTGCCTTCACATCCAGCCACTCATCTGCCTTTGTCAAACCTCCATCTGACTTAGGACTCCTCTAACCTTTCTTTGCAGGATGTGTTTTCCCCTTTATTGCGTATTCTTAGGACTGCTTTGTCTTCTCTACTTGAAAACTCTTCCTACACATTTTTGTCTCTGCATGCAATATGCAGATGTCCTTGATTTTAGGGTCTTTTACCATTGAGTAAGGTCCTGCCAAGTGACTTCCAAAGCAGCCAATGTCTTTTTATATATGCCCCTGAGACCTAGTATTCTGAAAAAAGTGAGGGGGTGTTTGTTCACATCAAGGTGTCTATACCCAAGTACAGCCTGATGGGGGCGCCCTGCTGAGAAAGTCAAGTCTGAAGCAGAAAGCATGGCAGGATTTGAGAGAACAAGAGCAACAGGTAGTAAATGTGCCTTAAAGCTTGAGACCAGAGTGTCTGACACTCCAGCTTACCTACCTGAGAGAGCGCCACAAAAGGAAGGTGCAGAGAAAGGAAGAACCGTAGTGGGGGCTCTGCATGCCTTGCTCCAAACCCCTACCCCGTTACCTCTGCCAACTCCCTGGCCTGAGAATATAAGGTTGCATCTGGGAAGTCCCTTGAGCTTATATCAGGTCAGATACTCACGGACTGCTGGGAATATGGAACATGTACATTGGTTTTACTGGGAGGACATTAAAAGAAGTTGGGTTTAGAAAGAAGCCCTTAGATACCTAATGTTTGTCTGGGACAAACCAGGCTGAAAATGCAGTAACTTTTCAAAACTTCCACTCATAGATAAGTCAGACCAAAAGATGCAGTGCATCACCTAATACCCTCCTATCCCTTCTCGCAGTTACACTGATGGTCATGGAGGAAGGTCAGGCAATCACCCAAGCCCTGATCAATATATGTGGATTTATCAGTATATTATGTCTACTGACCCTTTGTCATGAGTCTTCCTCTTTATAATTTTCCATGTGAAAAAAAATACTCTTTTCATTTACAACAAGGTCACAATTCTTACCCTAGAGATCTGTGGAATAAGGTGTATGTTAATAAAAGTAACTATACATCGAGTCATTTGTTCAACAGTAGACATGATTTTAATCTTAGGGAATGTGTAGATAAGTAAACGTAACCATTCATAGTCCAGTTGGGGAGACTCCTAAGGAAATACTTATAAATACTTCAGTGACTGATGATAAAGGTCCAAGGTAGATTTTAGGACAGAACAAAGGAACAGAATTTGCAATTGTCTAAGACAGTGAGAAAAGATTTCCAGGTGCATCTCTTGACTCTCAAATTATGTGAGTTACTGTTAACATAACAAAGTTATGTGAAGTGACTGTGGTATGCCGAATGCCCCCCACAAAGATGTCCAAGTTTGGTACCTATGAATATGTACATTTCATGGCAAAAGAGACTTTGAAGTTATAATTAAGATTATAGACCTTAAGGATTTTTTTCTTTTGGATGATTCATGTAGACCCAATTGGTTTACATGAGTGTTTAAAAGTAGGGAACTTTCTCCGACTGGAATCAGAAAAATGTGGTAGAAGTCAGATTCAAAATGGAGAGGTGTTTGTTCCACAGTGACCTGAGGGGGCTAGTGAATGAATAGCATGAGAGTAGTGTGGGCAGCCTAAAGGAGCAAATGCCAGTCCCTAGGTATAGCCAGCTAGGAACTTGAAACTTCAGTCCTACTTTTACAAGGACATGAATTCAAGCAATAACTTGAATGAGTTTCAAAGCAGCTTATCCCCAGAGCTTTCAGTACGGAACTCAGTCCCACCATCATTCTGATCACCTTGAAAGACCCTCAACATGTAAGGTTTCTGGATTTCTGACCTACAGAAACTACAAGATAAATTTTTATTGTTTTAGGTTGCCACATTTGTGACAATTTCTTACAGAAGCAATATAAAACAAATACAGTGAGTCTCAGGCAGAAGGGAGAGGACAGGGAAAGAATAAAAGAAGGATGATTTCTGGCAGATGTAACAAGCCCTACACAGAGATGAGGGCTTGAAAGCAACACTGGAGAGGAGAATGGGAGACATAACAAGGAAGGGTTTAGAAGGCTTAAAAAAATAAGCTGGAGGGGCACTTGGGTGGCTCAGTAGGTTAAGAGTCTACCTCCAGTTCAGGTCATGATCCCAGAGTCCTGGGATCAAGCCCCACATTGGGCTCCTTGCTCAGTTGGGGGCCTGCTCCACCCTCTCCCTTTCCCTCTCTCTCTGCATGCTGTTCTCTCTCTCTCTCTCTGTCAAATAAATAAAACTTAAAAAATAAGTTGGAAATAGAGATAAATTAATCCATCAAAGCCAGACAATAAATGGTCTCAATTGTGTGTCTAAGAAATTTGGAAAAGAAGGATGCCATTGCTATACACAGGAGAAAGAAATGTTAAAAGCAAGACAACATGCCCAACATTGAGTCACTTATGTTAAGCTCCACATCACCAAAGAGAGACTTAGTTATAGATTTGTTATTCCAGGAATAGAATCTTAAACCAGTCAGTCAGGAATCCTCTGATCAGCACTAGTGAAGTAATCTGTCTAACGGACTTTTGTCTTGCCCTAAAGGAAAGTAACCTTTCTTTTTTTGTTTTTCTTTTTCTAAATTATTTATTTAAATTCAATTTAGTTTACATATACTGTATTCGTCTCAGAGCTAGAATTCAGTGATTCATCAGTTGCATTCAACACCCAGTGCTCATTCCATCAAGTGCCTTCCTTAATGCCCATCACCCAGTTACCCTATCCCTGCATCCACCTCCCCTCCAGCAACTATTTTGTTTCCTAGAGTTAGTATTATCTTATGGTTTGTTCCCCTCTCTATTTTCATCTTGTTTTATTTTAAGAAAATTAATCTTTCAATAACCAACCCACTTTTTAAAAAGATTTTATTTATTTATTCATGAGAGACAGAGAGAGAGAGAGGCAGAGACACAGGTAGAGGGAGAAGCAGGCTCCATGGAGGGAGCCTGACGTGGGACTCGATCCCAGGTTTCCAGGATCAGGCCCTGGGCTAAAGGCGGCGCTAAACCGCTGAGCCAGCTGGGCTGCCCCACCAATCCACCTTTTTGCCTAGTGTAATTCCTTGTTCCAGCTCCCTTCTGCTTATAGAAGTCTTTCTTTTGTAAGCTCCTCAGAGCTCCTTGTTATTTGCAAGATTGGATATTGCCTGATTTGAACTGGTTTTTGTTCAAATGAACTCTTAAAATTTTTAATTTACCTCAGTTTATCTTTTAACAGAAGGTAAGTGCAAACTTAGTGATAGGAAGTTGAGAATTCCTGTGTAATCACATCGACCTTCTTCTGAAATGAAAGTAAGATCATGAGCTTGGAGTGAGGCTGGGGTAATATCAGCAATTTGCTAAGAGAGAAAGTATGAAACAGGAAACATGGAAGCATCTGTGGCCAATAGTGAGTGTTATTACAGTTTGGGCTAATCCCTGAAGCCACTGAGTTTATTATTGCCTCAAATCTGTCCACCCTCTTAATCACACCACTCTTCTATTAAATGCTTTTTTTAAATTATTTTTTTGTTTAAATTCAATTTAATTAACATACACTGTATTATTAGTTTCAGAAGTAAAATTTAGTAATTCATCAGTTGCATACATCATTCCATCATGTGCCCTCCTTAATGCCCATCACTCAGTTACCTCATCCCCCACCCACCTCTCCTGCAGCAACCCTCAGCAACCCTTTCTTTCCTAGAGTTAAGAGTCTCATAATTTGTCTCCCTCTCTGTTTTTGTCTTATTTTATTTTTCCTTCCCTTCCCCTATGTTCATCTGTTAATACCACATGATTTCACTCATATGTGGAATTTAATTTTGAATATTTTTAAATCTTGGTAACTTCTCCCTGAAGCCCTCTGTTCTCTTGCTTCTCAGGTCTCTTATGGAGATGGCAGCAAGAAATTTGTCCTACTCTTCTCCTGGGGTTGGAATTCCATTTCCTGGATCACATATCTTACTTTTTTTTTTTCATCATCCATGTTTGTTTGCTGGGAGGACTTTATTTTAGGACGCTATTTTTATTAAGTTGCATTCCACTTTTTTTTTCATTTCTATACAATACTGTTTTTCTCTCCTTTTCCTGTTTGTAGAGAAACTTTCCTGTGCCATGCATTGCGCTAAGCACCCTAAATGTCTGGTAGCAATTACACTGCATGTATGTGGGGTGGAGGGGGGATTTCCTTCATAGTCAAGCAGTTCTCTGACATTAGCTCAGTGACCTACAATTTAACTCTCTTCTGACGCTATCTACCTAGAAGTAGCTACAGATCCCAATGTGAAAGTCTCAGTCCCACAAGACTGCCCTTCACTTCAGATGTCAATAGCAACTTAGGGTTGTTACCTGTGCTTCAGATTGACTGGCTATAGACTGGGATTCCCATGACCCATTCCTTGGACTTCAGACACAGGAAGCACCTTATGGGGTGGAGATATAGCACCCCACATATCTTCAAACAGCAGTTTGAGGTGTGCTATGTAGAACTTGAGGGAGTTGGGCACAGAAGGGATTGTGGGACCTCATTTGAGGTTCCACAATTACACAGAGGGGCAGAAAGTCAAATCAAATAACCCCACCTGGGATCCAGATCTCATTCAGTGATACCTCCTATCCCCTACACTCCTTCAGGGTGTGCATCTTGGAGGTTCTCCATGAACCAACACCGAGGTGGAGAATGCCTTCACATTCTGTTCCACACAATAAATATCCTGGCATTTGCTTCCAACAACTCAAGCATACTCATAGACTGGATGGCCCTTGGACCTACTTCCAGCCCATGACAAGCAGGTGACCCTAGTTTTGCTTAAAGAGACCACATGCAATTCATGTTACAGTTCTAAAGAATGGAATAAGATGGGGCACCTGAGTGACTCATTAAATTGAGTGTCTGACTATTGGTTTCAGCTCAAGTCATGATCTCATGGGTCGTGAGATGGAGCTTATGTGGGGCTTCATGATCAGTGGGGAGTCTGATGGAGATTTTCTCCCTCTGCCCCTACTCACTCATGCTCTCACTCTTTCTCTCTAAAATAAATAAATAAATCTTTAAAAAATTACAAAATAAAAGAATGGGATGAGAAGCCATGTAACTACCTGAGCAGTAGAAATTGCATCATAGGAAAAGAATAAAGAAGCAAAGATCTCCAATTAAATGTATAGGATGACCTGGATAACAAAAGCCCTGTGATGGTGAGAGTGTTGGTGTAATCACAGTCCTCATCAGTAAACTAGGTCACCATCTGAGACTTACCTCCACATTTGCAAGTTACAGATCCAGACAGAGTGATAAATGTTCCATTTAATGGACTGAATAGAAGTAGATGCAGGCAGCAAATATCTGCTGAGCTTCTTTTAAACTAGGAATATTTCTTTTAAGATTTTATTTATTTATTTGAGAGACAGAGAGAGAGAGAGAGAGAGAGAGAGAGAGAATGTATACAAGCAAAGGGAGCAGCAGGCAGAGGGAGAGGGAGAAGCAGGCTTCCCGCTGAGTGAGGAACCCTATTTTGGGCTTGATCCCAGGACTCCTGGATCATGACCTGAACCAATGGCAGACACTTAACCAACTGAGTCACCCAGGTGCCCTTAGACCAAGAAGGTTTCTAAGGTCAAAAGAAGAATACTGAGTATTGTCATTTATAGAATGTGATGTGGAAAATAGCCCAGATGTTCCTAGACAGCTTTTCATAGATACATAAATGAGCCAAATAGTTGCTTCAAATTCCTTTAGATTTAAAGAAGCAAGCAAAGGTATTATTACTGAAAGCATATTGTACATTTATTAAGGCAATAACCTCATTATAAGGCATATTTGTGACAGAGCCAAGATCATTAAATAGCAACATTCTTGCAAAAATACTTCTTTACCCACATGTTAAAGGCCAGGCACAGACTAGCATTCTATTGAAATTACTATGGGTATACCTTCTCTACAGTATATAAGGTCTGAGCAGTATAAATATGCAAGGTACATTTCTGGCATGCTTGAAAACTTCAGATATAATTTATTTTCTATTTATTCTGGTAACATCCATAATTCATATGGTATTTAGACTATGAACCATATGAAAGTCTTCATATAAAATTGTTCTTTAATAAAATTATGATCTATTTTAGAGTAAAACATTTTAGGATATGACAATTCATTGAAACATAAAGAGATGATTAGTATGTAAACATTCAAATACAATCATTTATTAACTCATTTCTTAACTTCTTTGGGGTATATCTGGTATATTTCAGGTCCTATGTTAGAGATTGAAGAGTATAAACGTGAATAAGACATGGTCCCTGGCCATGAGTTGTTTACAGTCTGGTGGAGGAGACAAACTACCCAACCTAATGGATATTAAAGTACATTCCAAGTACAGTGGAGACATAAAGTGAGTATAGAACAGTGCTACTTAGGGTTCAAGAAAAGTCTTAGACAAAATATTTATTCAGGCTCTGGTTTATACTCATGATGCTTTAAACCTAAACACTGAATTTTGTATTTATTTTTGCTGAGTAAAAATAATATGAGTAAATAAACTATGTGTATTACTATATAATTTTTAGAGCAGTTTAATTTATTCACTCTTAAAAACAAACATATGAGGTAAATAAATCAGAGATCAGTGTCCCAGTTAACAGATAAGAAAATTAAGACTGAGAGGTTCAGTTCACTTACTCAAGAAGTCACCTCTCTAGATGGGTTAAGTAGCCTTATTGTGGTGATGTTTTCACAATATGTACATGCGGCAAATCATCATATTATAGAACTTGAACTTATACAACATTGTATGTTAATTTCAATTATCTCAATAAAGCTGGAGGAATGAAAAAAAAAAGATATCACCTCTAATTTATGCTTCTCTCTATAGGGGGAATTATGTGGTATAGAGGGAGAGGCAATGTATCCTGACATGAGATTCCAATTTAAGAAAATGTATTAAGGGGTGCCTGAGTGGCTCGGTTGGTTAAGTATTGACTCTTGATTTCAGCTAAGGTCCTGATCTCAGGGTTGTGATTTCAAACCTTCAATAGGCTCCACAATGGGCATAGAGTCTACTTAAGAAAATCAAAAAACAAATGTATTATTAGTTTATAAGTTCATTCATTAATTTATTCACTTATGATTTTCTTCTCTTTTACATTGGTCCTTATTTATTTATCCATTTTTCACTTATTCCTCAACTGTTGCTCTATAATCATCAGACATTATCTGATTGGAGGGCCTATAGTCTGTCTGATGTGGATGGACAGAGTCATTGACAAAGTTGCTGCTTTAAGGAGCTTAGATTCCATGAGGGGAAAGCAAATAGATCTGAAAGAGGGAAAGGTTATGGGAGAGATATAAGCACAGGGCTGTCAAATTCAGTACAGGTAAAAAAAAATAAAATAAAAAATAATAAAAAATAAATAAAAAATAAATTTAAAAAATTTAAAAAGATAAAAAAATTCAGTAGAGGTTGGCAAAACCAAAGGCCTACATATTTCAGGATCTCCCATATGCAAAGAACATACCAAGAATCCTAAAGTCTAATACTGACTACTTAAATATTGTAGCTGTTGGATTAGTCAGGGATCTCCAGAGAAACAGAACCAATAGGATATGTATATATAGGGATTTATTATATTTATTAGAAGGAATTGCTTCTCACAATTATGGAGACCCAGAATTCCAGACCCAAGGGAACTGATGATATAGTTTCAGCCCAGATTTAAAGACCTGAGAACCAGGAAAACCAATGGTATAAGTTTCAGGCCAAGCCTAAGACCAAAAGCAAAAGAAGACTAATGACCTTACTTAAAGACAATCAGAGATTTCTTTCTTTTATACTTGGACTTTTATTCTATTCAGGAATTCAATGGGTTGGATGAGGCCCACCTACATTGAGAAAGGCGATATACCTTACTCAGTTTACCAATTCAAATTCTAATCTCATCCAGAGATATCCTCACAGATACACGCAGAAATAATATTTAACCAAATATCTAGACACTTTGTAGCTCAGTCAAGTTCATATGTAATATTAACTATCACAGCTGCCAAACTTTAAAACTTGACTTCTCATACATGATGGGGAGAGCTCTGGCTCTTGACAACATCAGAAACTAATCACCTGAGCTAAACTCGTAAACTGGTAAAGATGTGATATATAGCCCATGATGAACCCCTTTGCCCCTTTTTCAGAATTGTACAGGCCCATAACCAGAAGTCCAAGTATCATGTCACCCAATATCTGGAAGATCATTCCCTGCTCCTCCAGAAAATAATCTCACCCTGTAGTGATATTTGACATTCTTTGGGCTTCTTGAAAAGAGACCATTTTTCTGTGTCTCAAGGCCATAGAAACAGTTGATTAATGGATAAGATCCAAGGTGGTCCTGGCAGGTGTTGGCCCAATATATCAGACTAAATGATTGATCATTGATTCTATAACTTAAAGTGTGGTGCTAGCTTTCTCTGGATTGATTCTCTTCTCCTCTGGTGTCTGAATGGTTATACCTCCAACACCAAATTTTCCAGGGCTTCTAGCTCTACCCAAGACTCAGGACTTAAGCCTAAAGAGCATCTTGAAGAGCCTGCGACGTATCTCCTTTGTCTTGATGGAGTAGATAATAGGATTGAGCATGGGAGGCACAAAGAGGTAGAGAATTGACATGAGGATATGGACAGCATGAGGCAGACCGGCACCAAAGCGATGAACAATGGACACACTCACCATGGGTACATAGAAGATGAGCACAGCTAGGATGTGGGACACACATGTGTTCAGTGTCTTGATACGCTCCTCCCGGGAAGCAATGGCAATCACTGATCGCAAGATTAGTACATAAGAGATGAATATGAGTGCAGAGTCCAGGCCAAAGGTGAATAGCACAATGGAAAGTCCATAGTGGCTATTGAGGGAGACATCAGTACATGCCAGCTTAATCATATCCACGTGAAGGCAGTAGGCATGAGAGAGGATATTCTGGGGGTGACAGAAGGGCAGTCTGTACAGCAGCAGTGGGAAGACAAGAATGAGGGCAAAGCTTCGGAGGACAATACACAGGCCCATTGCCACAATGCAGGCATTAGTGAGCACTGTAGCATAGCGCAGGGGGTTGCAGATGGCCACATAGCGATCGAAGCTCATAGCCAGAAGGATTCCAGACTCTGTCCAAGAGAAGAGATGGATGAAAAACATTTGGGCTAAGCAGGCATTAAAGGAAATCACCCGGGCATGGAAGCAGAGAGCAGCCAGCACAGTTGGCAATGTGGAAAAGGACACTCCCAAGTCATTGATTGAAAGGAGAGACAAGAAGTAATACATGGGCTGGTGCAAGCTCTGCTCCTCCTTAACAATGAGGAGGATCAAAGTGTTTCCCACAATGGAGACAGCATAGAATAGAAAGAGAGGGAAGGATAGCCAGGATTCCATGGACTCCATTCCTGGGAAGCCTGTCAGTATAAAGGTGGGAGCATCAGAGGCATTGATTCCGAAGGTACCCATGAGAAGTTGGGGACAGCCCCGCTTTTTGGAGAAATTACAACTTGTGTCTAAGACTACCGTTGTTCCTAGGAAGGAAAAGGAACACAGAAGTTTATAAATTGTTATTACACATAGATGTTCTTGCTAAAATACACTGGGAGGATGAGAATTAAGTCCAGGTTTTCTTGGGAGGCAGTTACATGGCTTGAACTAGATTTCCCTAATCCAGTTTCTACCCTGAGGTCTGTACATGGTCTACAGCCCGCAATTCAGCTGGAATAGTCCATGCGGGACCCTGGGAAAATCAAAACGTCTCAGGAGGCATTGGAAAATACTAGTTAAGAGCATGGCACCAGAGAAAATCCTGGGTTTGAACTCCAGTGACATTAGATAAATTTCTTTTTTTTTCTTTTTTCTTTAAAAAAATTTATTTTTATTTTATTATTTTAATTTTTATTTTATTTATTTTTTTAAGGATACAACATATTTATATATTATGAGCCAGGCATTGAGTAAATTTCTTTACATAATTGTCCCACTTAATTTTCACAACAATCTTATGTAGTATGTAGTATCATAATTTTTCCCATTTTACAGAAAAGCAGAAGTTAAGCAATTTGCCCTGGATCAGAGAAAGAGCTGAGTTAAATTCAAGTTCTGAATTTTGATGCTTTCCCACTGCACAAACCTGGGTTTCCTCTGCTGAACAAGCCCTGACTTACAAGGTCTTTGAGGGCTGAAGATTTTTTTTTTTTAATAAATTTATTTTTTACAGGTGTTCAATTTGCCAACATATAGAATAACACCCAGTGCTCATTCCGTCAAGTGCCCACCTCAGTGCCCGTCACCCAGGCACCCCCACCCCCGGCCCTCCTCCCCTTCCACCACCCCTAGTTCGTTTCCCAGAGTTAGGAGTCTCTCATGTTCCGTCTCCCTTTCTGATATTTCCCACTTATTTTTTCTCCTTTCCCCTTTATTCCCTTTCACTATTTTTTTATTCCCCAAATGAATGAGACCATATAATGTTTGTCCTTTTCTTAAATTTTTAGATAAATTTCTTAAACTCTTTTCCCTGTTTCTTTACTTTTAAGACAGGGATAAAAGAGAACTGCTCTATGGGTATGGATACATGCATACGTAAGATAGAAAGAGAGAAACAAAGAGAGGACAAGACAGAGAGAACTTGGACTTGGAACAGGTCCTGCCCACTGTAAGCATTATAGAAGCACTCACATTATTGTTATTATTTTAAAAGCATGTTTAGATGGAAGATAAATATTATATTGTGCTTTCCAAAAGCACAAAAGTTATTGAGTATATTCATAATAAACTTAAATATCTATTTTTAAACATTTGTTATCACAGAATAGATTGTGGTATGGACAAAGCAGAAATAACTTGCAAAAGTTTGAGAATTATTGAGAGAAAAATTATAACACTGAAAACATTCTATGCATTACCTTATTTTTTTTCTTTGTGTTGTTAAGGAATAACATTTTTCATTTCCATAACAGACCATTGTTTTTCAACTCAGAGTGTGTTAAAGTTCAATAGGAGTAGACAATTAGAAAAACTGCCTTACACCAGCCCAGATGAGGTTGTGAGGAGGGTTGATAAATGAGTAATCTATGCATTTGCCATTCCTTGCGCTGTGGAATTTCAGAAACAACCATTTGGGGAGGGAGTTACATTTAGGAATATTTCATAATGCCCAAAACCCTTTGCATACTCTGTGATAGGGGGCTATACCTATTAGCTTTGGAATTTAGGCATTAGAGGCCCTCTACTTCTCATGGCTAGTTCCTAATACTTGAGTGGAATTACTCACCACTGAGTAACTTATTATTTTATGTCCCTTTGCCCAGGGGGACTTTCTTTCTCTCTGTCATAAAGCCAGCAATACATCAATGAACAATCAGATTAGAGATACATGAGTCAGTCTCTTCTTGAGCACTCACCACTAGATTCATTCCATCACGTCACATGTTCCACTCTAAGGAAGTCTAAAATTGTCTTAATTGTAAAAGCCTGGTGCTGCAGAAGGTCAGTTTCCGTATATCCTTCCTGTCCTACTTAGAGATATTCGAGTTCAATTGAATGTCCTACTCTGTTCCTTATTTTCGGTGTTCATGCAAAGCAGAAGGTGGACCAGAAGATGAAGAGAGACATGATAAAAAGACAAAGAGAGAAGAATGGAAAGGCAGGGAAGAGATAGAGAGCAGGAAAGAGATAGAGATACGGAGATAAAGAATATAGAGGAAATACTATGGAAATAGGAGAGTCAAGGGAGGGGAAAGGGAATTCCAGACCAGAGAATGAACTTTAGGAAGACAGTAATTAGAACATTATACATGGAGAGGAAGAAAGAGGACAAACAAGGCCAAGAACACTTCTTGAGAATATTGAGAACATCATATGCCAAATGCTCCACAAGGATGGGCTCTGTTTTCCCCAAGCTAGGCCAAGGCTGCCAAAGACCCTATACATACCACATTTCATGGGAGCTGCCTGTCAGGCTCTGAGCAGTAAAGTGGCTATGGTAAGCCATTAATTATCCTCCAGCCAAGCCCTGCTGGGAATAGATTATTCATGGCTGGATCCCGGTGGACACTCCTTACTGTCTGTTCCCATGGTTGATTCAGATCTGCTTGCCAAAGCCAAGGGAATAGCTCCTCTCCTCCCAGCTGAGCAGGGCTTACCTGCCCTGTGTCTTTATGGCTTCTGAGATCCTCTTAAGGGCATTCTAAGGTAGCTCTAGTAGATAAAGGGTGTGAGCTCCAGGGAGCCCAGTGTTAGTAAATGGTATGCTAAGAATATAACTCATTCATCCTGATCTTCAGCCCCAAGATTTCTTTTTTCCACACCAAGTCCCCACTCCAGGGCCCTCTTCTTAGGAGACTTTGAAAGTCAGAATGCATGGCTGGCTTGGGTCATAGGTGATAGAAATGCAATAAACATCATCAGTGATACTGGGTGTTTGCAACGGTCCTTAAGCTCCATCAAGAACTTTATTAGATTTGTCCCTTTCTATTCTAACACAACCACATTTAGAAAGAAATATCCAGGGGCACCTGGGTGGCTCACTGGTTGAGCACCTTCCTTCAGCTCAGGCTGCCTTGATCCCAGAGTCCTGGGATTGAGTCCTGTATCAGGCTCCCCATGGGGGGAACCTGCTCCTCCCCTTGTCTATGTCTCTGCCTCTCTTTGTGTCTCTCATGAAAGAATAAATAAAATCTTAAGAAATAATGTCCACTTTCCATTTTACAGATGAGAAAAATAAGTGCCCAACGGGATAAATTAGGTCCAAAGCAATACCACTGAGTGGCAGGGCTGCATCCAAACATAGACTGTTCCTTTATTCACTTAACATTTTCAGAAAACTTAGTAGAATTTTTCATCTAGCAATGACCCTGGAACATGCATCATCTACTTGTTAATCACTACCATCTTAATCTCGCCCCCCCCCGCCCCTTATCCTTTCTTTCATATTTGATTATCTTGTCTTTGCCTTTCTCTGTGCAATCTACCTCAATAATAACTAGAGAAAACAGAAGAAGAAAAAGCATAAAATAAATTAAAACTGTTCTCTCTCATCCTATGACTGGGAGACAAACCTGACCCCTTCCTCAGTACCCCTAATCAAACCCAGGGCTTACATCTCCTTTGTGTATGGTGTCACATCTATGGTGTTGCAAAAGCAGCTGCATCCCAGGCTGTGGAACTTTTAAGTTTCAAAGATGATGTGATTCTATAATTTCCTTTTTACAATTTTGCCATTATCATATAATTCACACTCCGTAAAATTCAGTTTTTAAGTGTACAAGTCAGTGATCTTTAGTGTATTTGCAAAGTTGTGCAGTCATCACAAATATCTAAGCACAGAATGTTTTCATCACTCTAAAAAGAAGTTTCATTCTACTAGCAGTGACTCCCCGTTCTCATTTACCCTAGCCTCCTGGCAACAGCTCATCCACTTTCTGTTGTTTTGGGCTTAACTATTTCGAACACTTCAACTAAATGTAATAAAATGTGCTGCTGATTGCATTTGGCTTTTTTCACTTAGCATGTTTTCAAGGTTCGTTATGTATCAGTGCTTCATTTCTGAATATAATTTTCTATTGTATACACAGACCACATTTTGTCTATTAGTTATTTGATGGGTATTTGGATTATTCTAATTTTGGGGCTACAAATAATGCTTCTTTGAATGTTAAATGTATAAGCTTTTATGTGAAAATATGTCCTCAGTTCTTTAGAGTATTTACTACCCAGAAGTAAAATTACCCAGTCATTTGGTAGCTTTATGTTCAACTGCTTGAAGAAAAGCCAAATGGTTTTCCAAAGTGGCTTCATCAATTTCCATTTCACCAGCAATGTTTGAGGATTCTGATTACTCCACATCCTTGCTAACATTTCTTATTTTCTGTTTTTTGTTTTTTTTTAAATCTTGTTTTGTTTTCCTAATATGTGTGCAATGTTATCTCATAGTGGTCTTGGTTTGCATTTCCCAAATGACTGATGAAGCTGAATGTGTTTTCATGTGCTTAATGCCTCTTTGTATGTCTGTTTCTGCAGAAATGTCTATTCAAATCATTTGCCCATTTTTAAATTGGTTCGTTTGACTTTTGGTTGTTGAGCTGTAAGAGATCTTTATATATTTTGGACATGAAGCTATTGTCAGATATATGATTGCAAATATTTTCTCCCATTTTGTGGGTTGTCTTTACAGTTTTATGACACTGTCTTTAGCACAGAAAGTTTGTGTTTTATTAAGTCCAATTTATCTATTTTTTTTTGGTTGCTTGTGCTTTTGGTATTATACCAAAACAACCAGTGTCTAATACACCAATAATTTTCCTCTAATGGTGTTATAGTTTTACGCTTTACCTTTATATTTTTAAATCTATTTTGAGTTAATTTTTGTATACAGGTTGAGAGGAGGATCCAACTTCTGCCTCTTTCATGTGGATATCCAATTATCCTAACAACATTTGGTCAAAATATTATTATTACCCATTAAACAGTCTTAGTACCACTGTTAAAAATCCACTGATCATATATATTATAATATATATATGAGTTTATATATATATATGAGTTTACTTGTGAAATGTTAATTCTTTTCCATTAGCCTATATGTTTACCCCTTACATCAGTACCATCCTGTCTCAATTAATCTAGATTTGTAATAGAGAGAGCAGACAGCATGGGAATCTGAGGTACTGTTTCCAGTCAGTAGCAGAATTTTGGAGAAAGCTCAGGCGTGGACAATAAGAACCAAAAAGAGTTTTCTGATTTCACTAGGAACGATAGGCAAAGGCCCACTATTTTCTAGTCCTGCTTCCTTATTAAGGGCACTGACATTATCAGCTGTGGCCTGAACATTTCTAGGCATCATTAACTATTTTACCTAAACTATGTTGTCCAATTAGTTGTCGCATCTTGTAACATTCCTTCAAATTGTTTTGGCATATCATTAATACCATATCTGCCTAAGAGTAGACCTTCAACATCTGAATTACTAAGAGACTACTTATTGGACCCTGCACAAAAATCTGCCACCACCCAGTCATTCCGTCCCTCTATCAACAGAGTGATTTTTAAAAACCAAATCTTCCTGCTTAATTTCTTCAAAACAGACAGTTCTCCCTTAGTTTAAAAGCTAAATAATGACAGAGATATGTATAATTCTTCAGGTATTCTCTCTACTTCTTATGACCTATTAACTTTTTATCTGGAACATCTAATTCCTTCTAGTCCTCAAATCTTATAAGGGGAAGTGCAACTTTCTACAGTTTGGGGAAAGTGGATGCACTGTGACCTACTAATGGACATGCTCATGGGCTACCACCTCTTCTCATGGTCTCTTCGTTCTTGTTCTTCATTAAGTAAATAATGGACTATATTTTATTCATGTCACACTGCAAAACTATGCTTGGAAAGTCACCACTTACCTCAACATTACTAAATACAATAGATTCTCAGTCCAGAGACAGATACAATTGACTTTACTTCTTTCTTGATTTTTTTTCCTCCTTTCTTGGACCAATAATGGCACTCTTTCTAGGTCCTCCCCATATCTTGATCCTCATATCAGTTTCCTTTACAAATGGCTCTCCCTCTGTTGTCTCCTATTAACACTACCCATCGTTCTTTTCTAAGCTAGCTTCAGTTTTGACTCTATATACTCTCTCTGAATGACCACGGAAAACCAACCAGATTTTTGCTATCTTTGAAACACATTAATCAAATAATCTGTATATTCTGCTCTAATTTATTTCTTTTCCAACTGACTACCTGGCATGTTTATTTGACTGTGTCATGGGAACTTTAAAATCAAAATTCCCAAAATATGAATATAAATTTTTTTCTTCATAGATTCCTCTTCTCAGTGCGTAGCATGAATTTGATAGCTAAGCCAGAAACCTAACTATCATTTCACACTATCATCCTTTCTCTCATGCATTCTTCATATCTAAAAAGTCACTAAAATCTAAACATCTGTTTAGTACAAGTAGTGCAGCAAGCTCTAATAGAGCAGTGGGTATTTGAAATGGCAGTTAAGAGGAATGACGTAGAAAATTAACTTTGTCAAATAAAATAATTGCTTGGTAAAGCTAAAGTATGAAGCTGTAAATTTACATTGTGTTAACCTGTAGATATTTGTGATTTTTTTTCTCTAGAGTATCAAGCAATCTTAGAGCTAACCTCAGAAAAGCTAGGTGATAAGAATGGTTCAGGACAGATACCACCAAGGAGCTTGAAGATGGAAGAACAAATCCTAAGTAGCCATAAAAACCATCTCTGATAGAAAGAAATTTGAAAAAAAGAGAAATTGAGAGATCAGTTTTTATGACATTAATTTTAACTATGTTAGTATTATGATTATAAACTTAGCCATAAAAATTCAGTCATGTGAGAAAAAAATTTAATTCAATTTCATGCATTCTCCTGTTCTTTTTTGGTGCATTACCCCTCCTATAAACAACAATTAGAGGGGTAATTTCAATAACTGATTCAGGGCAAACCACTTTATTAATTACATCACCACATATCACCTAGAGTTTTCTTTCCTTGTGTTACACATATTTATTTTAAGAATAACATGTGGATTTAGATTGCATTATTTTGGCAGTATCTGGAAGTTCTAAAATTGAATATATTGTTGGGCTCTGCCAATGGGAGCCATTAGATGTAGACTGGAGGTCAGAAGAAGGAATTTACTTTTCCTGTTAGCTTTCTCCTCCTGTCATTGTCACTCAAGCTACTGTTTTATCCTTAGCAACAGCAGTTGATTCTGACAAAAGCAACTGGTTCCACTCTGTTTTGTTTTGTTTTGTTTTTTCTTTTCCCACACTTACCTCCAAATAGTCTTGTCATATAATTCACATTTACCAGCTCCAGCTCTCAGTGGTCCATTCTTGAAAGTCTGGGCCCTAGCTCTGTGGGCACTCTCCTTTAAGCTTCTATAACCAGAATCTCCTTTTTCACACCAGAAATTAATTCCAGCACTTACTGAATCTCTATTAAGGCAGAGTACCAGGGTATTCAAATTCCTTCCACTCATAGCTATTGGTATAAAAACAAGGGTTAACAGAACTTAGTTTTATAAAAATTAACTAAGAGTGAACCTTGTCTCATATCATCGATATTGATTTTTGAATATATAAATTCATTGAAGAAAAAATAAGAAAACCCATATAAATTCTATTAAAAGCTTTATATTAAAAATAGCCTTATGTTCAATAATTTATGAAATTAAAGGTTTTCTATATTGTTTGTATTAATGTGTACTTAAAATAATTGTTATTGTAGAACATCTTAGTACTCAGAGCCTAATGATTAAAAAAAATAAAATAAAGAATTCAAATTTGCATACAAATTTTCATTGCAAACAATGAAAGAAGAGTGATCATCACAAGATATTTAAGCGCAGAAATTAATATGTAAGAGAATGGACCAACTTCAGGAAGACAAAGCAACAATGTTAAATTTATGACATTTACAGGGCAGCCTGGGTGGCTCGGTCAGTTAAGCGTTCAACTTTTTTTTTTTTTTTTGGAGTTCAATTTGCCAACACATAGCATAACACCCAGTGCTCATCCCATCAAGTGCCCCCCTCAGTGACCGTCACCCAGTCACCCCCACCCCCCACACACCTCCCTTTCCACCACCCCTTGTTCGTTTCCCAGAGTTAGGAGTCTCTCATGTTCTGTCACCCTCTCTGATATTTCCCACGGATTTTCACTCCTTTCCCCTTTACTCCCTTTCACTATTTTTTATATTCCCCTAATGAATGAGACCATATAATGTTTGTCCTTCTCCAATTGACTTATTTCACTCAACATAATACCCTTCAGTTCTATCCATGTCGAAGCAAATGGTGGGTATTTGTCGTTTCTAATGGCTGAGTAATATTCCATTGTATACATAGACCACATCTTCTTTATCCATTCATCTTTCGATGGACACTGAGGCTCCTTCCACAGTTTGGCTATTGTGGACATTGCTGCTATAAACATCGGGGTGCAGGTGTCCTGGCGTTTCATTGCATCTGTATCTTTGGGGCAAATCCCCAGCAGTGCAATTGCTGGGTCGTAGGGAAGATCTATTTTTAACTCTTTGAGGAACCTCCACACAGTTTTCCAGAGTGGCTGCACCAGTTCACATTCCCACCAACAGTGCAAGAGCGTTCCCCTTTCTCCACATCCTCTCCAACATTTGTTGCTTCCTGCCTTGTTAATTTTCCCCATTCTCACTGGTGTGAGGTGGTATCTCATTGTGGTTTTGATTTGTGTTTCCCTGATGGTAAGTGATGCGGAACATTTTTTCATGTGCTTGTTGGCTATGTCTATGTCTTCCTCTGTGAGGTTTCTGTTCATGTCTTTTGCCCATTTCATGATTGGATTGTTTGTTTCTTTGCTATTGAGTTTAATAAGTTCTTTATAGATCTTAGATACTAGCCCTTTCTCTGACAGGTCATTTGCAAATATCTTCTCCCATTCTGTAGGTTGTCTTCTAGTTTTGTTGACTGTTTCTTATGCTGTGCAAAAGCTTCTTATCTTGATGAAGTCCCAATAATTCATTTTTGCTTTTGTTTCTCTTGCCTTCATGGATGTATCTTGCAAGAAGTTGCTGTGGCGAAG
Organism: Vulpes lagopus; assembly: GCF_018345385.1. Classification (NCBI taxonomy): domain Eukaryota; kingdom Metazoa; phylum Chordata; class Mammalia; order Carnivora; family Canidae; genus Vulpes; species Vulpes lagopus. The sequence goes on from NC_054838.1 coordinate 21,052,782, forward strand.
TTCAAGCGTTCAACTCTTGATTTTAGCTCAGATTATGATCAACTCTTGATCACAATCTCATGGTCCTGAGACTGAGACCCATATGGGCTCCATGCTCAGCACAGAGTCTGCTTTGGATTCTCTCTGTTTCTCCCTCTGCCCCACTGCCTCCTCCCACTCTTACTCTCTCTCTAAAAAGCAAAAAATTATGAGAGGTATGGAAACCTTGTTCATTTATTTTTAAATAGATAATAAATGAGTGGCAGAAAATTTCAAGTCTGTTTACATTCCATAGGATACACTTAAAAGACTGATGTATTTTTATCTTAAAAATATCAGTATTCATAGTATACTGTATGTTATATCTTTTTCTAATATTTAAATATTAAATGACAATTTTTAGATGTCAACATTTTTGAGGAAGTATATACTATTTCAAAAATTTTTGGAAAGTACCTAGGCAAAAAAGTTTGAAGACCACTGGTTTGTATTTACATGAGAGAAGGTGTGCCTAGGTGGCTCTGTAGATTGAGATCTCACCTCTTGGTTTCAGTTCAGGACATAATCTTGGGGTGGTGAGATTGAGCCCCATATGGGGCTCCTTGATCAGCATGGGGTCTGCTTGAGATTCTCTCTCCCTCTCCCTCTGCCCTTCCCTGACTGTCTTGTGTGTGCTCACTCTTTCTTTTTTTTTTCTCTCAAATAAATACATCTTTAAAAAGAGAGAGAAAACAAGCATGAATAAACGAAAAGAGTACAGCACTCTGAAGGCTTTGATGCAAACCATGGTGTCAAGGCTCGATAGATGGGTAATATCAAAGAATCTGAGTGCATCTGGCTAGAGAACTGATGGCTTCACTCCTAAGATGAGCTCTGTGGGTGTGAAATCTGCAGAGTAGCACAATGCCCGTGCTCAGAAGAGTCCTGTGTTAGATTTAGTATACTGCTGCCATGTTCTTAAAATTCTTACTAACTTATTTTTGAACTTATGAAGTCTCATGAGACAATGGAGCCTAAGCCTCTCCACTGCCATTTCTTACCACCATATTTATATGTATATGGCATTCATGATGCCATGTGTACACAAAATACCATGGACCACTACACATGGAAATTCAGAGACGTATCACAATTAAGAGTGAAAACAGAGAAAAAGAAGAAAAGGGAAGGAAAGAGAAAGTAAGAAGGGAAACATAAAACTTACTACATTTTATTTCAACTTTCCTTAAAATTCCCTATGGAAAATGTTCTTTCGTCATTTCTTTCTCTTCCTTCAACCTCTCCTTATTATCTCCCTAAGAATGAGCACCATGAATCAAATCTCTAGAGAAATCAGCCTTGGGTTTTTATAATCAAGCATCAGAGAGAGAGTCAACAAGTAACCTCACCTACAAAATCCCTTGATCTGAGAAGGCTGGAACTCAGAACTAAGCTGAAGATACTCAGTGAGCTCACAAAACTGAGGGCAGATTGGACTTTTGAACTCAGATTCCACACTCAGCTCCCATCATCCCCCAAATCACATCCATACACCCGTGCACAAGAATACAGCTTTCACATCCCTAAAAAGAAAAACCACTGCATTCAGGCATATATCACCTGCACCAACTGTTGCTCTACCACATACTCTCCTGCACAGCCCCACATTCACATGTGACACCCATCACAGAGCTCCAGCCTCAGCATGCTCAATCTGTGAACACATGTCACTGGAAACAGGTATGTTTTTGAAAGTTTACAGAAAAAAATATGTGAAAAGAAAGAACTCAGAGTTCAATTATTAAAGCCTAGGTCTCCAAGGCATGATAGTGACCAAGAGCCAAGGCTGAGTGGGATGAATTTGGAAGGATGCCCACATTCCACCCAGAGTGTTGCTCCAGTTCAAAGTCATTTTCCTATTGTTTCCCTGAAAAACAACCTTATTTGTACCTAGGCTTTCTGGTATCTTCAGAGTGGCAGAGTATCTTACAAAGTAGTAGCTTCCTTACAGTAATCTTTGGTAATCTTCCTTTACCGGCAAGAATAGGCTGGAAAGAGAGGACAGAAGAAGGTTATAGTGACTCCAGCTCTCTACCCCACCACCCATCCTTTTTTTCCTCCAGTGGCTGGGGCCATCAGTGAAAGTCCCCTGGAAAATAGGAGCAGCTTTCACTAGTATCTGTCTCTTTGAAGTCCAGATAATGAATAAAGTGATTGCATTAGATACTGATATTGGGATATCTGGCAAGGAAAAGATAGGAATTCAAGTATTGGCCATATAAGTGAGGCTAAGTGAGGTGAAAACACCAAACTTTGAATCGGGACACTTAAGACGTAATTTCAAATCTGACAGTAACATACTTTGTGATCTGGAGTGCATTAGTTTATTTCTCTGAACTTGGACTTCCCCTTGGTAAAACAGAGGTAGAATAATTATAACACTCTATATCATTCCAATATGTGGCTACAGGAAAAAGAGCTTGCACAAATGAGGAAGGTGTTATTTTTGGTGTCCAAACATTTTAATCCCATATACTTAACTCTTTTTTTTTGCCCACAAAAAATTGTGTGAGAGAAGGAGGCCAGGTGTTGTCATTTCCAACTTATAAGTGAGAAAAGTGAGTCTCAAAAACATCGTAGGACTTATCTAATGCTATATAGTGAATAGGTTGAGAAGCTGTGACTTGGATTCCAGATTCATTGTGCTTCATAAATGAAGACTGCCCAGAAGGGAAAATATTTTTCTTAAGAATCTGCAACATTTTTGTGACAGATTAGGACTAAAAGTTAGGAGTCCAGGTATCCTACAAAGGATTCTGTTAGGTATGCTTGGGGCTTGGAATGTGAAATCAAAGCATTAATTTTGAGAATAGAAAATAGATGGAAAAAATGAATTATATATGATACAGTATTCTAAGATTGGGAACAAGTTACAAACAATGTATGTTTTTCTCCGTCTAAAAAAAGATTGTTTCACAGAAAGGTCATTTTATATTAATGAACCAAGGACCTGATGTTACAGGGCAATCATACCATGACTCCACCACCTCTTGGATAGAACCCTTTACTTACCAAGCAGAATGTCAACTTCTAACCTCAGTGATGACAGTCTTCCAGCCATCATGTTCCTGACAGGAATCCCAGGGCTGGAGTGGGCTCATGCCTGGATTTCCATCCCCTTCTGTGCCATGTATCTGGTAGCACTGGCTGGGAATGCTGCCCTCATCCTGGTCATTGTGACAGACAGTGCTCTTCATGCACCCATGTACCTCTTCCTGTGCCTTCTCTCACTCACTGACCTGGCTCTCAGCTCCACCACCGTGCCGAAGACATTAGCAATTTTGTGGCTCCATGCTGGAGAAATTTCCTTTGGTGGATGCCTGGCCCAGATGTTTTGTGTCCATTCTATCTATGCTCTGGAGTCCTCAGTTCTTCTGGCCATGGCCTTTGATCGCTATGTGGCTATCTGTAACCCACTGAGATATACGATCATCCTCAACCGTAGCATCATAGGCAGAATTGGCCTTACTGGCATACTCCGTAGTATCGCTGTTGTCTCCCCATTCATCTTCTTGCTGAGGCGACTGCCTTACTGTGGTCACCATGTCATGGCACATACATACTGTGAGCACATGGGCATTGCTCGCCTGGCCTGTGGCAACATCACTGTCAATATTGTCTATGGGCTGACTGTGGCCCTGCTAGCTGTGGGTCTGGATTCCATCCTCATTGCCATTTCCTACGGCTTTATCCTCCACGCTGTCTTCCGCCTTCCATCTCAAGATGCCAGGCACAAGGCTCTGAGTACCTGTGGCTCCCACCTCGGGGTCATCCTGGTCTTCTACATTCCTGCCTTCTTCTCCTTCCTCACCCATCGTTTTGGCCAGCACCGAGTTCCCAAGAATGTGCACATCTTTCTGGCGAACCTCTATGTGCTGGTGCCTCCTGTGCTCAATCCAATCATCTATGGAGCTAGGACCAAGGAGATTCGGAGTCGGCTTCTGAGACTGCTTCACTTGGGGAAGGTCTCAGTGTGAGTTCCAAGTAGCACTTGGAAATGATAAAGAAAGGTAAATGAGCAAGATAATTGCCTAGAAGCTTTTACATGGATGTAACCCTATAATGTAAACAGGAGAGGAAGCACTGAAAGAGAAATGGCCAGGCAAATTGGTTATGTTGAATATGATGATGAATGTGCTGAATGAACAATTCTAAGTTGCTTGGAAAAAGATTATTATTTTTTTTCCTGTCATCTCAGTAAGTACAATATTTAGCCAAGAAGAAAGGCATTCCTGTCTGGATTTCACATTGAATCTCATGTTGGAAATATTCTACTGGGACATGAAACAAACAAACAAAAGAGAACATGTGGAGTGCATTTGAATGAACTCCAAGGCTTTGTGCCATGTTTAAGAGCACAAGAACAGAAGTGGTATAATCAGATTGCCTAGGTTTGAACACTGGCTTCTCCACTCACTAGGTTTATCTTTCAAGCATGTTGCAAAATCTTTGTATGCCTATTTTGGTCAAGTGTAAATGAGAATAATAATATCTTACTCTGGAGTTTGTGGTGAGTATAAACTAACTTATTGAGTTTATGTAGAAAATTTAGAATAGTGTCTAAAGCATAAAATGCTCAAGAAATGAATGTAAGATGTAAAAGTTACATAACCTCTCAAAACATTATTTTAGGTTCATAACTCATCTAAGAGCAATTTTGTATTGTCTCATCTCACATAATTTTTGTTACTCTATTATATAAGTGCTGCATAAAGTTAGGCTTTGCTTGGTATATGATTAGCACTCAGTAAAACCATATTTTCCTCCATTCCTATCCACTCCTCTGATTGTGAGGTTTATTTCCTTTTGTCATAAATTTATCCCTTACTAAGGATTTATAGAAGCGTGTTCAGAGTTCCACTGCCTTTCTAAATAGTCACTTGTTGACTTCAGTGACTAAGTGTACTTTTAAGTTTATCGCACTTTAAAATTGTTGAGCTTCTGTAAATTAATATTTTTCATCAAAGTCAGAGATAGATTTATTTATTTATGTATTTATGTATGTATGTATGTATGTATTTATTTAATTATTTATTTTTTAAGAGAGAGAGAGCATGAGTGAGAGGGGCAGAGGGAGAAGGAATCTGAAGCAGACTCTGCACTGAGTGCAGAGACCTACTTGGGGCTCAATTTCATGACCCAAAGATCAGGACCTGAGCCAAAACCAGGAGTTTGATGCTTAACCAACCAACAATAAATTCAGAGAGTTTTGAATGTTAATTCTTCAAATGTTCCTTCTTTCTCTTCCTCTCTCTCCTGCCTCTCTGCTCCTTCTCAGACTTTCATACATATGTATCGGCCTTCCTGATGATGTATCACAGGTCTGTTCAATTTCTTTTTCTTTTAGTTACTCATACTGAATAATCTCCATTGACCAATCTTCACATTTGCTGTTTCTCTCTTCTGTATAGTCAAATGTACTATTGAGACCTTACAGTAAATTTTTTATTTCAATTATTGTACTTTTTAAGCCCATAATTTGTATATGATTTTTTAAAAATAATTTCTATTTCTTAATTAATATTATCATTATCACAGTTTCCTTTAGTTCTCTGAGCATATTTAAAATAGTTGATTTAAAGTCATGGTTTAGCAAATCCAATGTTTTGACTTCCTCAAGGACAGTTCCTCTTGGTAATTTTTTTCCTGTGTATGGGCCATAATTTTTTGTTTCTTTTGATGTCCCATAACCTGTTGAAAACTGAACATTTTCTTGTTCTTTCTTCTTTCTTCTTTCTTTCTTTCTTTCTTTCTTTCTTTTCTTTCTTTCTTTCTTTCTTTCTTTATTTATAAAGATTTTATTTATTTATTTCAGAGAGAGAGAAAGCACACTCACAAGTGGGGGAGGGAGCAGAAGTGGGTGGCGAGGGAGAAGCAGGCTACCCACTGAGCAGGGAGCCTGATGTGGGGCTGGATCCCAGGACTCTAAGATCATGACCTGAGTTGAAGGCAGATGCTTAACTGACTGAGTCATCCAGTTACCTCTGAAAACTGAACATTTTTAATAGCATAATGTGGCAACTCAGAGAATCATTCTCTTTCCCCATTCTCTTTTGGTTTTTGTTGTTTGCTGCTGGTATTTAGTGTTTTTTTAGTTAATTCTGTAACACCAATTCACCAATTCATTTTTATGTGTAGCCACTGAAGTCTCTGCTAGTTAATAATAATTCCTTACATACTTGGAAACAGGAAGTCTTTATCTCTGCTCGTAGCTCTCTATATGCATGTTGGAGCAAAACTTTAATACTCAGCCATTCAGTGTGAAACTATATGTTAGCCTTTCCTTTCCTACTTGTGCAGAGCTTCAAGGTGAGACAAGGATGAGACCACAGGGTTTTCTCACGTCTTTTCTGGTTATATCTACAGTCCTCGGCAAATGCAGAGACCCGGATATGCACATGGCCTTCTATATCCTCAGAGATGTGTCAAAAATATACAAAGTTCCTATAAATATCACATTCTTAAACATTTTGTCTTTACTTTTTGGTTAGTTTCTTATTTTCTCCAACTGTTATCCACTATCATAGGCAGCTGCCAATTTAATTGATTGCCTGTAATTGTTTTTGACAATTACCCACAGGGAAAAAGAATGCTTACACTAAGAGAGCTATGGATCAGATGAAAGAGAGACAGCCTTGCAAGAGTGGTCTTCAGGGGAACTATCAGGCCAAATAACGACAATTTTCTGGGAAGGAGATTTTGAAAGAATTCCAGCCTATCTGCTCCCTCTGGATGTCATTGGTTTTACTGTGAATTCTGGCTGTTATTTTTTAAGGCTACTGCAGGGCTAGAGAGTGGGAGAATGGCATTAGGCAAATCAAAATGATACACAGCCACTTATCCTACAAAAATTCAACCATTTTTTTCTTAAAGACAGCCTCCCTGGATGGATAGATGCAAGGCTTTAATGCCTAGAATTCTGAAAAAGTTGATTCAAACCATTTTTTTTTTTTGGCAGAATTTTCATTGTCTTAATGGAACGGGAAAATTTCCAACATCCTTAGTCTGCCATTTTCACAGTTGCCCCCACCATACTCCATATTATTTCTTTGCTGGCAGACATGGGGACCAAGAAATCCATTGGGAAAATGGGAAAAAGTTTGTTATATTTGAGAAAATGGTTTTGGAATCTGACTTGTTATGAATACCACGCCAGTCACTTATCAGTTAGATGATGTTAACCTAAACCATGATTTAAACTTTAATTTCTTCATCCTTATGAAGAGATACTATCTTAAATCTCCTCATTGCGTGTATCATATGAATTATTTACTTAGGTTGTAAGATGGCAAGAGTGCAACAAATGTTATTTCCCTTCACCATCAGCTACTCCACTTTTGGAACAAAAAAATGAACAAACAGGGTAGAAATCAGAACCTTGTCTCCAGTCAGTTGTGGAGGAGAATGCTAGGACTGAGGAGGGAAATACTAACTTCACAGAGGAAGGACGAGCAAATGCTCATATGTCTTCCTGTAACTTTTCTCATTATGGCATTGTCATTCTCAGTCCTGGCTTAAAATCTTCCACTGCTCTTTGATTATTTACTCTCATTTCCATGTCCATTTAATTTTCAAGTTTCATAGCCTTTCTTTCTACAAACATTTCTGCCACTTCATATATATCATGTCTGCCTGAGTTTAGACTTTCACCATCTGAATTACCAAAGCAACTTCCTAATTTTTCCTGCACTAACTCTGCCAGAATACATAAATTTCTTCCCTTGGCTGACAGACTGATCATTCTAAAATCCAAATATTCCTGTATAAGTTCTTCAAAACATACACATTACCCTTTGTTTAAAAATTGGGAAATGAAAAAAAAAATTGGGAAATGAAAAAAAAAATTGGGAAATGACTCAGGCATTTATCATTCTTAAGAATTAGTCTTAATTCATCTCTCTACTACTTTTTACCATTGATTTTTGGCTGGAATACTCAATCTTCTTCCATTTCTTGGGCATTACAAGGAGAAGAATGTGTAATACAGCCTTGAGTGAGTCACTATACCATGAGTTGCTCAAGGACATGCTTATTTGCCATATGATTCCTTTATGTCTTCTTTCTCATTCACTAATGGACAATTCACTAATGGACTCATTCACTAATGGACAATGTTTTAGTAGTATCATACCATAAAACTGTGCTTCTACTGTCACCACTGACTTCAATATTACTAAATACGTTGGATTCTTACTTGAAATATTGATATAGCTGGCTGTTCCTTATTTCTTGACTGTTTCTCTTTTCTTGAATTACTAAATGCCACACTTCCCTGGCCCTCTGCTTACCTCCACATTCATCTCTCTTCAGTTGTCTCTACAAATGATTCTCCTGTTTTCTCTTCTAAATACTAGTATTCTCCACAGCTATTTTTAAAGTTTGATTCAATTTTAACTATATATTCTTACTGGATGATCTTGGAAAAAATCAGATTTCAAACCTACACATTTAGTTATAATTACAACTAACAGTTAGATATCTATGATTGGCTGCTGCATAGAATTTGGAAGACAGCATATCCCAAATACTAATGTAAACTTGTTCTTGTTAATTCCTATTTCTCAATAAATGACACAAGTTTTTTAAATAGTCAGTATTACTTAGGCTTCTCTGGAGAAACAGAATCAATAAGATAGATAGGTAATAGAGAGATGATAGATAGATAGATAGATAGATAGATAGATAGATAGATAATAGATAGATATTGAATTTATTATAAGGAATTGACACATGTTCATGTAATTATGGAGATTGAAAAGTCTCATGATTTGTCATCTCCAAAATGGAAACCTAGGGAAGTTGGTGGTATAATGCTGTCTAAATCTTAAGGCCTGCAAACCAGAGCAGCTGATGGCATAGGTTCTAGTATAGATCTGAAGACTTGAGAATCAGGAGCACCAAAGACTGGAAAAGATGATGTCTCATTTGAAGCAATCAGACAGAAAGAGCCTAGGTCTTTCTTCCTCCAACTTTTTGCTTTTCAAGCCTTCATGGATTGATGATGGTCACAGATGTTGGGATGGCAAATTGCTTTACTGAGTCCACAAGCTATTTATATCCAGGAATACTCTTATAAACACAACAAAAATACTGTTTAGTCAACTTTTCAGGCATCCTGGGAACCAGTCAAATAGACACATAAAATTAACTCTCATACTGACTAAACAAAAAACCAGATGCCATTGTGCACATATTTTTCTCCTTAATTCCCTATATTCACTTAAGTAGTCACTGAATCCTAAATATTCTGTATCCTGAATATTCTACATCCTGAACAAACTCCAAAGGTGCAATGGATGTTTGAGACAATATCTAGTGAGGAAAATAGAGGAAATTAACACCAGATCTAGCAGAATGATTGCTGGATAAAGCTAAGGTTTGAGGCCAGGAGTTTATATTGTGTTAATTTGTGGATATTTATTATTTTTATCCATAATATTTGCTATGGATTAATTGTATCCCAGTCCCCCAAATTCATGTGTTGAAGCTCTAACCCCTAATATAACTGTATTTGAAGATAGCACTTTTAGAAGGTGATTAAAGTTAAATGAAGTCATAAAAGTAGGGCTCTAGTCTGATAGGATTAGTGTCCTTTTAGGAGAGGCACCAGGGAAGCACTTTGTCCCTGCTCATGCTCAGAGGGAAGAAAAGATCAAGTGAAGGCAGAGTGCTTTCTGCAAGCAAGTCTCTTTTTTAATTAATTTTTTAATTTAAGTTAAATTCAATTAACATATACTGTATTTTTCGTTTCAGAGGTGGAATTTAGTGATTCATCAGTTAAATACAACACCAGGGCTCATTACATTAAATGCCCTCCTTAATGCCCATCACCCAGTTACCCCATCCCTCCACCCACCTCCCCCCAGAACCCCTCAGTTTGTTTCCTATAGTTAAGAGTCTCTTAAGGTTTGCCTCTCTCTCTGTTTTCATCTTATTTTATCTTTCCTTCCTTTCCTCTATTTTCATCTGTTTTGTTTCTTAAATTCCACATATGAGTGAAATCATATGGGACTTATCTTTGACTGATTTGTTTCACTTAGCATAATACCCTCTAGTTCCATCCATATCATAATACCCTCTAGTTCCATCAATATCATTGCAAATGGCAAGATTTCATTCTTTTTGATGCCTGAGTAATATTCCACTGTGTGTATGTGTGTGTGTGTGTGTATCATGGATGCACACATATGAATCATAGGATACTGTGTTAATTGCTATGCTATTGCCTCAGCTTCAAATCTTTCTGATCTCTGCTTGGGGATGCCTTTATATATATATATATCACGTCTTCCTTACCCATTCACCTGTTGTCGGACATCTGGGTAGAGAAATTTTCTTCAATGGATAATTAAATCACCATATACTTGATTAAGACTTGCTTTCCTGCTTATGCATATTGATTTTAAGAGCAATGCAGGGCTTTTGAGCTGAGTATTTTCACAGTGTTTGTATGTTCTAAATATAAAGATATTAAAAACATAGGACAGTAGGAGTCATTTTGTCTTTTTCATCCTTGATCTAAAGTTAAAGAAGTGGGATGCCTGGGTGGCTCAGCAGTTGAGTGTCTGCCTTTGGCCCAGGGCATGATCCTGGAGTCCTGGGATTGAGTCCCACGTCGGGCTCCCTGCATGGGGCCTGCTTCTCCCTCTGCCTGTGTCTCTGCCTCTCTCTCTATCTCTCATGAATAAATAAATAAAATCTTTTAAAAAAATAAAATAAAATAAAGTTAAAGAAGTGAAACTCCTTAACAGAGAGTTACATGAAAGAAAATTAAAGAAAGATTCAAACAGTAAATATTGTTTTTTTCATATGTTTAACTTCAAGGCATTTTTGTAATTGTAGTTAAGTATCTATCATTAGATTATGTTGTTAACTAGAAAGAAAAATAACCCCAAATAGGTGAATTATTACAGTTAGTAATTATAAGTATAACTGACATACTTAATGAACTATGTTTTTCAAAATTCACTAGATGATTTTTTAAGGTGAAAAAATTATGTCATGTGTGAGTATGTGTGGCTGTAGAGAAGATGTGTGTTAGAAAAGTTAAGTATTATTCATTTAAAACTATTTTTATCAAATTATATAAATGTTTTTGAGTTACATTCAATCTTAAAGTTATTTAATCCTATGAAATGTTTCCTGTTGTCTTAGTGATATACGTTTTTCTTACACTTAATTTAAAAATTATTGTAAGGTATAAAAAAATGAATGGAATTATACCTGATTTTTACATATGATTTATATTTCCTCAGTCCCCAGATATAACACAGGTTGTATCACATGGATGCACACATATTAATCATAGGATACTGTGTTAATTGCTATGCTATTGCCTCAGCTTCAAACCTTTCTGATCTCTGCTTGGGGATGCCTAGGATGGGACATTTGTCCTTCACCTGCTGGCTGGTCCTAAGACTCAACCAGTAGAGGGCAGTAGCGGTCAATTAGACCCTGGGACAGGGTCAGAGGATTTGTTTATCCTACGCACATTCTGTTCTGTGTCACCCAAGCATCTGTTATTTTCATTGGCAATAACAGTTAACTCTAATAGAGACAGTAGGTTCCAAGTGGCATTTTAATACTGCCCCTTATTTTGAACCAACCTCATCATGTCCTTCAGATATGCCACTACCATTTGGCTGGAATCCCTCTTCAGAGATCTGAGTCCAGGCTATGAAGCCACTGTCCTTTGCCAGAACCTCCTCTCTTAGGACCATTACTGATTAAGGCAATTACTCTCAATTACGGCTTGACTGCCACAATGTAGAAACAAAACTCCATCCACCCCCAACTAAAGTACTTATATAAACAAAGGTTCTCAGAGCTTACCTTTATAAAAATAAAATTAAGAATAATTAAGTATGACTCACACTTCATTGAATAAATATTGACTTGTTAATATATGGGGTAGTTTGGAAGAAGATAAAAGCTCTATCAACCTCACTAAGGATAATATTTCCAAAACAAATTTGGCCTATACTTATAATTTATAAAACTTAAATATTTTCATATTGCTCTTGTGAATGTATGATTATAGTTGTTATAATAAAACATTGTAACACTTGAAGGTTATTGTTATAATTTCTTGTATTATTACTGGCATGTAAGAGTTATCATAATGAGATATACAAACAAAAAATATACATGTGAGAAAATAGACCAACTTCAAAGAGACAAAGCAATAATTTCAAATTTCTGACAGGTAAGAAAAACTCGTTCATATACTTTTAAATGGGCAGTGGTGAGTTAGAAATTCTAGGGCATAGAGTTTCCAAAGGATATATTAAAAATTGTTATATAGAACTTTTATTTTTAAATGTCAAAATTTATAATGTACTGGAAATTACATTTTTTTCTACTCTTTAAACTTTTAATGACAATTCTCAGAGTCAATGTAAAGGGGAATATGAAAATTTTGAAAATTATTTTATGAAATAGCGAGTAAGATTTTTGAAGACCACTAGATTGAATTAGTTTGAGAGGAGAGAGGTATGTTAAAAGGGAAGAAAGAAGAGTACTCTAAAGTCATTGAAGAATGATCAGTTAATCCTTGAAGTGCTAGCTCAGGGACCTGATAGATGGATGAAGTTAAAAATCAGAGGGAATCTACCTAGAGTATGGATGTCACTTCATACCAGTCCAGCTTCATGGCAAATGAATGGACACTTGCATAGTGCTCATTCTCAGAATGGCCTTGTGCATTCCCTAGCACTCTGTTATCATCATGAAATTTTTGGTAATTTTACCTTTGAACTTGTGTTTTGTAAGTGAAGCCTAGGTTATAATGATGTATGAATGCACATGCTCACCATCATCGTTTGCTGCCTATCACCCACCACAGAACTCTGGTGGATTCACAGTGAGATGGAGTTCAAAAAAACACATAGAATAAAAAGAAGAAAAGAAAATGAGGAGACAAGAAAGAAAAAAATTAAGAGGTGAGAAGGGAGAATAAAGCATAAAATATACCAGATGTTTCATTTCCACTTCTTCTGGATAAGTCAAGGAAGATTCTCCTAATTCTTCCTCATGTTATCAATCCTCCTCATTCTCTCAAATGTGCATCACAGGCCAAATCCCTGGAGGAGGCCAATTTGATTTATACTCCTGAGCATCATAGGCAGAGTCAATAAATAAACTTGCTTATCAAGCTCATTGACCAGAGGAGGCTGGGACACAGAGCCGAGTTAAAGACATTCGCTGAGCCCAGGAAACAGAGAACAAAGAAAAGATCAGACATTTCAACCCAGATTACACATTCAGACCCCTCTGCTTCCTCTTACCACACCCACATGAACCTGCACTGAAACGCAGCTTTAACCTCCTTAAATAACACTGAGCAATCAGATACCCATCTCCTGCACAAGCTGTCTCCATCACCCTCTGTACACAGCCTCACACTCAGTATACCCACTCACAGAGCTCCAGCCTCAGTGGACTCCACTTGCAAGTGCATGTCTACCATACAGGTATGTTCTTCTTATCAGGCTACCCAACAACTGGGTTAAATGAAATAGCACAGAGTTAAATCATTGAAGTCTAGGTCAGAGAGGGGGACCTCAATGACAAGACCCTGAAACAATTTGGAAAGCATGCCCCCATTGTGGACCAGAGTGGCATTTCCTCAATATCCATATCCCATCGTTTCCTGAGGGGGGGAAAAATCCAACTCTGCTCTTATATTAGGTTTTCTGCTTCTCACATCCCAGATGGTCACAGAGTACTACTATTTTATAATTCCACTTGAAATCATCCTTAAAGGTCAAGAATAGGCTGATAAGAGAAGGGAAGGGAAGATGGTAGTGATATCAGCTCTCTGCCATCCACCATCCAAGCCTCTCTCCCCAGGTGTCAAGGCATGCATCAAGACCAAGCTTAAGACCAATTGATGTCATCAGTGAAAGTCTCTATGCAAATATGAGGACTCCCTAATTCTCATTTAGAATTCAGATAATGAATAAAGGAACCTTATGAACTGATATTAGACAAAATGCCTTGCTTGAAAGAGATAGGAATTAGATATTGGTAATATCATGGATATTTGGGTGTGGTAAAACTTGAAACTTGAATCAGGCCCCTTAATTTAAGCTCTGCAATGAACACGCTTTGTTATCTGGATGACATCAGTTCACTTCTCTGGACTCTGTCTTCCCACTGACTAGGGGTGCAAATGATTATCACACCCTATTTTAAAAATTTTTATATACATATATATATATATATTTAAGATTTTGTTTATTTATTCATGAGACACACAGAGAGAGAGGCAGAGACACAGTCTGAGGGAGAAGCAGGCTCCACTCAGGGAGCCCGATGTGGAACTCGATCCTAGATCTCCAGAATCACGCCCTGAGCCGAAGGCAGGAGCTAAACCACCGAGCCACCCAGGCTGCCCTGTATATTTTTTTTTATTGGAGTTCGATTTGCCAACATATAGCATAACACCCAGTGCTCATCCCGTCAAGTGCCCCCCTCAGTGCCCATCACCCAGTTACCCCATCCCCTCGCCCACCTCCCTTTCCACCCCCCCCCCCTTGTTCATTTCTCAGAGTTAAGAGTCTTTCATGTTCTGTCACCCTCTCTGGTTTTTCCCACTCATTTTCCCTCCTTTCCCCTTTACTCCCTTTCACTATTTTTTATGAGATAAAATGAATGAGACCATATAATGTTTGTCCTTCTCTGATTGACTTACTTCACTCAGCATAATACCCTCCAGGTCCATCCACGTTGAAGCAAATGGTAGGTATTACACTCTATTTTCTCTGGAAAGTTGTTGGTGATAAAGAGCTTGAAAAAAGGGAACAATTATTTGGGATATCGAAACTTTTTTCATGAATATTATTTATTTCTCAACCATAAGCTTTTGAAAGTGATAAACCATGTGATGCCATTTCCAATTTGGAGATGAAAAAAAAAAAAAGGCCCAAAGAGGTTGTGGGATTATTCCAATGCCACATAAGGAACAGATGGAAAAGAGAGAATGACTATAGAGGCATTGATTTTTCCAAATTAAGACAGGCCAAAGAAATGGAAGATTTGTTCAAAGTCACACATCAATTTTGTTAGAGAATCAGGACTAAATTCGAGTTTCTCAGAATCCCACACAGGTTTCTTTTAAGTAGAAAATGTGTTTACTAAAGGGAAATGTTTTTAAGTACTAGCTAGCCTTCCAGAGCAAAAACAGATTCCCTTTCCAGAATATCTTTACAGTAAGCAACCCCAGGATACTCTGTTTCTTCCCTTGAGCTGTCTCCGTCAGCACCTGGCATTCTCATCTAGCCTCAACATCCAGCCACCACACTGATGGACATGCAGCACCACTAGCTGGCTTTGCCAGAGTAGGGATTGCTGTCTCTCAATAGAATGATATATCTCTTTCTTTCTTCTATTGTACCCTGATAAGTACTCAAATAACTGTGGATACTCACTCATGTGCTATGTGAGCATATTCAGATGACTTAACTACTTTCTAGGCATTCCAGTTGAGGTACAAAATGAAGTTATGTAATTTTATATATATATATATATATATATATATATATATATATATATATATATATATGAAGATGCATTAGAAACACAGAAAATAAAGTGATTGCATTATTATATTATAAATTCCAAAAGTGAATGTTACATTCCATTGACTAGTAAACATTGAGTCTTGAGTGAACATTGATCAAAATGTCTAGGTCCAGCCAAAGGCATGGTTGGTGTGGAAGTTGCAATTGCATAAAGGCATAGTCTCAGATAATGGGATTGTGTAAAGTAGTAGAACAATGAAAAAAATAAAAGACCATTTTGGACCAGAAAAAAAGGGAAGCTTCTGGGAGAAAGGAAAACATTCACTGAAGCTTTGAAAACAGAGAAGGGGAAAATAAAGCCAGAAGACACCCTAGGCATGGAAAGAGGCAAGGAACATCCCTCCGAGTGAGTTGACTAAATGATGGGCAGGATGTATAGGCGGTAAGTTATGAAGGATCAGATTGGAAAGATGCTTCAATGGTTAGTTTGGTGCTCAGAATATAGAACTCAAAACATGATTGATGAGTACATGAATGAGCAGAATGAAAAAAAAGAGCAGACTATACTTGAGAGAGTCTTTAAGATTCTTGAGCGAGTTAGTGACAAATGTTTTTCTTGGTCTAAAAAAAAATTGTTTCACAGAAAGGTCATTTTATATTAATGAACCAAGGACCTGATGTTACAGGGCAGTCATACTATGATTCCATCACCTCTTGGATAGAACCTTTTACTTACCAAGCAGAATGTCAACCTCCAACCTCAGTGATGACAGTCTTCCAGCCATCATGTTCCTGACAGGAATCCCAGGGCTGGAGTGGGCTCACATCTGGATTGCCATCCCCTTCTGTGCCATGTATCTGGTAGCACTGGCTGGGAATGCTGCCCTCATCCTGGTCATTGTGACAGACAGTGCTCTTCATGCACCCATGTACCTCTTCCTGTGTCTTCTCTCATTCACTGACCTGGCTCTCAGCTCCACCACCGTGCCCAAAATGCTAGCCATTTTGTGGCTCCATGCTGGAGAAATTTCCTTTGGTGGATGCCTGGCCCAGATGTTTTGTGTCCATTCTATCTATGCTCTGGAGTCCTCAGTTCTTCTGGCCATGGCCTTTGATCGCTATGTAGCTATCTGCAACCCACTGAGATACACAACCATTCTTAATCATACTGTAATAGGCAAAATTGGCCTTGTTGGCCTCTTCCGCAGTGTGGCCATTGTCTCCCCATTTATCTTCTTGCTGAGGCGACTGCCTTACTGTGGTCACCATGTCATGGCACATACATACTGTGAGCACATGGGCATTGCTCGTCTGGCCTGTGGCAACATCACTGTCAATATTGTCTATGGGCTGACTGTGGCCCTGCTGGCCATGGGTCTGGATTCCATCCTCATTGCCATTTCCTATGGCTTTATCCTCCACGCTGTCTTCCGCCTTCCATCTCAAGATGCCAGGCACAAGGCTCTGAGTACCTGTGGCTCCCACCTCGGGGTCATCCTAGTCTTCTACATTCCTGCCTTCTTCTCCTTCCTCACCCATCGTTTTGGCCAGCACCGAGTTCCCAAGAATGTGCACATCTTTCTGGCGAACCTCTATGTGCTGGTGCCTCCTGTGCTCAATCCAATCATCTATGGAGCTAGGACCAAGGAGATTCAGAGTCGACTGCTGAGATTCCTGCACTTGGGGAAAAATTTAATGTGAAACTTGAGCACAGATTGATAATAAGGAAAATGAATGGGTATGGTCACTGTCATGATGCATTGACACGAATGGAGACCTCTGATATTACAGAAATGTGTTTACAGGCAAGGAAGCACTTGAAGGAAAGTGAATATCAGATGAATCAGAGGTATCAAAAATCACACTGAACATACCATATTCCTGAGGCTCCTGGAGTAACTCTGAAGAGCCCAGAGAGATGATAATATTTATTTTGCCATTAGGAGTAAGCAGGTGTTGGAGAAAATCTGAGTATGATAGTGCCAGTGCCAGCCCAGAGAGATGATAATATTTATTTTGCCATTAGGAGTAAGCAGGTGTTGGAGAAAATCTGAGGTATGATAGTGCCAGTGTAGAATGCACTTAATGTTTTTTTCTTTCATTGCAAATATTTCTATGACTTACTAAAGATCAAGTCAATTCCACATATGAAATGAATTTGGGCTTCATAGTGAGAATATTCTCTGTTAGTCCAAGTTAAAAAAAAATTAGGTAAATTTAATCTGATTTCCAATTCTTTGGATAGTGATGAAGAACACAAAGTCTAAAGTTAGAGTACCTGGGTTTGAACGCTGGTTCCTCTGCTTGTTAGTTTTATAGCCTTGATCATGGTACTCAACCTTCCTATGTCTTGGTCTGTCTAATTATCAAATGGATAATATTAATCTCTCTCTCTCTCTGTCTCTTTGTCTCTTTCTTTCTCTCTCTTTAAATATCTAATTCTTAATACTGTGGCAATGAATAAATAAGTTAATGAATGTAGAGAACTTAAGGTAGTAGCTAACATGCAAAATGATCAACAAATATGAGAATGTCAGGGGCCTGGATGGCTCAGTTTGTTAAATGTCAACCTTCGGCTCAGGTCATGATCCCAGAGTCCTGGGAACAGGTCCCACATCAGGCTTGCTGCTCTGAGGGGAGCATGCTTTTCCCTCTCCCTCTCCCTCTGTCACTCCCCCTGCTTGTACTTGTGCTCTTTCTGTCAAATAAATAAATAAAATATTAAAGAAACAAAAATATGAAAATGAAAATGTTATATAAACTCTGAAACTTATTATCCAACTCATAACTTTTAGGACTGTTTTTCCTGGTATCATTTCACAGGGTTGTTATGAAAACTATATAATATAGCATCTCTAAAATATTTAGATAGTGCTTGGGATATGAATGGTGCTTGTTGAAACTATATTTTCTCCTCTTTCTCCTCTGGTCTTCAGTTTTGAAATCCCTTTCCTTTTAGCCATAAAATTACCCCTTATTAAGGATTCAGGGAGGCCTGCTCAAAATCCAAATGCCTTTTTAAATAATCCTCCTTTGCCCTTGTAACCTCAGCTCTAAAATACACAAATAAGTCCCCAGTTGCTGCTCCCAATGATTCAAAATGTAGCTATAATCTCCATTTTAAATTAAGAGCCTGTGACTCAGAGAGACTAATAGTCTTAAGGTTATGCAACTATATAGACTGTATCTCATGAATTATCCAGTATGAGATATGTGTGGGGATGCTCAACCCGCACAAACAGCAACAAAAGTGAAGTCCCTTTGTCTGTTGAGGTCATAAATGGTAAAGAGACTCAGTAGTGTAATGATTTCAGGAACATAGAAAAATATATAAAAAGAGCTGAGGGTGAGAATGGGTAAGGGAACCTGTTCTGCTCCTGAAATGCAGCAAAATTCTTTGTGGGCCTTAAGCTTACTCCCCTAAGATGCTGGTTGAATTTGATCAAAATGTCCCCCTCACAGGACAATTGCTTACCATTCACACTACTAATTACCTGCCATGAACCTCACATCTTTCCTGAAATAAAGTGGGGGTCAGTAACCTAGGAAGTTAGTATCAAGGGCAGGGCCAGGATTTAGGACTCTGGACTCCCATGGTAATATTTAAAATGCACCTAGGGTCACCTGGGTGGCTCAGTTGGTTGGGTGGCTTGTTTCTGCCCACGTCATGATTCCAGGCTCCTGAACTGAGCCCCACGTCAGGCTCCCTGCTCAGTGGGGAGTCTGCTTCTCCCTCTGCCCCTCCTCCTGTTCATGCGTGCCCCCCCCCCACTATCTCTCTGTCTCTCTCAAATAAATAAATAAAATCTTTTTTTAAAAAAATAAAAAAAATAATGCACCCAGCTGTGGACTAGATTTGCAGGACCATACAGTGCTAAGGGATTTGATGTACTGGTAAGGAAATTCAGGTGCATGAGTGGGCAAATGATGTACCTGATATTAGGCCACAAGTCCAGTGGTTTGCAGCGTAGTGCTCCCTCATCTCAGGCACAAAGTCATCAATCATCCATCATAACTCTTGGGCTAGGGCCCTTGGGTGGCTCAGCAGTTAAGTATTTGCCGTTGGGTCAGGGCATGATCCCAGAGTCCCACATTGGGCTCTGTGCATGGAGCCTGCTTCTCCCTCTGCCTATGTCTCTGCCTCTCTCTGTGTGTCTCTCATGAATAAATAAAATCTTTAAAAAATAACTCTTGGGCTATCCTCCTCTTCTAGCTATATGTGTGGCCTGAGAGGAGCTCTCAGGAGAAAGGTCAAAGGGGGTAGATTGGAGACTAGAAGAGAAGGAGGGGTGCAGCATCGCACAGCTGCTAACACCTTGGTGCAGGAGTCTAGCTGCCACCTATGCTCTGGATTGATACTCTGTGGATACAGCACAGGGAGGTTCCTCCCCATGGCTTCCCTTTACTGACCAAAATCCAAGTTGCACATACCATAGATAACAGATGAAGGATTCTGCATCTCTGGCAGCAAGCTCCACTCCCTAAAGTTCTGGTTTTGGCTCTTTTTATCATCCTGACACTAAAATGCAATAGTTTCTAGAAGGAGAGAGTGATTTGTAGAAGTCAGTAAGGCTTCTAGAAGACTGGAGGTAGCAGGGTTCAGTCCCCAGGAAGACTATTAACATTATTGCCAAGATTTCCCACCTCACTCAGGTGTCTGGGTACTGGAGCCCACATGATAGAGGAAGCATACTTCTAGGAGCCTGCCCGTTATGCCCACTTCACCCCCAGACTCTCATTATTCCCTGGGACCCAATGTGCATCACTGATCTCAGAAATTCAGACCAAAATCCTGGTACCATGGGGAAATTAAGAGTAAACTGTGTATCAGGATCATTGTTGGGACATGTAGTCCCAAAGATATTTTATCCATAGTCCCTGACTGCCATAACCTTCATTTCTAGGTTCATGCAGTGTCACAAAACAACTGAGTCACAGTGTATAGCTCAGAGATGTTATCCTACCCAGCCACCAGAAGCATGAGATTTTTTTGTTTTTCAAGCTAGGGTCAGTTGACCCCTGGATCTGGCTCTGAATCTGCACTCCTTGATTTCCCCCAAAATAACACTTCCAATATGGTCCGTGCCTCTCTTTCATCAGGTGGTATCCTGTTGCATGGTTTCATACAGCCCCTGGTGCTCTGGGTCACACTTCATGTGCCTACACTGTGAATCACCTCTATGATAGGAGAGTTTACAGAAGAGAATGGGTGGATTAGGAAAGTATTGGGGACTTTCATTAAGACACAGGGACTCCAGAACTTAGAGTAGGAATGGGAGCCAGGAAAGATGCTGAGCTCTATCTAGCCATGCTGAGCCAGAGTTTCCTCTGTGACACCCAAGAAAAGGCTGGTAGGCTATGGAAAGTACAAATAGATTTAGAGATGAAAGAACCATGAACACAGAAGTAAGAGCCACAGCCATGGACATGATCAAACTCTCTGAAAGATGAATAAAGAATCCATGTAGCATACTCTCAGGAAAGATCACTCTATAAAAAATGGATGAGAAAATAGATTCAATAAAGCAGCTTATAGAAAGATGGGTCAGTATATCTTCTGTACAAAAGAAAAAAATGGGAAGATGAGTAATGAGAGAATTTTGAGAAACTTCCATACCATCCTGGGGAGTGACTGCAGAGGACGGGGAGATGTAGCCAACTTTGGAGGAATTCAAAGAAAATTCTTTTCTCTTTGGAGAAAAGAGAGAGAAGTTGGATGGCTGGTGGGACAGTTGAGTCAACCATTTTACAATGTAAAGGCAAGAAGTCTACCCAGGAGGAGAGGATGGGGCTTCAGAAGTGGTCAGAGTTCACTTCACAAAGCAAGATCCTGCCAGGCCGGTAGGAGAGAAAGAGCCTGAGATGAGAGGGAAGTTGGACAGGCTTTCCATAATATGGAGAGACTGGGCCTGAAGATGGAGACATTTGGTGAAAGAGAGAGTGGCTTCCTGGGGGAAAAAAGCCAGAATTCCTTCAGAGTAATTTTGAAGTTGGAACAGAGGTGGCTTGTGATGATAAGGGCAATGTTGGTGGGGACCTAGGTTGCTCAAAACACTCAGGACTACCCCAAACTCATGTTCAAATTTGGAAAACACTGAGATTAAGGGTATGAGAATAGGTGCAGCCTGGATCCAAGACCCTATAACATTATCAATATCTCCCCCAAACAACATTCTTTTTGCCCACATACCCCCAAATTGGACATCACACGTGAGATCCAAGCAATCTTTTTAATGAGGAACAGGCTTGGGCAGTGAGTGAGGAGGGCTGTTCAAGTGTGCACATGATCTGAGTAAGAGGAGTTCAAAATATGCTATTTCCCCTCCCCTCCCCTTCCCCTTTCCCTTCCTTTCCCTCCCTCTCCATGAGGTGGTACACTGTAGGCATCAGTTGGTGGGACCTGGGCCTCTGATTGCCCCAGTAGCCTCTCAATGGCAACCTGAATGTCTCCTCCCGTGGCCATGAGGGTCTGTAGATTGGCATCATGGTTAGCAAAACCCATGGCCTTCAGATGCTCCAGTTCTTGCTGGAAGCAGCCTTCAGGGAGGGAGAATGAGGATAGTGAGGATTGTGTGGACTGAGAACAGGCATTGGCTAGTGCATGGAGAAGCTGAAGAACAGCCCAGGTGGGCTGCACAGAGCCTGCTCTCTGACCCTGCCCTCCACCCCTAGTCTCAGGGGGTTCTCTAGTTCCCCTACCTGGGCCCCACAAACAAGGTCCCAGCCCAGGCACCTCCTTGGACAGTATCTGCAGGCCCTTTTCTATCTGTATCAAGGCCTGCAGTGCTCGAGGGTTGGTCAGGATGGGAAGTAGTGGCAGATGGTGTTGTAGGGGGCTTCCACTTGCCAACTGGTGTAGCAGAGCTGGATTCTGCTGTAGGACATGCAAGGCTTTACGCAAGGCAGAGGGCGAGGGTCTCAGCTGACTGGTTAAAGTGGCTTTCCCTATGGGCTGCTGGCTCTCCTGGGAGAGAAGATTGTGGCCTGAGTTTATATCTGGCATTCTAGGCCCACATCCTGAATGGGTCTGATTTGAGACCACGCTCCTGGCCTGGGTCGCTTGTCCTGCCCTGACCTTCTGGGTCAATGGCCTGGCAGGTGCTGAGGCTGTGGGGATGGTGGTAGTAGTGTCAGTACTGCTGTGAGCATTGGCCTCCTCTTTGCAAAGCTCTGAAGCTGGGTTTTGGCCTTTGGAGGCAACCAGGGGGGCCAGAGTGAAGAGCATGAACTGCTGGATATCAGAGCAGACTGGACGCATAGCATTGTCACCACCTGGCACTGCCGTCAATGCCTCTAGATCCTGTTTATTTGCCTGCAGGAGCTCTTGTTGCCGGGCTGGGTTCTGCAAGGTTTCCAGAGCCTTAAGAGTTGGCTCAGGTTTCTGAGGATTCTGCCTTGAGGATTCGGGAGCTTGTCTGGACTTGGCTGGTTTCTCATTGACCAGGCCTTGAATCACAGGGTTTTCCAAGAACTGCACCACTGACTCGGGTGCAGCATTTAGGAGTTGAGCCAGCTGGCCAAGAAAGTCAGTCAGCTCAGGTGAGCTCTGGGCCAGCCGGCCCAGCCTGGCCAGCATCCCAGCACTCTCCGAGGTGGAGGGTTCAGAGTGATGCGTGCAGTGGTCAGTAGGGCCTGGAAGAGTTCCAGGACCAGGCAGAGTTCCTTTCAGACGGGTTCTCACCACTAAGTTGACCGTAGTGCCATCAAAGATGCCGCGCTGGCTCAGTATGTCTTGGTCTCGGAGGATCTTTCCAGTGAAGATGAGCACCAATCGGTCAGTGTCATAGTGAAGGCGTTTGGAGATCTCTTTCTTAAAGTGGTGGACACTGCTATTTTCTGCCAGCATAAATTCTTGGCAGTCCTGTGGGGTCTTGACTGACACTCTGATGATGCGTGATGTCAGCTCCCTACCAGACACCAGTTGGCTGTCCCTTGCTTCTTCCCTAGCCTGAGCCATATTATCTCAAGAGCAGGATGCAGGAGCCCCTGAGGACCTGTAGAAGCCCAGGTATGGCACTAAGCACACCTGGGTGCAGGGACCAGTAGGTGTTTAGGGATGTCCACTCACCCACGGCCTCTGGACACCTCTTCCTAATGTAGCCTTGAGGTCACCTGGCTCCCATAGGGGTGTCAGCTATCCTTCATCAGGGCCAGCCTTAGGGGATATGTCAGTGATGTCAGTGATGAGGTCACAGTTGAGAAGGAGACTTGAATGGGGGAAGGGCAGAGGTCTCTTCTACCTGTCTGAGGTTGGCTCTCTTTACAATTTGACTTAAATAGCAAAAGAAAAAAAAATTAAATGTTTCTGTCTAGAAAGCCTGTTTTGCACCAGGCTATTTCACTGTTGAAAATCATACCACCTAAGATTGGCAAGCAAATATAGCTAGGTAGAAAAGGTAAGAACTGGCTTAGGAAGTGCTGATTCTAGTCACCTATCTTTCACTTAATTACTGTATACGGATCATGGCCCAGTCAAGGCCACAAGTTCCCTTGTTTCTATATGAACAGAATGAAGATACATATAATTAGTCCATTCAGCCTCAGCAGGGCTTGAGGGCAGCTTGCATCTCTGAGGCCCACCAGGCTGACTAACTTATTGACATGGTTCTAAGAAAAATGGCATCATGTTCCCCAAGAACTTGTGAACTCAGTTGTACTCAGACATAAACCATCATCTCAACCCTCCAGGATTAGAGCTGAGACAAAAGAAATGATAAGAAAGTAGTAAGTTTACTCTAGGTCTTTATGACTTAACAATGATTAATTTTTAAAAGATCTTATTTATTTGACAGAGAGAGGCAGAGAGAGAGAGCACGAACACAAGCAGGGGGAGCTGCAGAGGGAGCGCTGCAGAGAGAGAGCCCACTGAGCAGGGAGCCTGATGTGGGACTGGATCCTAGGACTCATGACCTGAACCTAAGGCAGATACTTAACTGACTAAGCCACCCAGGCGTCCCAACAATGATTAGATTTAATACAATTTGAAGAGGAAAATTGTTACTTGGGAGCTGACATATTTCAGCTGCAAAAGCAGAAAATGATGATCCTCTGAGCTATTTTTTTTTAAGATTTTATTTGTTTATTCGAGAGAAAGAGAGAGAGAGAGAGAGAGAGAGAGAGAGAGAAGCAGAGACACAGGCAGAGGGAGAAGCAGGCTCCATGCAGGGAGCCCGATGTGGGACTTGATCCCGGGTCTCCAGGACCACTCCCTGGGCCAAAGGCAGGCGCTAAACTGCTGAGCCATCCAGGGATCCCTGAGGTATTGTTTTGATTACTCCAAGCAGGTGGGACCCCAGGTAAAGTCAAATCTGCAACAATTGTGTTTTTTACTGTGAAGATGGATACAATAGGCTGCTAGGCTTTGCCATTATATAATTGAGCCTTTTTCCGATTCTGGAATTTCCAAGGACTACAACATGAGCACTTGGCTGCCTATAATACCACCTTCAAAAGGTTCTGCTGGATTTGGTAAACATGAACATCTAGAACCATCTACAACTACGATGTTTATGGGATATCGATATATGTTCTTAAACTTGAACTAGTTTGAATGAGTATCTCCTGTATCCCACCAATATCAAGACTCTAATAAGTTGTAATTCCTGAGTTTAAAAGACCTTCTCAGTCTGAGGCAACTTCATAAAGCAAGCCTTGTGGCTGGCTGGCAGCAAGCAGACTGAGCAGTCTGGCATCAAGCAAGTGCACTTTTCTTGGGAATGCCCAGACCTCAGAACAACTCCTACCACACAAATATTATTAGCAAAATCAATTCCTTTGCAGATTTTTTTTTTTGGATTTCACCTAGCATAACTAGATCTTCAAACTAACATTCCTGGATTTTCATTAGCTAATAATTAATATGTAACAGGTGTTGAACATTCTGGATGACATTGTCTAGAATTGCTTTCTCATACTTCATGCTCCCAGGGATTTCCTCTTTGCTATGCATGGCCTGTGGGGTGAAGCATCCCTTCTCTCCTCTCTTTCAGGCCCTATTATCAGGACCCAGAATGTCTCCTTCCCAAGCACCCACTGATGGCCCTGACAGTCCATTTACACACTCTGTCTCAGTGAGGGAGCCCTGCCCACACTGTCCACTGAGTTCTTCAACAGAGGAATCGCCCTTCATCCTTCCTGAGAAGCTGACATTATTGGGATATCTTATATTGTAACTATATTTCTTTTATAATTAGAAAATTAAAGTATCAACTTTTTATTTAATCAATTTAAAACTTAAATTGAACATAGAACTCTCTAGAGGAAAATAACCCTGGTTAAATCCCACTCCTACCACTTAATAATCTTCAACAAGTCATTCACCCTTTTTAAGCCTGGCTTTCATCATCTATAAAATGGTATTTTTTCACAGATTTGTTTTGAAGATTTGAGGAGATAATTCACATAAAGTGCAATCCAAAGTATCTGACACAGAGCAGATACTTGTGAAATACTGACTATGAAGTCAATACTACAGTCACTATCGATCTTCAGCATATCCTGCGGTCACATCCGTTAACTAGATTCGAGACAGGGAGAACAGATCTACCTGTCAGGGCTGACCAAATGCCCAGAGATATGTTCAGCTGTAGATGATGAAAGACAGCTCCAAGCAGACTGACTGGTGAGGAAAGTGTGGTATCTTCTGTTAGACCCAGGACTCTAATCCTGGACTGAAATGCTGACTTTATGCACCTCATTTAAGGTTTATTATATTAAGATGTAATTTCCAGAAAATATATTTCATTCCCATATTCTTCACAGAGATTGGCTAAGGTTATCCTATTCTGCTAAGAGTTTTATTAGATCAAACTATATAAAAATCTCAGTATTTTTTAAAGATTTATTTATTTGACACACACAGAGACAGAGTGTGTACAAAAGGCAGAGCAGCAGAGAGAGAATGAGAGGGAGAAGGAGACTTCCCATGGAGTATTGAGCCAGACATGGGACTCAATCTCCGGACCCTAAAATTATGACCGAAGGCAGACTCTTGACTTACTGAGCCACATAGGTGCCCATAAAAGCTCAGTATTATATGCAGTTTTAGTGTTTCTTGTCAGTAATTTGTTTCAGAAATATCTAATGAGAGTTTAATTCTTTTTAACCAAAATTATCACCTGGGAGAAGATGGCTCCTGGTGGCCAGGCTAACTGAACATGAAGTGCTATAAGTAGTCCCATTAAAAGAGAAATGCCTGATTCTGTCCTACTAGTGAGCTTCCTGTAACCCACTGAGTAGGTTTGAGCCAAGTCTGGTTTATGATAATCTTATAAATTTGTTGAATTAATCCTAAAAAGATCCTCTAATGGAAGTAGCAAAGACTACCTCCATATTACTTTGGCAATAAAATCCAAACTCCTTGTCTAGCCACAAAGCCTCTCCTGCATGGACTCCTGCCCATCTCAACTACCTGATGATGATTTCCTCCTTTTCTATAAAACTTGGCCACATTTGCCTCCCTTTTATATCTGAAACAAGCCAAGTGCCTTCCCATACTTAGAGCCATAGTAATTGCTAATCCCTAAAGCTTTAATGCTTATCCACTTAATTTTTACAAGGCTTGTCCTTACCTGTCAAATCATCTCTTCACCAAGCCTTTCCCAACCATTCCAAATCTTATAAGTAGATTTTAATTATTTGTATAAAATGCATTATGTCATCATTTCCTCTTTTCTATTCATTTATGTTTCCATCTCCCTTCACTAGAATTAAGCTCCATGAGAACCGGAACTTTATCTTATTTGCCTCTGTAGCCCCATTGCCAGCAAATACCAAATAAAATACATATAGGAAGGAAGAAAGGGGGCAGCCTGGGTGGCTCAGCGGTTTAGCGCCGCCTTCCGCCCAGGGCCTGATCTTGGAGACTGGGATCCAGACCCTTGTCGGGCTCCTTGCATGGAGCCTGCTTCTCCCTCTGCCTGTATCTCTGCCTCTCTCTCTGTGTCTCTCGTGAATAAATAAATAAAATCTTAAAAAAACAAAGGAAGGAAGAAAGAAAGTAAAGGTAGGAGGGAGGCTGGTAAGGAAGGAGAAAGGGAGATTGAATTACATGCAGATACAGACAGTGATTTACCAACATAGCAATTTGTGATGTTTTGCTCACCTAAATAAGAGGTAAAGGATCTATACTCTAAAAACTACAGAATACTTCTGAAAGAAATTGAGGAAGACACAAACAGATGGAAAAATATTCCATGCTCATAGATTGGAAGAATTAATATTGTGAAAATGTCAATGCTACCCAGGGCAATTTACACGTTTAATGCAATCCCTATCAAAATACCATGGACTTTCCTCAGAGGTTTGGAACAAATCATCCTAAGATTTGTGTGGAATCAGAAAAGACCCTGAATAGCCAGGGGAATTTTAAAAAAGAAAACCATAGCTGGGGGCATCACAATGCCAGATTTCAGGTTGTACCAGAAAGCTGTGGTCATCAAGACAGTGTGGTACTGGCACAAAAAAAGACACATAGATCAATGGAACAGAATAGAGAAAGAATCCAGAAGTGGACCCTCAACTTCATGGTCAACTAATATTGACAAAGCAGGAAAGACCATCCACTGGAAAAAAGACAGTCTCTTCAATAAACGGTGCTGGGAAAATTGGACATCCACATGCAGAAGAATGAAACTGGACCATTGTCTGACACCATACACAAAGATAAACTCAAAATGGATGAAAGATCTAAATGTGAGACAAGATTCCATCAAAATCCTAGAGGAGAACACAGGCAACACCCTTTTTGAACTCGGCCACAGTAACTTCTTGCAAGATACATCCATGAAGGCAAAAGAAACAAAAGCAAAAATGAACTATTGGGACTTCATCAAAATAAGAAGCTTTTGCACAGCAAAGGATACAGCCAACAAAACTCAAAGACAACCTACAGAATGGGAGAAGATATTTGCAAATGACATATCAGATAAAGGGCTAGTTTCCAAGATCTATAAAGAACTTATTAAACTCAACAGCAAAGAAACAAACAATCCAATTATGAAATGGGCAAAAGACATGAACAGAAATCTCACAGAGGAAGACATGGACATGGCCAACACGCACATGAGAAAATGCTCCACATCACTTGCCATCAGGGAAATACAAATCAAAACCACAATGAGATACCACCTCACACCAGTGACAATGGGGAAAATTAACAAGGCAGGAAACAATACATGTTGGAGAGGATGTGGAGAAAGGGGAACCCTCTTGCACTGTTGGTGGGAATGTGAACTGGTGCAGCCACTCTGGAAAACTGTGTGGAGGTTCCTCAAAGAGTTAAAAATAGACCTGCCCTACGACCCAGCAATTGCACTGTTGGGGATTTACCCCAAAGATTCAGATGCAGTGAAACGCCGGGACACCTGCACCCCGATGTTTCTAGCAGCAATGTCCACAATAGCCAAACTGTGGAAGGAGCCTCGGTGTTCATCGAAAGAATTTCATTTTAAAGATTTTATTTGACAGAGAGACAGAGACAGAGACAGAGACAGAGACAGAGACAGAGAGACAGAAAACAAGAGACAGAGCACAAGCAGGAGGAGCTGCAGAGGGAGAGGGAGAAGCAGGCTCCCCGCTCAGCGGGGAACCTGATTCAGCTCCATCCCAAGGCCCTGGGATCATGAGCTGAGCCAAAGGCAGACACTTAATCAACTGAACCACCCGGACACCCCTAAAATAAGAATTTATAATGTAATTGGTCATAGCACAGTTTCATCACAACGATATCCATCCTGAAAAATATAATGGAAAAAAATCTCAAAAGAACCAGAAAAATGTAACATTTAAATAAATCCACATGTGTAGGACTAATATAAAAAAACTGCAGTCCTTTTGTTGTTGTTGTTGTTGTATAATCAACATACAATACCCTGTTAGTTTCAGGTGTGCATTGTAGTGCTTTGATATTTTATACATTATGTCACCAAACGTTATTACAACATGACCAACTATATTCCCTATGCTGTATATGACATCCCCTTGACTTAGTTATTCTATGACTGGAAGTTTACACCTGTTAATCCCCCTCATCTATTTCATCTACTCCCAACCCCGCCTCTTCTATTCACCAGCAGTTGGGAGAAGCTACACTTCTTTATAGAGAAACAAGAAATATGAATGGAAACATTCCTTATTCTAAAAGGGAAAATTGTCATTTGTAAAATTCTCAATTTTGGGAGAGCCTGGGGGGCTCAGTGGACTAAGTATCTGCCTTTGGCTCTGGCCATGATCCCAGGGTCCTGGGATCCAGCCCCACGTCAAGCACCTTGCTCTGTGGAGAGCCTGCTCCTCCTTCTCCCTCTGCTTCTTCCCCCACTCATGCTCTCTCTCACTCACTTAATCTCAAAAAAATAAAAATCTTTAAAAAAATTAAAAAACTAAAATTCTCAATTCTCTCTAATTTACAAATGTAGTAGAAAGCCAATCAAGATGTCATTTGGCCTTTTCTGAAATTTGACATGTACATAAGTGTATGCAGAAAAATAGAAAAAATTAGACAGTGGTATTTGCAAAGGAATAATGAGTCAACCATTGAACATTTTGTCACTATTTCAAAGTTAAAACAACTGAAGTGTGGCAGTAGTAAATTAAATTAAAAAAAACATAAATACACATATATAAACATATGTAAGATACAGATCGGAGAATATTCCAGTTCATTGTAGGTTTTTTTTTTATAAATTTATTTTTTATTGGTGTTCAATTTGCCAACATACAGAATAACACCCAGTGCTCATCTGGTCAAGTGCCCCCCTCAGTGCCCGTCACCCATTCACCCCCAACCCCCGCCCTCCTCCCCTTCCACCACCCCTAGTTCATTTCCCAGAGTTAGGAGTCTTCATGTTCTGTCTCCCTTTCTGATATTTCCTACTCATTTCTTCTCCCTTCGCTTCTATTCCCTTTCACTATTATTCATATTCCCCAAATGAATGAGACCATATAATGTTTGCCCCTCTCCGAATGACTTATTTCACTCAGCATAATACCCTCCAGTTCCATCCACGTCGAAGCAAATGGTGGGTATTTGTCATTTCTAATGGCTGAGTAATATTCCATTGTATACATAGACCACATCTTCTTTATCCATTCATCTTTCGATGGACACCGGAGGCTCCTTCCACAGTTTGGCTATTGTGGACATTGCTGCTAGAAACGTCGGGGTGCAGGTGTCCCGACGTTTCATTGCATCTATCTTTGGGGCTAAATCCCCAGCAGTGGATGTGGAGAAAGGGGAAGCCTCTTGCACTGTTGGTGGGAATGTGAACTGGTGCAGCCACTCTGGAAAACTGTGTGGAGGTTCCTCAAAGAGTTAAAAATAGACCTGCCCCACGACACTGTCTTGGTTGGGATGCTTTCCCTTCTCCTGTCCCAACAAGTAGTTTTGGCTACTTCATTGTTCCCACTTTTAAGATTTCAGCTTGGAGCTGGCACTCAGGAAGCCCGCCCCGTCTCCCCAGGCAAGCTCAGGCCCATGGGCTACCCCCACAGCTCCTGCTCTTTACAGCACCTATCATAGTTCATATTCTGTATAATGAGTAGTCTTCAAATACAGTTTGAATGCTCTGTGTCCCCAGACCATCACCTTCTGAAAGGGTCTCTGACTTATTTGACTCTCTAATCACTGACAAAATACTAAGCACAGGGTGAGTATTCCATTTCTGTGCTGGAAGTTGTCAGAAAGAGTACTTTGTAACCTTGGTGAGATTAGGGAATCTTAGAACTCAGCCTGAATACTTGGGGCTCCCTATCTACCCAGGAATCAGCCTCAAATCCAGAAAGTGAGAGCCACCTATGGGATGGTCTTCAGGGGTGCTAGAAATTAGAAACTGTGCCCACTTTGCAGGCAGGCTGGTGGTAGGAACGTGCCAAGGAACAGAGTACATGGAGGCAGCTCCTCAGGACACGAGATCTGGGAGTCCTCTGGAAGGACCCCAGGGGAGCTGCAGGCCTCTGTTCCTCCTCCTTTGTTCTCCATGAATCTTTGAACCTCAGACCTATGAGCTTATCCTCCAAGTCCTCCCATGCATGCAAACACAGCTCTTATTGCCAGCTTTTCTCCCATATGTCCCCTTCCCCACCAGCCCACAAAGAACCAGACTCAGTCAGCAGCAGACACTGGAGATAGGATGTAATTGCATCTCAAGATAGGCATAAGCAGAGCTCAGACTGGGGCCCCAAGATGGTACAGTGGCAGGGGTGGTTGGGTCACTCCCAGCACCCCCACCCTGTTTCTGGCTCTTATTCTTCCTCAATGACTCTGGAACAACATTGTCTCCACAGTAAAGGGCATCATAGTGGATTTGGTTCATAGTGCAGCTGCATTCAAGAACGGGGGAGTTAGGGTAGTGGGATACAGGGGAAAGGCACAGAGGAAAAGATATGGTCTGACCACCTAGGGCTCCTATGCCTGCCTCAGCTTCTCCACGGCAGCATCCACATCACCCCCAGTGGCTATGAGGGCCTGGAGGTTGGCTTCGGGATTCAGAAAGCCCATTGCCCGCAGTTGCTCTAGCTGCACCCGGAAGTGAATCTCGGGCTGCAGCTGCTGCGGATTGGCACCAACAAGAGTTTGCAACATCTGGAGGAAGGGGGTAGAATGGAGGCCTAGCTCCACAGAGCCCTGGGCTGGGGGAACCTCAGGAGCTGGGGCGAGAGGGGGATCCTCAGGCATAAGGGCACCCTCCCTAGGCTCTGTACTGCCTGCCATATTTCCCAGCCCTGCTAGGCAAGGCATGAACCAGAGGAGGAGGCGCGGGGCTTCAGTAGCCAGGACCTGCAGACCCTGCTCAATCTGTAGCAGGGCATGCATGGCTCGAGGGTTAGCCATGGCTGCCTGAAGGTGCAGCAGCAGTGGCAGCTGCCGGCGCATCTCATCCTGCAACTGTGGGACCTGGCTCATGCTGGTAGGCCTCAGAGATCTTGGAAAAGCTGGTGGTGGCAGCCAGGCATGCTCGGGGCTGCCGAGGGTAGCCGCCACAGAGGAAAGTGGTGAAGGAACAAATGGTGCCCTGTTAGCAGAATGCCCCAGCCCTAAGACAAGATCAGGCATGTTGGTGCTGTGGCTAGGGGAGCCATTCCCTGCACCACTTTGGCTTCCATCTTGGCCAGTATTGCTCTCTGGGGGGTATCTTAGGAATGATGGGCAAGAGGACTTTCCCTTGATGGTTGTTGACTCTTTGGGGAGAGGCTGGCCTGACTCACGTTCTTGGGAGGAAGAGGAAGTTGGGGGGATACGATTTCCTGGTGGTGGTGGTTCTTGGCTGGGATTGAGGGTGGATGCAATCCCTTGCAGATAGGTTCCCAGGGACTGGGGGGTCTCATGTAATTGCTGAAGATAGTCATAGAGCCCTATATTACCCAGAATGTTGGGAACCCTGTTTCTAGTTTCGGGTGCATCCTGGTCTCCAGGACGCCTGCCTCGCCTACTACCTGAGCTTCCATATGTGGAAGCCCAGGGGTTCGGGAGAGGGTCACAATTCTCTGTCCTCGAAGGTTGGTTGCTGCTGGTGGTGGCATTAACAGTAGTGGCAGTAGCAAAGGGATTGCCACCAAATTGCTCCTGTACTGCATTCAGCATCGGATCCATAATATCTGTGTACATGGTACGAAGCACATTGTAGCCACCAGGGATGCTCTCCAGGTTACTGAGTGCCCGGTCCTGGCTACGCATCATCTCTTGCATCATGGCCGGGTTGCGCAGGAACTCCAGTGTCTGCCGCATGATTTCAGGGTTGTTGAGAATATGCCCAATCTCTGGGTTGTGCTGGATCAGCTGCTGCATATGGGGGTTGTCGAGAACTAGCTGGCGCATCAGGCCTGTGTTGGACAGCAGACCCTGGATGAAAGGGTCATCGATGATCTGAGCCACAAACTCAGGCACAGACACATGCTGCCACATCAGTGAGCTTGGCTGGTCAGGGAAGCTACCGGAGGTCAGGCCTAGCCCATTGAGGCCTGTGAGGACACCTAAGCTAAAGGTGGGTGGCATATCAGCTGGGTAAATGGAGCTCGATTGAGGGAACGATCCAGGGCTGGAGGCTGGGGCAGGGACTGAAGCAGCTGGACACTCAGTGCCCATGGTGCGGCGTTGCATCTTGATGACCAGGTGGACAGTGAGGCCATCTCGGACTCCACACTGTGCCAGTGAGTCAGGGTCCTTGAGGATTTTGCCAGCAAAGATTAGGATCAGCTGATCAGGGTGGGCCTTAAAGCGCTGGGATATCTCTTCCTTCAGCTGCTGGATGGTGCAAGTGTCTGTAACTGAGAAATCCTCCTTGTCCTTGGGCGTCTTCACTGTCACCTTGATGAGGTGGGGGTCCTGGATCGGCGCTGGGTTGCCCTGTGGCAGGGCCTCTCCGCTTTTGGCCATGGTGGGCAGCAGGAGGCCCAGGTCTGTGGGGACACAGCTGGGGGATGCGGATGGGGGTACTGAATCATCCTTTTGGGCAGTGGCAAAAGAAGGAAAGGTGAGCGGGAAGAGGGCCTGGGGTCTCAGGGTAAGGGCACAGGGAGTCTGCATGGGAGGGGTACTGAGGTCCTAGGATTGGATGCTTGTGGAGGATTATGGATCTGAGCGGTGTCAGGGTCAAAAGAGGGACACTGGATGCCCTGAGAAAGAGGTCTACGGTTGATGAGTGAAGGGCAAAGGTAAGAAGAAGGGTTTGGGTCAGGGCATACATACCAATCAGCTGTGGCCCCGTCCTCCCTCTTATACTGGGCTCCAAACCGCCCTCATCTTGCTAACAGCCACCCCTGAAGCCTTCTGGGCCGGAACCCACTCCATCAGGTGACCTCTGTGACCTCAGCACTGACATCACAGCCTCACACAATGGATTCTTGAGATTCCTCCAAGGTGCTCTGTATCCTCAGGAACTCCCCCCTCCCCCCCCATCTTTACCTCTTTTATTACCTTTATCTTGATGCCTTCTTCACAGTGAGCGTTCTGCGCTGACCCTTCCATTTCAGGCCAAGAGTCCTACTTCCACACATCTGTATGTGGTATGTGGAGACTCACCTCCGATTGCCCAATTAGGAAAGGCTCATCCTCCCTTGTCCCTGTAAAGACCCAAATTCAGCTGCACCTTGAATTGCTCCTCTTCCTGGCATTCTAGGTTTCTGCCTTCTCTTTGATTCAACATTAGCTGTGAATTTTTAATATATTTTCAGAGCATTAACTTACTGATAGGCAAGATCTAGAGTATGAAAGGGGAGCCAAAAATGACATAAAGTTTTTATTTTACTTTTTAAAAAGATTGTTGTTATTCCCCAAAAGAATGCAAAGAATGGATTGGCTATTTACTGAGATTTGAAAAAAAAAAAAAAAAAAAAAAAAGACCGAGAAATAAAGTTGTTAAACAGAAAACCCAGAATTCAATGCTATGTACATTTGAGATGTTTATTTTATACCCAAATGGACATGAAGGGAGGGAGTTCACTATTGTGAGTTTACAGTTCATCAGCCATGGCAGGGTATTTAAAATCATAAGATTCGTGAGTAGCAGTAACATGATAGAGGTAAAAAGACCAAGGCATGAGCAACTACATATTTACAAGTCTGGAATATATGATGCGTTCCACAAAGGAAATTGAGAAGAAATAAAATATATAGTCAGAAAAGAGAGAAAGGGGAAAAAAGCAAATGAAGTGTTTCAGAAAGAAGAGAGTAACCTATGGTATTGGATGATGTTGGTGGGTTAGGAAGATAAAGGCTGAAAACTATTAGATTTGCCAAGAGAATGGAGGACAATGATGAGCCTGAGTTTGGAAGAGTGGAGGGGGCAGAGATCTGGCTGAAGTAGATTTAAAAGCAAGTGAGGGGTTGCCTGGGTGGCTCAGCAGTTGGGCCTCTGCCTTCGGCTCAGGGCGTGATCCCGGATCTGAGATCAAGTCCCACATCAGGCTCCTTGTGGGGAGCCTGCTTCTCCTTTGGCCTGTGTCTCTGCCTCTGTGTGTGTGTGTTTGATGAATAAATAAATCTTTTTAAAAAGCAAGTGAGTTGGAAATGAAGTGGATTAAATAAGAGTATTATATATAAGAGAAAGGGTACGATGTCTGTGTAGAAACATGGGGATAGAGATGTTTTTCTTAGACGGACAATACTATATCATGCTTTTATTCTGATGGGAACAACATAGAGGAAGGACAAATGATGCAGAAAGAAGAGAAAATAATTGCAAAAGTAAACTGTTGTGTAGATGAATTGGAAAGACTGAGATCAGTGCCCTAGTGGAGAGCTTGATTTAGGTCCAAAGATAATTTACTCATGATAAGAGAATGGAGGACAGAGCGTACACTGTCAGTGGACAGTCAGATTTCAGTTATGGCACAAAGGTGGGGATCATTTAGAGGAAACGTTAGATAGAGTAGGGTTTTGCTGTTGCTAAATTATGAGTTCTAGATGGTGGGTGGAAAGATTTGGAGAATTGATGACCAATGGAAAAATTGGGTCTGATGAGGGATTTTCAGAGCATATTGGGGTAGGAATCAGAAAAATGATGCAAAGAGCTTGGGCTTTCATGTAAACTGTGGCAAACAGGGTATAAAGTTCAATCATATTAATTGATTGGATAGCCTGAGTGGCTTACTCAGTTAAGCCTCCAACTCTTGGTTTTGGCTCAGGTTATGATCTTAGGGTTTTGAGGTCGACTCCGATTTCAAGCAGGTAGTTAAGCTGCACAATAAGCTCCATGCCTGGTGTGGAGTCTGCTTGGGATTCTCTCTCCCTCCAGCTCTTCCCTCCCACTCGAGCTCTATACATACATACATACATATATACATAAATTTGTTTTATTTATTTTATTTTATTTTTTTTAAATTTTTATTTATTTATGATAGTCACAGAGAGATAGAGAGAGAGGCAGAGACACAGGCAGAGGGAGAAGCAGGCTCCATGCACTGGGAGCCCGATGTGGGATTCGATCGCGCCCTGGGCCAAAGGCAGGCGCCAAACCACTGCACCACCCAGGGATCCCTGTAAATTTGTTTTAAAAGATTGATTGGATAGAAACATCTTAATGGGAAGGTGGAAAATCCATTTTAGATGTAATTCTTTCTTGAGACATATCTTTTTACTAGTTTGAGGGGGTGGAGTGGGAGTCTGGCAATAGATCTATAGTTTTGTGGATTCTCCCTCAATCTTGCTGATTGCAGTGTCAGGGCTGGAAGAGGGGTGGTCTGTGAGAAGTACACAAATTTCTGTGGGTACCCTTTGCAGACCAGAATCTGAATACCAGGCACCACCTCCACTGCTGCAGACACCACCGTCTCACACCTGCTCCATTGTAAGAGCTGCCTCACTAGTGCGCCCACTTATGGTTCTACCTCTACTACAGTCTTTCCCCACTCTGCAGCCAGACCCATCCCCCGAAACTCCTGCATTGTTTGTTCGAAATTCAGCAGGGATTTTCTACTACATTCCTAGTAAAATTCAGAGTCCTTGTCAGACCTACAAAGCTCTTCCTGATTTATCTGATGTTCTGTTTTTCCTCCCATTGTTTAGTTCACACTCCACTCCAGCTACAGCATCTCCTTGTTATTCTTCAAATACCTCAAGAATATTCATTCCTACCTTATGCTTTTACCCCTAGGTAGCCTCCTACGCCTGGAATATATTTCTCCCAAAGGAGTGCATGTTCAGTTCTCCCATTTCCTTTTGATTTCTGCTCAACTATTGCCATACAGAGAGACCTCCTGGATTACCCCTGCTTGTAGAAGAGCTTATCCTGCTTCATTTTCCCTCATAACACTTATTTGTAAGTTAGGTAGAATACAATCTTATCCCCACGAAAGTAAACTCCACAAATAAAGGAAATTTATTTGGTCACTGCTATTTCTTCAACGCCTAAAATAATATTTAACTTATGTAATTGTTTACACACCAACTGGCTGGGATACTCCTCTGGAGGCAGGAAGAGGAAGAGATGGGGCCTTGGCTAACTACAGAGAACACAAGCTACGGATATTAAATATGCTGAAGGATGTATATTCTTGGAAGCTGCCATGCCCCGGATGCCTGAGTTTTGGCGACAGGAATATGCAGCCAGGGTCGGCAGCTCCATCTTTCTGAGCTCAAGAGTGAATAGTAACAGTCCAGGAAAGTCCTATGATTGTGACGATGGCAGTTAGTAAGAGATTCCTAAAGAGGACAAATACTTACCTTGATCTAACTGAAATGTGGACTTTTCCTACTCTGGCCCACCAGGCCATTCTTCCACTTTTAAACTTGAACAATTTGGACTTGCAAAGTTGAGGAAGTCTTTATGACTACATACCTGTGTCTATCTATAGCAATTTTCCCTTTCTGTATGGGTATGTATGACTATCTTCCTCTACACATGGATGAGTCTATGTATGCATCTTTAGGCATCTGTATGCTTCTATGGATGTCCATAGCTGTGTGTGCAGTGTGCTGAATATCTGTGTCTATCAATGTGAATCTTTGACTGTATGACGTTGTGTATGTGTGCAACACTGTTTGAGGCTATGTATACATGTTCTTGGATATGTGAGCATGGTATCTGAGCTTATGGTTCTATGCGTGCAACTATGATTCTCTATCTCTAAATTGACATATGCATGTGGTATGTGTGTGTGCTCATGTATGTACTGTAGGTGAGACAGGTAAATCGTACACACAGATAGTTCCTTTTTTTTTTGCAAAAGAAACAAAGCCAAACCTCAGATGGGGGTATGTGGGAGTAGCCATTTTATTGACAGATCTTCTACCCATGGCCAATGGTCTATTCTTCAGTGAAGAAAGCATTGTTTGGTTTCTCCTGTTCCAGGACCTTTCCTGGTTGGAAGCAGCAGAAGGGGTAGAAGAGAGAGATGATGTGGTCAAATGGATCATCAGGCAGGTAACAAGCAAATAAGTAGGCATGGTGGTTAGAATCCCTGGGATCTCTTGAGCTTGCGAATAGCAGCGCTGGTGTCCCCCTCAGTAGCAATGAGTGCTTGCAGATTGGCATGGTGGTTCCCAAATCCCATGGCCTGAAGAGATTCCATTTGCTGGCTGAAACGAATCTCAGGGGCTTGCAGAAGATGAGAAGGGTCTCCAGCTAAGGACTGTAGCCTCTGCAGGCCTGTTCCAGATTTGTGGCAGCATTCAGGACCTTTGGGTTCAGCAATATCTGGCACATCCCAGGCCCAGGGCACTGTATCAGGGTGGCTGCAGCTGGGTGCAGGAAGCCAACCCAGGCCCCAAAGGTAGGGTGCAACCCAGGGTAGAAGAACAGGAGCCTCTGTGGCCAAGAGTTGCAGACCTTGTTCGATCTGTAATATTGCTTGTGATGCTTTAGGGTTGGCTAGGGCTATAAGCATGTCGGAAAGCTGTGTCTGCTGTAGGAATGTGGGCAGCTGCTGCCTATACTGTTCGCTCAGCTGGGGCGTACTTATGAACAACATCATCTGGGCTGCCAAGAACGGGTTGTTCAAAAGCAACTGCATCATGCTTCCAGTGATTTGGGATTTGGTCTGCTCATCTGAAGGCTGGAGGTCATCCTCTAATTTCTGGTCAGAGCTATCTAGAGAGATGGTGGCATCTATGTCCTCTGTCTGAGGC
Organism: Vulpes lagopus; assembly: GCF_018345385.1. Taxonomy (NCBI): domain Eukaryota; kingdom Metazoa; phylum Chordata; class Mammalia; order Carnivora; family Canidae; genus Vulpes; species Vulpes lagopus. Next base: position 21,091,884 of record NC_054838.1, read on the forward strand.
TGCTGAGTGAGCTCTATGCTGGGTAAGGCTGGTACCCTAGCCGGCTGCTGAACGGGACAGGTAGGACTCGGGCCCTTGGTGGAGATAGTGGTGGTATGGGTACTGGGAGTATGGTTCACCTTGTTGGGGGTAACACTGGCCGAGGTGATGGAGGATAAACCATGAGAACTAGTATAGATGACTCGGGTTGTAGGGAGCTGTGGAAGCTGGTCTTGCCGTTCCTGGGGTGGTGTTGGAGATGGAGGCGAGGACTGAAGTTGTTGCAAAACTTGTCCTTCCAGGAGAGCTGGGAAAGGGTTGCCCCCAAAAGGATCTTGTGAACTGTTGAGCATTTGGTCATTGCAATCAACATAACTCTGACCCAAGGCATTATCCCCACCTGGCAATGTCTCTAAGCCCGGGTGTGACTGTGGGTTCAGTGGATGCTCAAGAATCTGCTCAGGTTGCTGGATCTGCATTATCTCTTGAATCATGGCAAGGTTTCTGGCCAGCTCCAGAGTCTGCCATAGAATGTCAGAATTGTCAAGGATGTAGGAGACTTCTGGGTTCTGCTGCATCAGTTGTTGCATGTCTGGGTGTTCTGAGATGAACTGTCTCACGAGGTCTGTGTTAGATAGAAGCTGCTGGATACTAGGATTCTGTAGCATCTGTGCTATGTACTCTGGACCACTCACTTCCAGATCCTGGGAATGCACTTTGGGAGCATCAGGCTCCACAAGGAGGGCTGATTCCACTGGGATGTGACTCACACCCCCAGGTTGGTATACCCCATTGGTGTTTCCTTCAGTGTTTCTGACCTGGTGGCAGGGCTCTTTGGTCGGCAGGTTCTGGGAGGAATGCGCTAGGGATCTGGAGCTGCATTTGGACTTGATGACCAAGTGAATGGTGTGGCCATCTAGGATGCCCCTCTGTCTCAGTGTGTCATGGTCTTTGAGAAGGCGGCCCATGAAGACCAACACTAACTGGTCCATTTGGCACTTAAAGTGGGTGGATAGCTTCTCCTTGAACTGCCTCACTGAGGTGTCATCAGCTATCATAAAGTCTTCCTGCTTGCCTGCTGTCTTCACTATCACTCGGGTGACACTCGGAGAAATGTTCTTGTCTGCAGGCATACGTGAAGGATGCCCACTCTGAGCCATCCTGGGTGTTCGAGAGATGACATGCGGCATGGACCTCAGTGGGAAGGCAGATGGTGAGCAGGTGGAAACCGGGGCAGAAGGGGTGAGGGCAGAGGAGTGTTTCTGCTGGCCCCCGTCTCAGTTGTTGTGTTCTCAAGCCAAAGGCTAGTTTCCTTGTTGCTGAGAAAGGGATGAGTGACCAGGCTGGGGCCAGGTATTTTATGATGTTATACCCCCCACCCCAGTTCTCCAGATGTGGCCTAGCTGAGGCCTGTCGTGGCTACTGATTCATAGTTGGTACTAGGTGGGCTAAGTAAAGATGACTCCACCCAGGGCTGCCCCTCCTTTCTGCCCCACCCACCAAAACCATAACTTCTTCAAAAAAGGGATATTGTGAAGTCAACTCTAGTCTCACAGTCTCTGCCAGGGAGTCATATTTGTGTATGTGTGGGGGTGGGGTCACCAGATCTTCATAATAAAATAAAACAAGGTCATTTTCCAGAAAATGGAGGTCAGGTTCTCAGGATGAAACTATTAAAAAAAAAAAAAAAAAGACCAGATTGCTTATGTGAGATGTGTGCTTCTCTGTGGTGCTGTGTGGGTCCCTGTTGAGATGGCAGGCTTGTTACAATGATATATATATATATTATAATATATATATAATATATATAACTATATATTATATATTTAATATTTATTTATATATACTATATTATATATATATATATATATATATATATATATATATATATATATAGTTTTTGAAGTCATAGATAAAACTGCGTACCTGGAAGAATGGAATCTCTCCTGTAAGAGGGATCTTACTACTTTTGTTAGAGATCTCAAAAAAGTAAGGCCTTACAAAGGAAAAGGGAACAAGAAGAAAGTTCACAAGTGGAAGAGGAGGTCATGGTCTTCTCTGACTCTAGGTTTAGTGATTCTGGACTTAAGTGAGAGTGCTCTCATGTGGAGAAAGATTTCCTCTATCCTAAAAGCAGGAGCAAGGCTAGCTGGGGAGGCTTTCTGAGGAGCATTTCAAATTAAAGGTGAGTGAGCCCTTACTGGCAAAGTATTTTTTATTCACTTATCACTTGGTCTTTTCTACACGTCATTTTAGCAGAACTTTTAGAAAAATTTGTTTCAATGTCTTAGCCCAGTCTTTAGTGCCCACCTTTGTGTCAAAGCATTAGAAAGAGAGAGGTCTATAAATCAAGAGGTGACGGTGGAAGAGATTCATAGTGAAATACCTAACAGGACAGGTTTAAGCAACTAAAACAGATTCTTAGTTCCATGCAGATTTGGAGGACAGTGCTTGATCTTATTTGCATAGTAGATGAATTTTCTGTTAGTCGATGTGTTAAAATGTGTACTTATGTCTATGTAGATGGAAATATCATACATATGAATAAGAACCCATATGTCTGATTGGATGTATATTTGTGTATGTTTGTATATGCAGAAGTGTAAACATAAGACAGTGTGTATGAAGTAATCTGGTACCCTCTGGGTGACTGAAGACTTTGGGGTCTGAAATTTTGAACATTCCATCCAACTTCATGGAAGGGAGTTGAATCACACAGATAGGTAAGTAACAGATGTGGAATGTTTGGGTCTCTATGTTCTCAGTGTGTTGAAGATGAGCAAAGAAATTACAGACGGCTTGCCAGGGGACTTCCTGTGTCACACCAAAGGATTCTCTATTGAGAATATCTATACCACCAGCTCAGTCCATGTCAGACCCTCCTCATCCTCAGCCATATAGCTGCTCACTTCCTAGGATGGGACTCAGACCTAAGTCCCTCACTCAATTTCACTCAAAGTGAGATGATTCAGGACAGTGAATCATTGATTTTCATACTAAGACACTGGCCTCTGTCTTCCCAGGTACCCTACAGGAAGCTGAGGATAATGACCATTCTAATGACCAGTTGCCCTAGGTCTCTGCACTGAGACCAGAGGCTCTCAACTTAAGACTTACTATGCTAAGCCTTGTTAATGGAATTTTATAGTTGTCAGAGCTGGATTCACAGTTTTCAAAACACAGAATAGATTTGTTTTAAAAATTGGAGTGTAGCTCCTACAATTCTGGGATTCTAGTAAAGAGGTGTTAGTTTTAGTGTTTGCTTCCCAATGAAACCCCAATCTAATTTACTGAGGCCATTATTAAAAAGAACTTTAATGTGATGATTGAGTTATTAATTCTACAGAATTATCAACTATAAAGATATAATCGACATTTTCCAATCAGTAAACTGATGGCCTTTTGGGGGGATGATTCATCTGAAGGGTGAGGAAGACATGCTTCTCCTAATACTCTGCCCCCCCCCCCCGGGTCTCAGGGCCTGGAAGTTTTGTTGGGAATTACAGGATTTGGTACAGTAGAAAGCCAAGAGACCTTTCTAGCTGGCCTGTGCTTCAGTGTCCGGAAGCTGAGGTCATAATAGACCAGGTAACCATCATTATAGACATAAAGCTTATGATCCAAGGGAGAGTAATTGATGCCATGCAGGGTTTCCAGCATCTTATCCAGCAGGATGCTGAGATGGTGCTCCCGCCCTGTGGTGGTATCGAAAGCATAGAAGATCTCCTCTTGGCGGGTGCTCAGTGGGCGTATGGCATAGAGCACTCCACAGGCCATGAAGGCTCCTGACAAAGCTGGCTTAAACTGGCTGGTGTGCCAGGTTTTCTCCACTTCTAAGTTGCTGGTATTGAGACGACTCACAACCAGGTTGCCTTTGCTTTCCTCAGTGGCGTAAAGGACCCACAGCCCCTTCTCATCACCAGCAAAATCTATGTCTTTCCAGGACACACCAGCATAGGAGAAGCGGTTGTTGTGGGTGGCGCTGGGCAATGGGCGTTGTAGCACCAGGGTGTTGGAGGAAAGATTCACCTTGGCAATGTCATGTGTGCCATAGTAATTAAAGTACATGAAGCTTTCATACACAGTATTACCACTGCCATCACCATAGCCCATTGTCCACTCCTTATAGTTCTTCATCAGTACCAGGTCATCATAGGACTTGTACAGCCGGTAGGAGTCAAAGTACCTAGGCCAAGCACCACACCAGAATCATCAGGGCACACAATGCCAATAAAAATGAACAGACTAGTGTTCTAATTAATAGTGGGAGCTTTGGAATCAGACAGAACTGATTTGTAATCTTTCTTCTTTTACTTACAACATACAGTGACAAAAAATAACTGTAAGAAAATCAGTAACAGTAATAACAGTGACATCAAACTCAATAACGCCTCATGGACACGGTGCATGCATTATCTCATTTAATTATAGTGAAAACACCAGAAGGTAGTTTGTATTCCCACAGATTAGGAGACCGGGTCTCAAAAAGAGACCTAAATAATTTGCTAAATAATTTGTTGAAAGTCTCTCACCTCATAATTAAAATCCATAAAAAAAAATACCAAAAGAGGGCAGCCTGGGTGGCTCAGCGGTTTAGCGCCACCTTCGGCCCAGGGCGTGGTTCTGGAGACCCGGGATCGAGTCCCACATCGAGTCCCACATTGGGCTCCCTGCGTGGAGCCTGCTTCTCCCTCTTCCTGTGTCTCTGCCTCAATCTCTCTCTCTCTCTGTCTGTCTCTCATGAATAAATAAATAAAATCTTAAAAAAAAGAATACCAAAAGAATCTATCTCATTGATTGTTAGGACTGACCAAAATAATGTGAATAAAACAATTAGTAGAATATTCATCTCAAAGTAAGCAATCAAGGAATAGTTATTATTCTTTGCTTCTTTATGGAGACTTTCTGTACCTTAGACTCCACTGCTTTCCACCTGCTCTTGAGACACCAGTGCCCTGTGACCAAACATAGTTCTAGAGCTGAAGTTGGGGAGATCTATACTCATGAGGCCACTTTGGAAAGTACTTTAAATTATCCCTGAATTATGAGTATTGTCACAGCTTAACATTGGACAATAAGTCCTGCCTTATAAAGAGATATTTTGAAAGGATTTAAAAAGCAAAGTCATGTAAATGTGCTTCATATGATACAAAGTACCTGTAAGAATTGGGATCAATATTATAAGTAACACTAATCTGTCTGAGATGAGCTTCCACTGAGACTCTTCAGGTTCAAGCCACGTTCATCCTTCCCTCCCATGATTTCCTGCTCAGCTGGATTTTTCTCATACTCCTACATGTCCTGACTTTAAAAACCCTGCCTGTGCACTGAGCCTAGCTACCTAGACAGGCTGCCAGTTTATTGAAGGGCTCATTTGTCTACTCATGGGTTTAGTTAGCAATTCTTTCATCTAAAAAACATCTATCAGCACCTACTATGCTGTTCACACTTTGCTATGGAATCTCACATGATATTCTTGCAATTTAACTATCCTTACTTTCTAGATGGCTAGAGTGGTTCTGAGACATGAATGCATTTCTCCAGACTCATTTAGCTTAAGCGCTGAGATTTAAACTCAGCTCTGTTTGAGTCCATCTCTCAAGTACGGTCAAGCTCATCCTGTAAACATCTTTTAGGAAGAAGGTAGGATTCTGAAGCCAGGCGGAGAAGAATTTGCTCTTGAGATTAGCTCAGGCTACAGATAGAACCAGTTTCGTTTATGATGGGATTAGAAATTTCAGACAGTGGGTTTTTGAGGTAGCTCAGGGCCATCTGGGCCATCCTTAATCCTGAAAGGAGCTCTAGGAAGTGACCTGTCTGGCCTAGGCCAAGGTTGTCCAGGGGCATACCTAAAATGGAGAGAGGAAGCTCTGCTGGGGCCATAAAGAACCCTGTTAGGGTAATGTGGAGAACATTTGGAATGAAACTGGTTGCAAAATGGAAATCATCTTGAACTCACCTATCATCTGAACTCAGAGGGGCCACCCAGTAGAGGGAAGAGTCTGGATTGGGTCCTGAGTCTCGACCCCAGACACCTGCCTTGTGGGAGAAGCCTCTCCAGTTGAGTTGCACCACAAAGGGTCTGCTGACTTTCTGCAGGCCTCTGTGGGCACAAGAACCTAGAGAAGAGAGCAGCCAAGGTAGAAACCGGAGTGAAACACACAACCTCCAGGGAGAGGACAATGAAAGTGTGATATCCATGTGTGCATTTCAGCATGTGTCCATCTACCTGAGGGCATGTACAGGTATATAAGCAGGTGTGACTTTGTGCGAATACAGGACAGTGCACATGTCTGCTTATAGGTGTGTTTCTATCTATCTGTGTATACTAGCATGTCTGTATGTGAGAGTCTGCATCCCTTAGTGATGTACCATGCAAGGAAAGAAAAGATTCATTCTATACCAAGACCTTTACTGTCCAACCCTGCACACCATAGCCAATCCTACATTCTCAAACTCTGTCTTTGGGGAGATGAGATCTTAAGAATTCAGTGATGCCTCACCAGGTGGCAGGGGTGGACCAGAGTCCTCTTGCCTCTTCGTCCTCTCACACTCGCTTAGCCGGCCCTCAAGGACATCCACCTTCTGGCGGAAAGCACAGAGGCTACGTTGGTCAGAGTCAGCCAGAAGCTTGAGTGTGAGGCTGGCATTAGCCACCTATGGAAACGAGATGTCAAGGATATAAGTCACAAACTGTTCTTAAGACCTGAAGTGAGGCTCCCATACTACTCAGCTCAGTGTCGCTTTTCTCCAGAAGTAAGTGATTTTGGAAATCATCAAATTTATGAGATTAAATAAGAGAGGATACCATGAAGGGAAGAGGGATTCTCTAATCTATCCATGTACTTGGCTCTGGAGTTGAGAGAGGAGGTTCTCAGCCTCACAAACTTCTCCTTTGGCCATAAGTTGGTCCACCAACTTCCGTGCTCCCTCCAGTTCGAGGCGTAGCAGGCTGTAGTTTGGGGTCTCCTAGGAGGAAGCAAAGGCAATGGGATTCCCGGCCTTCAGGGCACGGTTTATCTCCCGGACCTGGTTATCCTAACCTTCAATGGTGTGTGCCTACTCGCCAATGCGGGTGCGGGGCATGGACAGGCATTTCCCTCAAACTTCAAGACCTATAGCTCTTTTCTTCTATTCACAGTTCCCCAGTTCCACACAGCCAACAAAATACTCTCAGATCCATACATTCTTTTATTCCATTAATAACCTCAAGTAAGTATTAGTGTTATCTCCATCTCACAAATGAGGACATTCATGTCCCTCTGTTCACTGCAGGGAAAATAACTGTTTCCCGGGTATGCCCAGACTCTGTCTCCCCCTTCTTGGTTACAGCCACACCTCAGGGGTGTCTTGGTGAGTGAATGAATGGACAGACTCCTAGTTTCCAGGCCCTCTCCCATCAACCTTTCCCAGGGCTCCACGAGTGGCCATTCCAAAAAGCAACTGCCCACATCACACGCTGAATGTCATATTTCCATTCACTCAACCTTACAGTGTAAGCACAGCTCACCAGCTTGACCCACAAGTCTCTCCAGATATTGCCCCTATTTTAACTCAACTCCAGATCTTTTCTGTCTCCCTTATACTGGTCATCCCACTTCCTTCTTCTTTTCCTATAACGTATTCCCATCTCCCACTGCACCTATACCCATGAATTAGCCTCTTAGTGGAGGAAGCACATCCTACACAAGCTTCTCTGTACTGTGACTGCCACTGAGAATCCCAAGAATAGTACCTAATTTTTCCTTCATACTCAGGATTCATCTCAAAGATGAGGGCTATGCTTCACTCAGCAATTTCTCTACCACCTTGGCTCATCCTCATGCTGCATCCAGGAGAGAATGTGCCTGTATAACTGCCGGCCCTGGCCCACAGCTCCAGTGCTCACCCTGGATAGCTCCTGATTGTACTTGTCCATGAGTTCCTGGGCTATACTCTGTAGCTGCTCCAGCTGCTTCAGTGGAATGAGATTGTTGGACAGGTGAACTATACAGTGGCACAGGCCATCTTCATCCTCAGAACCTGGCACACTTTTCACCAGCTGCAAAAGCAAGACCATCATACATTAAGCATAATCAAACATGCTAGGGCAACAATGTACTGTTTAGGAACATGAAGCAGAAGAGCTGACCCTCCTTTGAGTGTCAGAGAAGAGCTCTCTTTGCACAGGAGATTGTTCATGACTGTCTGGGTTTCTTTCTGCCATGAGTTTGAGCGACCCTTCCCTTGACTTCCCAGAACCGAAGCATAGCCCCCTTCCAGCTCCTAGCAGTAGGGCCTCCCTCACTCTACCTTATATTCTGGCTGGCTCTGGTCGCAGTTCACAGAGCTGGGAGTAAACTCTTCCTCGAGGCTCTGTGGAGAAGAAGAAAGCTGCTCTGAAAAGAAGTCCCTAGGGAACCAGTTTAGGGGCTACAGCACCTCTACTCTGGAGAATAGTATATTACCACAAGTTCACTTTGTCTCGAAGACAGCAAGAACAGAGTTCCAAATTGTCAAAGAAAGGAGATGGATGTTAGTATCACCATGAGGCACCAGACTGATATTTAGCATTCACAAGAATGTGACAACATATGACTTCAATTCTTCTTCTTTTTTTTTTTAGGTGAAAAACTAGAGGTACTGAGAGTTTAAAAAAAGAATCAGCTGGGGTTCTTACAGATTCTTCAAGAATCAAGATATGTGACTCCTGTCCTTCTCTGAATAGTCCCACATGTAGCTTCTCTGGTCCTGGGAATTAATTTGGCTATGTCTTCAGTCTGTAACCCCAGCCCAGTGGTTTAGTTTCTGGGGATGATGAAGCAGAGGGCACATGCCTATAATAGCCCAGGCTGGCCTCCCTCAGCTCCAGCATCCTTCACACAGGAAAAGGGTGGCAGATTTCTGCAGAAAATGAGGCCTCATAGAAGAGCAGGGAGGACAGCCCAGAAATCCTCCTCTCTAAACTTCATCCTTGTTTTCCCTCTCTCATTCAATGCTTACCCAAGCCCAGCAACAGTCAGAGTTGACTGGGTATCCCATGCTTGTTCCAGACATCCCTAGGCCTCTCCACCTTCACTCTCTCTCAGAACCTGGGGCTTCTTGATACAGATCAGAATGGTGAGGGAAGCCAGTCCAAAGCCCAGAACCATCTCCCCACCTGATTGAGATCCCCCCACCCCCAGTCTGTACCTGAGGCTGTCCTGGGAGCACCAAGAGCAGCAGCAGTAAGGGTACTGTGAGGGCCAGGGAAGGCTGCATCTTGCTTCTGCTATAGAAGGGGAACAAGACCTTTGAGTCCTCCTAGCCTTTTATCTCCAGTCCAAGTGAATGGTCTCAGTAGGAGGGATACAGATTTCAACACCTGAAAGGACTGAGCGCATGAGAGGGGTGGGGAGGGGACAGGGTGGGGCGTGGGAGAAGAGGCTGTGACACAGTTGTGCTTCCAGAAATGAGGTGGAGGTGACTTTTTTACATGAACAGGATCTCTCTCATCTGTCCTCAAGCTGAGATATATCCTCATCCTCCTGGGTCCTCCTGTCCAAACAGAATAAGGCAAACCTGAGACAGGCTGTGGGGGCCTTGGGATGGGTCTCTTTCAGGAGGGTTTATGGTCTTTCTCTCAACATGAATACTCTAGAGTACTCCTCTGATATTTAGTAACTCCATCTGATCCATCTCCAGGAAAAAAGCCATTTTGGTAACCAAGGGCCCTTGGAGGAAGACCAAGCTGTATACCTGGGGGGATTGTGCAGCCCTGTGCTGGCTTGTTCTGCCACATGCCCTCCCCACACCTAGAAGTCTGTCCTTTTCACTGTTCTAAGCACTCCAAAGGTTTCCATCTCATCCCACTATTCAAATGTTTCTCCTAATCCCAGCTCCTGATGCCAACAGCCTCCACTGCCTGTCCTTCAAGAAAGCCCCCCGGCCAGTATCTTCTTGTTAAGCCTCTGGTCCTCTGGGCTCTTGCCTAGGGTACCTCAAAGAAAAGGAAGAGCTGGTTCCTGGGTCATAGCTCAGTGTTCCTAGTGCCAGACACTCAAAACTGTTCTTTCTTCTTCCATATGTCTCTTGAGTACTTCCCAGGCAGCAGTGAGTTTTAAACCATACAAATACCTAAGGGCATGCCAGATTTCCTATGAAGACTGCATTTTCCCCATTTTTCCATTGAGCAATTTGTATCCTTTGGTATTTCCTACTTGTCATTGCTCCCCTAGTTCAGATATCATAGGCATTTAGCATAAAGGCCATTTGCTAATGCATCCCCTCCTTTAGAGCCCTTTGCCCAACACATGATACCCAGTAGAGAGAAGCATATGAAGTCTCTACTTCTCCTTTTAGGGAAGGGGTTGGAGAGCTTAAATGAACATATGACTCCAGGAAGACACACCTTGAGTTCCATTGGGCAATCTTTGATGAGAGATTATACGCTCATCTTGTTTTACAGATTTTCACCCTCTGACTCCTTGCTTGAGGCCTGGTATCCACTCTCCATCAACTCCTCTTGCCATAGCCATGGGTCCAGGGGAGCCACAGAGGTTAGGCAGATATGAGAGTTGGGCACCCTAAGCTGCATGGAGCAAGAAGCATCTCCAGAATCACTGTCCACAGATGGGTGTTACTAGAACTTTATGGAAGGAAGGATGGAGAGGAGAAAGCATGCAAGAAAACAGAGCATGAAGCATGACAACTGGTGCTAGGGTCATCTTCCTGTTTTGCCAACTCAACCTGGTGATTGGAACTAGTTGGGAAAGCATAGAAAAGCTAGGCTTGTGAGCAGAGAGGGAAAATAGTTCAGGCAGGTAGCATGGGGCAGTCCACTGTCTTCCCTCCCAGAGCCAGCAGCTCTTCCAAGATTGAGGTATGAATCAACCAGGTCTGAAGCTGTGTCACCATAACTCTGGGAAATGAACAAGGGGTAGTGGAAGGGGAGGGGGTTTGGGATGACTGGGTGATGGGCACTGAGGGGGGGCACTTGGCAGGATGAGCACTGGGTGTTATACTATATGTTGGCAAATTGAACTTCAATACATTTTTTTAATAATAAAAAAATACAAAAAAAGAAGTTGTGTCAAGTTTCCAGAGCTATGTTCTCTTTTATTCATATTGTACCATTTCCTCAGCCCCTTCTGTTTTCACCCCTTCAGCAAACATGGAGTTCCTGCTTAGTGTGTCTCTCTCTCTCTCTCTCTCTCACACACACACACACACACACACACACACACACACCAAAGGCCCTACACAAAGCCATCTTTCACTAATTTGGTGCTGGCTGGGCAGAGTGATGGAGAAAGATGAGATTTTGATCTCCAGGTTGTGTCCTGGGCCTCCCTGTTTGCCACAGTCCAGGTCCAACATGTTCTATGTGTGTGATACGTAACTGTGGGGATGAATACATAGTTAGAAAAACCAGAAAAACTCTAGCCACACTAGGCACAGGCCAGAAGAGGTGAGTTCAGTAAGTCTTCTGTTCATTCAATGAAACAAGGTTGGGGTGACCAGAGCGCCACCTATTGGCAGATAATGAAGATATCTTCTTTAGCACTGGTCAGAGGAGCCTCATGCTGCAGCAAACAGGTGCTCATTCACTGCCACGGGAGGCCCTCTCGGGGCCCACATCCCTTACTGCCCTTGCCCACCAGAGCCGAAGCAAGTACCGGAGCCTCTGAGCAATCTGCTGGGTACGTACTCCATAGACCACAGGATTAAGGGCAGGTGGCACCACCACATAGAGGTTAGCCAGGAGGATGTGGATATGACTGGGCACTGTGTGGCGGCCAAAACGGTGAGCCAGGAAAGAGAAGAGGGCAGGGGTGTAGAAAAGAGTGATGACGCTGGCATGCGCCCCACAGGTACCCAAGGCTTTGCAGCGGGCACCATGAGATGGCAGGCGACATACAGCACGGAGAATGAGGGCATAGGAAGCAGCAATGAGCCCTAAGTCCAAGGGCTGGAGACAGCAATGTGGTGGCCAAGCCATACCAAACGTTGGGGCGTGTGTCGCCACATGCCAGCCGAGCCACACCCATGTGTTCACAGTAGGTGTGGGGGAGCTCCCGCTGCCCACAGTAAGGCAGTCTCTGGAGCAAGGCCACTGGAGGTGCCATGACACAGGCACCACGGGTCACTGCGGCTACTGCCACTGTGCCCACCACACGCTGGGTAAGCAATGCCCCATAGCGCAGAGGCTGACAGATGGCCACATAGCGGTCTATGGCCATGGCCAGGAGCACTGAAGACTCAGCAATGAAGGTCACATGGGTTACAAAGAGCTGGGCTAGGCAGGCTGCGAAGGAGATCTCCCCTGACAGGCCCCAGAGCACAGCCAGAGCTTTGGGCACTGTGGATGTGGCCAGAACCAAGTCGGCGGCTGCCAGAAGCCCCAGCAGCTGGTACATGGGTGCCTGAAGTGTCTTGTCAGTGGCTACCAGCCCCAAGAGAAGGGCATTCCCTGCCAAAGCAGCCATGTACAGCAGACACACAGGCACTGAAAGCCAGGCATGCAAGGCCTGCAGTCCTGGCACCCCCAACAGGACAAAAGGCCCAGGCCCAGAGGTGAGCACAGTCTGGTTGAGAACAGGCAGTGCAGGATCCAGTTCCATCTCCTGGTTCACCCTGGTTCTGTCCCTGCAGGGTATGAATGAGGCCTGTGAGAAGCAATCACCAGTTCCCCAGAGATTTTAGATAGGTGGTGATGAGGGTCAGGACTTTGGGTGCTACAGCATTTGCTGAGAGCCATATGCTGACCTGTGGATTCCCTAGCTACCTGTGGATTTGCTAATGTTCCCATAAAATGAATGAAGGAATTTGTTTTCTTACAGGTCAACAGGCTTACTACAGGTCACACATTTAGTAAATAAAACTAGGATTTGAATCAAAACTCATCTGACCACAGTCTTCTGACAGTCTTCTCTGGGTGGAATGTCTCCTAATCAGCCCAGGCACACAGGAGCATTGGAATACGCTTTTCCTGATAGCCTGTGCAGGAAGTTATTCATGTCATCCAAGCCTAATCTCACCAATATTCTCCATGTTTCATCCACCCCAATGAAGCTGTAAGTAGGAAGGTTGGAGATGTGGAAGGGCTATTTTTCCTGTCACTGACAGATGCTCAGACAAAACTTGTCTTCCAAAGTCCTTCTCCAGAATCAGTTTATTAGCTCATCTACTCTCCCAAACAGTCTATTCCTTCCAATTTATCTGGTATCTTGTCCCAGCTGCCCATGGCTTTGACATCCCTCCCCGCAGCTCTATTCATCATACTTCAAAGTAACTGGGTCATGAAAATTCATTCATTCCTTCTTTGACCAGTGTAAACGCTCATCCCCTGACTTAGCTTTGTTGCTCTTTTTCCTTCTGTTCTTTGTCCATTGACAGACCCATTGGGTTCTGAAGAATTCAGTCTGGAAGAGCTCTGATTACCCAGAGAACAAGGCAGAGCATGGAGGTTGGGCTGCAGTGGAAGGGAATGGGATCAGATGCCACTATGGCAGTGCAGGTAAAAATCATGGGCTTGGATAGCTTTACTTCCCAGCTTTAGGTGAATAAGAAACAGCCTACAGAAAAAGGTTTAAGCTATACTGTGCTTTCCACAGTCTACCTGAAGACCACAGCTATGGCCATGAACTCATGAGATATTGTATTTAGTATTTTGAGCTATTCCAGAGAGTGAGGAACCCAGGGCAGGTGAGCAAAGAATAGGGTGGCACCAGGGAAAGCTATCAATCATCCCACAGTCTGTGTCTGCTCCAGGCTTCTCTGCAGCACTTCCTCCTGGGCCTTCTCTCACACCCCCATGTTTTGACTCCTGCAGAGAAGAATCAGTAATAAATGAGGATAGACTTTCCCAAATAGAAATCTGATTGGTTTAGAAACCAGATCTTCCTTCTGAAGAATAAGGCTATGCCAACTATTGGGTTCTGGTATTGCCTCTCTTACAATAGGGCCGGGCCCCCTGGGCTCCTCTGAACACTGAGAACACCCTTTCAGGATTAACAAGACAGGCCCAGCCTTTCCAAGGAAAGAAAGATGAAAACTCCCTGAGGCCTGAGAACGTCACTCCCAAGACCACAGAGCAAATATAACCTATACAAGGCAGGGGCCCCATAAGAAAGTCCTGAACTCAGGTGTGGGCCCTGCCAGCATACTTCAGAATAGCAAAATTCCAGGGAAATTGCTCCATATGGCCCATGTCCACAGTTCACACCTCTGCTCCTTCTACTTCCTCTCATAGTCTAAGTGAAGGGGAAGAGGACGAGGCTGAGAACCTTCCTTCCAACCTCGAGCTTCAAGCTCTGCTGTGTCTGGCTGTAGACAGAGGAGCGGCTTCTCATCTTCCCCTGCCTGCTCTGCTCTCTGCAGGGTCTCTCACCTCATCTCCAGGCCTCCACACCTCAGTGTCCTCTCAGGGTCAGGGGTTCACAAGGGACATGCTGACAGAGGTGGCAGTGGGATTGCCATTCCCCCTGACTCCTGGGCAAGAGACTGTCTCTGAGCCACAGCCTGGAGCCCTGGAGCTGCTCCTACCTGCCGATGCACACAAAGACATCACACTGTCCATGCCCCTTTCTGTGATCAGGAAACCAATGTACAGTGAGGCTTGGGTCACACACAGCTGGGACGAGGAATAAGGTCTTCTGGATCCTAGTCCAGGACCCTTTCCTGCCTGGGAAGTCTTTGCCTTGTTCCCAGCAGACAGCAATTTTCCTCTTGGCAGGAGAAGCTACTCTGCCACTCACACAGATTCAGCAGCTCATCTGACCTGGGTCCCCCCCTCCCCCCGCTCTGAGGAGGTCCTTGTTCTGACTCCATTCACACAGGCATGCTTTCTTGCCGGCATGAGTCACTGGGGGCACTGGGACACACACACCTGCATGAACCAGCCAGAGACTCAGACTCACCTCGATCCATCTGTGGCTCACCCCCGTGGGTTCCAAGCCAGAGCCCGTGTCCTCCCTCTTCCTGGGCTGATGATCCTTCTCACGCTGCCTGCTTCTCCTCAGAGTGGCTCACAGACTGTGTCCTGCCTAAGGGGCTGGCGGCACAAGTGTTCCGTCCAGGGAGGAGCAGAACACGGAATGTATTAAATGCAGCTGGAAGCAGTCACCCAGAAAGAAGGCAGAGGGGAAGAGTTCAGGAACTGAACTCTGGCAGCATGTGTTCAGTCCCAGCTTTGTCATATGATTTGGAGTGAATGGGTTAAGCACTTTGGCCGTTGGTTTAATCAGAATTCCTGATCCTCATGCTCTCTGTGGAGGTAGGAGTGAGAGGGAAGCCAGGCACAACGATCCACTTGTTGCCATGTACTCCTCCTCTAGCACAGTGGTTAAGATCTGGAGTGAGCTCCATGGCCACAGTATTTGGTTCAGACCCTAGGTCTGCCACCTACCAGCTGTGGGACTTTGCACAAGATATTCAACCTCTCTATGCCTTTATTTCCTTTATTTCCTTTATATATATTGAGGTAAGAATAAATGCGCCTGCTTTACAGGAATCATGGAGCCAAGAAAAGTAGATTAAATACAAAATTCCCAAATAAAATAGAGAATATCTTTTAATCTCTCTTCCTTGGTTCCCAACCTGTACCTTCCACATATTTCTGACCCAGAAACAGTGACAAGCAAGTGGTGACACTTCACTCCAGTTTTCAAACTTAACAGCCACAACTCGCCTCCACCCATGCTCTCCTTGGCACCCCAGAGCTGTTCTCTGAAAATGAGTCTAAACACCACATTTCTATCAGGACAAAGTATTTCTGAAGCATTCACAGGAGGGCTGGCACTGCTATCAGGACTTTCAGTGCTTGGCTCACTATGAGATGAATCCAGGTAGGGCAAGGAAGATGAGCTTTTCAAGAGCCCTCAGACCCTGTGTACATGACACTGATCTTGGCTGAGGAATTCCTACTGCTGATGGGTCAGGAGTTCTCACCTCTCTGCGGGGGAGATGGGGTTAATGATGAAGAGATGTCCAGCCTCCATCTATGCAGTGCTGCTCCAGCCTTTCCATTCAGTAGTTAGGGCATCAGTGATCTGAGGACTCTGAAGGTACTCTCAGGCAAGCCTGGGGGAGAGCAGGTGTGGGCAGGAAGAATTTATGGGTCTCTTCTCAGGGCATCAGGTGGGGCATGGACCTTGTGTCCCTGGTGGGATTGAGAACCTGTGAGTCTCAGCTGTGCACTATTAATGAGGGATCTGCAGCAGTCTGCAGTCATCTCTGCTGACTCTCCTAGTCCCCCCAGGTTTCCATGCCTCATGCACTCAGAGCCCTGGAAAGGAAGAGACCAAGCAGGGAGGTCTCTGTAGAGCCCTGGGTGGGGCACAGCAGACTCAGATGGAGACATGCTTCCTGCTGCACAATAACAACCCCAGCTGCCACCTAGACATGGACAGTCCTCATTACTTAGCACTGTTTCTGCCCCCTAGCCCGATATACAGACAAAGCAGTGTGGGGGAAGAGCCTGGGCTGTTGAATCAGGCAAACATGGGATAGATTCCACTCTTAAACAGACTAGAGCAAGTGTCTTATTCTTTGACCTATTTTTTTTTTCTTTTATACAATGACAGTTCATGGACCTTCCCCAAGAGGTGGTGTGAAGAGTAGAGCAGCAAACCGGAGCACCAGCAGGGTGTTTGAGCTTGGGAGAGCTGACACATTACTCAGGGTTGTGTGGCTTACAGTGTGAGCTTAAGGACAAACTCTGGCTATCTGAGATGCCTGCGGGACCCACATGGGGTAGCTCCTGGACCCTCATAGTAGACAGTAGCTTCACAACTCTTCCCTCTCTCAAAAATGCCCTGCCTTCCATTTATCAGGGCAGAAGAGGATGTGGTAACACCAGATATTTCAAAATATGTCCCCCACAGTTTATATTTGTTTTTAGATCTAGTTTGAATGAATTGTTCCGTATATACACTGTCACAGAACAAACCTACTGGTTTCCAAAAAACAACAAAAACATCCTTATTACTATGGTAATCATGTGTTTCAATATTCTAGAACAGTCCAATAAACTCTTCTCATGACTGGCCTTTCCCTTGCAGAGGGTGTAGATACACTGGGCAGGAGCATGTGTAGAGATATGGTCCAGAGACAGAAACAGCAGGCCCACTTTGCAAACATGACAATTGATTCCTAGGAGTTCCAAGTGAGGATTCCATCCTGTACTGCGGTTTGTCAGAGTCTGTGCCTAAGGAGGCTGCCCATTTTACAATGACCACATAACATCACATGTTTAGGGACTTGTTTGTGATACAGAAGCCAACTCACAAAACAAATAAAGCTGGAAAAGTATATTTCATTTGCTCTTGAAGAATGCACAGATACTGGGGACGCCTGGGTGGCTCAGTGGTTGAGCGTCTGCCTTTGGCTCAGGGTATGATCCCAGTCCCACATCAGGCTCCTTGTAGGGAACCTATTTCTCCCTCTGCCTATGTCTCTGCCTCTCTCTGTGTCTCTCATGAATAAATAAATAAAATCTTAAAAAAATAGACCTTTTAGAGACACATTCGCCTACTGCTAAGAGTAGAAATGCAGAACCTAAGCAAACAATACACCAAAAAATGGTTTAGTCATAAATTATTGCTTACAAGTAGCATTGACATCAAGCCAAGTTATGTTAGGTAAATTAAGAAGAAAGATAAAAGTTCATTTGATACATTAAAACTTTAAATATGATATGCATGGCATGACATTGCTTTAAAGGATATAATGGATTTTACTGTGAGGCTTTCACTCTTCCACTCATAGCTTTTTGTTTAACTATAATTGCAGAATGACAAAATTTCACAATGTAATATAAATTTTCAGTAACTACCACAATGCACACTTTCAAGAAACAGTATGTACATTTCTGCAAATCTTTCATTTGTTTCCTCTGTTTATTCTAATAATACTTATATATTATGCCTTTGGATACAATAATAGAAATGAGATTGTGTATTCTATGATTATTTAAAAATGTATTTTTCTAGAAATTTATTTTACAAAAACCTTATTCTACAGTTTTGGGACATTAAAAAAAAAGTGGTCCTTCCTCACTGATATTTTGAGAAGAATTTTTCTAGAGGCCTCTCTCTATATGTTCCCATGGAAGTATATCCACCTTCGTGATTCAGTCGTTTTCTTCAGCAGAGGAATGAGCTAGGGTAGATCAGTAGATCGTGATTTACTCTAGGTTGTGTCCTCCCAAGTTTATACTTGGAAATAAAATAGTAGGAAGTCAACCTGAATACACACTCATATCACATTCACAATTTATTTTTATTTATTTTTATTTTTTTAATAATAAATTTATTTTTTTATTGGTCTTCAATTTGCCAACATACAGAATAACACCCAGTGCTCATCCACAAATTTGACACTAACAGAAATAAGGCACATATTCATATATCCATTTGTCTGACTTCTATAACTATCTCTTAATTAGTTTAAAAGAGAAAGCAAAGAATGTGTGAACAGTTATTAACGTTCAAATGTCAAAAAGAGTATCAAGCTATGGGATAGTTTACAAATCTCATCTACTGATATTCCAATCAGCTTCCTAGATTCACTGAAGATTAGTTTATGAGTCCCACTATTTCTCACTGCTGAACTCCTACAACTCCCCTGAGCAATGCCATCATCACTATGGATGCTTCCTTCAGCAACCTAGACAAACAGATTTTTGATACACATGGTTTCTCACCTAGGTTCCGGTGATCCCCATCTGGCTGGCAAGTCCTGTTCACCTTATTTTTGTGGCTCAACTGTTTTGTGCTCTTTTTTTTTTTTAAACAAAATTCACATTTTATTTAGGTTGAAATAAACTATACAAAATTGATTTTCTTCACCAAAAATAACAGCAATATTTTCTGTATTATTCCTAGATAACCACAAAACACTTATTTTTGTAGGTTTTCCAGGTTTTGTTTATAAATCAAGACGAGGCAGTAGATAATAGTCATGGGAAAAGACAGAGGAAAACAGACAAATCAGTTGTCAGTATCCATGGCCTCTGATCCTGTCTTGACCATGAACAGAGGTGTTCAACATACACCTGCTAAAAAGCTTACGAAGACATAGGTGTTCAACGTATACTTGTTAAACAGCTCATGAGGATGCAGGCTCAACAAAGGAACGTAAACAGCAACAACCCAATGTGGAACAATGGCAGGTTCTCTCATTCAAACTTTAAGTATAACTTGTTCCTTTAAGTTCATTTGATAAAGACAAAATCTACACTGCAATCTTTGCTTGGCAAGCTCACTTTTCTCTCTGTCTGGTAACTCCCTTAACTCCATTATAGATTTTTAACTTACTAACACCCCTACTATTCAAAGATCATTCGTGAGCTTCCTTGTAACATTTTACAAAATGTACTCCTTCCCACACCTCTTCAAAATCTATGTTCTCCTAAGAACTGATAGCTCAACACCCGACAATTGGATCCAGTGATAATAAATGTTATGTCTAAAATGACTTAACTAAAACAATTCCCGAGTGCTATTAGCAGAGATCCCGTAGAAGTGTAATGTGGCACTTTCAACGCTATCTTCTGGAAGAACAGTTATGTCTCCAAAGCACAGGAGTTCAATCAGGGGCCGTTTTAAATAGGCAGATTATCAATGGTTAATGTACTTAATGAGAGGTCAATAAGTCAAGATATTCAGTGATTAAGTGGCCTACATACACCTGACAGCTTTTCTTTCTGTAAGATGTTTCAAATTTCTTACAGAGTTTTCCAAATATCAAACATAAGAGAAAGCCTACTTTAAAGTCTCTTAGGTATTTTCAATTGTTTCTGAGTTATCTGTAGGAAGCTCTGACTTAGTTGTATAGAGTTTGATATATGTGTCTACCATTAAATCCAGATCATGTTTTATATCAAAATTTATGCTAAGCAAAGCCAAGTTACTTGACCTTTGGTCCTTCAAAGTGTTCCTCAGGTATGCTTTGAGACACTTTCGCCCATTTTCATAGCGTTCATTCTCAACCTTCATCACAGGAAGAATACATAGGACTTTGAGCAATGCATAAACATTAGGAAAAAAACTTGATGTCTGGTAGATGTAGGGCTTCATAAATGGTGGATGGAAGCTCTATATCTTTCCCTCTGTGTTTCCACTTGATTCTCCAGCAATGCAGCTCAGCTGAGAGTGTGTCAGGATTGGGCAGGTCACTTCTGTACATGTCAGCATGGTGCTCCTCCGATGTATTAAATTTGAGCTGTCCCATGACAGAGGGTACAAGAGATAAGCATTTAAGAGTTTTGAGGTGCTGTTCCGAGAATATATCTTTCAGTTCCTGAATAATGTGTTCCACTGTTGGAACACTTAGAGTTTCTTTATAGTAACTTTCAGAGGTGAGCTGAGATTCCAGGTTACCTTGCTGTGCTCTGCAGAATTTGCCAGGGAGTTTCATCTGAATATCAAGTTTAGTTGCCAAATTTGTGACTTCTTCGAACCAAAATTCATGATAAACTTCAATATTTTCCATCACTTCATTTAGAGAATGCAGCACCGCAGTCAAGCTACTGACTGCAAAGAAGACATCAGAGGTTTGCCCCTGGAGATTTTTCCCAAATGCTCTTGTAAAAGATAGAACATTCTTAAGAACAACAATGGTAACGATGAAATCAAAATCTGTTACTGCACTACAGAGTACAAAAGCTCGACCAGCTATATAGTTATTCCATCTAATATTCGTATCACTATTTATACCATCTAAACATAGAACAAGTGCTTGTAGGAGATCCCCTAAAATTTCAAAAGCATCATGCCTGCCTGTCCACTGAAAATGGCATATTTTCTTCAGTTCTTTACCATTTTCCTCATTATTCTGAAAGAGGACAGAAATTGCATTGTTAAGCTCCAAAAGCAGTTGTGGAGATTGATGGAAGAACGAACAAACTTCCTCAATTGTTCCTAATGCAACAGATACTCCCACCATAGGCACTGATTTTGCCAACCACATGTTTAAGGCACAGGAAGAACAAAGTGTGCAGACAGCTTGGGGATATTTCTCTAAAAGTCTAGAAGCAACAATTTTCATTTTGGTATTATGCTGAGTGAAATAAGTCAATCGGGGAAGGACAAAAATTATATGGTCTCATTCATTTGGGGAATATAAAAAATAGTGAAAGGGAATAAAGGGGAAAGGAGAAAAAATAAGTGGGAAATATCAGAAAGGGAGACAGAACCTGAGAGACTCCTAACTCTGGGAAACGAACTAGGGGTGGTGGAAGGGGAGGTGGGTGGGAGGTGGGGGTGAATGGGTGACGGGCACTGAGGTGGGCACTTGATGGGATGAGCACTGGGTGTTATTCTATATGTTGACAAATTGAACACCAATAAAAAATACATTTATTAAAAAAACAATTTTCATTTTGGAAGAAAATCCACTAGATACAATGTAAGCCTGACCACGACAATATTCCATATTTAACCCCCACTTCTCAGTTGTTGTAGTGTGAAATTTCACAGCCAAAATTTCCGCATCAGCTTCGTAAGGAAAGAAGCCCCAAAATTCCTCTCTCAGGTTATGAGATTCATCAACAAACCTCACCAACACAGGCAAGTGTTCTTCCCCTACTATGTCCACTATATCATCAGTGATGATGGAAAAGAAGTGAGAGTCTCTCACTTTTCCGAGGGTTTCCTCCCGAATGCAGCTCTCACAGATTTCTAGCATGTTTCTGCTGTGTTTTTGAGCAGAACAATGTGTTAACTGCTGTTGTCTCAAAACGCTTTCTTAGAACCTCTTCACCAGAATTTATCCTGCACCCCAGCAGTGCTTGAAAGTTATCAGGGGTACAGAAACCCTCTGGGATTTCATCAGTTTCATGCCCATCCAGAGGTATGTTTTGTTTTCCCACAAGAATCAAAATTTCATTTTTTTTTTTTTAAGAATCAAAATTTCAAATAAAGATTTTAGGTACTTTGTTTTCTTTCTCTTCAAGAGTCAAAGGTAAAATGTCTTCATCCTGTTCTTCACCCTCTTCTTCTGCACTGGGGTTCTGAGCATTGCTGTTGTTTATTTCTTTATGTTTGGGTTCCTGTTCAGAAGTTTCATCAATCTTTTTTCTGTTTCAGTGTCCGGATTTCATCTTCACTCAATTCTTTTATTCGTTTTCTGTGTCTACTGTGTGGATTGTTCAAATGACTGGTAAGATCAAATATTGTTGGTATTGCATATCATGAAGAACTGTCCTATAAGGACTCTCCCAATGACTTCACAAGTATCTGCTTCAATTAATTTTGAGAAATAAAATAACCCAATCATTCTTTAGTTTTCTGATGCCTCTGCAAAATGTATAGCTCTACAGATCATAGAGGTCTCAAAGTGTTTGGCACATAATCGATAATGTTTATTTAGTTGATCAGGTGTTTTATCTTCTAAATCTGCTCTCCTACAATTCTCCCCCCATTTCTGGCATCTGGCCGGATCCCGCGGGAACCTGAAGAAGGCCAGGCCCCACTGCGTGCTCTTCCTCGTGCAGGTGGGCAGCATCGTCGCCCAGGCCGGCGGGCCGGGCGTTTTGTGCTCTTCTAAGCAGTCACAGAAATGAACTTTGCGGGGAAGCTTTCTTTGCCTCTGAGGAATGGTTGAGTATGCTCCTTTGTGCTCCCTTAACATCATCTGCCATTCATCGCAATGCATAAGATTAGTTGAGCAAAGTATCTATACAGGTGATACGTTCTTTTTACCAACCCATAAGCTTTCTGATTGTAAGCAATGTGGGTAGTACTTACTATCTCTATTTATTGCCAGTCTGTATGCATTTATTTCCTATAGCAGATACTTCATGAATGTCACCGGGCTGAAATTAGATAAATCATTGTGTATTTATTTTAAAAAATAGTTTCAAAATGGCAGATGGACAGCATAAAAACTTTGAACTTCCTCCTTACTTCTGAGACCTTGTAAATCCATTCCATTACTCATTTGTAATAAGCCCTACATACTTTTTGTGTTTTTTAAAAATATATATCTTATTTATTTAGGGGCACCTGGGTGGCTTAGATGGTTAAGCGTTTGACCTAGGTTATGGTTATGATTCCAAGGTCTTGGGATGGAGCCCCATGTCAGGCTTCCTGCTCAGCAGGAAGTTGGCCTCTCCCTCTCCCTCTGCTCCTCCTCTTCTACCACACCCCTGCTCATGCTTTCTATCTCACTCATACTCTGTCTCTCAAATGCATAAATAAAATCTTTAAAAAAGATTTCAGCTATGTATTTGAGAGAGAGATTAGATTAGAGAGAATGCGTGGGGGAGAAGCAGAGGGACACGGAGAAGGAGATGGAAAAGAAGACTCCCCACTGAGCATGGAGCCTGATGCTGGGCTGGATCCCAGGACCCAGATACCATGACCTGAGCCAGTGTCAGATATTTAACAGGTTGAGTCACCCAAGTGCCCCCCTACATTATTTTCTAAGTACAATAACTACATTTTGACGTCATTGCCTTATAATTTAAACTATATGTGTACTCTCTGGTCTAGGTACACTATGCAACTGTCTGGCTAAGGTGTTGGCCAATGGAATGGTGGAATGAGTAGGGCTCAGATCTAAGAGGTGCTAGAAATGTAAACACAAACATCTAAAGAATGCTGACATCTGGTAACTCTGGAAGAGATGATTTAGAGACACATCCATGGACCCCTAATATTTGTAGGACACAGCTCTAAATTCTGAAAATGGGAAGGTAAAACCCTCCAATTCTCCAAATCGTATGGTTTTAATTTCATATCTAACATAAGGATAAGGAATTTGCAAAAAGAAAAAAAAGTTACAGGATAAGACAATTTGTGTGTGAGAAAGTTACCTGCTGATATTTGTATAAGCATTCTTTATTAAATCCAAGCAGAACATGTAATGTCATTCATGGCCTGACGCTGGAACAGAATGTTTGCTGCCAATCTCACCACAAAAAGCCATTGGCACCTGGGGCAGTAGATTTGACCTTGAGGGAAGAGAAACACCAGGTTTAACCTGTTTTCTACTACTGTAAATAGTAAAGTGAGGGAGGATTTTAAATGATAAGGATGACTTCAGAGCAAAACATGATGAGGAGCTCTTTTTCGTGGCGCCTCCGAGGCGGTAGGCCGCTTCAGGATGAAGCTGAACATCTCTTTCCCAGCTACTGGCTGCCAGAAACTCATTGAAGTGGATGATGAGCGCAAACTGCGTACCTTTTATGAGAAGCGTATGGCCACAGAAGTCGCTGCTGATGCTCTGGGCGAGGAATGGAAGGGTTACGTGGTGCGAATCAGTGGTGGCAATGACAAACAAGGCTTCCCCATGAAGCAGGTGTCTTGATCCATGGCCGCGTCCGCCTGCTGCTGAGTAAGGGGCATTCCTGCTACCGACCCAGGAGGACTGGAGAGAGGAAGCGCAAATCTGCTCGGGGTTGCATTGTGGATGCCAATCTCAGTGTTCTCAATTTGGTTATTGTGAAAAAAGGGGAGAAGGATATTCCTGGACTCACTGATACTACTATGCCTCTTCACCTGGGGCCCAAAAGAGCCAGCAGAATCCGAAAGCTTTTTAATCTGTCAAAAGAAGACGATGTCTGCCAGTATGTTGTTAGAAAGCCCCTATACAAAGAAGGCAAGAAACCTAGAACCAAAGCACCCAAGATTCAGCGTCTTGTTAATCCACGTGTCCTCCAACACAAACGTCAGCGTATTGCTTTAAAGAAACTGTGTACTAAGAAAAATAAGGAAGAGGCTGTAGAATATGCTAAACTTTTGGCCAAGAGAATGAAGGACGCCAAAGAAAAACGCCAGGAACAGATTGCCAAGAGACGGAGGCTGTCCTCTCTGAGAGCTTCTACCTCTAAGTCTGAGTCCAGTCAAAAATGAGATTTTCTAAGAGTGACAAAATAAATAAGATCAGACACCAAAAAAAAAAAAAAAAAAAGAAAACCCATGATGATGAAATTCTCTTTCCAGATGACAAAGACACAGGCAGTGGTAAGTAGTAGTAAATAGAATACTAACCTAACAGCTAACATTAGATTAATATTTTACAATCTGCAAGCCACATGATGCACATTATTTGCTTAAAGCTAATACTGGCCCTATTAGGTGGAAAAAAGACACAGATTTATCAAGAAGATCATATATGAACACTAGGGTATAGACTTACCAACACAGAGATAATATGTCATGAAAATAAATGAACGAATCCTCCAGGGAAGAGGGGTAGAAATATAATAACAGATAACTGGTCCAAAGACAGAGGGTGGGAGAAGGTAAGGAACACAGTGCAGAAGACCCTTGCTGTACTGCTTTTGTCTGGGTCATCAAGCTTTCATGGGAGCCATTCCTGTGTGTTGGTGAACAACCATGGCTTTGAGTTACTAACAGGATGAAATAAGTATGTATGTTTAAATTAGCTCAGGATCTGTTTATTTAGATTTCCTCAGTAGACTTCAAAAAATATCAGCTCTTAGCTAATCCATTTTCTCAGAAAATAAGAGGCCATCTCTTCTGACATTTGTGAGCAGATTTAGCGAGCTAGTACATAGAGCAGAATCCTCAGGTAGTAGGATGGGGCATAATAAAAACAATTAAACTTCACCAAAATTAGAGAAATGGGCTTTGATATCCCTACTTATTTTTTCTTCCCTCTGGCATTGTTTTCTCAGGAGTGAGGTTATGTGCAGTGGGAAAATCTCTGAACTGGGGGTTTGACACCCAGTTGACACCCTATTCAAGCTCTGCATTTATAAGTGCCTTGCCGTGTGCCTTAGAGAAGTCATGTTCACTCTGCAGGCTTCAGTTTCCTCCTCCTAGAACCAAGTTTGGATGATTCCAGTCCCACAGGACCTGACCGTGTTCCTCCTCCTCCTTCCTCTGGACACCCCCCCCCACCTCACTGTGCTCCAGCCACACATGCCTCCCCTCTGTCCACAGTCATGTCACACTGTTTCCAGTTCCAGGACCTTTGCATGTGCTGTCCTCTCTGCCACTGTCCTCCTTGCCCACTTGTAGTGCATCACTGCATTTACTTCATTTTTCTCTCAGTTACATTACTCTTTGAAAGTAGAGAATTTATTTGTTTTCATGTTTCTTGTGAATCTCTCTCCTAAGAATATGAGCTCCATAGAGAAGGGAAGAGTCTCTTTGTATTACTAACCTTTATATTGCGAGTGCTTAGAGGCTCATTGCAATACAGTGAGTACTCAACAGATAATTCTAAAGCAGTGGATAATTTTTTAAAAATGAAAGATTTATCATAAGAACTCTAGATCATTCTTCGAGTATGACACACGGTGTTGTGTGCCATGTGATCCTTGTGTAATTAGATGCACCTTCTCATGCATGCGCTACTTCCCTGTAGAGTTCCTCTGTTTATCCTTCCTGTACTGCACTTATGTGTCTGATAGTTGATTCTCTCTCACTGTCCAGGAAACACACTCTGTAAACAAGGGCTTCACAGGCTCCAGGCCAGTGGGTTTAAATATCTACTTTACTGTCCCAGCAAACTGGCATGAGATCTCCTGACCCAATCTCTGCAGTTCCCTTCCTCAATGTGTCTTGGAACCTAGAAGCTACTGTCCTCTGCCAGCACTGGGGTGAACAACATTGGTGTTGAAAAGTATATGCTCTCTCCTCTTCATTGCATCACTGCTGGTAGATTATTCTGCTCACAGTGCTTGTAGTGAAAGATTTCATGTGTTGGGGGCACTGAAAGAAAACTGCCAATGCACATCATGAATAATAATGAATATTGAATATTATTGTAAATATTCTCAATCCACCTACAGATCCCCTAAATAATGAATTATTCATTGATATTTTCACTTTTTGTCTTACTTCTTCATCATCTCTGGCATAATTAACATTTTTCTCTTTCCACAGCTGAAAATATCAATTTGCACAGTTGTATTGCATTGTCCTTTTAGTAAGCTCTCTGTTTTTACCTCTTCTTCCTATTTAAATCCTATACAATTTCATATTCCACAAGCAAACATATCATTAAGGAAATGTTTATACATAGACCAAATTCCTTCGTATATAACATGCCATTTTCCTGGTACACAAAAGCAGTTACAAACAATTCACTTTAAATAGATTAACTTTTTCTTATTTGTGCTACATTAATATCCCCTATAAAAACATATTACCTTTTCAAAGCATATTTACACATCATTCTGAACCCTTGGTAGAAAACAAAAGGATGACCTTATGTCAGATCTTTGTGGTCTTTACTCCATAGACAATGGGGTTGAGTGCAGGTGGGATAACAATGTAGAGGTTGGCAAACATGATGTGGAAAGTACGAGGGATATTATGCCCAAAGCGATGGGCAAGGATGGAGAAGAATGCTGGTATATAGAACATGAGGATGACACAGACATGGGAACCACAGGTGCCAAGGGCCTTCTGGCGGGCATCTCGGGAGGGCAGGTGGAAGACCGCACAGAGGATAAGGGTGTAAGAAACGGCAATGAGAATCACATCTGAGATGACTGTCATGATGGGAACACAAAAGCCATACCAGATGTTGATGGAGATGTCAGCACAGGCGAGCCGGGCCACACCTATGTGCTCACAGTATGTGTGTGGTATGATGTGTGTCCTGCAGAAAGGCAAGCGTGTAAGCAAGAATACAACTGGCAGGACGATGCAGAAGCTTCGACAGGAGATGCCCACTGCAATCTTCGTGATGGTCCTGGGGGTCAGAATAGTGGTATATCTCAGGGGGGAGCAGATGGCCACATAGCGATCAAATGCCATGGCCATCAAGATGGCTGAATCTAGAATAAAGCTATAGTGGGGGAAGAACATTTGTGTAAGACACCCTGGGAATGTGATTTCTCGAGCCCCAAGCCAAAAGATACTGAGTGTTTTGGGAAATCCAGCTGTGGACAGGATGAGATCAGTCATGGCCAGCATGGAGAGAAAGAAAAACATGGGTTCATGAAGGCTACGTTCCACTGTGATGAGGTAGAGAAGGGTGCAGTTTCCCACGAGGGCCACAACATAGATGAAACAGAAGGGAATCCCAATCCACACATGCCAATGCTCCAGGCCTGGGATTCCCACCAGAATGAAGGGTCCTGGGTTGTAATTGCTCAGGTTGAAAATGATCATGGCAGACATGATGACCTAAATACAGGTCCTGAGGACAGAGGGCAGTAGAGGAGAGTTAGGGTCACTTGAGTCACTCTCATTTCCAACATCCATCATTATTGACTCCTAAATATAACAAGACCATATCAGTTAAGTAGAATACTTTCGAAATAAATAAAGTTTTGTGTTGAAACAACAGCAGGTAGTTTGCATAAACTAGGATTGTCTCAGATATACTGAGACTTACAGTCATTCTACCTCAAGAGAAGATGTTCCTTCTTCTAGCCATCTCGGCTACTTTACACAACTTTTCTGGGCAGCCTTCCAGACTGGCTGCAATTCCTCTCTCATTATATAATATACCTCTGATATAAGTTAAAAATTATAGTGTGTAGTTTTTTTATGGTGGAAATAATTTCATATTTTAAGATTTATTTCTTTATTAATGAGAGACACAGATTGAGAGGAGAGGCAGAGACATAGGCAGAGGGAGAAACAGGCTCCTACTAGGGAGCCCGATGCGGGACTTGATCCCGGATTCAGGGATCATGACCTGAGCCAAAGGCAGGAGCCCAACCGCTGAGCCACCCAGGAGTCCCTGGAAACAATTTCTAGGTCTTTATAGACACTATTGGCTGCTTAGTCTTGACACGATCTTGACAAGATTTGCTTGTCCTGTCATGTGGAATATCAAAATTTGCCTCACCATAAATACTTGCTCTTTTATGCTCCTGGATGGCTAAGGCTCTTACATATGTGTGCTAACCATTCTTTTGGAGGAGGTAAAATCCAAAAATTTTGTCAACTCAACAAACAGAGGCCGAGTTCTTAGCCTATGCTGAACAACATGTAGAACTTAAATAAAATTTAGAAAAGTTCCATATAGATGAGGTTCTTGAGTCTCTGCTCTATTTCCTTGCCTAAAAATAATTTTCAAGACCTTCTACACTAAACAGCTGCATAACATTCTATTATGTTGACTTAGTAACACACTTTGTCAAAGTTTATTTCCAAAAGAAGGATTGTTTCCTTGCAAATCCATATTCTATTGGATAGATACACAGATATTGCAACAGTTATTCTCTCAGACAATCTCAAACATTCTCTGATCTATCTTTACAATCTAAAACGCATTTTACCACAATAGTTCACCAACCCATAATCCTGCAAAACACACCCCCCAGCACCCTGTATGTATCACAGATAAATCTTACACTCATGTATGCACCACACACACATACACACCACACACATGCCACCCATGTACATGTACACACCATACACATTGCACATATCGTACAAACACATGTATACATACCAATGAAAATATAAACATCCTATTTCACAACTGGATTTTGAAACTGCTATTTCTTGGGTAAATTCCCAGAACTTTTACTTGGAGAACTGCTTTTTTAAAGACTAGATTCCTGTACTTCCTTTCATCTCCAGCAATGTGTTTGCATGAAACGTTATTCATATTCTACACATAACCCACCATACAGCCAGCCACTCACTACCAGGAGCAGCAATGCCAGGAAGCTCCTGCTATTCATGCACCTCTGAGTCCTGACAGAAAAAGCTCACATTCAGCCTTCTGCCAAGCCCCACATTTTCACTCATTCTTAGGCCCAGCTTACCAGACCAACATCTGCCAGACCAACACTTCCGGTCTCCACCAAGCTGCTTTTGGTAAAACAGAAGTAGGATGATCTCTTCTTTCATCTCTGACCTTCCCTTATCTATACAGAAAAACACTTTCCTGGAAGCCTCAGAAACACTCTTCTAAAGTGTCTCTGTTATTTTAGGTTCTAGACTCAGGAGCACTCCCCAAGTTCACACAGTGGCCACAGTCCAGCCCCCATCTGCTCTGTATGCCTGCTCTCTGGCTGAGTGACCTTCGTCTCCTTCTTAAATTTTTTTTATTATTATTTATTTATGATAGTCACAGAGAGAGAGAGAGAGGCGGAGACATAGGCAGAGGGAGAAGCAGGCTCCATGCACCGGGAGCCCGATGTGGGATTCGATCCTGGGTCTCCAGGATCGCGCCCTGGGCCAAAGGCAGGCGCCGAACCTCTGCGCCACCCAGGGATCCCCCTTCGTCTCCTTCTTATGCATTCAGGGGCGCCGAAGGCTCACCCTTCGCCAACGGTAGAGATATAATTGGGTTGTTCAGCCTTCATATGAAAACCCACCCATCTGTGTGCTGCTCACAGTCTGAAACAGCACCTGGCATCAGGATCCTGAGCCCAGCACTATCAATCCCAGCTCTTCAGCTTGTCTGCAGGCATCCTTCATTCATAACCATGTGAGGGGGAGTCTTGTCTACTTTTTACGTGTCATGCACTCAGACACAACAAATGTTCACACAGTCACCCAAAGCCTTTACAACACACACACATGGGCACACATGGTCAATGTCATCTCTGAGGCTTGTCGATTGTGACAGACAAATCTAGAAGTCAGGGCAATCTATGAAACAGCCTGGTCTCCTCAATAAGTCAATGCTATTAACAGAGTGGAAGGTGCTTAGATGAGGAAAATACTTTTCTAGACTAAAGAAATTTAAGAGAATGAATCACCAAAGCAATTCTTATGAATTGTTTAGAAAAATAACAAGGGCTGGGAGCTGATGAGTAATTGTGGGAATTTAAATATGAATAGGTATTGGATGATATAAAGTGTTAGTATTCATTTCATTAAATGTGTCTATGGTATTATGGTGAAACACACACACATGACACAGAGGCCCATAGTAACACAAGAAAATATTGGCACATGGGTATGCTGTGGAGTCAGATCAGTTCGCTGAGCACTTAAATTCCAGCTCCCCGATTTACAAAATGTGTGAACATAGATGAGATTTTTTGAACTGTATAATTCATTGGTTCCCACGTGTTTGAAAAGGGTCTAAAAGCTCTAATTCTTAGTTATTATTAGGACATAAAAGACATGCCCCCAAACCACTCCCTGCTGCAGTCTAGCCCATAGCAAGCATGGACTGTTGTATGTCTCCCTATAGACCGCATTTGATATAATCTGTACCATCCTTCACTGTCAGACCACTCAGTGAAGAAGAGAACAGAGCATACATGCATCCAAACCAACAGAAGCCTCTCAGGCATACATGCATGTACACACACACACACACACACACACACACACAACTGCAGACTTAATCCCATTCTTTAGGTCAGAGTGGTGAGTCCTCCTCACACGTCTGACCCAGAATTTGCAGACAACATTCAGCTTGGCCATGCTCAAACTAGGTGTATAGTTGTGGATCTGTCTGGATCTTTGTCATTCATTTGATGGAGCATCTGTGCAATTCTGGTAACCATGACTAGCGATTCTATGTGGGAAATGCCCCAGAAAGGAAATGACAGTCTCAGTGCATGGCTCCTGGAAACTGAGCCCTAAGTCTCACCCACCTCTTCTTTCTGTTCAATTCCTACTTCAGGCCACACCCCTCAAACAACTAACACTCACCTAGATGGTGAGCATTGGGCCACACAGGAAGAAGAAAAGTTGTATCAACAGCCAGCTAGAAACTCTGCAAGAAGAGCAAGCAGCAAGCAAAGAAATAAGTGAAGGAGAAAGCAAGGGATGGTCGAAAGATGGATTCCCTGCTCATTTATTATTTCTGGCCAATATTCAATTTGGGGAAGAAGTAAATAGATAGGGCCTGAGGGACCCTGGCATCCTCTTACTCTCAAGGGGAAAGTTTGAAGAAGTTATGATAACCATGCCCAAGATACTGCCTCTGGATATTTATATTTTACATTGCACATGAGCCTGCATGCCTGTGGGAATATGGCCCTGCACTTGTCCACTTGTCACATCATCTAGCTTCAAGCTCTTGCCCCCTGACCCCACTCCTTGGATAAAGAGCTCAGACAAAGCACTTAGTATCTGTAAGAAGGTAATAATATAGTACCTACCTCTTGCGCTTATGGAAGGGTTGACAAACTAGGTAGACCAGTGAATTTCCTGGAGGAACATTATACTCTGCCTGCCTCAAGTATTTTTCAATGGGCTACAGGTTATAAAGACATTTAATTTCCCTACATTTCCTTCTGCCTGTGTTTCTCATATATCAATCCCCTATGAACAATTTTGACAACCTTAAATCGTTAAGGTTGATGAGGGTGGAAGGTCTTATCTTCCATAAGTTCTTCCAACTTAATAGAGACATAGAGATATCCCTACCTATGGCTCAACACGGGCCTATATGAATCAAACGGGCGATTCATATAGGAGTTCCCAAAGGCAGAGGCAGCCAATGCAAGGTAGGCATCATATATGAACCTCCTTGAGTAGAAAAGATCAGCTGTGGCTAGATGTTTGGCACCAGGCAGGGAGACACCTGAAAAGACAAGAAAAGAAGGTTTAGTATTATAGTAAGAAATAGAAGTCTGAATAAAAAGACCTGATAGTTAACTAAAATTGTCCTCCAGTCCTTTATTGTTGTTTGAAGAGAAATTTGAGGTCTTCCACAGGTTCATAGGAATAAGAAGGCACATTAGTTCGCTCATTGGTTTCATGTGAAGGAGATAAGGTTTTATTCTCTATATATGAGCCCATGAAGAGTGTCCCTCTAACTCTTTTGCAGTGAGAGTACATATTATGACCCAGTAGGGGCCCTTCCATTTTAAAGTTAAAACCCCTGCTGTATTAGACTTCCAGTCATTTATATGGTTGCTAGTGACCATCAGATTAGTTTTAGGGAGGATATGTTTTGTGTGTGCATTTAGAGATTTATGAATTCGCCTGGCCTCAAGTGAATAATTTAACAGACCATTATAATCTCCATATATTGACAGGTCTACAGTGAGAAAGGGCTTTTCATATAGTAATTCAGAGGGACAGAATCATATTGGTGGTTTGGAGGCAATCCCACTTCTGAGAAGCCCTAATGGTAAAAGAGTAATCCAGTTTCCTTGAGTCTCAGTGCTTAGAATATAGTATCTACAAAGATGTGTTATTGACACATTTTCTGTCTATAATAACCCTCCTTTTAAATCAGAGATAACCAAATCAGTACTAATTCATTTGTAAAGCAAGTCTAATTCTAACAAACTTGACCTAATGATTTATATAAACTCGGTAAGAATAGTGACTAGTCATATAGGTCTTTTAGACTCTGTTTTGCTGATATATTTTATAAGGAATCTAGATTGACCTTGTGGTAGCCTCTCCATGCCAGAAGCTATGCCAAGTACTTGCCATCTCACATGCCTGCAATACCTATACATTTGGGCAAATTCTTCTTCAAGAGGTCCCCAATGTTTCCTAAGGTTCTTGCCCTTGCCAGGAATTGACATTCTTTACTCACTTGGTAAGGTGTTGGGAGCTCTTAAGAAGGCATCTGGCCAACCTTTCCAAAAGGCTCTATTGTCTTCATGCTTCATAAAGTCAACTTTAGCTCCTTAGAGCTGTTTAGTTGTATCTGAGTCTATGCATTTCTCTCAAATATAACATTCCAGTCAAAGCCTGAGTAAAATAACTAGTGTTTCCAATCGTGTCCTGTAATGAGATTCAAACAAGAGTCACAAACTATACTCATCTTTTTAAGCTCATTTAGTTCCATGTTACTAATTCTTATTTAGTCT
The DNA here is from genome assembly GCF_018345385.1 of Vulpes lagopus. Lineage (NCBI taxonomy): Eukaryota > Metazoa > Chordata > Mammalia > Carnivora > Canidae > Vulpes > Vulpes lagopus. The sequence goes on from NC_054838.1 coordinate 21,125,509, forward strand.
GAATGCAGCTTTTTAGGAAGTTGTGGAAATACCAATTTTAGCTTTAGGATTTTAAAGGTATCAAAAGCCCTTTTAATGAATCTCCTAAGATGAAACCTGTGTTGCAAGAAAATAAGAACTATAACTAAAAAAGACAAAAAGACTCAAAAATGGACATGGTTAAATATCTGATGAGTGGTTACGATATAGCTGGCAAGGAAATCGTTATTTCTGTGACACATAACACTTCAATAATTAGAACATCAAGTAATGAAAAAAAAAGAAGATCAAATAATGGCCTTGTACTAGAACATATTATAACTTTATAAAGTGCATATCATCTCTAAAATGGCATTTACCCAAACATAATCTAAGACTTATTAAGCAACAATAAGTGCTTCCAGAGCAACTTGACATACCAAATAAAAAGACCTTATGAGTCAATGAGACTTTCTTTACAATTCAAATCTTGGGGAAGTTTGTTCCAAAACCTCAGAAAGTTTTGAAAGCACATGAGTAAATAAATAGGGTTACAGATCATTGCAAAATTTAACTTATTTATTTAACCAAGGTGACAATAAGACATTTCAAAGGCAATGTATAGGTATATAGTTGTTAGCAAAACCTAGCTCCTTTAATATTGAGAAGTTTTAACCAAGTAAACAGAGAACTGATAAAGCCTAGAACCTGGTTTTCTGGGCAGATAAAAGAGAAGAAAAAACTCTGTTTACATTTTCTTATCAAGTGCAAACGATTTAAGAAAATGTTTTCCTTTGAACTGAGAAAAGTAGAATTTCAATCTTTCACCAATGTACTTTTATTTTTTTAAATAAATTAATTTTTATTGGTGTTCAATTTACCAACATACAGAAAAACACCCAGTGCTCATCCCGTCAAGTGTCCCCCTCAGTGCCAATCCATTCATGTCAAGATCCCTGGGTGGCGCAGCGGTTTGGCGCCTGCCTTTGCCCCAGGGTGCGATCCTGAAGACCCGGGATCGGATCCCAAGTCTGGCTCCCGGTGCATGGAGCCTGTTTCTCCCTCTGCCTGTGTCTCTGCCTCTCTCTCTCTCTCTCTCTCTCTCTCTCTGTGTGTGTGTGTGACTATCACAAATAAATAAAAATTTAAATAAAAATAAAATCCATTCATGTCAACCTAAGTCCTGATCACATATAAAATTCCTTTTTTTTTTTTTTTTAAATGATTGTCTTTGAGAATGGCAGAGTGAATTACCGAGAGAATTACAGGATTGCCAAGCAATTTTGAAAGCCCATTTGAGAATAGTAATTGTGAATTTATTTGTTTTTTTTTTAATTTTATTTATTTATGATAGTCACACAGAGAGAGAGAGAGAGAGGGGCAGAGACATAGGCAGAGGGAGAGGGAGAAGCAGGCTCCATGCACCGGGAGCCCGACGTGGGATTCGATCCTGGGTCTCCAGGATCGCGCCCTGGGCCAAAGGCAGGCGCCAAACCGCTGCGCCACCCAGGGATCCCTAAAATTCCTTTCTAAAGATTTCCCTTCATAAGCATTTTACAACTTTTTTGTTCAGTTGTTTCCCTTATTTCCATCAGTCTTAATTACATTTAGCAGAATTTTAACTCTTAGAAACCTTAGTGTCCAGTGAAAACTAAGTAGTAACCAAGTGTGAACTCTTACACCAGAATTCCTTAGATGGCAAATTTATCAACCATTTAAGCACAAAACATGATTTCCAACAGACTCAAATATCCTTATTTCTCTGCAATAAGTGAAAACTTCAAACCTACTTCGGTAATCATTTCTTTAGTATTCCATTCTCTTTGGGAAAGACCTAGATATCCAATTAATTCAATCCAAATTTATCACCCAAGCAAAACTTTTTATATAGTTTCAGAGGACCAAAGACTTTGAAAGCTATCTTAACAATTACCCATGGAAATGTTGAGACTGAAGATTAACTATCATTGTAAATCATCCTTTTGCTAACAACTTGCAACAGAGATAACACCAGCTATTTGACCTTTAGTAAATCTTATAGAATAAAAAGTTTCAATTAGTTTAAATACTGAATTATGTTCCACCTGGGTCCACTGAAAAATCAATTGGGAAGGGGGAAACTGAGTGGGGAAAAAATAGACAGGAAAACAACCCATGAAAGACTCTTAACTCTGGGAAACAAACAAAGGGTTGCAGAAGGGAAGGTGGGTGGGAGGATGGGGTAACACGGTGATGGGCATTAAAGAGGGCACATGATGAGAAGAGCACTGGGTGTTATACTATGTTGGGAAATTGAATTTAAATAAAATAAAATATTTTAAAAAATCAATCAGTATGTTCTCCACTGCCAGTTTTTACCTGGGGTACTGGTGGGGAAATGGGAGGTGATAAGTCCAGGAGTGTTCTTTCCTCCAGGACAGCAAGGGGAGAAGAAGGAGGAGCCAATAGTGGGAGAGGCACCAAGGATGATATAGAAACCAATTATGAAGGCCACACCCATGGTGATACAGACAAAAGAGGAAAAGAAGGCAGAAAAGGTGAGGTGCTGCCAGAAGACAGAGAAAAAGCGTTCCTGATTCAAAACCTCATCACCTAGAGTAAGGGACAGGTGGAGCTAGGAAGGGAGAAATAGGTAGGGGGCTATGGGATCAGGCTCACAGAAATCCCAAAAATGCTGAGATGTAAGGAAACCAGAGATAAGGGAACAAACCAGACCACTCTGCCCTAGGTATGGGTGGAGAAGGGGTCTTTTTTATGATAGTCATCTGTGACAACAAAGAATAACCAGACGCCCCAAAAGAGAAGCCATTAAAGATGGTATCACCAGTCCTTACTCGAACCAAGACGTCACAGAATGCTAAGGCCATAAGCTCTCTGGTCAGTTCTAAATGAAAGACTATCAGTAGAGACCCACATTGGCAACAGTCAGGACCCCTCTCACCACTGAGAGCTTTCTCTGCATCTTTGCTTAATAAACTTCTATCACTTTATTCACTCTCTTTTGCCCGCAAGATTCATTCTTTTACTATGTGAGATAAGAAACTAGCTCTCTTGCTTCAACCTCAGAGATGACCAGTCACCATTTTTTTTCCCCATAAATCCTGCAATCTGAACTGTTTCCAGTGGGTTAAAGAGCATCCCAAGGCAGAGTCTTTAGGGACTGAAGAGAGAAGGTCTATTACCAAGAAAATCTGCCCCTCCAACTCCCATTACCTGTGTGGTCTCCCACCTGCAGGATATGCTAGAGGTTCTTGATGTCAAAGTGACCAGAGCCATCCCTCAACATGATTGCTCTGATCATCGCATGCCCTAAAGGCCTTGGAGTAGGGAGGCCTGCCCTCTCCTGCTTCCCCTTTGCATTCTAGACTGTGATGTATGCCAGCATATGGACCGAGGATGCCTTGCTGCAAAGGCCCTGCCATGAAGGCCATGTTAAACTGCACGTTCCAAATGCATGGAAACACTAGAAAAGTTTTACAAGTTCAAAGAAATCACCCAATTGTGTAACTTAAGTAGTTAGTGGAGGATGTTGACAGAAAACAGTAAAGATTTAAATCCATCATGGCTCTAAGCAACATTCTAACATATGAAGTCTTTTCAGCCAACTTCCCTAGGAAATAGTCCCTGGTTGGGTTTTAATTCAATCAGGTGCTGTTTAGGCCGGTTTCTAGGAGAGGTCTCTCTGCCAGAAGCAGCTAGACCAGGGAAGGGGAGGGGATCACATTAGCCCAATGAGGAGGAAACCCCACACAGGACTCTGAAGATTGGCAGCCATGTTAGTCACTTAGGAGGCTGTCCTGTGCCCAAGACAGGCAACTTTGTATAAAGACAGGAATAAAGAGAGGGCATCAAGTTTCTGGGTCTTATTACTGATGTAGTTTCAGAATGTAGGTGAGGTGAGTTCTGGAGCCCATGGCCAAGAAAGAAATCTTGAGACATCTTTTGTACAAAATGATGGTTTTACTAAAGTACAGGGACAGGACCTGTGGGCAGAAAGAGCTGCTGCACCAGGGTTGTGAGGGGTGACTGATTTATATAATCAGTTGGAGATTATAATAACTCCCAGGGCTTCGGAGTTGGAGATAAGGAAAAAGGGGATAAGTTCAAAAGAACTTGTAGATCCTAAAGAGGACCTACAAGATCTTACAAGATCTTACCATTGTCAAGTTAAGGTTGTTTTTCCCTCTAACAAATCATTAACATTAAGGCAAGTTGAGAGTTTCCTTCTGAAAGTGAGGTTATTGGTAAGATATTTTTCCTTGCAAATCACTAAGACATCTGTAAACTGAGGAAGTTCATGTATGGCTGGGCTGTCATCTCTATTATGTATTCTTTTTTCCTTCCTTTAACTTTAGGGCAGCCAGGAGTGCCTAGGAACGGCACACATACCCCACCTGGTTGGGGAGGGTTGCAGGGTATCAGCTTGTGCTTCATCCTCAGCATGCCTTCTGCTACCTCATCATTACCATTCTGGCTATTGTACTATAACTTCCAGCCAAGCCAAGCTTTCTCCTCCCCATAGAGTAGCCCTAGCCTGGAAGACTGCAGCCCAAGCAATCCACATGAATGTGTTCCATTAAGATCATACCCCTGAAAAACCCCTGGAGAGGAAAGTACTCAACAAGTTTGCACCACAGGTCGAGGCCCAGGTAAGGTGGTTGATGTGATTTTGATGTGATTTGAATAGTATTGTTTGGGGTCCAGAGCAGATGGCCAAAAAAGAATTCTTGAAACATCTTCAATGCCAAGGTGGTTTTATAAAGCACAGGGACAGGACTCCTGTGCAGAAAGAACTGTTGCCCCAGGATCGTAAGGGGAGAGGAGTAAAAATGAGGGAAGTTCCAAAAGGATTTTCATTTGCTAAGGAAGACTCCAGAGCATGTGGAGGCTTTGCTATTGTAAAACTAAGGATGTTTCTCCCTCTAGCAAGGCAGTAACATTCAGACTCTTGGGAGCTTCCTGGGAATCAGCATACTCAGCCTGCCTCAAGTATTTGTCAATGGCTGCAGGTTATAAGGACATTTTATTTTGTCTACATTTTCTTCTGCCTTTGTAGCCACATCAGTTCCTCTTCCTGAACCATGCACTCTTCCCAACCCAATTTGACTGGCTTCTTCTTATGATTCCCAACTTTGTTAGGAAAAAAATCTTTATTTTTTTGGTGCTTTTACCGATTAGAAATTTAGGATGTTCTAACAGCTCTATACTGGGATGAGAGACGTAAGAGTTGCTTGAAACTATATTCTGTAAGAGTATGATTAATTACCGGTGTCTTCTCTCTACGAGCTCTCTGATGATACTCCCTTCTGTTCGTCATAGCAGGAGAGGTCGCTCTTCTCTGAACATCTCACTGTCTTCTAGTTTATATGCACTATGGATTATGAAACTGAATCATGATTAGCTCTCACGTAGACTAGAGCTTAATTCTTTACCCTCATGCAATAAAAGCATAGGAACACTTGGTGGAGGGAAAGTATATTAATCCTTTTCTTATTTTCAAAAAAATCTTCATCACTGCTTTTTTTTTTTTCTCTGCCTCCACTGCCGTCTGTACTTACTTCATAGCAACTATATGTATGGTGTTCAAAATATATCCAGTAATTCTGGAGGAAAATATGTGACTGTTGTCACATAGGAAAAGAACATACACTCAAACTATAGTGTCTGTGTCCACAAAAGCAGTCTTACTTATTACAATTATATGTTGAGAGTTACTGTAGAATGATGAATCTAATCCCATGTGAATAGGATGGGAAAGCAGTAGAAGTAGAGAAACCATGTAAAACTCTGGCATTTCCATTGCAGAAGAAAGTGACAAGTGTTGGGATCACTATGGGGAGAGAGGAGGTGCTCACACTCACTGGAGACTCCAAGAGATTGTATAGAAAGAAGCAACAGGCATTGAGGACACCTTGGATCTGGGAGAAAAGCAGACATCAACTACCCTTGACACCTGGCAAACACCAAAAATAGTTATTCTTTAACATAGACTGAGTGACTCCCTCTGACCCAATTTTAGACATGTTGGGTTTGAAAAGAGAATCATACAAATAAAGAGACATGTTTAGCATTGGACGACATCTCTTTTGAAGTATGAAAAGGAAGAAGAGACTTGGGCCACCGGTTCTTCCAACTGCCTGGGTTTCAAACCCACATCTTAGACTGTATGTACTTTTCCTTCTTATTGGCCATAGGAAGTTAGCATCACCTTTGTGTTTATTTTTAGGGGCCTCTGACCACTCACATCTCATTTCACTTTCTCAAGATTGAGTGAAAAATGAGCTTTAGGTTCCCGATTGCCTTCTTCCTTTGTCCACAATAAATGCCTGCAGTCTTAACTTCGATTTCATGATTATTTGCCATTAATTTGTATGATAAACATTCCTTATGCACCTATTACGTGCCACAACCTGTGCTTGATGCTGTCTAGAAATGGATTGGAGTAACCAAAGTAAAAGTCCAAAACCTCAGCGTCATCACAATAGAAGTTTCTTGATCTTCAGTGATGTGTAAACAGCTAAGATCTATGGAGCTGAAAAAAGATTATTCAGATTCTGTAGAAAGATATTTGTCATGAAAAGGAGATGCCATTTTATTATTTCCATTAAGAGTTTTGTAATTACCTTATAGCAATAAGAAGAAATTGCAAAATATATATATACAGTTGCCCAGACACACATTATACTGTTTTGTAAACTGAATGAGTAAGTAAAAATCTGACTTAAATTACAGGCAATAAAATAAAATAAAATAAAATAAAATAAAATAAAATAAAATAAAATAAAATAAAATAAAATAATAAAATTACAGGCAAAACCACAGCTCTGATTACCAAATAATTTTTTCATCTGTCCCTTTCAACCTAGGGCTACAGATTAGGTTTCTGAGCTAATATACACTAAGAACTTACCCTGCCCACCCAGACTTCAGCCTACACCAATGAGTCCCATGAGGAAAGAGCAAGAGAACAACTTTGTCCCAGATATTCTTGGTCTTTACTCCATAGACAATAGGATTGAGTGCAGGTGGGATAACTACATAGAAGTTGGCAAAGAGGATGTGAAAAGTCCGGGGGACATTATGCCCAAAGCGATGGGCAAGGATGGAGAAGAATGCTGGTATATAGAAGATGAGGATGACACAGACATGGGAACCACAGGTGCCAAGGGCCTTCTGGCGGGCATCCCGGGAGGGCAGGCGGAAGACCGCACAGAGGATGAGGGTGTAAGAAACGGCAATGAGAATCACATCTGAGATGACTGTCATGATGGGAACACAAAAGCCATACCAGATGTTGATGGAGATGTCAGCACAGGCGAGCCGGGCCACACCTATGTGCTCACAGTATGTGTGTGGTATGATGCGTGTCCCGCAAAAAGGTAGACGATTTACAAGAAAAACACATGGAGCAAAAATGCAGAAACTTCTGAAGGAAATTCCCACAACAATTTTGAGAGTGGTCCTGTGGGTCAGAATAGTGGTGTATCTCAAGGGGAAGCAGATGGCCACATAGCGGTCAAATGCCATGGCCAGGAGTATAGCTGAGTCCAGGACAAAGCTATAATGCAGAAAGAATAACTGGGTGAGGCAACCAGGAAAACTGATTTTCTGGGGACCAAGCCAGAAGATGGTAAGGGATTTGGGGACACATGTGGTAGACAAGATCACATCTGTAATGGCTAGCATGGAAAGGAAAAAGAACATGGGTGCGTGAAGACTCCGCTCCACGGCAATGAGGTAGAGGAGGATACTGTTGCCCACAATGGCCACGAGATAGATAAAGCAGAAGGGGATGCTGATCCAGACGTGGTACTGCTCAAGGCCAGGGATGCCCAGGAGGGTGAAGTCACCTGTGTTGTAGCTACTCAGGTTGTACATGGCCAGGATGGTCTCATGAATCGATTTTGAGTCTGAAAAACAAAAAGTATATAGTGAACCTGAGAATATTGTATGGTAATTCTTCGTCCACTCTCTCCTTCCGGTTAGTTCTCCTCTTTCCTGTCTGCCAAGAAAGATACTCCCAGTGCTCATCTCTTCAAGAAAGATTCCCTAGACTTGATGCCCTGGTAGTAGTCTTACCCTTGGGCATCTGGAATCTCTTCAAACTGCTATTCCCATTTTAATACCTAAGAGTATATACTACTGTATAAAAATTATATTAATAATAATGCGATTTTTTGATATATTGATTTGAGCAGAGAGAACTATAATCTAAGTACATACAGAGAAAGAAACTAAGAAAAGTGGGGATACAATGGGAAAATAACAGGATAATTAACAATGACAGAACCTACTAGACGTCAGGCTTTACACAGTATCATCTCATTTAGAATAATCTTCTAAGTATTTTCATTCTCCTCATTTGTTTTTTATTGTTTTGCTCTAGAATCTAACACTCTGAGAGAAAATTTTACCTAAGATCTCATTTTGGATAACGTGCAGAGCCAAGGTCAGTACAGTCCACAGCTAAAACTCCACCACAGCTGTGGTGCCAACCAGGTGATTGCTCAGTTGACACACTCTTAGATGCCAGGCGCTGAGAAGAGGCCTAGGATGTAGGGAAGTCAGTGTGGAAAACCTAACACTAAACTGCAGTGTGTCCAGCGCACTAACCCTACAACAATTGCAATTACTCTCCTGATTTCCCTTACACTCTAACACTTGGGATTTGCAGACCAGAATGTTCTCTGAGACTGATGTTTGGTGCCTCATCATGGAGAATGATATGGAAATGGATACACACAGTTCAGCCTCCAGCCCCCTCTCAGCACTGAAAGGGGAATCTTGAAAAGTGTGCCCTTTTTTTTTTTTTGTTTGTTTGTTTGTTGTTTTTGTTTTTGTTTTTAATTGGAGTTCAATTTGCTAACATATAGCATAACACCCAGTGCTCATCCCGTCAAGTGCCCCACTCAGGGCCCATCACCCAGTCACCCCAACCCCTCACCCACCTCCCCTTTCACTACCCCTTGTTCATTTCCCAGAGTTAGGTGTCTCTCATGTTTTGTCACCCTCCCTGATATTTTCACTCACTTTCTCTCCTTTCCCTTTATTCTCTTTCACTAATTTTTATATTCCCCAAATGAATGAGACCATATAATGTTTGTCCTTCTCTGATTGACTTAGTTCACTCAGCATAATATCCTCCAGTTCCAACTACGTTAAAAAAAAAAAAAAAAAAAAAAAAAAAGTTTGCTCTTGGTAAATAAGGAGGGGACCTCTAGTGGAAGGAATATAAAATTGACACATTTAAATCCCAGGTCAAGATAAAAGCAAACAAAGAAATTCCATAACATAAAACACAATATTTTGGGAAACTTTCACAGTACTACACAAGTTAAAACTTTACATGAAATCACTTCTGTAATGATCTTAAAAACTCTATGAGATAGTAATAATGTTGCCTACATTTTTCAGGATGCAGAAATGGAGCACAGAGAAGGTAATTTATCTGCCAAAGGCTGCAAGGTAAGCAAAGGTTAGAGCTACAAATAAAACCAGGGAGTCTTTTCTTAGATTCTCATGTGAGAAAGGTAATTCTCTATAGAGTGTATGGCAAATAGCATATATATGATATTCATATGGAAGAAGATACTAAATTTAACCTGGGTAATCTAAGGTAAATTCTGATTCACCACATCAACCACTCTCTTACACATATTTTTCTTGCCCTTGTTCCACCGGCCTCCCATCACGTATGTATGCAAAACCCAACTCCTAGATTCAGCAAGCTAATAAGACCTTCAGATCAAGACGGAAAGTCACTTCAGATCAAGAAATAAAGTCACTTTATTTCCATAATCTCATGATCATCAAACTAAAGCTCACTGTCAACACTGCCTGATGACTATCAACATGATCTTGCTCAGCATCATCTCCCTGGATGAGTTTTTCCTAATTTTTTCCAAGCACATCCACCAACTCCAGCTCTCTCCTTCTCAACAGTTTTTTTTTTTTCATTTCACTTCATACAGATTTAAAGTCATTAGATATGCAATCACGTAAGACAGCAATCACATCACATATGTATGTATATACACATACACACGCACATACATATACTCTACATTTTATTTCCTGTTATAATCGTAAAATTCCCTTTCATATCTGGTCCCAAAAAGCCAACCCATTCTCTCTCAAATCTTTCCAATCTTCATAATCATTCATTCTCTTCTTGCCTTTGCCTTCAACAAACACTTTTAAAATTTCTACTCTTTCAACATTTAAACAATTAAAATGGAATATTACTCAGCCATTAGAAACGATAGATACCCACCATTTGCTTCGACATGGGTGGAACTGGAGGGTATTATGCTGAGTGAAATAAGATAATCAGAGAAGGACAAACATTATATGTTCTCATTCATTTGGGGAATATGAAAGATAGTGAAAGGGAATAAAGGGGAGGGGAGGAAAAATGAGTGGGAAATATCAGAAAGGGAAACAGAACATGAGAGACTCCTAATTCTGGGAAATGAACAAGGAGTGGTGGAATGGGAGGTGGGTGGGGTGTGAGGGTGACTGGGTGGCGGGCACCGAGGGGCGACTTGATGGGATGAGCACTGGGTGTTATGCTATATGTTGGCAAATTGAACTCCAGTAAAAAATAATAATAATAAATAAATAAATAAATAAAATAAAATAAAAACAAACAATTAAAGTGGGCTCAAATATTTTCTAGTAGAAATTACAAAAAATAATCATATTCTCTCATCATAGCTAGATGTGTAGTTATCTATACCACATACATGCTTTTCATGTCCTACTTACCTTTTTAACTCATACTAATATCATTTCTATTAATTTTGAGCTCAGCCACGGTAACTTCTTGCAAGATACATCCACGAAGGCAAAAGAAACAAAAGCAAACATGAACTATTGGGACTTAATCAAGATTATAAGCTTTTGCACAGCAAAGGATACAGTCAACAAAACTCAAAGACAACCTACAGAATGGAGAAGATACTTGCAAATGACGTACCAGATAAAGGGCTAGTTTCCAAGATCTATCCTCATCTTTCCACCAAAGTAGCTTTTGCTAACATTACCAATGAAGTCCATGTCCCACTCTGGTGTGAGTCCTTGCTGGACTTCTCAGCAGCATTTGACAATATTCACTTTCACTTCAGTGAGAACATTGTATCGTGAACTCAATAGAGGTGCACAGCTAGAGCTTCTCATCTTCCCCTGCCTGCTCTGCTCTCTGCAGGGTCTCTCACCTCATCTCCAGGCCTCCACACCTCAGTGTCCTCTCAGGGTCAGGGGTTCACAAGGGACATGTTGATGGAGGTGGCAGTGGGATTGCCATTCCCCCTGATTCCTGGGCAGGAGACTGTGTCTCTGAGCCACAGCTGGAGCCCTGGAGCTGCTCCTACCTGCCAATGCACGCAGCCATCAATGTCCATGCCCCTTTCTGTGATCAGGAAACCAATGCACAGTGAGGCTTGGGTCACACACAGCTGGGACGAGGAATAAGGTCTCCAGGCACTATTCCAGGACCCTTTCCTGCCTGGGAAGTCTTTGCCTTGTTCTCAGCAGAGAGCACTTTTCCTCTTGGCAGGAGAAGCTACTCTGCCACTCACACAGATTCAGCAGCTCATCTCACCTGGGTCCCCCCCCCCCACTCTGAGGGGGTCCTTGTTCTGACTCCATTCACACAGGCATGCTTTCTTGCCGGCATGAGTCACTGGGGGCACTGGGACACACACCTGCATGAACCAGCCAGAGACTCAGACTCACCTCGATCCATCTGTGGCTCGCCCCCGTGGGTTCCAAGCCAGAGCCCGTGTCCTCCCTCTTCCTGGGCTGATGATCCTTCTCACGCTGCCTGCTTCTCCTCAGAGTGGCTCACAGACTGTGTCCTGCCTAAGGGGCTGGGGGCACAAGTGTTCCGTCCAGGGAGGAGCAGAACAAGGAATGTATTAAATGCAGCTGGAAGCAGTCACACAGAAAGAAGACAGAAGGGAAGAGTTCAGGAAATGAACTCTGGCAGCATGTGTTCAGTCCCAGCTTTGTTATATGATTTGGAGTGAATGGATTAAGCACTTTGCCCGTTGGTTTAATCAGAATTCCTGATCCTCATGCTCTCTGTGGAGGTAGGAGTGAGAGGGAAGCCAGGCACAATGATCCACTTTTCTTGTTGCCATGTACTCCCCCTCTAGCACAGTGGTTAAGATCTGGAGCGGGCCACAGTAAATGGTTCAGATCCTAGGTCTGCCACCTACCAGCTGTGGGACTTTTCACAAGATATTCAACCTCTCTATGTCTTTATTTCCTTTATTTCTTTTCCCTAAACTGAGGATAAGAATAAATGCACCTGCTCTACAGGAATCATGTAAATACAAATAAAATAACATGAAAAGCAATTCTGCCTAAAACACAGTGAATACACAACACTGTTAGATAGAATTGACAATCTTTTCAGCAGTTATAAAAATTGTTGAGCCCATTTCTGTTGAATCCTTTCCAGTGCTCTCTTGGCTCTCAATTGTGTAATCTGACCAACTATCCTATATCTTAAACAAAACAAAACAAAAGAAAACAAAAATATATCAGGTGGGGACTGAACAAAGGATATTTGAAATCAGAAGGGTCCTGAGTATGGATAAAGCAGTGGTTAAGAGACAAGCTTAAAGTATAAGATTTTAAGTAATCAGACCAAAGAATGAAATTCCTTTGGGACACCTGGGTGGCTCAGCGGTTGAGCATCTGCCTTTGTCTCAGGCCATGATCCTGGGGACCGGGATGGAGTCCCACATTGAGCTGCTTCTTGCCAGGAGCCTGCTTCTCCCTCTGCCTATGTCTCTGCCTCTCTTTCTCTGTCTCTCTCTGTCTTTCTCTCTCTCTTTCTCTCTCTCTCTCTCGAAAAAAATAATAAAATAAAAAAAAAAAGAAAACAAGGAAATTCCTTTGACAATGGAGCCAAGAGAAGCAGATTGAATATAAGATTGCTTCCAAAGAAAATAGAGAATGTGGTGGTGTTGTCCTTTAATCCCTGCTCCCAGGTCCCAACTGCACCTTCCATGTTTTACTGTTCCAGGAATGGTGACAAGGGACTGGTGACACCCGACCCCATTTTTTCAAACAGCCACACTGGTCTCCACCTACACTCTCCTTGGCACCCCAATGTTGTTCTCTGAAAAAGAATCTGCACACCTCATTCCTATCAGGACAAAGTAGCTTCCGAGGTCATCCAATGACTGGCATGGTGGCAGGACCTTCAGTGCTTGGATCACTATGGGATAAATCCAGGTAGAGCATTGGGAAAAGAAGAGGTTTTCAAGAACCCTCAGATCCCGTGACTGAGCCTGGCTGAGGAAGTCCTGTTGCTCATCAGTCAGGAGCTCTCACCTCTCTGCTGGGGAAGTGGGATTAAAGATGGGGAAGAACATTCAGCCTCCATCTATCCAGTGCTGCTCCAGTCCCTGTTGCTCCACCCTGTCCATTCAGTAGTCAGGGCATCAGTGATCTGGGGACTGCGAAGGTACTCTAGGACAAGCCTGGGGGAGAGCAGGTGTGGGCAGGAAGAATTTATGGGTCTCTTCTCTGGGCATCAGGGGGCCATCGACGCTGCATTCCTGGTGGGATTGAGAACCTGTGAGTCTCAGTTGTGCACTGTTAATGAGGGATCTGCAGCAGTCTGCAGCCATCTCTGCTGAATCCTCTTGTTCTCCTATGTTTCCATGCCTAATACCCTCAGCCCTGGAAAGGAAGAGACCAAGCAGGGAGGTCTCTGCAGTGCCCTTGGGTGGGGCACAGCAGACTCAGATGGAGACATGCTTCCTGCTGCACAAATAACAAACCCAACTGACATCTATTTGAGAGAGAGAGAGAGCGAGCAGGGCAGGAGAGAATTCCCAAACAAACTCCCAGCTGTGCATGGGGCCCAATGTTGGGGCTGGATCTGCCCAGGACCCTAAGATCATGGCCTGAGCCTAAATCAAGAGTCAGACACTTAACAAACTGAACCACTCAGGCACCTCATAGTTTAAATTTTCAGTTTCCTATACAATTGTGTCATGATGCTAGGAACACTGCAGCAATGGAGATGATTATGGGGCTTATATCAGAAGTCTTGTTAGGAAAAACAAGTCAGCTAAACTGAATAATGAGATTGGTGCTATAGTCAGAATGGGGAATAATAAAGTTTAATGTTTTAAATTCCAGATTACCCTGTTTATTGTGTGATGACCCAGAAGCTGACAAAAACAATCAAGAGGAACTCTCTGATGTGCACTGATAGCTATTGTGGGGAAAACTCCCACTGAGATGTTTGAACTATGGACTAAACCTTTAGTGTTTGTGCAAAAGAACAAACATTTTTGTTCCTACCTCTTAAGGATATGAATGGAGCATCCAGATTTTCTTTTTTGACATCTTTGGTATTCTTAATATGCTTGCTACTTTCATGCAATATATTTATCACTGGTGGATGAGTTTGAGAGGTAGATATGCAAGTTAGAAGCTTGAAAGATCAGACTTTCTGTAGAATGTTATGACATATTCCACAAAATACCAATAATTATCAATAAAAAAGGAAGGGGAGGTGGGCGGGGGGTGGGGGTGACTGGGTGACAGACACTGAGGTGGGCACTTGACGGGATGAGCACTGGGTGTTTTTCTATATGTTGGCAAATTGAACACCAATAAAAAATAAATTTATAAAAAAAATAAAAGAAGTGATGAATTCTATATTAGGCATTTGTAAAAATAAAAATTCATCACTAAACACCATGCACATTGAATAGAATGTGTTGAATTTCATCTTCCATCAAGGCAAAATCCACAGATAGAAAATCAAGGATCCAGACTATTTCTTTCATTGAAAGATCAGTTGAATTTAGTGTAAACACAGAAGATAAATTGTTGGAATAATGAGAATATAGCAATGCTTAGCTAATTTTGAATAAAAGGTTCAAATAAATATTCTCAACATTATCAAGTTTCTTAGAAATCATTTCTTCTATTCTTGATAATAGAACTTTTAGAGGCAGGTTTCCTTGTTTCTAGCATGACAAAATGTAACCCAACACACACACAAAATAAACATAAATTATTGCTTACAAGTAGCATTGATCTCAAGCCAGTATATGTTAGATAAATTAACAAGAAAGATGCAAGCTCCTTTGATACATTAAATTTTTAAAATATGATACACAGAGCATGGCATTGCTTCTAAAGTTATATATAGATCTTTAATATGAGGCTTTCACTATTCCACTGCTGACTTCTTGTGTAACTGTAATTAAAGAATGCTAAAATCTCACAAAGTAATATAATTTGTCTATATTAAACACCGATTTGCACACTTTCAAGAAAAAGTGTATACATTTCTGCAAGTATTTCATTTGTGTGCTGTGTTTACATTAGTAATACTTACTGTAATATATTTTATGCTTTCAATACAAGACTAGAAATGAATCTTATGTGTTCTATTTTATTTTTGTTTTATTTTATTTGTTTTATTACAAAAACCTTAATCTACAGTTGTTGGGAATTAAAAAAAAAAACGGTCCTTCCACATTGACAGTTTGAAAAGAGCTTTTCTAGAAGCCTCTTTACATTCGTCCATAAACAAGTATATCTACTTGGTGATTCAATGTATTTTTCCATGGCATTTTGATAGGGATTGTATTAAATGTGTAGATAGCCCTGGGTATCATTGACGTTTTCACAATATTAATTCTTCCAATCCATGAGCATGGAATATTTTTCCATCTCTTTGTGTCTTCCTCAATTTCTTTCAGAAGTGTTCTGTAGTTTTTAGGATATAGATCCTTTACCTCTTTGGTTAGGTTTATTCCTAGGAATAACTAGGGATTGACTCCTTAATTTCTCTTTCTTCAGTCTCATTGTTAGTGTATAGAAATGCCACTGATTTCTGGACATCGATTTTATATCCTGCCACACTGCAAACTGGCAAAGAAGTCAAACTCTCCCTCTTTGCAGATGACATGATACTGTACATAGAAAACCCAAAAGACTCCCCTCCAAGATTGCTAGAACTCATACAGCAATTCATCAGTATTTTATTTATTTTTTTACAAAAGCCTGAATCTACAGTAGTTGGGAATTAAAAAAAGAAAAAAAAGACGGTTCTTCCACATTGACAGTTTGAAGAGCTTTCCTAGAAGCCTCTTTACATTTGTCCACCTACAAGTATATCTACATTGGTGATTCAACGTATTTCTTCAGCTGAAGAATGATTGTTTTGTGGATCTGAACTCTCTCTTGGATATGTCCTTCCAATATTACGCATGGAGGTAAGAAACCAACTGAATAGACATCCCTATCCAATTCTTGAATTTAGCACTACCAGAAGTAAAACTCATATTTGTATATTAATTTGTCTGACCTGTATGCTTATCCTCAATTACTCTGCAAAAGGAAATAAAGAATATGTGACAAATTATTAACTTTCAAGTGCCAACAATAGAATCAACCTATGGGATGTAAGTTTACAAATCTCATCTATGATATCCAAATAGCTTCCTACATCTGCTGAAGACTAGTTTATGAGTCTCCCTATATTTTATGTCCAACCCCTACAGCTCCCCTGAGAATGCCATTATCACTATGGATGATTCCTGCAACAACCTAAGACTTGTTGATTTTTGAAACACACGGTTTCTTACCTAGGCTCAGGCAGTTCCCTCTGACTGGCACGTCCTGTTCCCCTTATTCACGAGGCTCAACTTTATATTCTTCTACACCATCAGAGAAATACATTTTGCTAGGGGGCTTTACTTGCCTCTGAGGAATGGCTGAGTGTGCTTTCTTGGTGCTTCCCTAACATCCTATGACACTCATTGCAATACATAAGATTAGCGGAGCAATCTTCCCCCGCAGTGGAAGCCCCCAGCCCCAGCCCTCTGGGACTGTTTTGTTTGTTTGTTTTTTTTTTTTTTTTTTTTTTTTTTTTTTTTTGCAATCTCAGTCTTTAATGGCTGCGGGGCCTCGCACACCCAGGCCCGGTGCTGGGGCTCAGATCTTGTTGAAAGCAGCAATGTCCACACTCTGCACGTGCTCCTCGAACTTGGTGATCTCCTCCTCCAGCAGGTCTGTCCCCACCTTGTCGTCCTCCACCACACACTGGATCTGCAGCTTGCGGATGCCATAGCCCACCGGCACCAGCTTGGAGCCCCCCCAGGTCAGCCCGTCTAACTGGATGGAGCGCACGCAGGCCTCCAGCTGGGCCATGTCTGTCTCATCGTCCCAAGGCTTGACGTCCAGGAGGATGGAGGACTTGGCCACCAGCACTGGCTTCTTGGCCTTCTTCTCAGCATACTGCCGCAGCCGCTCCTCCCGCAGCCGTGCCGCCTCCTTGTCCTCCTCCTCATCGCTGCCAAACAGGTCGTCTAACCCATACATATATATGATGTACTCCTTTTGCCAATTTAGAAGCTTTCCAATCGTAAGCAGCATGGTAGTACTTGCTACATATCAGTACTGCCAATTTCTATGCATTTTGTTGCCTACAACATGTATATCGTGAGTGTTACTGAAATGAAATATGACAGAAAAATCATTGCATATTTATTTTAATAATATAGGTTCAAATTGGCAGGCAAAGCATAAAATTTCCAATTGCCTCCTTTCTTCTAAGAGAGACATTGTAATTCTATTCCATTCCTCATTTTCGTAAGTCCTACATATTCTCCTGAACACAATGGCTACATCTAGCTGTCATTGGCTTATAAAGTAAAACACATCTAGATACATAGCAAAAAAAAAAACAAAAACCGATAACAGGTTCAAAGATAGAGGGTGGGAGAAGGTAATGGACAGAGTGCAGAGGACAATCCCTTGCTGTATTGCTTTTTTAGGGCATTATCTTTCATGGGAGCCATTCTTGTGTGTTGGTGAACAACATTGTCTTTGTGTTCCTAACAAGATGAAACGAGAACATACTTTTAAATTAACTCAGCACTGGGTGTTTTTCTGTATGTTGGTAAATTAAACACCAATAAAAGTTAATTTAAAAAAAAAAAAAGAAGAGAAAAAAATAAATAAATTAACTCAGAATCTGTTTGGTTTTTTTTCTTTAAAGATTTAATTTATTTATTCATGGGAGACGCAGAGAGAGGCAGAGACAGAGGCAGAGGGAGAAGGAGGCTCCATGCAGGGAGCCCAATGTGGGACTCGATCCCAGGACTCCAGGTTCACACCCTGAGCCTAAGGCAGATGCCCAACCACTGAGCAGCCCAGGCCTCCTAGAATGTGTTTATTTTGATTTCCTCAGTAAACTTTTAAAAATATCAGCTCTTAGCTAATCCATTTTCTCAGAAAATAGGCCATCTCTTCTGACATTTGTGAGCAGATGTAGCGAGCTAGTACATAGAGCAGAATCCTCAGGTAGTAGGATGGGGCTTAATTTAAGACAATTAGACTTCACCAAATTAGAAAAATGGGCTCTGATATCCCTACTTATTTTTTCTTCCCTCTGGCGTTGTTTTCTCAGGAGTGAGGTTATGTGGAGTGGAAAAATCTCTGCACTGGGGGTTTGACACATGCTATTCAAGCTCTGCATTTATAAGTGCCTTGCCGTGTGCCTTAGAGAAGTCATGTTCACTCTCCAGGCTTCAGTTTCCTCCTCCTAGAACGAAGTTTGGATGATTCCAGTCCCACAGGACCTGACCAAGGTCCTCCTCCTCCTTCCTCTGGTCCCCCCACCTCAGTGTGCTCAAGCCACATGTGCATCTGCTCTGTCCACAGTCATGTCACACTGTTTCCAGCCCCAGGCCCTTTGCCTGTGCTGTCCTCTCTGCCACTGGTCCTCCTTGCCCACTTGTAGTGCATCACTGCATTCACTTCATTATTCTCTCAGTTACATTACTCTTTGAAGGTAGAGAATTTATTTGTTTTCATGTTTCTTATGAATCTCTGTCCTGAAAATATGAGCTCCATAGAGCAGGGCAGAGACTCTTTGTATTACTAACCTTTATATCGTGAATGCTTAGAAGCTCATTGCAATACAGTGAGTACTCAGCAGATAATTCTAAACCAATGGATAATTTTCAAAAAATGAAAGATTTATCATAAGAACTCTAGATCATTCTTCGAATATGACACATGGTGTTGTGTGCCATGCGATCCTTGTGCAATTAGATGCATCTTCTCATGCATGCGCTACTTCCCTGTAGAGTTCCTCTGTTTATCCCTCCTGTACCACACTTATGTGTCTGAGAATTGATTCTCTCTCACCTTCCAGGAAACACTCTGTACATAAGGGCCTCACAGGCTCCAGGTCTACTTTACTGTCCCAGTGAAATGGTTTGAAACGATCTCTGCAGTTCCCTTCCTCAATGTGTCTTGGACCCTAGAAGCTACCATCCTCTGCTAGCACTGGGGCTAACAATGCTGGTGTGAAGAGTATATGCTCTCTCCTCTTCATTGCAACCCTTCTGGTAGACGACCCTGCTCATAGCACTTATATTGAAAGATTTCATGTGTTGAGGGGTGAGGTGGGCATGAGCACTGAAAGGGAACTTCTAATGCATATCATAAATAATAATAAGTATTGGATATTATTGTAAATGTTCTCTGTCCCTCTAAAGATCCCCTTAATAATTTTTATTGATATTTTCACTTTTAGTCTCTCTCTTCATGTTTCTGCCTTACTTAACACATTTTTCTCTCTATAGTTGCAAATCTCTATATCCGAATTTACGTGTTGTCCTTTTAAAGTAAGTCAGGTCTCTGTTTTGACCTCTTCTTCCTATTCATATTCAGTGAACTCATATTCCACAAGTAAACAAATCATCAGGGAATTTTTTATACATAAAATAATCTCCTTCATAAAGATCACACCATTTCCCAGGTATGTAAAAGCACCTGTATGTAGTTTTCACTTTGAATATTATTAGCTTACTTTTTCTTTCTTGTTACATTAATATCCTCTATAAAGGGTTTAGCTTTCCCATAGCATATTTAAACATCATTCTGAACTCTTGGTAGAAAATAAAAGGATGACCCTTTCTCTTATTTGCTTGGTTTTCACTCCATAGACAATGGGGTTGAGTGCAGGTGGGATAACTACATAGAGGTTGGCAAAGAGTATGTGAAATGTACGAGGGACATTATGCCCAAAACGATGGGCAAGGATGGAGAAGAATGCTGGTATATAGAAGATGAGGATGACACAGACATGGGAACCACAGGTGCCAAGGGCCTTCTGGCGGGCATCCCGGGAGGGCAGGCGGAAGACCGCACAGAGGATGAGGGTGTAAGAAACGGCAATGAGAATCACATCTGAGATGACTGTCATGATGGGAACACAAAAGCCATACCAGATGTTGATGGAGATGTCAGCACAGGCGAGCCGGGCCACACCTATGTGCTCACAGTATGTGTGTGGTATGATGTGTGTCCTGCAGAAAGGCAAGCGTGTAAGCAAGAATACAACTGGCAGAATGATGCAGAAGCTTCGACAGGAGATGCCCACTGCAATCTTGGTGATGGTCCTGGGGGTCAGAATAGTGGTATATCTCAGGGGGGAGCAGATGGCCACATAGCGATCAAATGCCATGGCCATCAGGATGGCTGAATCTAGGACAAAGCTGCAGTGGTGGAAGAACATTTGTGTAAGACACCCTGGGAATGTGATTTCTCGAGCCCCAAGCCAAAAGATACTGAGTGATTTGGGAACACCAGCTGTGGACAGGATGAGATCAGTCATGGCCAGCATGGAGAGAAAGAAAAACATGGGTTCATGAAGGCTACGTTCCACTGTGATGAGGTAGAGAAGGGTGCAGTTTCCCACGAGGGCCACAACATAGATGAAACAGAAGGGAATCCCAATCCACACATGCCAATGCTCCAGGCCTGGGATTCCCACCAGAATGAAGGGTCCTGGGTTGTAATTGCTCAGGTTGAAAATGATCATGGCAGACATGATGACCTAAATACAGGTCCTGGGGACAGAGGGCAGTAGAGGAGAGTTAGGGTCACTTGAGTCACTCTCATTTCCAACATCCATCATTATTGACTCCTAAATATAACAAGACCATATCAGTTAAGTAGAATAATTTTGGAATAAATAAAGTTTTGTGTTGAGACAACAGCAGGTAGTTTGCATAAACTAGCATTGTCTCAGATATACTGAGACTTACAGTCATTCTACCTCAAGAGAAGATGTTCCTTCTTCTAGCCATCTCGGCTACTTTACACGACTTTCCCGGCAGCCTTCCAGACTGGCTGCAATTCCTCTCTCATGATATAACATAGCTCTGATAAAAGTTAAAAATTATAGTGTATACTTTTTTATGGTGGAAATAATTTCTGTGTCTTTATAGACACTTTTGGATGTTTAGTCTTGACAAGATCTTGACAAGATTTGCTTGTCCTGCCATTTGGAATACCAAAATTTGCCTAACCATAAATACTTGCTCTTTTAACGCTGCTGGATGGCTATGGCTCTTACATATGTGCGCTAACCATTCTTTTGGATGAGGTAAAAATCAAAAAATTTAGTCAATTGAACAAACAGAGGCCAAACCAGTAGGTTCTTAGCCTATGCTGAACAACATGTAGAACTTAAATAAAATTTAGAAAAGTTCCATATAGATGAGGTTCATGAGTCTCTCCTCTACACCCGTCCTGCCCAAAAAATAATTTTCAAGACCTCTACACTAAACAGCTGCATAACATTCTATTATGTTGACTTAGTAACACATTTTGTCAAAATTTCTTTCCAAAAGAAGGATTGTTTCCTTGCAAATCCATATTCTATTGGATAGATACACAGATGTTACAATAGTTATTCTCTCAGATACACAATCTCAAACATTCTCTGATCTATGTTTACAATCTAATATGCATTTTACCACAATAGATTCACCAACCCATGCTCAGCCCAGCACCCTGTCTGTATCACAGATACATCTTACACGCATGTATGCACCACACACTCACACGCCATACCTGCACATGTACACCCTACACACATTGCACGCATCATACCAACACATGCACAAATACCAATGAAAATACAAGCAACCTATTTCACAATTGGATTTGGAACTGCTATTTCTTGAGTGAATTCCCAGAATTTTGACTTGGAGAATTGCTCTTTTAAAGACTAGGTTCCTGTACCTCCTTTCAACTCCAGCAATGTGTTGCATGAAACATTATTTATATTCTACACATAACCCACCATACAGCCAGCCACTCACTACCAGGAGCAGCAGTGACAGGAAGCTCGTGCTGTTCCTGCACCCCTGAGTCCTGATGGACAAAGCTCACATTCAGCCTCCTGCCAAGCCCCACATTTCATGCATTCTTAGGCCCAGCTCTCCAGACCAGTATCTGCCAGACCAACACTTCCGGTCTCCACCCTTCTGCCTTTGGTAAAACAGAAGCAGGATGATCTCTTCTTTCCTCTATGACCTTCCCTTATCTATACAGAAAAACACTTTTCTGGAAGCCTCAGAAACCCTCTTCTTCTACAGTGTCTCTTTTATTTTAGGTTCTAGGCTCAGGAGCACACCCCAAGTTCACACAGTGGCTACAGTCCAGCCCCCATCTGCTCAGTATGCCTGCTCTCTGGCTGAGTGACCTTCACCTCCTTCTTACGCATTCAGGGGGGCCTAAGATTCACCCTTCACCAACAGTAGAGATATGATTTGGTTGTTCAGCTTTCATGTGAAAACCCACCCATCTGTGTGCTGCTCACAGCCTGAAACAGCACCTAGCATCAGGACCCCGAGCTCAGCGCTGTCAATCCCAGCTCTTCAACTTGTCTGCAGACATCCTTCATTCATACCCATGTGAGGAGGGGTGTTGTCTACTTTTTATGTGTCATGCACTCAGACACAACAGATGTTCACACAGTCACCCAAAGCCTTTACAACACACATGGGCACACATAGTCTGCGTCATCCTAAGGTTTGTTGTTTATGCCAGGCAAATCTAGAAGTCAGGGCAATCTATGAAACAGTCTGGTCTGCTCAATAAGTCAATGCTATTAACAGAGTGGAAGGAGCTTAGATGAGGAAAATACTTCTCTAGGTTAAATAAATTTAAGAGAATGAACCACCAAGGCAATTCTTTATTGAATTGTTTTAAAGAATTCAAGGATTGGTAGATGATGTATAATTGTGGGAATTTAAATATGAATAGGTATAGGATGATATAAATTATTAGTATTCACTTTATTAAATATGTGTATGGTATTATGGTGAAACAAACACACACGACACAGATGCACATAGTAACATAAGGAAATATTAGCACATGGGTATGCTGTGGAGCCAGGTCATTTCGCTGAGCATTTAAATTCCAGCTCCACGATTTACGAAATGTGTGAACATAGGTGAGATTATTTGAACTGTATAATTCCTTGGTTCCCACATTTTTGAAATGGGTCTAATAGCTCTAATTCTTAGTTATTATTGGGACATAAAGGACATGCCCCCAAACCACTCCCTAGTGCAGTGTCTAGCCCATAGCAAGCACGGACTATTGTAAGTCTCCCTATAGACCGCATTTGCTATTATCTGTATCATCCTTCACTGTCAGATCACTCAGTGAAGAAGAGAAACAGAGCAGATAGATGCATCCAAACCTACAGAAGCCACTTAGGCATGCATGTATGTGCACACAAACACACACACACACACACACACACACAACTGCAGACTTAGTCTCATTTTTAGGTCAGAGTGGGGGTCCTCGTCACATGTCTGACCCAGAATTTTGCAGACAACAGTTAGCTTGGCCATCCTCAAACCAGGTGTGTAGTTGTGGATCTGTCTGGATTTTTGTCATCCATTTGACAGAGCATCTGTGCAAGTCTGGTAACCATGACCTGGGATTCTATGTGGGAATCACCCCAGAAAGGAAGGGACTGTCTCAGTGCATGGCTCCTGGAAACTGAGCCCTGAGTGCTCACCCACCTCTTTTTTCTGTCCAATACCTGGTTCAGGTCATACCCCTCAAACAGCCAGCACTCACCTAAATCATGAGATTTGGGCATACAGAAAAGTATGCTGGGCATAGAGATTTCAGCATACAGAAAAGTAGTGCCGACCGCCAGCTAGAAACTCTGCAAGAAGGGCAGGCAGGAAGCAAAAAAATAAGTGAAGGACAAAGCAAGGGATGGTTGAAAGATGGATTCCCTGCTCATTTATTATTTCTGGCCAATATTCAATTTGGGGAAGAAGTAAATATATAGGGCCTGAGGGACCCTGGCATCCTCTTACTCTCAAGGGGAAAGTGTGAAGAAGTTATGTTAACCATGCCCAAGCCTGGGAGTTGATACCTCCTCTGGATGTTTATTATTTTGCATTGCACATGAGCCTGCATGCCTGTGGGAATATGGCCCTGCACTTGTCCACCTGTCACATCACCTCGCTTTAAGCGCTTGCCCCCTGACTCCACTCCTTGGATAAAGGGCTCAGACAAAGCACTTAGTATCTGTAAGAAGGTGATAATATAGTACCTACCTCTTGCGATTATAGAAGGGTTGAGAAACTAGGTAGACCAGTGCTTGTGAAAATGTCTAACACAGGGATCCCTGGGTGGCGCAGCAGTTTAGCGCCTGCCTTTAGCCCAGGGCATGATCCTGGAGACCCGGGATCGGGTCCCACGTCAGGCTCCTGGTGCATGGGGCCTGCTTCTCCGTCTGCCTATGTCTCTGCCTCTCTCTCTCTCTCTCTCTGTGTGACTATCATAAATAAATAAAAATTTAAAAAAAGAAAAAAAGAAAATGTCTAACACAGCGGAGACTCACCAGACATTTCTTAGAATGATCATGTGGCCCATGTCAAGATGTTCTATTGCTTTTCAAAGTGGGTCCTTCATAGGCTCTACAATGGATATTCGTACCTCCCTGCCTCCCACCCCCACCCAGGGAGAGTAGTAGGTATGTGGCTGTG
This sequence comes from Vulpes lagopus, assembly GCF_018345385.1. Lineage (NCBI taxonomy): Eukaryota > Metazoa > Chordata > Mammalia > Carnivora > Canidae > Vulpes > Vulpes lagopus. The sequence continues at coordinate 21,150,339 of NC_054838.1, forward strand.
AACATTAATACTAAAAAACAGGATAGTTGGTTGTCACCATCTCTGTATTTGGGCAGGAGTGAAGCAGATCCTGGACGCTCTTTCCTTTGATGGCCTAAGTCAGTATGTTCTCATTGGTAAATCCAGTGCCTGCCATTCTGTAGTATCTTTGGCTGAGCCTCCCTTTTTTACTTGAAATCCAACAGGTCCCAAACTGCACCCATCCCCACCCTGGGCCTGTTCTCAGTGTTCCTAGGCTCAGGAAATGTCACCACCACTTAAGAGGATTTGAAGGCCTTTTTATAAAAATGTATTGCTGTTGCTGTTCCCTCTGAATATCTCCTCAAGCCATCACTTTCTCTCATTGAATAGCTACTTTCACGTTTACTACATCACTCTATGACTCTTACCTACGTCACTTATCTACATCACTCTATGGCTTCCTAAAGAATCAGCCTATTTCCCTATGCCCCTCTTGCAATTTCCCCTCCCACACACTGCTCCTGTTACTGTGTGTGTCTGATCACATCCACCATTTGCTTATGTACCATTTTGTTCTCACCGTTGAGTCCTGGCTCCTGCTATTTCCTGAAGCATAATACAATTTTTTATTGGTAAAACAAATATGAAAAAAAGTACAGTCCTGTGGGAAGACCATGAGATATGCCTGCTGTAGCTGTTAGGAGTTTGTAGGCCCACGTCCCAGTTTGTACCTGAGTAATTCTCTTCTCCCAAATCAGCCAGGTCTCCTTCCTGGAACAGCACAGCCAGCATCTCTGTGTCTGTCTGCAGAGATGTTCCACAATAACCCTGACAGTGGACCCCAAAATTGCCAGTTGTTTGCCTTCGTTTCATTCATGGGCATGTTTCCTTCCAGTTGGACACAGAGTACACATAATTTCATTTCCAATGGCTGTTTTTAAATCTTGTATCACAAGACCATTGAAAATAACAGCCAAAGGCATAATAGTGTTTTATTTGATGTTCTAAGTTGAAATTTCTTGGCCAGTGTTTTATAGCAAGAGGAGGTATATCTTTGTCATGAAAATATCCAATCCTTACTTTTGATGTATTCTGTCCCTTTATGGAAACTCTGTTCTCCTATGTTGATTATATGGAGCAGAGCTTGTTATAGGTAACTTGAGTGACTTTTATGCGAACACATGGTCCAATTATAAGGTTACATAGAACCTACAGCTTAACATTACCATAGCTTGGGCTAATAAAAATAGTTTTCTGGTCAATTAGTTAATGTTTTCCACCAGACTAAAATGCAAATGCACTCTGATGTCCCTTCCTACTTAATTTATAATTTATCTCTTAAAATTGGATTACAAAAAAAAATTGAATTACAATCCTTGCTATTCACAGTCACTTAAATAACAGCAACAAACTATTACTTTATGCACAAATATTATCATTCTATTTTCATGATTGAGAATGTGTGCCTTTGTAGACAGTTGGCCCTTCTGGCTAGGATGGCCACATAGGAGCCCTAATCAACTACTTCAAAATGATAGTTCCCACAGTTCAATCACCGCCACGTCTATAGCAATTTGTTTAACTTGAAATTCTTTTGGTTTTCTTAAATGATTCAATGCTTAAATGAGTAAGGTGGAAATTTCCTTATGCCTGTTTAAATATATTATACATGTTAATTTTAGCCCTATCAGTTATGTGAACTGCCATTTCTTATTTTGCACCACATGGCAGCAGAGTTATTTTCCCAGAGACTCCTAAGCCCCACAGAAATGTATTTTATTGGTTTCTAATTGGAGTTGAATGAGACTTTCCTTCAGGCAGTTAAGGCACTAGGTTTTTCCTTGGTTAAAAGAGGCTGCCCACCTCATGAGGGGTAAAGTATGCTATGGGCAATAGAGTGGCCACTGAATCAAGCGACCCTACCGCCAACTATCACAACCCCCCCCCCCCCAAACCAGTAGATTTAGGGATAATGTGTTAAAATACACTTTGACCTGTGCAATGCTTTGCATAAAATTCCTATGGCTTTCCACTGTTCTTAGAACATTAAACTCCTTAAAATGACCTAGATTTTTGAAACAAAAAAGGTAAGATTGAAGAAGATTAAAAAATCTAGATCATTTTTTTCTGTTTCTTCTAACTAACCCCACTTCCCTGAATTAGGTTCCACGTCCTTTAATGCCTACCCTTTCTTTAGCTCTGTGTCTTTACCTGTTCTAATCCCTCTGCCTTTTTCTTTCTTTCTTTCTTTCTTTCTTTCTTTCTTTCTTTCTTTCTTTCTTTCTTTCTTTTTCTTTCTTTTTTTCTTTCTTTCTTTCTTTCTTTCTTTCTTTCTTTCTTTCTTCTTTTCTTTCTTTCTTTCTTTCTTTTTCTTTCTTTCTTTCTTTTTCTTTCTTTCTTTCTTCTTTCTTTCTTTCTTTCTTTCTTTCTTTCTTTCTTTCTTTCTTTCCCTCTTTTAATAAGCATACTGGAGTTTTCATCCATAGTGGCCTAACCATTCTCAAATGTTTACTTTTCTTTTTTTCCAATTATTGAAATACAATTAGCATATAAAATTGTATGCTTTAAAGTGTACAGTGTGATACTTAACATAGATAAACATTGCAAAGTATTGATTGATTGAATAACACATCTACCACATCACAGAGTTAGTCTTTATGGGTGTGTGTTGGATGAGAATGCTTATGATCTACTCTCTTAGTAGGTTTCAAGTAAACAATACAGTATTATTAACCATGGTCATCATGCCATACATTAGATCTCCAGAACTTATTCATATTATAAGTGAAAGATCGAACACTGTGACCAACATTTCCCCCTTGTTCCCCACCCAACCCCCAGCAACAATCATTCTACTCTTTGTTTCTGAGTTTGCCTTTTTTTTAAGGTTCCATATACAAATGATACTACACAGTATTTGTCTCTGTCTGCCTTATTCACTTAGCATAATGCTTTTCATCCATGCTGTCACAAAATGCAAGATTTCTTTTCTTCTCAGATGAATAATGTTCCATTGTATAAAATCAGATTTTCTCTATTCTTTCATCTGTTGATGAACACAACTGCTTTCCATACTAAGCTATTATTAACATGGTAGTACAGATATCCCTTACAGATACTGATTTCATTTCCTTTGGATATATACCATAAGTGAGGTAGCTGGATCATATGGTAATTCTATTTTTATTTTTTTCTTTTTATAATAAATTTATTTTTATTGGTGTTCAATTTGCCAACATACAGAATAACACCCAGTGCTCATCCCGTCAAGTGCCCCCATCAGTGCCTGTCACCCATTCACCTCCCCCCTCCTCCCCTTCCACCAACCCTAGTTCGTTTCTCAGAGTTAGGAGTCTTTATGTTCTGTCTCCCTTTCTGATATTTCCTACCCATTTCTTCTCCCTTTCCTTCTATTCCCTTTCACTATTATTTATATTCCCCAAATGAATGAGAACATATAATGTTTGTCCTTCTCCAATTGACTTATTTCACTCAGCATAATACCCTCCAGTTCCATCCATGTTGAAGCAAATGGTGGGTATTTGTCGTTTCTAATGGCTGAGCAATATTCCATTGTATACATAGACCACATCTTCTTTATCCATTCATCTTTCGATGGACACCGAGGCTCCTTCCACAGTTTGGCTATTGTGGCCATTGCTGATAGAAACATTGGGGTGCAGGTGTCCCGGCGTTTCATTACATCTGTATCTTTGGGGTAAATCCCCAGCAGTGCAATTGCTGGGTCGTAGGGCAGGTCTAAATTTAACTCTTTGAGGAACCTCCACACAGTTTTCCAGAGTGGCTGCACCAGTTCACATTCCCACCAACAGTGTAAGAGGGTTCCCTTTTCTCCGCATCCTCTCCAACATTTGTGGTTTCCTGCCTTGTTAATTTTCCCCATTCTCACTGGTGTGAGGTGGTATCTCATTGTGGTTTTGATTTGTATTTCCCTGATGGCAAGTGATGCAGAGCATTTTCTCATGTGCATGTTGGCCATGTCCTTGTCTTCCTCTGTGAGATTTCTGTTCATGTCTTTTGCCCATTTCATGATTGGATTGTTTGTTTCTTTGCTGTTGAGTTTAATAAGTTCTTTATAGATTTTGGAAACTAGCCCTTTATCTGATCTGTCATTTGCAAATATCTTCTCCCATTCTGTAGGTTTTTAGTTTTGTTGACTGTATCCTTTGCTGTGCAAAAGCTTCTTATCTTGATGAAGTCCCAATAGTTCATTTTTGCTTTTGTTTCTTTTGCCTTTGTGGCTGTATCTTGCAAGAAGTTACTGTGGCCAAGTTCAAAAAGAGTGTTGCCTGGGTTCTCCTCTATGATTTTGATGGAATCTTGTCTTACATTCAGATCTCTCATCCAAAATGGATGAGAGTTTATCTTTGTGTATGGTGAAAGAGAGTGGTCTAGTTTCATTCTTCTGCATGTGGATGTCCAATTTTCCCAGCGCCATTTATTGAAGAGACTGTCTTTTTTCCAGTGGATAGTCTTTCCTGCTTTGCCTAATATTAGTTGACCATAAAGTTGAGGGTCCACTTCTGGATTCTCTATTCTGTTCCATTGATCTATGTGTCTGTTTTTGTGCCAGTACCACAGTGTCTTGATGACCATAGCTTTGTAGTATAACCTGAAATCTGGCATTGTGATGCCCCCAGATATGGTTTTCTTTCTTGATGACCACAGCTTTGTAGTATAACCTGAAATCTGGCATTGTGATGCCCCCAGATATGGTTTTCTTTTTTAAAATTCCCCTGCTATTCGGGGTCTTTTCTGATTCCACACAAATCTTTTTTTTTTTTTTAAATCTTTTTTTTTAATAAATTAATTTTTATTGGTGTTCAATTTACCAACATACAGAATAACACCCAGTGCTCATCCCGTCAAGTGTCCCCCTCAGTGCCCGTCACCCATTCACCCCCACCCCCTGCCCTCTTCCCCTTCTACCACCCCTAGTTCATTTCCCATAGTTAGGAGTCTTTATGTTCCGTCTCCCTTCCTGATATTTCCCACACATTTCTTCTCCCTTCCCTTATATTCCCTTTCACTATTATTATATTCCCGAAATGAATGAGGACATACACTGTTTGTCCTTCTCCGATTGACTTACTGCACTCAGCATAATACCCTCCAGTTCCATCCACCTTGAAACAAATGGTGGGTATTTGTCATTTCGAATGGCTGAGGAATATTCCATTGTATACATAAACCACATCTTCTTTATCCATTCATCTTTCAATGGAGACTGAGGCTCCTTCCACAGTTTGGCTATTATGGACATTGCTGCGAGAAACATAGGGATGCAGGTGTCCCGGCGTTTCATTGCATCTGTGATTCCACACAAATCTTAAAATAATTTTTTGTAACTCTCTGAAGAGGGGATCCCTGGGTGGCGCAGCAGTTTGGTGCCTGCCTTTGGCCCAGGGCGCGATCCTGGAGAACCGGGATCGAATCCCACGTCGGGCTCCCGGTGCATGGAGCCTGCTTCTCCCTCTGCCTGTGTCTCTGCTTCTCTCTCTCTCTCTGTGTGACTATCATAAGTAAAATAAAATAAAAAATTCAAAGGTACTCTTGGACCCAGGGGATGGGCACAGACTCAAGTGGCAAATGAGGCAGAAGTCCCTGTCTCCAGTGCTGGACTCAGTTCCTGCAACCCTGGAACTCAGAACCCTCCCTTTCTCTGCAGCCAATAGGGACCAGGTGGTTTAGGGGAAGGGGTGCTGGAGGGGTGAGGAGCCCTGGGGCTAAGCTGGCTCTGGCTTGCCCTGGCTATGTGAGCTTGAGAGAGTTTTGTTCTCTTTGTAGATCAAGCCCCTTCCCGCTTGTCACTGCTGTTTGGATGTATTCTATGATTCTTCATGGATCTCATGTTCTGTTACATTTGAACTTCTAGTCAAAGAGAGAATGCCTATAAAGTTTGCTGTGCAAGAAGGCACAGATAGGCAGAGACGGAGTTGGGGGATGAACAGAGAGGCTCTTCCGATGACCAGCCTTGAAACCAAGGGCAGAAAAAGCAAAAGATTAGAGATGCTTGGCCAAGTCAGGCTCTTGTAAAGTTTAGGACTAGCTGATTTCCTTACTCTCTTATTTCCTGGGCAGCTTTCACACACTTTAATGTCAGAATTCCTAATAAATTGGAAGGTTTTGTAATGTGTTCACTCAGCTGTTAGTTTGATCCATTTTGCAGCTTGTGAACCCCTTGCTCCTGGATTTCAGAAGTTTGCCTGTGCCGAGCTGACTTTCCTCCCTGGTCTGTGCGATGTTAATGAGTCATAGAGACCTGGATCCCAAGTGCATTGAATCTGCCCAGTGAGCTGTGTGCACAGAGAATCACAGCGCAGTACCCAGAGTTGCACAGTTAGTGGTGGTGCCAGAACAGGGACCCCAGTCCTGGGGCTCTGCACCTGCTCTGCTCACTCTACTCAAAGCTCCCTTGTGCTAACCTCCAGGAGCTCTCTCCCTTCTCATCTGTCATCTCCTCCATCTCTTTCAGGGTTTCGTTCCTTCTTAAAGCAGGCTTCAGGTGAGTCAGCCAGCTGCCCCCTACAGGGTATCAGAACTCACGGGAAGCCAGACAGAGGAGAGACACTGGAGGAACAACACACCCTTCTCTCTATCAGCTAGCATGAATTCATGACTGCCCATTTTGTACCTAAGTCTAAGCCTCCAGAGAGAGAAGAGTGATGCTGCTTTGTGTCTGAAAAGGCATCAGGAAGGTTTTAGCCTCTAGAGGTCCTTAGAGACCATGGAGAATAAAGCGTGCGCTCCTGTTTCTGAAATAGAATTCAGCAATTAATTAGCCAGTCCAATTCTCTACCCCGTGCAAGACACCATCTGTGATGGAAGGACAGGAGTGTAAGAAATGATCTCCTTACCTTCTAGGGGATCCTGGGACTATGTAATATGTTGACCAAGTCCAACATTTAACGTATCAACAGAAAATAACCAATTTTGCTTTACTGACCCCTTGGAATTAATTGAATCTGGCTAGTTCTTTCTTCCACCCTGGATGGAAACAGAGTTTCCTAAGATTTCTGGTCACGTTCAGAGGATCGCATAGCCTCTGGTGAGCCTGGTGCATATTCACAATCCCCATGCTCACATAACGGCCAGACGGTCCAGCATTCAAAGTCACACCATTCCTCTCCTCCCATCCGTCACTTGCTAACCTGGCTTTTGATGTTTCCTTCCAAAAGGACAGAGTAGAGACAGTGGATGATTCACAATCCATGAGTGCTTCAGTTAGCTGTTACCATGCTTCCTAGGTGTGTTAAGTGTTTCAACCTGACTCTTTGATATTGTGTTTCATAGATTACTGAAGAAACTTCTTTCCCTCTTTTACTTCTTCTTCACTTGATGTAAATTAATATCTCTTTATTCTGAATGGCTGATTATGATTTCACCCTACACAGGTCACCCTTGTAGAACTGTAGGCTCTGTGGACCAAATCAAAGATACCATGACAGCTGTCTCTAGCATACAGATCATCCAAGGAATGGTCAACCTTCCACTAGTGTAGCAAACACCCACCTCACAAGATCACTAGTCTCTCATTCCAACAGCAGGGGCACTGTCATTTCTCTATTTCGATTTACAGGCATGAGTAAGGTACCTGTCTGCAATGTCTCTCTTTCCCCTAATATCAAGTAACATGTTCTCTTGTAGAATTCTTCAGGATTCTTGAACCAAGGTAAAATGGGCTGTACCTCTCTACTCCTTTCTCTTGGGCGTGGAGTATGAGGGTGAGGACTTAATTCTTTCCAGTAGACCTCTTCAGGATTCTTATCCTCTGGGACACCTGGGTGGCTCAGCCATTGAGCATTTGCCTTGGGCTCAGGGCATGATCCCAGGGTCCAGGTTCAAGCCCCACATCAGGCTCCATCCAGGGAGCCTCCTTCCCCCTCTGCCTATGTCTCTACCTTTCTCTCTCTCTCTCCTTCTCTGAATAAATAAATAAATAAAATCTTTACAAAAAAAAAAAAGAAAAAAGAAATCTTATCTGTAATTCACAACTCTTTTATAACTTTAATTAGTGTAGAATTTTTCAATCACAGCACTATTAACATTCAGGGCTGGATAATTCTTTATTGTGGTGTGATGTCCTTTGCTTCCTGGAATATTCATCAGTATCTCTGGTGTTCACACAGCCGGTGTTCCACCTCAGTTTTGACTTCCAAAAATGCCCTGAGACACTACCAAACATCCTTGTGGGACAAAGCACCACAGGGGAGAACCACTGAATCCTGAATAGGAATTTAAAGTTTTGCTACCCTGTTCTTTAAAAATTAATTCCAAATTTCCCCCAGGTTGTTCATTAAGAAGAAAGTACCCACTGTCTTCATGTATTGACCATTTGGGGATATGAAGAATTCATTTTAAAATTCTGTTCCTTGTAAGTGTACATCCAAAATCCTGGCAGTTTGCAATCTGTTCTTCCCAAAGGCCACTTTAGAGCTGCCATTATGTGATTTGGAGTTTGCCTATTTCCTTTATCGACCCCCGCCCTCTGCAAGGATTGCAGCTTATGTGCAGATATTGCCTTCATCATTCCCCCTTTTCTCACCATCTCCGTTATTCCTGGACTTGCCAACGTAGTTCAGAAAGAGGTCTTACGCACCTGTTGCAGGTTCTCAAACACTACTCTAGTTCATGCTTCCTGCTTCCAATCTTGTGGCCTCATCATTTCCTCTGGGTGGATATCCGTCACTTAAAGGTCTTCCTGTTGATTCCCATGGCTGTAAGATTCATAGGAAGCTTTATGTGCTCTGTGATTCTTCTCCTAATGTTTAAGCATGTTCGTGATACTCTAGGTTCTTTTCTTTTCTTCATGAGACGGTTTATCAAATACTACCAAAATCTCTAGAACCTTACATAAATTATGGACCCGTGTTATATTCATTGCCTTGTCCTCCGTACATAGCTCATTGCTTGCATCTTGGTTGTCTTTGAGAATGAATGAATGACATTATTGCCAATGTCATAATCACAGATGAAGTCTAGCATGGCTTTGTGTGATATAGATATTTAGCAGCTGCTGTTGGGTTGGAGTGAGTCTGTGGGCACATGCATATTCATGACATAGCTAACGATGTTTCTGTAAATCAGCAGTTATTACATGGATCCTCTGACAATGTCATCTGTGTTTAGTACTCTGTGACTTTGAGGGCAGCCCGGGTTGCACAGCGGTTTAGCACCGCCTTCAGCTCAGGGCCTGGTCCTGGAGACCCGGGATGGAGTCCCACATCAGGTCTCCTGCATGGAGCCTGCTTCTCCCTCTGCCTGTGTCTCTGCATCTCCCTCTCTCTCTCTGTCTCTCATAAATAAATAAATAAAACCTTAAAAAAACCTTAGACATTGAGAAATATTTTTGGAGATGAGAAATAACATGAGCAGTGCAACCAGCCATTTTCAGAATATCACATGGGATTTGGACTTGCAGCCAAAGAATTTGAACCATATTTTTGGCCTCAGTAGATTCTTCCCAAATACTTCCGATTTTACTTTTTCATGAAATTTTGCTGGTATGCTCAGTAAGGGGATCTATTCACAGTGTCCTCAGGCTATGGTTGCAAAATTCATTTTGAGGCCATGAAGAAGTAAGGGATGTGGTTCCTCCTACCTTAATATAACCTGGAGGCTCAAT